>NC_138776.1:223722447-224322447 GCF_965119305.1 Pelophylax lessonae
TTACAGCATGCTCTATCAAGTGCCAGCCTTGGTGTACGAGCTATAAAACACTTTCCTCCTGAGACTGTCCAGAGTGCCCCGGCAATTATTCAGATGTAGATTTCCCTTGCAGTGCAAGGACAGCTGCACTGCCCTGTGATTTTGCTTCAGAGACTATTTTTGTGTTCTGTGCTACATTGGGATTGTTTATTGCCTCACTATATTATCTCCACAGCATGTTTTATCAAGAGTCAGCTTTGGGTTATGAGCTATAAAATACTTTTTTCCTGACACTGTCCAAAGTGCACCGGCAATTACTCTAATGTAGATTGCAGTGTTATCTGATACTTCTGTGTTCACGGTCTGGATGGATATCGGCATCGGGTTAGCACATTACATGGATCATGGGATTTGATCTCATTACATTCCTCATGCTCCCTATATTGGCCCATGTATGGAGGATTACCCAATATCGCTGCTCAGTGCCTGACTTAGTCTGGATGTCAGTCCTCGATAATCAGTAATTTATGTTGCCGATCCTTGGACATGCTGAGCCATTGACTGAGTCAGATAAAGATCCTGTATGGTTCTATTGTTTTATTGTATTATCTGACATTATATTCACATTCATATGCTCTTGGTATGCCGTAGCAGCATGGTTTTTGGCGTGTATGTATTGTTTTTAATGACTACGTAGTCTATTATTTGGTGATAAGGTGGAAGGTTCATTTTTTCATTATTACTGTTTTTTGATTATTGAATAAACATTAGTTTTTATCTTATAATTTGTCTGTAATTTTTTGGAAATTTCGCTTATTAATACCCCGGTTATTCAGATATGGCGCTTTTGGGGTAACTCTTTTTCTATGTTGTCCCTAGTTTTTTTCACAAGGCCAGAAAACCATACTGGATACCCATGATATTCGGGCCCTCAGACGGCACTGCATCACATACAGGAATGCTACTGTAATGGAAATCACAACATGGGCTCAGGAATACTTCCAGAAAACATTGTCGGTGAACACAATCTACCGTGCCATTCACCGTTGCATGCTAAAACTCTATAGGCCAAAATAGAAGCCATATCTAAACATAATAGTGCGTGAAGGCTGGTTACGGGCGCTACCTATAAACGTGGCTCACAAATGAGCCTAGCTCATAGTGCTACCCAATTCATAAAATTGTGAGAGAAAGTAATGCGATATCAAAGGTGCTTTAGAAGTTGGTTTATTAAAGTGCAAGTGGTAAACATAAGGAGTGCACGATTTATAAAACAAAACTTAGGACAAATCCTGCAAGGATGGTGGATATATCCTCCAAATAAATGGTGAACCAAAGACTGAGTGGTGGTGAAAAAATCTATTTGCTAGTATTACCAACTAATAAATATCAAGTGACCGCTCCAGTAGACGTCCCTCTGATGAAACGTGTAGGGCGGAGTCTGCAACGTCACACGTCACATACTGAGTCTAGGGCCGTGGAACGCGGAAGCTTCCCAGCGCAAACCACCTCTGATCCTGATCAGTTAACCAGTGAGTCTACACTGTTTTTTCACATTATTGCCTTGGGATTTTCATAAACCATGGGATTGTATTTCTGTCGGAGCATTTAGATCTACAAGAGCCCTTCACAAGCGGAATACAAGCTCCAGCTTTTAAACAGCCCACTAGCCCATTACAGGTCGTATTTAAGTGCGCCATCTGTTGGCTTCACACGGATATACACACTGATTCTGTCAGCATACGGTTTAAATTTAATTTTTTCTTTTTTACTTTTTATTTTTATATTTTTTTCTTTTGTTTCACACCTGGCACTTAGGGACTGAGGTTTTGGTCTGTGTTAACACAGGTCACTTGATATTTATTAGTTGGTAATACTAGCAAATACATTTTGTCACCACCACTTTTTGGCACTTTATATTGGCACAGCACACCACCCAGTCTCACTGATTTGTGAGCCACGTTTATAGGTAGCGCCCGTAACCAGCCTTCACGCACTATTATTTCTTTTCTTACCCTTGGACTCCAGGGGTCGGTTGGTGGCAGCTCACACCTAATTTGTATGACATATAATAAATACCCTCTATATATTTTAACTTCATAGCGCTGGTCACTTCCTTGTATTACATATCTAAACATGATCCAGAAGCGCGGGCGTTTTCTCTGGGCCAAGGCTCATTTAAAATGGACTGTGGCAAAGTGGAAGACTGTTCTGTGGTCAGATGAATCAAAATTTTAAGGTCTTTTTGGAAAACTGGGACGCCATGTCATCCGGACTAAAGAGGAAAAGGACAACCCAAGTTGTTATCAGCGCTCAGTTCAGAAGCCTGCATTTCTGATGGTATGGGGTTGCGTGAGTGTGTGTGGCATGGGCAGCATACATATCTGGAATGGCACCATCAATGCTGAAGGGTATATCCAAGTTCTAGAACATCATATGCTCCCACCCAGACATCGTCTCTTTCAGGGAAGGCCTTGCATTTTCCAACATGACAATGCCAGACCACATACTGCATCAATTACAACATCATGCCTGCATAGAAGAAGGATCCGGGTACTGAAATGGCCAGCCTGCAGTCCAGATCTTTCACCCATAGAAAACATTTGGCTCATCATAGAGAGGAAGATGCAACAAAGAAGACCTAAGGCAGTTGAGCAGCTAGAAGCCTGTATTAGACAAGAATGGGACAACATTCCTATTCCTAAACTTGAGTAACTTGTCTCCTCAGTCCCCAAACGTTTGCAGACTGTTATAAAAAGAAGAGGGGATGCCACACAGTGGTAAACATGGCCTTGTCCCAACTTTTTTGAGATGTGTTGATGCCATGAAATTTAAAATCAACTTATTTTTCCCTTAAAATTATATATTTTCTCAGTTTAAACATTTGATATGTCATCTATGTTGTATTCTGAATAAAATATTGAAATTTGAAACTTCCGGATCATTGCATTCTGTTTTTATTCACAATTTGTACAGTGTCCCAACTTTTTTGGAATCAGGTTCGTAGATTCGGGAGCCGCTGGTATATTCCTGGATTACACTTTTGCTAAAGAAAATAACATCCCATTTGTTCCAAAGTCTAGACCCCTGAGCATTACCACCTTGAATGGACAGCCGGTGGGAGATGGCCTTGTAAAGTTTGAGTCCACCACAATCACCCTTCAGGTAGGCGCACTCCATAAAGAGGAAATCATCCTGTCTCTTATTGACTCCCCACTTCTGCCTGTTATCCTTGGCTACCCTTGGTTACAACAACACAACCCTTCCTTTGATTGGGTAAAGGGAGATTTTTTTTTGGGGGTCTTCCTGTTATTTGAACTATTTATCTCGACCCACAAGACTTTCTGGTCGTCTGTTGGCTTTTGCGGCCATCCCTCCTACCTTGCCTCATGAATACCATGAATTTGCAGATGTGTTTTGCAAGAAAAAGGCAGAGGTTTTACCTCCACATTGTTCTTTTGACTGTGCGATTAATCTGATCCCTGGAGCACCTCTTCCCAAAGGAAGGACCAATCCCCTGTCTCTGTCTGAACAAAAGTCCATGGAGGAAAATGTCAAGGACAACTTGGAAAGAGGTTTTATTTGACCCTCTTCTTCTCCGGTAGGGGCAGGTTTCTTCTTTGTCAAAAAGAAGGATGGGGGTCTTCGACCATGCATAGACTACCGAAGGTTACATCAGATCACTGTAAAAGACTCCTACCCGTTGCCTCTTATTCTAGAATTATTTGATTTGCTTAAGAGAGCCATTATCTTCACTAAGCTTGACCTCCGAGGGGCTTTTAATCTGGTTCGAATTAGAGAGGGAGACGAGTGGAAGACAGCTTTTAACACCCGCAATGGACACTATGAGTATCTGGTTATGCCATTTGTAACGCCTCTGCGGTCTTCCAACATTTCATGAATGACATTTTTCATGACTTCAGCAACAGTTATGTGATAGTCTACCTGGATGATATTTGAATTTTTTCCAAGACTCACCTTGAGCACTGCTCACATATAAGGCAAGTATTACAGCGACTGAGAGAAAACCACCTTTATGCAAAGATTGAGAAGTGCAGTTTTCATCAAAACCAGATATCTTTTTTTGGATACATCATAAATAGTGTTGGTTTCCAAAAGGACCCACAGAAACTCTCTTCTGTCTTGCAATGGCCCCAACCGACCACTTTGAAGGGACTCCAAAGTATTCTAGGGTTCGCAAATTACTACTGTACAGGAGCTTCATTAAGGGTTTTGCCTCCATAGCTGCCCCCCTTACTGCTATGGCTAGGAAAGGCACCAATTGCAAGCTGTGGCCCTCAGAAGCAGAATCAGCTTTCCAGCTTTCAAAGGGTATGTCCAGCAAGACTCCAATTCTTCAGCATCCAAACCCTGATCTCCAGTACATAGTTGAGGTCGATGCCTCTGAGGTAGGAGCAGGTGCTGTGCTGTCCCAGAGACAACCTAAGACCTGTAAAATTCATCCAGTGGCGTTTTTTTCTAAAAAGTTTTCTCCAGCGGAGATGAATTACAATGTTGGGAATCGAGAACTACTGGCTATAAAACTTGCATTAACCGAATGGCGACATCTACTGGAAGGGGCTCTAAAGCCCTTTTCTATCCTGACCGGCCATAAAAACCTGCTGTATCTTCAGACTGCTAAACTTTTGAATTCACGTCAAGCTCAATGAGCTCTGTTCTTATGCCGTTTTAATTTTGTCCTTTCTTATGTCCCTGGGCATAAGAACAGAAAGGCCGATGCGCTTTCCAGACAGTTTGTCACTTCTGAAGAAGATCAACCTACCAAGCAATATATTATTCCACCTCACAAGATTGTTGCACAGATCTCTACAGCTCTTTTCCAACAGTTACAGGAAACCCAGATTTGTTTTCCTCAAGGGCTACAGGTTCCACCAGGTCACCTATTTGTAGCCCCCAGCCTCAGGAAACCTGTACTCCTCTGGGCACACGATGGAGTGTTATCTGGTCATCCTGGTGTCACAATCATTTTTAAGACCTTGCAGCATCATGTTTGGTGGCCTCACATGAAAAGAGATGTTACAGACTATGTGGCTGCCTATCCAACCTGTGCTGCTAATAAAGTACCTCGCACATTGTCTGCTGGGCTATTACAACCGCTTCCAGCACCTCGCCAACCTTGGACCCATTTAACTATGGACTTCATTACAGAGTTTCCCAAATCTGATGGCATGACTGCTATATGGGTCATAGTGGATCGCTTTTCAAAGATGTCTCATTTTGTATCACTCTCTGGATTACCTACAGCGGAAGCTCTGTCTACCTCTTCCTTTCTCATGTTGTGAAACATCATGGAATACCTACCAATATCGTCTCAGACCAAGGATCTCAGTTAAATTCCCGATTCTGGAGAGCGTTTTATAACAAACTGGGAGTAACGCGCTCACTCTCGACCTCACATCACCTGCAAACAGATGATCAAACCGAACACATGAACCAGACCCTTGAAACCTATCTTCGGCATTACATCAACTCGTTACACTCCAATGGGTCTAAGTATTTGCCTTTGGCTGAATTTACCATTAACTCCAGTTGGCACAGTGCCCTGCATAGCACGCCATTCTATGCAGCCCTAGGCTATCACCCTCAAACCTTTCCACTGCTTCAGCCTTCATCCGGTGTACCAGCAGCAGATCAATGGGTGAAAAATATGTTGCTACACTGGAAAAAGATTTGCTTATTGCTGCGGAAGTCAGTAGGCAGATATGAACTTTTCTCTAACAGACGAAGATGCCATATGCCTCTGAATGCAGTGGGGGACAGAGTTTGGCTGTCTACCAAATACATGAGACTGAAACAACCCTCTATTAAATTGGGCCCTCGATTCATTGGTCCTTATAGAGTAATTACTAGAGTCTGACCAGTCTCCTATCAGTTGAAATAGCCCTCCTCTCTCCGGATACACCCTGTGTTCCATACTTCTCTCCTTAAAAGGGCAATCTTCAGTCGTTACTACAGAACTCAACAACTACCTCCTCCTGTTCTTGTTGATGGACAACATGAGTTTGAAGTCTCTAAGATTCTGGATTCTAGAAGGTGGGGTCGTGGCCTACAATATTTGGTTCATTGGAAAGGATATCCCATCACAGACCTTTCCTGGGTTCCAGCTAAAGATTTTATGCCCCTGCTCTCATTCGAGACTTTCATACCTCCTTTCCCGCTAAGCCTCGCTAGGCCCTCGAAGGGGTCCATTGGAGAGGGGGCCCTGTCATGTACCTGGGTGTCCTTGAACCGGGAGGTTCCCAGTTTTGCAGCCTGCAGCCTTGCCTGCTGTGCCACAGGGAAGCTCTGGAGTCTTTGCAGTGATTTTCCAGCCTGATGCTTTGCCTTGAACTCACTAGCCCCACCTGCTTCCAGCTGCGAAGAATGTACAATTTAACCAGCCCATAAATAGCAGCACTTTCTGTTACTCAGTGCCCGTTTGTTTGGATTATCTCCCTGGGTGTGCTGTGTGCTCTTTGACTGAATATTGTGTACGAAATTTTGCCTGAATTCTTGACTCCTCTTCAGCCTGCCTATTCCGTACTTCCCTGCCATCTTGTGTATGGCCACTGCCTGCCTCGCCATTCTATGAATTTCGTTTGTATACCACTTTGCCCGATCTGTTGCCGGACAGATCTCTCTCTGGCTACATTTTCGCTGGAATCCTCAGCACTCAAGCTCCACTTCGGACTTTACCTCAAAGGTACCTAACACAGCCTGATTGGATGAGTCAAAGAAGGCTGCTGTTTACTACCAATGTAGTGATCAGAGTAAACAAAAGGCCAACCTTTGAAGTGGAATTAATTACAGTAACACCTACACAACACTCAATACTTTTAATATATATCCTTCTAACTGAAATATATTTCTTATTACAATATTATTGATAGCTGTTAATGGAGATTTCACATAAACCCATTATGTAACACTGACCCACCACCAAACCAGTCATGCTAACCGACGTTACAGGCAGCAGAACATTCTCCACTGCTTCTCTAGACCCTTTCACATCTGTCAAATGTGCTCAGGGTGAACCTGCTGTTTTCTGTGAAAAGCACAGGGCGCCAGTGGCAGACCTGCCAATTCTGGTGTTCAATGGCAAATACCAATCAAGCTCCACTGTGTTAGGCAGTAATCACAGGGCCCACTAGAGGACGTTGCGCCCTCGTACCACCCTCATGAAGTCTGTTTCTGATTGTTTGGTCAGAGACATTCACACCAGTGGCCTGCTGGAGGTCATTTTGTAGGGCTCTGGAAGTGCTCATCCTGTTCCTCCTTGCACAAGGGAGCAGATCCTGGTTTTTGGTAATGGGTTTAGGACCTTCTACGGCCCTGTCCAGCTCTCCTAGAGTAACTGCTTGTCTCCTGGAATCTCCTCCGTGGCCTTCTGGCAATGGCACGTATGTATTGATGTGCCATCCTGGAGGAGTTGGAGTGCCTTTGCCAATGTTTTAACCCTTCCATGGGCAGATTACAGACTCAATTTCTGACCCCATAGACTGTGTTTATTTCTCATTTGGGGTAACTTAGAAAGTCTAGGGGTTTGACTGGAGAAGTTCCTATCCCTCATTTAGTCCTTTTTTTAAAGACTTTTTTGGACAGGACTTAATTTCATTATTACACATTTTCTATTTTTCTATTTGGGGTCACTTAGAGACTATAGCACTTTTTACTGTAGGTTTTTCTGTTTCATCTTGATAAATTACACAACAATAGCCTGAACAACGGTCAACTAAAATAAAACAATGGTATTTAAGTTTCCATTGTTTAAGGACAGCCTGTGTACTTGTTACCAAGGCATTCGTATGAGAAATATTCTCAAACAAACTCAACAGTACCCTGATTTCTGTTTCTATCTGAACAGATTGTGCCATGTACTATTATGTCTGAATAATTAAAAAAATGATTACTAATATCAAATGCAACACATTTACTCGTTGCTATGGGAGACCGCACTCTCCCAGCAGAACTTTTCCAGCATTCTCCAACTGGTAGCACAGGCTCCTTTTGAACCTGTCATGACTCTCATCAGGAACACTCCACAAATCCACAGATCCCATCATTGAGCTTAACTTTCTTGCTATGGCCAACAGCACCTATCTGCTCACTCCTTGCACTGAGCAATGACTTCCTTTCCTTTTCCATTTGCTCTAATGCAGCCTAATGGCTCTTGCACCAGTCCACAGCAGACTCTCTGGCTTGTGTGGAACTGGCTCCGGCCAAGTCTCTTCCATCCGCAACAGACTCTTGCATCTCAGCAAGGGAAGGCGCTATGGGGAAAGTAATATTTGGCGTATGCTATAGGCCCCCCAACCAGAGGGAGGAAGGGGAGGCGGACCTCCTATCACAGCATGGAATGGCAAAAAAGATGGAAAATGTCATTATAATGGGGGATTTTAATCATCCAGATATAGACTGGGCAGAAGAGACCGCACATTCGCCTAAAGCTTGGCAGTTCCTAAATGTTTTGCAGGACAATTTCATGGATCAGATGGTGAATGCACAAGAAACAATGTGTTACTAGACCTACTGATTACTAACAATACAGACCTAATCACGGATGTAGAAATATGGGGCAACTTTAGGAAATAGTGACCATAGGTCAATTAGTTTCAGTATAAATCATAGAAATCAGAAACACAATGGTAATACAAGGACACTGAATCTCAAAAGAGCCAACTTCCTTAAACTGCGCCCTTTGCTAGACAATATAAAATGGGATAGAACCCTAGGAACAAAGAACACGGATGAAAAATGGGAGTGCTTCAAGAACATACTAAATAAAGGGATTGGCCAGTGCATTCCCAAGGGGAATATGTTTAAAAGAGCTAAAATAAACCCTGAGTGGCTAAACTCCAACATAAAAAGGCATATTAAAGCTAAAGAAAAGGCCTTCAAAAAAGACAAGGCTGAGGAGTTATTGGCAGAGTTCCAACATTACAAAAAATGCAATAAGAAATGTATAGGCGCAATCAAGGCGGCTAAAATAGAACACGAAAGGCACATCGCGGAAGCGAGTAAAAACCCCAAGAAATTATTTAAGTCTATAAATAGTAAGAAACAGACCATAACACATTGGCCCCTTAAAGACGACAATGGGAATCTGGCTACAAAGGGACAGAGAGAAGGTAAAAGTGCTAAATAAATTCTTCTCTTCAGTCTTCATAAAGAATTGGGGGACGGAGTGCTCCCTTCTGCGGCCTTTTTGGATAAAGGTTGCCTCAATCATTAAACAACTGACTAATGTGGAGGTACTGGATGACCCTGCATTATGTCTGCTCCATCGTTGACACTCCGACTCCTCAATGCCGCAAAAGCATGTATACCGGTATTTTGGAGGCAAAATATGGCACTACCAATTAAGCTTTGGTATTGAAAGGTTATTGGGATCCATAAAATGGAAGAATTGACTGCCGCATTGAGGGGTACGGAGGAACAGACTAGAATACGATGGCCACCATGGATGCATTATACAGGAACTGATATATATCAACAGGAGACGGAGGAGCTGGCTCCCCGTGTCTCGCTATGATAGATATCGCTCAGCACAACCCCCCTCCCATAAGAGATAGGATGTAAGGGGAAACCCAATAGGTAAAGCAATTGTTGTTGTTTTTTTCCCTCCCCCCGAGGTTTCTCCAACTGCATAGGGAATAGTTGTAGGATGCACTTGGGTTTAAGACACACAATATAATTTTGGTTGTAATATATAATATGATGTGAAGCTACATGTGTGGGGTGCTCATAGGGGTTATATTTTTTTTTTCTCTTTTGCGCAACATCACATAAGTTATTGCTACAAAATTGAAGTTTTGGAACACGTATGGAATTCTTTTTTTTTTTTTTTTTTTTTTTTTTCTTTATTTATCACTTAATGAGTATTTTGCATAATTGACGCATCTGATCACCCATGGGGTTTTTTTTTTTTTTTAAATCTTTTTTCCTCACTTAATGAATATATTGCATATTAGATGCATCTGATCACTCGTGTTTTTGTTTTTTTTGTTTTTTTGTTTGTAATGTCACTTAAGCTTTTAATACACAATTAAAGTTTTGTAACACGTGGATTTTTTTTTTTGCGTGTTTTAGGGGTAACACTATTTATGATAACATTGCACAATTGTTGTATTGGAGCACGTGTGAAAATCCCTGATATTTTTTAATTTACCTATGTGTAATTTATAAGCTGGAGAACAGGGGATGTGTATTGTATTTTTGTTTTGTTTGTATATATATATTTTATGTATTATTGTATTGAATAAAAATTTAAATAAAAAGAAAAAAGAATTGGGGGACTACACTAACCCAGCTTGTAATGTTAAATTTAATAATACACCTCAGGAAGCACCCTCATGGTTAACAGAAGCCAGATTTAGAACTAAACTTGAAAAACCTAACATAAATAAATCACGGGGCCGGATGGCTTACACCCGAGGGTCCTCAAATAACTCAGCCAGGTGCTAGCCAGACCATTGTTCTTAATTTTTATGGATAGTCTACTGACGGGAATGGTGCCAGCTGATTGGAAAAAAAGCAACATGGTATCAATATTAAAAAAGGGTCGAGATATATCCCGGGGAACTATAGGCCGGTTAGCCTAACATCAGTAGTCTGCAAGATTTTGGAGGGGTTGATAAGGGGCTATATAAAAGACTTTAGTAATGAAAACAGTATTATTAGTAGTAATCAGCATTGATTCATGAAGAATCGTTCTTGCCAGACCAATCTAATAACCTTCTATTAAGAAGTGGCCTGCCATCTAGCTAATGGAAGGCCGGTGGATGTGGTGTATCTGGACTTTGCAAAGGCATTTGACACAGTTCCCCACAAATGCTTACTGTACAAACTAAGGTACATGGGTATGGACCATAGGGTGAGTACCTGGATTGAAAGGATCAGTCCTGGGACCAATCCTGTTTAATTATTCATAAACGACCTAGAGGATGGGATAACCAGCACAATCTTGGTATTTGTGGAAGATACTAAGCTAAGTAGACCAAACTCCTTCTATGAAGGATGTGGCAACCTTACAAGCAGACCTGAATAAAATAATGCAGTGGGCAACTACATGGCAGATGAGGTTTAATGTTGAAAAATGTAAGGTAATGCACTTGGGTGTCAGAAATACGAACGCAAGTTACTCGCTAGTGAGTGAGTCTAAGATAGAGTCTAAGATAGAAAAGGACCAGGGGATCCTAGTAGACAATAGGCTTAGCAATGGCATGCAATGCCAAGCTGCTGCAAGCAAAGCCAACAGAATACTGGCATGCATAAAAAAGGGGATTCACTCCAGAGATAAAGCGATTGTTCTTCCACTCTACAAGACTCTGGTCCAGCCACATCTTGAATATGCCATCCAGTTCTGGGCATCGGTCCTCAGAAAGGATGTGCTTGAACTGGAGAGGGTCCAGAGAAGGGCAACAAAGATAATTAGGGTGTAGCACTACTCCCTTGGGAGCTGCTGGTTGAATGGAGGACATCAGCTATGAGGAAACATTACAAGCATTGAACTTATTCTCTCCGGAGAAGAGACGCTCGAGAGGGGATATGATATCAATGTACAAATACCATACTGGTGACCTTGTTACAGTCAGAGCGGTAAGGGTGTGGAATTCTTTTCCACAAGCAGTGCTATCAGCAGGGAGCATCGATAGTTTAAAAAAACTATTAGATGGGCACCTTAAAGACCACAACATACAGGGGTATACAATGTATGGTTAACAGCAAACATACAAACACACATCATAGGTTGAACTGGATGGACTGGTGTCTTTTTTCAATCTAACTATGTAACTTGCTTCCTTTTTGCGTTTTTACTGCTCAATCTCTGCAGCCTGACACACAGGACTTTTTTTAACACAGTTCCTTCTAACTTGACGTGTTCACACACTTTCACATGCAGACCCCACTGTATTCATATTAGCTGCTCCTCACAGCATTTTCTAGTCTGTGATGGATCTGGAATGCTGCCATTAATGCCCATAGCATTCCTCCACCATATTCAAGTTTGGGGTGATTAAACTTAAGTGGTAGATGCGTTTGCACCAGTCCAAAACTGTATTTTAAGTGCATGCAGCCCACTTTTATTTAAAAGCAAGTCAAAGTTCACACAGATAAATCTTCC
The DNA here is from genome assembly GCF_965119305.1 of Pelophylax lessonae. Taxonomy (NCBI): domain Eukaryota; kingdom Metazoa; phylum Chordata; class Amphibia; order Anura; family Ranidae; genus Pelophylax; species Pelophylax lessonae. The sequence goes on from NC_138776.1 coordinate 223,734,551, forward strand.
CACGCAGGGGGTTTTCACCATCACTGCGCAAATATAACATTCAGCCTCCTGGCTCTCTCTGGTGGAAGCTTTACTGCTCCAAGTACCCCTGCACTTTCCACTGATCACCCAAACCTCTGGTTCTTCAGTCTGGACGGTTCCACACTAATGCATATAGCTTCTCTAGGGTGGATGGCTTCAAACTAATGCTCACAGCTCTAGTGCTTCTGTCCCACATGGACTTCCTCTCAGGCTTGGGCCTTCCTCCAACCTAAACACCGCTAATACCTGACAGCATCTAACACAGCTCCCTTTAGACACACTGACCTCCCTCTGACCTAGGGCCCCGGGATCTAACTCTATGGGCTCTTTCACACAGACAGACCGTTCAGATCCGCCTGTCAGTTTTTTTTTGGTGGATCTGAGTGGTCCCCCCATGCATCTCTATGGGGCATCGGATGTCAGCGGAGACATGTCCGCTGACATCCGATCCGATCTGTCAAATCTGGACGGATGGAAACCCTATTTTCCATCCGTCCAGCGGATCAGATGAGAACGGACCGACGGTCCGTTCCCATCCGATTCCCCCATAGAGATGTATGGGGAACTGACAGCTGTGTCTCCGCACACAGAACGGAGAAAAGCTGTCATCCTTCTGCTCAGCGGGTGATTGGCGGATCGATCCCCGCTGAGATAAACGGAGTCCGTCCGACGGACGGAGTGTGTGAAAGGGGCCTTATTGCTCAGGTGTGGGCTGGCTTCACAATAGACTCAGTGTGCTTGCTTCTCCCAAAATCTAACATAAACCACCAATCTACCACGTAGCACTGGGTTACCCTGCTACAATACTTACGTATGTCCTTTTGAAAACAAAAGAAACATATTGAAAAAAAATGTGGTTGGTGGTCAGGAAATCCTTGTTTGTTGGGCCTCTGTGTGTGGCTCTGTGAAAAAGTCTCACATGTGGTATCACCATTCTCAGAAAGAGTAGCAGAATGTATTTTGGGGTATAATTCTTGGTATGTCTGTCGTAGAAATTAATAGGGCTTGGAGCCGAGAAACCCGATCAGTGTGCTCAGGATTAATATGCACCAAACGCCATTAATAGCGTGTACTGAAAAGTACAAATGTACCACTCTTTTGCATATGGTTTACCAAGCGCTTGGTGACAAAATAGGGAACAGACACACTGGGTCATATCGATGCCATTTGCCCGGGTCTCTCTCTCTGGGTAAGTATATGTGTATGTGTGGATGCGTGAGTGTGGGTAAGAGCAAATGGATATGTGTGTGTGTATGAGAGTTTCTGTGTGTCTGCATGGATGAATGGCTGTGTGAGGTTTATCTCCATGTGTGTGGTCTGTGCTGCGTGTGTCTTCCTGTATGAGTCTCAGGGCAGGGCTGGTTTATTTACAGCAAGTGGACAAAAGGGGGTTACAGGGAGTGACTTAAAGACCACCAATCACAGAACATGTATACATTAAAAAAATACAATGGGCAGTGCTTATGTTAAAACAGAGACATGTGCAGAGAGGAGCAGAAATGGCTGCCATCTTATGAACCTGCTGTGCTCATTCATAAACATGGACCCATTAGCTGTTAGTGGATCTCATCAAATATGATTCATATAAAACATGTTTAATAGTGACCATTCTATTTGTTCCAGTTGATGAGGCTTTATCTGCATTAGATAATAGCAGCAGTGTTTCAGTTATACGGATCAAGTATGACTAAAAGATGCCATCCATTAATCTTGGTAAAATGATAAGAATTCCATATCACAAACATATTTCAGCAGTATGGGGCCCCTAATGGCGGGTATACATCTGTGCGATGGACTCTCTTTGCTACAAGTATTGTGCCATCTCATCTTAATGGAAGGTTTTTGCTAACAAGTCTTTCTGCAATAACAGTTAACCACTTAAGCCCCGGAAGATTTTGCCCCCTTCCTGACCAGGGCCTATTTTGCGATTCGGCACTGCGTGACTTTAACTGACACTTGCGCGGTCGTACGACGCTGTACCTAAACAAATTTGACGTCCTTTTTTCCCCACAAACAGAGCTTTATTTTGGTGGTATTTGATCACCTGTGCGATTTTTTGATCATGCGCTATTAACAAAAAAAGAGCGTCAATTTTGCAAAAATAGCAATATTTTTCACATTTTTAAATATGAAATTCCCCCCCTAAAAAATGTAAAAATGAAAATTTAACATTTTCGGTCAATTTGTTTTATGCTACATATGTTTGTATGACAAAAATCGCAAAAAGCGTATTTTGATTGGTTTGCGCAAAAGTTATCGCGTTTACTAACAAAGGGAAAGATTTTTGTCATTTTTGGTGTTTTTTTTTTTAACGCTTAATGGCGCCGATCTGCGATTTTTTTTGCGGTACTGCGACATTGCGGTGGACAGATCGGACCCTTGACTGACATTTTTGACACTTTTGGGGTTACCAGTGACATTACTGCAGTAATCAGTGCTATACATATGCACTGTTACTGCAAAATGACACTGGTAGTGAAGGGGTTAACTTTATCTGAGAGGGAGGGGCTGTGTGTGTCCCTAGGGGTGTGATTCTAACTGTGATTGGCTGTGGCTTGAGCTGTAGAAACAGTGATCAACGGTCCTACATAGTAGAACCGTGTGATCACTGTTTCTACACAGGGGAGAATGACAGGCGGCTTGTTTACACTAGCCGCCTGACTTTCTCCCTCTGCAGCGACGAACGCAGAGTGACCGGCGGACATCGGGTCCGCCGGTCACACGCGCGGGGGGGTCCGTGACCACGCGGGAGCACGCCTCCGGGGCGCTTGCTCGCTCCCTAGACCCTCACAGGCTAGCGACGTAGATCTACGTCACTCTGCCTGTGAGGGGCTGACTGCTTTAACCAGGAAGTGGTTAAAGCAATAATCGTTGTGAATAGCAATTACCGGTAAAACTGACACTGGGAGACATGACTATTTAACTAAAGAAATGTCCACAATTAAATTTCCACAACAATGTCTATGCTGTGTGTTAAAACTATCTTATAAATTTACAACTTTGTATGAAAACAAATAATGTTTTCATTTTTTTTTCCAAAAGGACATGTTCAAAAGACTCATTCCGCCTCAAAGAATATGTGTTTGCTTTCGAAAATATGGTCATACATCAGGATTGATTATGGTCATACATCAGGATTGATTTATTTTCAATAATTTATACCATAGCTTGTAGGCTCTATAACTTTTACACAGGTGCATCATACACTGATTTGGGTTATTTTTTTACTAAAGAAATGTGGCAGTATAAATGTTGGTCTAAATTTATGAAGAAAATTTACTTATTTGCAAAATTCTATAATTTAGTGAAAAATAAAAAAATACCCAGTGGTGATTAAATACCGTCAATAGAAAGCTCTATCCGTCTAAAAAAATGATGTTGCATGCCTGAGTAATTGTCATTCAAATTGTGACAAAGCTGAAACCTGAAAATTGCCCTGGCAGGAAGTGGGTGAAAGTATCTGGTATTGAGGAGGGGATACAGGAAAAGAGGGGAGCTGATCCTCTATGTCGCAAATGTGACTTTTTTGGTGGTGGTACGTTTTCCGTTGGGCCTGGCAAGGTAAATCTCTCCAATGGGGCACAGATGGTGAAAAAAAATATAATAATTTATAATATAATAAAAAATTATAACCCCCCTTACACTTTCCAAAAAAAAAAAAGTTTTGCCTATAGTTCTACTCTAACTAAGTTTGTACCCTTATTGTTACCAGAAAATTATGACAAAACTAAACAAAACTTCCTTGACTGCTACCATGGTTTTTGGACATTGTGTTTGTGTGTTAGATACAGTTGTACACTTTTTGTATGTAATTCTTTTTTTTTTTTTTTTTTACCACACAGGAATCTGTTATGTCTGTATGGTTGATGTTCAGTGACATGTCAGCTGCACCATTAACCCTCTATGATCCTCTGGAATTATCGTTATCGGTCGTATCATCAGATGACCATATATTATCAGTTCATCAACCGGTGGTGACGGCGCACTCTTGGTCCTTGCCTGTATTAATTTTTGAGAGTCCAGGTGAAGGGCCCCTGCTGCGTACCTCTCTTTACTTGCCGGAGCGTTGCAGGAGAGATTCTTCAGGATTGCTCAGTGCTGGCTATGTCCGGGTTATATTCCCAAGAAATGCAACACATGGTGGTGCATATCCTGGAAATGACATATTACAGAGTGACAGTGATCTGACTTCTAAGGATAGTGATAGAGTCTTAGCTGTTAACAATGTTATTTCTGGCACAAGTGACATAATACTAAGAAGTGATAACACAGTCTCTGAAGATGAAAAATCTCTTTCTGGCATTGATGATATTGTCACAACCCGTTGGGGAATATCTGTCTTAGAAGAAGGACTCTATGGGCTTCTTGCCCTTTTCTCTTTGCTAACCCTATTGTTTTTGATTAGTTGTCTAACTTTTATAAGGAGACACAGAAAAAAATCAGCACCAGAGGGTCCTGGGAATCCTGAGGCACCAAACTGGGTATGGCTGGAAGGGCCTGAAGCTAATGGACCACGAAATCAGGGAGCAGTAAGTGAAGAAGAGGAAGAAAGAGAACAGTGGGAAGGAAGAGAGACAGGACCACAAAGCCTCACCAGTACATTCCATCCAGTGAGAAATTCACAAGGGTCTGACAATACTAGTGGCCATAACTCTCACATTGGCTCATTCTCACCTGCAAGCCACTCTAGAGCTGGCTTGGAAGCTAAAAAGCAAGAATTGTCTTCTTTAAGATCGATAATCCCACAAGGAGATAGAAAAATAGAAAGAGGACCTGATGATCCCTCTGTGCGCTCCATTTTGGTAGCCGGCGAGGAAGATATCATGTGGGTATGCAAAGACATGGGTATGAGGGAACCTCAGGAAATCCTGAACTATATGGAAAGAATCAGAAGTGAAACAACTCATCAAGGAGAAAGGAGGAGAGAGGTTACACAGGGTATAGGAATTAATGTAATGGGAACAAATGTTAGAAGATTAACTTAATTTCATCAACGTAAAGTATGGTAGTAAGAAAAAAACTTAAGGTTAAGAAATTTTAATGCCCCGAGAGAACCCACCTTCTTTAGACTCTGGTAGTAACATATGTATTTTCCCTTCTATTGTTATGGTATGAAATTTCCTAGTGTTATTCAGCAAATAACCTTGAGGGTCCTGAAACAAACCATAGTTATAGTATTCATAACTGGAAAAGTTATAAAAGTCTTAAAACACTCTCACTCACATTTTCATGAACTCTTATATGTTAAAGATTTGCAGTTTGTTTTCTTGTAAGAATGAGTAAGAGTGAAAGTCACAGATGCCTCTCATAAAATTAGCATATCATCAAAAAGTTAATTTATTTCAGTAATTCAATTAAAAAAGTGAAAATTCATATACATAGTGATACAATGATACAAATATAAAGGTATGTGGTGTAGCGCTTATATGATAAAATGAACTCCGCAGTCCATATACAAATATATCAATCATTGGAAGGAAAACAAGTCCATTCAGAAAGACGTGCTCCCAAAGGTGTAGCCAGTTAATTCACACTCCAACAGATCTGTGCAGAGAGACCACCACCAAGAGAAAAGATGGCCCCTTACCGCAATGTATGGATCCCCACTACAGAGATCAAATCCAGCTCAATTCACACATCTATATGGCCCTTGTAGACAGTACCCGGCTCATAGCGATATCCAAATCAGCTCCAATCATTGAAGGCTCAGGTATAGGTACATCAGATGACATAAAACTTAAGGTGTATGGATAACTTCTGGATATCTTTCAGCTCATTAGTAATGACCGTACCCCAAGCTTGCGGCTCCCTGTTGTCCCTTGGAAGTGAAACTTCTTCCAGGTGTTCACAGGTGATTTCCCAAAAATAGACAAGGGGGGACTAATAGTGCATTATCCTTATAACTTTTATTGCTGATACTCAAAGATGCACTTACAGTTAAGACGATATAATAAGCTTGCTGGAACCCTGTAGATCCGTGGCCGTCTGCAGTGTGGACCGCGGATGTAGTTAGTGACAGCGTGCCTCCTCTCTGACGCGTTTCCTCCGAGCGGACTTCCACTGAGACAGGAGGCATGTCAAGCATTTCTTTCTTTCATTTTGATGATGTGAGCGAAAACCCAAAATTCAGTATCTCAGAAAATTAGAATATTACAGAAGACCAATAAAAAAAAAAGTTTTTTAATACAGAAATGTTGGCTTACTGAAAAGTATGTCCATGTACAGTATAGTACACACTCAATACTTGATCGGGGCTGCTGGGTTGTTATAGAAGCCCAGGTTGCTTTGATAGCAGCTTTCAGCTCATCTGCACAATGTTTATCTTCCTCTTGACAATACCACACAGATTCTCTATGGAGTTTAGGTCAGGCGAGTTTACTGGCCAATCAAGCAAAGTGATACCATGATCATTCAACCAGGTATTGGTACTTTTGGCAGTGTGGGCAGGTGCCAAGTCCTGTTGGAAAATGAAATCAGCATCTTCATAAAGCCGGTTAGCAGATGAAAGCATGAAGTGCTCTAGAATTTTCTGGTAGAGGGCTGTGCTGACTTTGGACTTAATAAAACACAGTAGACCAACACCAGCAGTTGACATGCCTCCCCAAATCATCACTGACTGTGGAAACATCACACTGGATCTCTTGCAACTTAGATTCTGTGCCTCTTTACTCTTCCTCCAGACTCTGGGACCTTGATTTCCAAATGAAATGCAATATTTTCCACAGTCCGTGATGATTTAAGGGAGCCATGTAATCTGCTGGATCTCATGCAACTTAGATTCTGTGCCTCTCTACTCTTCCTCCAGACTCTGGGACCTTGATTTCCAAATGAAATGCAATATTTTCCACAGTCCGTGATGATTTAAGGGAGCCATGTCATCTGCTGGTGTTGGTCCACTGTGTTTTATCAAGTCCAAAGTCAGCACAGCCCTCCAGAAAATTCTCTTTACATTCAAGTCGGGGTAGCATCAGACTCCCTTTATTACAGATTAAGGTTACAGTACAGAATAGGGGAATCTATGCTGGTGCTGGTTACTGCATTGGTGGTGTGGGGGGGGGGGGTGTAGACTGTGCTGCCAGCTGCTAGACAAAGCAGTAGCCTGAAGTATGGAGATCCCTCATCTAAAAGAACACGCAGAATCCTAAATGGCTTTTTTAGTGTTGTTAAGTTTTTTTTTTATACAAACAAAAACAAAGCTCTTGCCAGCCCCTGAAATAAGAAAGGCCCTCGAGAAAGTCTGACAATGTACGCTCAGGCTCCTCTTCAATGTAGCACATGTAGCACAAAGCACGACATCTGCACCACATCTGCCTGGCTGCCCCCTTCAATTCAGGGTAATACAACACTGAAATGCAAACAGAAGGCCCAGTGTAATACCATACAAACTTTTTATTAGATATCAATGTACTTACAAAACTACACAAATCTGGCCATGCCACTGGAACCATGTCCATCCATAGAGACACAGCTCTGCCTTCTTATTCTGTTTGCATTTAATTGCTGGTGATTTTACTTGAAAGTCCCCCCTTACATGGGAATCTTTTTAGTCTTACCTTGGGTTCCCCATCAGAGTTTCCCTACATCAGGGTTCTCATAAGAGTATCCCCTTACATCAAGGGTCAGTGAAGCAGCAGGGGGGGGACTGGAGCAGGTATAGTCAGAAAAAGTTTAATCCTGCTGTAAAATGCTGGGACAAACACATAATTTTTTGCTAGGATATCAGCAGTCCTTAGCAACCAACACAGCGGGGTGAGGAAAACTGAACTTCTTAACTGGAGACTGCACTGAGAGTTTCATGGGTGCTGAAAGCAAAGACTGTGCACATTAGCTGCTGGTTGGATAAAATCTTGTAGTCGATTACATTTTGCCTTTGGTTATAGTTTTGAGACCCTGGATCGAATATATCAAATCTCAAAAGACTTTGTTAGTGTTGTTAAGTTTGTTTGTGATTTTATTTGAAGAAATCATACTGCTACAGTATTATAGCTACAATCACCTTAAGCAAAAAGAAAACAAAACACTAAAACATTGAGCAAACAATTTCCCCCAGAGTTTCTTAGATCAAAGTTCCCATCAGAGTCCTCCTTAAACTCTGTAATTAGCACAGAGCACAGAAGCTGCAAGGCAATTCTGTGAATACTGAGGCAATCCTCAGGATGTGCTTTTGTAGGACAAAAGCATTTGTTTCTCCATCAGAGCTCCCCCCTTACCCCAGGGGGTTCACACTATTATGGATTTGTGCCCCACGTTTGCATGGGCATAGCAGCTGGCAGCCAGCCCATTCATTGGAATCTTGCTTGTTTGCACCTTTTTTTTAAAAAAACTCGGCCCCAGGGAAATCGCATGGGGCTTTTTGCAAACATGCTGCATGGGAGTGTTTTTAATAATTAAGCAGCGCATTTTGGCTGTAGGTGGTTGTGGGTGCAGCTTCGATACCCCCAACAGTGTGATTTAAAGAGGTTGTAAACCTCAGAAAAAAAAAACTGAAAGACAGAGGCATAATGAGCTAGTATGCTTACCTTGGAACAAATCCCCTGCAGTGCCTCCCACTCACCGGTAACACGGCAGACATCGTCGGCCATCCTGCTTCCTGGTTCACATCCTTCGGCCATCTGACTGGCCGGAGGTACGATGACATCACTTCCGCGCATGCGCATGGGAGCCGCCGTTCACGGCACAGAGCTCTGAAGGAACGGCCACTGGTGCCGTCATCGGCTGCATGCAACGTAAACAGTGGCAGCTGCCCCCCCCAAGGCTAGTCACAGTAAAATTAGCATAAAAAAGTGTACCTTTTAATATGGCAGAGGGGCGCCGGACACATTGCTGGCTATGGGAGGGGTGGGGTTTAGGCATCATGTGCCTCTTTTCTTTTGATGTGATTGGCGGCCTTTTATAGTGTCCTCGGGGCGCAGATCGATGCGCCCCGAACACTCCCATTCACGATTGCCGTCCTGTGATTGGTCCAGCCTGGACCAATCAGGGCGTCCAATGTCATAGGGGCGGTGCTTGGGCCGGGCGTCACAGCCTCTCATCCAGCCTCTCGATGGCCCCTCTACACGGGCACACAGCAGCCAGCTAGGTTCAGCGTGACCATGAAGGGGAGAGGAGCTAGAGGAGGCAGCTGCTGCAGGCACCACAGATCCTGGATTAGAGAGAACTGTGAGTGCAGCCGCCGCCCCCCTTGTGAGCCTGGATAGGAGGAATGAGGAGGCGACTGCATTTAGTAGAATCAAGCTCTATATTTCCTTCTGCATCCTTTGAAAGCCTGTAGGAGGGGGAGGAGGAGAAGCAGGCATTCTGAGGCTGCAGAAGGAAATGCAGAGCTTGATTCTTCAAAATGCAGCCGCCTCTACTGCTCCTCTTATCCAGTGTCTTTCTACTGACCCCCAGTGCTCTCTGACCAGCCCCAGGGCTCTTCAACCCAACTGCTCTCCAACATCCCCCAGGGCTCTCCTACACCCACCAGTGCTCTCCGCCATCCCCCAGTGCTCTCCGCCATCCCCCAGTGCTCGCCGCCATCCCTACCATGCTCGCCACCATCCCTACCATGCTCCTCGCCATCCCCCAGTGCTCTTCACCATCCCCCAGTGCTCTTCCCCATCCCCCAGTGCTCTTCACCATCCCCCAGTGCTCTTCACCATCCCCCAGTGATCTTCGCCGCCCCCCCGTGCTCTTCGATACCCCCCCGTGCTCTCTGACAAATCCCCCCTGTGCTCCCTGACATTCCCTGTGATCTCCAGCCCCCCATGTTAGTGCTCCTCGCCTCCTCCCTTGGCTCTTGCCCTCCCCAGTGCCCTTTGCCCTCCCCCCTATGCTCTCCACTTCCCCCTGTGTTCTTGTAACGCTCCTGCGTTTCATGTATGGTGTGGATTTTCAGCTGCAGAAATATTCCACTTCAGTAGTCATGTAAGAGAGATGCTGAGATACCATTCCCAACCTCAATGACTCATCATGTGTGGAAGGTCTTAATTCAGCTAGTAAATACACACACTCAACAAGCTGGTTCCTAGAGTGACTTTATGTATGTAGTAACACAGTGATGAAGATTTAAGAGACAGGTTGAGTGGAGGTGGTAGGTGACAGACACTTGAAGGTAAGACAGTAGCTGATGGATGCAGGTAGGTTTAGCAATCATGTATGGTAGCAGATGACAGAGTAGCAGGTGGACATACAAGAGTGATCAACCCAGTGCAGGAATAAGTAGCAGTAGTCTTAAGAGCTAGCAATCTAGATATGCAGATGTGATAAATAGTCTTTACTATGCAGAGCTAGATAGTGTAAGCTTAGTATAAGTTTATAGAGGGTTCCCCTGCGGGGTACTTAGCACTAATAGCAATACAGCCGAAGGTTGGTTCAGGAGGAGCGGATGATCCGGAAGCGGGATGCAGGGATCAGCGCAGCGAGGTTCCGTCAGCGAGGTATGCTTGCAAGCACGAAAGCTTCAAGCCAAGTTAGCATCCAGGTTAGGGTGTTTGAACGAACACATGTGAGTGAGAACCGGCGCTTTAAATAGCCATCTAGTCCGGCGCTGAGTGATGACAGCTTCAGTCTTAAAGGTGTATGCGCACCTTTCCAAAAGAGAATGGTGGGGCGCATACACTTGTGAAAAGAGTAATTTAGGGTACCAAAGGTACCGGAACATTACAATACCCCCCCCTTAAGGCCGGCTCCTGAAGGCCTCTGGAGCTGGTTTGTCTGGGTATCTCGCATGAAAATTGCGGATTAATCTAGGGGCATGTATTTCAGAGGTGTTTAGCCAGGTGTCGTCTTGGGGCCCATAGTTCTTCCATCTAACCAAGTACTGAATCTTCTTCTGTAGATACGAGAATCCAGAATCTCTTTTATCTCGTATTCTTCTCCACCTTCAACTTGTACAGGAGGCGGAGGTGGAATATTAGGCCTTATTCCGTGGTCCGGAACATGGGGCTTCAGTAGCGACACATGGAAAATGGGATGGATTTTTAGGTCTATTGGCAATGTAAGCTGTACTGCAGCTTTTCCAATAAGTTTTTTGATTGGGAAAGGTCCCAAGAACAGAGGTCCAAGCTTTTTGCTAGGGATCTTCAGTCTTAAATTTTTTGTTGAGAGCCAAACGAGGTCCCCGATAGTGTACTGTGGAGAAGGTCTTCTGTGAAGATCATAGTACTTCTTTTGTTGACTGTGAGCGTGTGCAATGGTAGTATTTAATAAACCCAGAGAATCCTTTATTTGGGTAAGATAGTCTGAGGCTACTGGGTTGTTTGAAGGAAGGATGCGTGGTGGAAGAATAGAGGGATGAAACCCATAGTTCAAGTAGAACGGACTCTGCTTGGTTGTACTGTGGGTTGCGTTGTTGTAGGCAAATTCTGCCAGAGGGAGAAGATCCACCCAATCATCCTGTTGGTAAGAAGTGTAACAAAGTAAATACTGCTCGATGCATTGGTTGACTCTTTCAGTCTGTCCGTTGGTCTGCGGATGGTAAGGAGAAGTGAGCTTCCGCTCGATCCGTAGTATGTGACATAGTTCTTGCCAGAACTTAGAAATAAATTGGGATCCACGGTCAGACAGAAGAGTTTTTGGGATACCATGTAATCTAAAGACATGTTTCATCAGGAGTTCTGCCGTTTGTTTGGACGAAGGTAGTCTGCGAATAGCAATGAAATGTGCCATCTTTGTCAGATGGTCCACTGACACCAAGATGGTATTAAATCCTTTGGAAAGAGGCAATTCTACGATGAAGTCCAAGGACAAAACTTCCCATGGAGTTTGGGGTATTGGTAGACTGCATAGTAGACCGGATGGTCTCGTAGTGTCAATTTTTCAACCTGGCACAGACATTGCATGAAGAGATGAATTTTTGTATAGATGTTTTCATGTCAGGCCACCAGAATTGCCGGGAAATCAAATTAAGAGTCTTTGTCATACCCATATGTCCTGCCATAGGCACATCATGAGATAATTCCAAGATCTTGGTGCGTAGGGTAGGTGGTATGTAAAGTTTGTCGTTGTAGTAGAGGAAGCCTTCTGCATCAGTATTTAGTTGTGGTGGGGGTGAATCCAAACTTATACCATGCAAAACCTCTTCCTTCAAGGAACGGACAACTCCAATAATGCGTTTGTGAGGTATTATAGGAACGGAAGGGATTTCAAAGTAGTTTTCTTCAGTTAGTCGTGATAGTGCATCCGCCTTTTTGTTTTTATCTGCAGGTGTGTAAGTCACTAGGAAGTTAAACCTTAGAAAGAATAGTGACCATCGTACCTGTCGGTGCGAGAGAGTTTTGCTAGTCTGAAGATATTGGAGGTTTTTATGGTCCGTGTATATAATTATTGGTAATTGGGTGCCTTCGAGTAAATGTCGCCAATTCTCCAGAGCCAATTTTATAGCAAGCAGTTCCTTTTCACCCACGGGGTAATTTATCTCGGGACTACTTAGGGATTTAGAAAAAAAGGCGACTGGATGAAGTGGTGAAGTGTGGGTTGGTCGTTGGGAGAGTATTGCTCCAACTGCCATGTTTGACGCATCTACCTCCAGAATGTATTGGAGGGATGGGTCTGGATGGCGTAATATGGGAGCGGAAGTAAACCTTGCCTTTAACAAGTGAAAAGCTTTACTGGCTTCTTCTGACCATTTGAATGTTTTTTTTTATGCTAGTGAGCTGTGTGAGGGGTCTCACAATAGCAGAAAAGTTTTTAATGAACTTCCTGTAGAAATTTGAAAATCCCAGGAATCGCTGTAGCGCCTTGCGTGTGGTTGGTGTAGGCCAATCCTGAATGCAGGATATTTTACTCATGTCCATCTCGATTCCTATTTTGGATATGATGTAGCCTAGAAAGAGTACCTCGTCTTTATGAAACAAGCATTTCTTCAGTTTCACATAAAGGTTATGTGCAAGCAATCTCGATAGTACAAGTCTTACATGTCTTATGTGTTCAGACAGGGATCGTGAATATATAAGTATATCGTCCAGATATACCACAGCACAGACATCTAGTAAGTCTTTAAAAATATTGTTTATAAATCGCTGGAAAACTGCAGGGGCGTTGCATAGCCCGAATGGCATCACAAGATATTCGAACAATCCGTATCTGGTTCTGAATGCAGTCTTCCACTCGTCTCCATCACGGATTCGAATGAGATTGTATGCTCCTTTCAGGTCCAATTTTGAAAAATAGGTAGCTCCACGCACCTGCTCAATGAGCTCAGGGATAAGCGGTAGAGGATAGCGATCTTTTATTGTGATAGCATTCAATTTCCTGTAGTCGATGATAGGTCTGAGACTTGAGTCCTTATTGCGAACAAAAAAGAGTCCTGCTGCTGTGGAAGAAGTGGAAGGTCTAATAAAACCTTTTTCCAAATTCTCATCCAAATAGGTTTTGAGATGGGAAAGTTCATCCTGTGAAAGAGGATAAACATGACCGAACGGCAATTTGCTATTTGGGAGTAGATCAATGCTACAATCATAGTCTCGATGAGGAGGTAATGCTTGAGCATTTTTCTCAAGAAAAACCTCAGAAAGATCCTGATAACATAGTGGTGCAATCTCATCTGTCACCATAGACAGAATCTTCCCGGAAGACGGGAGGTTACACGTATCCTCGCAATAGCAAGAGAGGAAGGCCAAGGACCGTTCCTTCCAATCTATGGTTGGTTGGTGTGTGTGTAACCAGGGAAGTCCCAACACAATGGGAAAGTGGGATGAAGGTATTAAATCGAAGGTAGTAGTCTCCCTATGAGACTCGTTAATAGTGACTAGAAGTGCTTGTGTCTGATCGGTGATTGGACCAGAGGATAATGGAACACCGGTAATAAGACTTACTGAGACAGGTTTAAGTTTAGAAATAATAGGAATTTTAATTGAAGCAGCAAAACATATATCAATATAATTTCCACAAGATCCTGTGTCAATCATGGCCTTAGTAGTAATCCTGTTCTGGTCCCACTGTAATGTCAAACAAACAAAAATGTAAGGGTTAGTGAATGAAGTTGTCACTCCCCCTAGGAGGACATGTGAACACTCACCCTTCTTTTTGTTGACTAGGGGACAGACATTTATCTTGTGATCCGGGGATACACAGTACAAGCAGAGATTTTCATATCGTCTTTTGGCTTTTTCCATAGTTGATAGCGGTGGGCGTATGGTTCCTACCTCCATAGGAACGGGGTTAACGGCCGGAATCCGAGAGGAAACGGATAATGGCATTCCCATTTTCTCAGCCTTTCTTTCTCGTAGTCTTCTATCTATGGTAATACTGAGTTGTATTAATGCATCCAGGGTTTTTGGTAGATCCGCTCGGGCGAGCTCGTCCTTAACGGCTTCTGATAGGCCAAGCCTAAATTGGGTTTTCAGAGATGCATCATTCCATTCTGAATCAAGGGTCCATCTCTTGAATTCCGCGACAAAGTCTTCTACAGGCCTCCTTCCTTGTTTCAAGGATCTTAATTGAAGATCGGCAGTACTCTGCCTATTGGGGTCATCATATAGGCTAGTGAGTTCTGCTAGGAACAAGGCATAGGAGTTAAGAAGCTGGTCGTTTTTCTCAAAAAGAGAGTCTGCCCAGGCTCGAGGATCGCCTGTTAGGTAAGAAATAATAGTACAAACCTTAATGTGATCAGTAAGGTAGGTACGAGGTTTTAGCAAAAAAAGTAACTCACATGCGTTTTTAAATTCGCGAAATTTTTTGCGATCGCCTGTAAATACCAAAGGGGGATTTATCTTGGGTTCAGGGGACTGAGCAGAGGTAAGTTGTGTCAGTCTAATTACCTGCTGCGACAGAGCCTGATTGTCTTCTTTTAATTCAGCAAGTGCGTGTATTAACGCAGTTACTTGCTGTTTTAATTGTGTCACCTGAGTGGTTATTTCTGCTGAATCCATTTGTAGGTTCGTTCAATCTGTAACGCTCCTGCATTTCATGTATGGTGTGGATTTTCAGCTGCAGAAATATTCCACTTCAGTAGTCATGTAAGAGAGATGCTGAGATACCATTCCCAACCTCAATGACTCATCATGTGTGGAAGGTCTTAATTCAGCTAGTAAATACACACACTCAACAAGCTGGTTCCTAGAGTGACTTTATGTATGTAGTAACACAGTGATGAAGATTTAAGAGACAGGTTGAGTGGAGGTGGTAGGTGACAGACACTTGAAGGTAAGACAGTAGCAGATGGATGCAGGTAGGTTTAGCAATCATGTATGGTAGCAGATGACAGAGTAGCAGGTGGACATACAAGAGTGATCAACCCAGTGCAGGAATAAGTAGCAGTAGTCTTAAGAGCTAGCAATCTAGATATGCAGATGTGATAAATAGTCTTTACTATGCAGAGCTAGATAGTGTAAGCTTAGTATAAGTTTATAGAGGGTTCCCCTGCGGGGTACTTAGCACTAATAGCAATACAGCCGAAGGTTGGTTCAGGAGGAGCGGATGATCCGGAAGCGGGATGCAGGGATCAGCGCAGCGAGGTTCCGTCAGCGAGGTATGCTTGCAAGCACGAAAGCTTCAAGCCAAGTTAGCATCCAGGTAAGGGTGTTTGAACGAACACATGTGAGTGAGAACCGGCGCTTTAAATAGCCATCTAGTCCGGCGCTGAGTGATGACAGCTTCAGTCTTAAAGGTGTATGCGCACCTTTCCAAAAGAGAATGGTGGGGCGCATACACTTGTGAAAAGAGTAATTTAGGGTACCAAAGGTACCGGAACATTACAGTTCTCTGGCCCAGTGTGTTCTTTGCTCCCCCATGCTCTCTGGCCTCCCCTGTGCTCTCTGCTCCACCCCATGTTCTCTGACTTCCTCCCTGTGCTCTCTGAGCCCCCATGCTCTTTTATGGCCCCCCTCACCACCCACAGCTCTTCCGGGTTCCCCCCTACCCTCTCTCGGATGGAGAGTGGGGAAGGGCCGGTTAACATGTCATGGGCTGCTCAGTCTAAAATGCCCGGGCCTATTTTTTGTCCCAGTCTGGGCCTGCCCTCCTTCCCCCGGGCCCCTCTACAACCAGCAAAGCAGGTAAGGGGCCCCTCTGCTTCTTATGTGCTGCATTGTATTCTCTATTTGACTCACTAAATGTTGCTGTTCTTGAAGAACATTTTGTCATTTCTTGTTCTGTGCCCATTTCAGGTCTCATGCTTGTTTGAAAGCCTCGGTTTTTTGGGTTATGATGCATTTAATGTCTTCCTTCCTTCTCACTCCTGCCGAACACGGTGCAATCCACAGCAGCTTATGCAGCAGAGTGAGAGGAACATATATGTGACCGCCGTAAGCCAAACGACAGAAGGCGAGCACATGTCTGGGCTTTACACAACTGCTTTTTACACTGGTAGCCGTATACCACATACACACAGCTTATACATGACCTCTTCTTATGTGAGCAAAGCTATATAACGAGTCTATCATTACTGGTGGGAGATCCACTGCTGAGGGAGGGGTATCATGTTGTTAGCTGCTGTAGGGTCTATTGATGCTGGCTACTGGGAGATCTATTATTGTCGTTTGGGTGGTGCTATTGTTGCTGGAGGGGAAGGTTTTTTGTGGCAAGTGGTCTATCTTTGCTGTGGGGTCTATTGTTCTGGGGGATCTATTGTTGCTTCAAGGCACTGTACCTTGATTACTGAAGGCCCCTTTCACACTTGTGTGAACTCAAAGTCACGCAATTTTTTGCCACGTTTTTTGCCGCGAAGCAACGCCTATTACATTTTTCTGTTTGCGCCCCCCCCCCCAAAAAAAAAGAAGTTGGAGCACCAGCCGCCACTGAATGTAAATATCTCCGAAACGGTGCAAGTTTAGGAGATATTTACAGTACCTATAGGTACAAGTTATTAAGGTGGGTTTACAACCACTTTAACCACTTGCCGACTGCCTAACGCCGATCTACGTCGGCAGTCAGCCCCTCACAGGCAAAGTGACGTAGGGCTACGTCACTAGCTTGTGAGGGTTTAGGGAGCGAGTGCGCGCCCCCGGAGGCGCGCTCCCGCTCCCGTGTGGTCACGGACCCCCCCCCCGGCGCGTGTGACTGGCGGACCCGATGTCAGCCGGTCACTCGGCGATCGGCGGGGGAGAGGGAGAAAGTCAGGCGGCTTGTGTAAACAAGCCACCTGTCATTCTCCTCGGTGTAAAAACACTAATCACACGGATCTACTATGTAGATCCGTTGATCAGTGTCCTTACAGCTCAAGCCACAGCCAATCACAGTAGAAAGCACGCCCCTAGGGACACACACAGCCCCTCCCTCCCAAATAAAGTTAACCCCTTCACTACCAGTGTAATTTTTACAGTAACAGTGCATATGTATAGCACTGATTACTGTAGTAATGTCACTGGTAACCCCAAAAGTGTCAAAAATGTCAGTCAAGGGTCCGATCTGTCCGCCCCAATGTCGCAGTACCGCAAAAAAAAATCGCAGATCGCCGCCATTACGCGTTAAAAAAAAAACAACAAAAATGACAAAAATCTTTCCCTTTGTTAGTAAACGCAATAACTTTTGCGCAAACCAATCAAAATATGCTTTTTGCGATTTTTTTTTACCAAACATAGGTAGCATAAAACAAATTGGCCGAAAATGTTAAAAAATTTTGATTTTTACATTTTTTTGGGGGGGAATTTCATATAAAAAATGTGAAAAATATTGCTATTTTTGCAAAATTGACGCTCTTTTTTTGTTTATAGCGCGTGATCAAAAAATCGCACAGGTGATCAAATACCACCAAAAGAAAGCTCTGTTTGTGGGAAAAAAAGGACGCCAAATTTGTTTAGGTACAGCGTCGCACAACCGCGCAATTGTCCGTTAAAGTCACGCAGTGCCGAATCGCAAAATACCCCCTGGTCGGAATGGGGGTAAAATCTTCCGGGGCTTAAGTGGTTAAAGAAATCATACTGCCACAATATTACCACTACAATAACCTTAAGAAAAAATGCCTTGTAAAATATTTGTAGATTAGTGAAAATATAAATTTAAGAGCCCTCCTTACATCAGGACCCCTATTAGAGTATTTCTCTACAATGGGGTCCTCATCAAATTCCCCCCTACATTGAAGTACCCATCAGAGTTCCTCCTTACATCAGGGTGCTTTTATCAGAGTTCCTCTTAGCTCTGCAATTAGGCAGCAGCCCATGGCTCCCACTGCTGTGTCTCTGCCAGTGAGGAGCTGCAGCACCATTTATGCACATCACTGGAGTGAAGTATAAGGGCTCTGGGGGAAGCTACACACAATGTTTTTTATAAAAATTGAAAAAACTGAATGTAAAAAAAAATGACCGAATTTTCAGTAGCGCAGGAATGGTGACACCCTCCCACCATCCAAATGAATAAATACAGATACAAATCTATAACCATGAATGGCTGAATGTTAAGATAAATAAATACATAAATGGATATGCATAACATCAATATAGTGATGGGAAATTCTGCGCTAATATAAATTAATCAAATTATGTGAATAAAAAACTAGCTGCTGCACATAAGGAATCATAGAAAAAAAACTCTAAATGCAAAACTAATATCAAGAATGTGCTGCGCTGGAATTTGTGATTAAGATACCACCAATTGTGACATTAGTGCTCAAAATTAAACATCAAAAAATAAATTAAATCATATAAATTGCTCAAAACATTTGTCAAAACAATCCATACAGTAAAGAGTGAGAAATAATGAGGATTATGAATCCAAAAAACGTCCACAGTGATATGGTGTGTAAATAGAAGATTCAGAAAATCAACCACAACTCCCAGTAATCATTAAATCCACAAGGTACTTTGGAGATGAAAGGAACACCGATGTGCAAATCACCAGATAGGTAAATAAGTTGGCAGCTTACCAGAGTAAGTGGGTCACTCAAATTAATGAGTAAACCTGTATAAGCTTTTTGGATGGTACTACCAGGAGCGGCCACAGGGTGTCACCTCACCGACTCAAACAAGATATCCACATAATGACATAGCGTAACTCCGTATATAAAATCCGTTTATTGAATTAAAAGAAAGTATCACACTCACATTTTAGATGAATGTCACAAGCATATAGTATTGGAAGAAACGGCTTAGAAGCAAACGAACATCTCCCACGGTTTGGTAGATCTTGGAAGCCGGGTGTTGGGGGCGTGGTTGCGTCACGTCTGACTCACCCGACCAGTTTTGTCATACGCTTAAACCTGGCGGTTCCACATGACCAACTGAAGTAAAGAGCCTGAATACAGCAGGAGCATACTCCTGTATGCAAGTGTCAGTACCCTTCAAACAATTATGGTACACAACAATACATTATATTTTTTTCCAAATAGAAGATTTAACCTCTACCCTACCTAATGCAGAAGACAATTGAGTACTGTCCGTGATACTTTTTTTATTTGCACTAACATACAATTTTTCAGGACAAGCTTTCGGGGTATGTCCCCTTCATAAAGATCCAAGCAGTACTCTCGACATACCCCGAAAGCTTGTCCTGAGAAATTGTATGTTAGTGCAAATAGAAAAAGTATCACGGACAGTACTCAATTGTCTCTGTCGCAAGTGCACTAATACGGCTACAATGACCTCAAGCATAATGCAGAAGGGAAATTCAGACTCATTTAGAAGCATTGGTTTGGTTTCAGTACTTTGAACCTCTAGTTACAAACCCACTTAAATATGGTTCAGGAGGAACACAGACCTTTTATCAGGTAAAATGGTGCCCCCTTAACAGGCCTCTGGAGAGTAGTATTAAGGTCCTCCTTCCCCCCTCTTTCATCCCCAGTGTCTCCTAGATTTTTTCTAAACCATTTTGTAATTGTTCTCTTTTACCAAAGGGTTATTTCCCACCCTTGATTGAGTATTCATTGAAAAGTAAAATTTCTCCATATTTACTAAGCTCTGAGTGAAAATTCCCTTGTAAAGTAAGCATAGTATTTTTCCATTTTATTCAGTGAAAAATAAAATAACAAAGAAAGTTTCCATAGACATTTATCACAGGTCAACAGCCGAACAAATTTTAAACAATTTAGTCTCAATGTGTAATCATAAATATGAATGTGGAATCAAAACTCCCCAAGGTGTGCTCTTGCCACAAACCTTTGCAAAATTATAAATTAAAAATAAACAATGATCAGGAACTAAAAAAATACGTCAAACATCAAATGTAGGGAAGTTAGGGCTAGCTTTAAACTGCAGCCGGAGCACAAAATTATTTTTAATGATAAAAACGAACAGCTTTTTTCAAAGTAGATTGTAATTTTTAGAACTATGTTTATGCAGACTTAATATAACTGAATAGTCCATGGTAATCAAATTTTATATGATAAAAAAACTCCCAACAAAACCCTATGTGAAAAATTGCATATATTATACATTATCCCCAGTGTCCCAAAATAAAACAAGCCCAAGAATCCCAATAAAAATAATTCATAGACAGCCTTCTGCCATAAAATTGTCAGATTTATATGCAAAATTATATTTAGTAGATCACCAGAAACCAGTGTTCCTCCATCTTCCAAATGGAGCACTTACCTCAGGATATTCACTGGGTCAAGGGGTCTCACAACCCACTTCCTGATTGGCTGGGAGGAGAATCCGTGTGATAATAGTGAATATTCATTCGCTATTGTCATACAACTGGGCTGCCCCCCGAGCCCACCCTTTTTTGAAGCCTATTAGAGCCTCTGGCTCTAATCACGTGCTTAAAAAAAAAAAAACCATTAGAATCCTGCATGTAGATTAGAGGGCTGGGTGCATGGATGGGGGGGGGGGGGCGGCACCCCTAGGCCCCCAATGGATGGGCCGCCACTGGTGACGAGGATTGACCTCATGTTGCAGTGGGCCAATATTATTGATTGAATGATTAAGCAGTTCATTTGGAAGGCAGAGGTAGAGTTTCTGGTGATCTACTAATTACATTTTTGCACATAATTTGCCAATTTTTAAAGCAGAGAAGAACACAGCAATATACAGTATGAACTACTGATATTCAAAGAGAACAATTAATTATGACTTCTGCATCTTTTTTATCTTGTTTATGGTGTGGGACAGAATATTTGATATTCTTGGAAGAAGAAAATTGTGGGATTTGTTTGAATGGAATATTAGTGCACCAGAGATTGATGCAAATTTTCCCACATTTCGCAAACATTTCCAAATTTCAGTAATTTATGCTTAAGGTTCACTTAGGCACATGAGTCATTTTTATTTTATGTATTTTATGATTACTTGAGTATTATTGGTTAGTTCCTCAGTGTTTTCTAATATCCAGACCTGATGCAAAACAGCAGCTGATGCAACAGGATGCAGTGGATGGA
The DNA here is from genome assembly GCF_965119305.1 of Pelophylax lessonae. Taxonomy (NCBI): domain Eukaryota; kingdom Metazoa; phylum Chordata; class Amphibia; order Anura; family Ranidae; genus Pelophylax; species Pelophylax lessonae. Next base: position 223,755,801 of record NC_138776.1, read on the forward strand.
GCGTGCATTCGTTGAATAGACTATTTGATTTTGTGTTGTGAACGCACTGCAAGATCAATAGCTATCTAAAATCCATTATTGTTGATATGTCATCAAATTCTCTCAGTTTTTCAATGTGCGTTTTTTTTTTTTTTTTAAATATTTGACAACCCAGTCCATACGATTTTGTGTTAAAAATGTATTTTAACATATCAATTGTCATAGCATACAAATACATTTATGTAGATAACTATTTATTGTGGATAATTTAAGTAAGATTAAAACAGATCTTACATAGCCATATTTGCACCTAATAGCGACTTGCACAGGATTAGTTGGGAGCATTAAATCTGTGACAAAAACAGACAGAAACTAGCACATGGGGTGCAATTGCCATCCGACACTCCAGGAATTGCCAAAGAGGCTTTCACCACTGCAGTGCTGACCTTTCAAAGCTCTTGCTGACCTTCCAGAGAAAAAGTTTGAGAAACTGGCCACTAGTTTAGTTTTTCTAGAATTAATGCTGTCATCTTTTTCGGGGGACTGAAACCTAACAATACTTTCTTAGGGCTCTTTCACACGGACGTTCCGTATGTCCGTATATCACCCCATCCGTTTGCGGGTGATATACGGACATAATGCATGTCAATGGGATTGCGGATGTCAGCGGATGACCATCCGCTGACATCCGATTTGTGTCCTTTCAGTTCTGTTCCGTTTTTTTACTCTTTAAAGTACGATCATTTTACTAAGTCATTATAATAAAGATTATAATAAGTTAATGAAAAACACAAAAGGTACAATGTTGTTGTGCAGCATTTTAACAAAACAAACATTCCATGAATTTCTGACAGATGGCTGAAACCTCAATGGATTCTGTAAATAGCCAGCTATGGACAACAGGTGAACAAATATTTGATTTGATTCTATTAATTGTGTTACCCTTTTTATTTTTATTGTTAATGTAAATCTTTCTACTTTTATTCTTAATGTGAATTCAACATTTGGTACAAATGTTTGTTTTGCTTTGTTGACTTTTTAATCAAAGGACGTTTTTTAATAAACACTGTTCTATCCCATATGTGTGAGCTGTTTCCTTCAAATTTCTCTTTCTTTTGATACATGGCTCAGCCACTTTGGCCTTTAATGCTGTGTTTAATGCTTTAACCTAGTTATACACATTAAAAAAAGCTCATTTCAACTTGAATTTACAAAGGTAGTCAATAACTTGTCAAATATGCTAAGTAGCACAGAATGTGCTCATTTTTAAATTTTGGAGAAAGTTAATTTAAGCTACCAATAAATGGATCCAAATTCCGCCGGTTAAGCAGGTCTACTAGTCAACTTCTGTGCAACCACTGTGCTTGAACTTTTCTCTGAATCAGAGCTGCATGGCTGGTCTGTGTGAATCTGTCATAATTAATGGAGTTAACCCACTCTCAAACTAAAATTCACACTGACCAGCTTTAGTCCACTGTTAAAGTGTATCAATAACATTCAATTTTTACTATCTTGTTTGAAAAGTGTTCGAAATGCAGCTTTATGCATTGACATTTTCTAAATGCACACTCCCACAAGGGAAGGTAACGTATGCGGGGCATAAGTCTACCAGATTTGCGGCATTGGTGACTAGGGCGATTCTTATGCTCTCGAAGTTAAAGGGTGTCCTCGACTTACCCAATTTTATTAAATATTATCAGGCAGCACAATTGGCCCATTTAGCTCAGTACTGTTAAGGAACTCCCTCTCTAGGATTTGCCTGGTGGTAGCAGACTGCAAACCTCAGTTGATAACCTTCTCTGGCTTCATTTGAACAACCCTCATAAAAAAAAACAACTCATCAACTGACCGTTTTAGCGTTGGAAACAAACTACAAAGTCTTAACTAGACAGGCAGAGTAGCTAAAATGTTGCCCTCCTACAACCCTAATTATTTCAGGAGCTGTTCCAAGGAGAGCATTCACATGCACATTTGGTGAACCTGTACCGTATCCTCTTTGTCCCGGACTGAAGTATTTCATATGCTATTGCTAGATACTCCATTTCAACCCGACCCGGGGTAGCGTTACTAAATAAACGTTCACAAAACGTAACACCTGCGCGATGCAGACTATTCCTACATGTGTCCATGGTCTCCAAGCCAATTCTAGAGCCTGGAAGAAAACCTACATTATGCATCATTAAAGTGAAAAATAGGATAGTCCAATTTATGATACATAGCAAAATTGAGGCTACCTTGCTGGACTGTGTAATTTTTCATTTATATTTTAATGATTATTTATGTTTCATTAAGTACAGTTGGAAAAAAATGGATTTGACCAGCGCTATGGAGTGTATAAAAACAATTGTGTACAGGTATGAAGCTGCCACCAACCAACCCCTAAGATAGGGGTCAAATAGATGAAGGGTATGAAAGGATTGGTAATGGCGCTTTAACCCCTTCCATACCGCGCCATAGTAAAATGACGGCGGCAGGAATCCTTTCTCGATCCGGGCGGACGTCATATGACGGCGCCCGGATCTCCCTGCTACTGCGCGCCCCCGGGGGCGCGCAGCGTGGCAACCGGGGGTGAGGCTCGTCCCTTGGACTGAGCCCAACCCCGATCACGGTAAATAGCCAATGAAATTGGCTGTTTACCACGTGATCGGCTGTGTCAATCACAGCCGATCACATGAGCGGCTCCAGCGTGAGCTGCTCGTTCCCTCCTCCCCGGGGGAGCGCGCAGCGCGCCGATCGGGGACGAGGCTCGTCCCTCGGACAGAGGGAAATTGGCTTTTTACCACGTGACCGGCTGTGTCCAATCACAGCCGGTCACAAATGTCAACAGAGAACACGGTAACTAGCTGTCACCGTGTTCTCCTCCTCACACACTGATCCTGTGTGAGGAGGAGATTGTGGTAACAGCTAGTTACCAATTACAGTGCACCCTAAACACACTGATTGCCCCCCCCCAATAAAGAGCACCTGTCACTAGCCCATCAAAGTACCTGTCACTAGCCCATCAAAGTACCCGAGTACCTGTCACTAGCCCATCAAAGTACCTGTCACTAGCCCATCAAAGTACCCGAGTACCTGTCACCAGCCCATCAGGTACTCTGATGATAGGTACTCGGGTACTCTGATGGGTAGGTGACAGGTACTCAGGTACTCTGATGGGTAGGTGACAGGTACTCGGGTACTCTGATGGGATACAGAGAGGTACTCGGGTACTCTGATGGATAGATGACAGGTATTCGGGTACTCTGATGACGGATACTCGAGTACTCTGATGACGGGTATTCGGGTACTCTGATGACAGGTATTCGGGTACTCTGATGACGGGTACTCGGGTACTCTGATGAAGGGTACTCGGGTACTCTGATGACAGGTACTCGGGTACTCTGATGACGGGTACTTTGAGTACCTGTCACTGGAGTACCCGAGTACCCGTCATCAGAGTACCCAAGTACCTGTCACCTACCCAACAGAGTACCCGAGTACCTGTCACCCACCCATCAGAGTACCCGAGTACCTTCCACCTGCTCATCAGAGTACCTGACACCTGAAGTACCTGAGTACTTGCCACCTGATCATCAGTACCCATAACTACTCATCAGTAGTTATCAGTACTGATCATCCGTACCCATCAGTATAGTATCACCTATCAGTATCAGTACTACTCATCAGTACCCATCACCTGACTGTCACCTGCCCATCAGAGTACCTGAGTACCTGTCACCTGCCTATCGGAGTACTCGAGTACCTGTCACCTGCCCAGCAAAGTACCCGAGTACCTGTCACCCTTCATACAGCCACCATGTCCAAAAAGGTTTATATACATCCTCCGTTTAAACCTAAATACCGGTGTCATGGCAGCAGATAACTGCCATAACCCTGGTATTTTTTTAAACGGTGGACAGTTGGCTTTCTGATAAGGGTGGTCCCAGCGGTGGATTCGCAGCGGGATCACCCTTCCAGGATGGCGGAATAGGTGCCCCCCCCTCCCGCCGCGTTCCGGTACTTCTCCCCGCTTACCCGACACGCCGGCAGCGGGGAAAATGATCTGGTCCCGGATCCTCACAGACAGGATGTCGAGTGAGGGCAAGCTTGCCCTCACTCGACTCTATGGTCTTGGAGGACCGGAGCTACGGCAAATGTTGTTGCCTAGCAACCGGTTTAAAGGTCCCTTTTTTTTTTTCATTTTATTTTATTTTATTTTTTTTATTTTTTTATTTTTTTCTATCTTTTAGTGTACTTGTGAGATCTGAGGACTTTTTGACCCCAGATCTCACAAAAAAGAGGTCCTGTCGTGCCTTTTTCTATTACAAGGAATGTTTACATTCCTTGTAATAGAAATAAAAATTAACTTTTTTTTTTTTAAACGGTGTAAAAATAAAAAATAATAAATAAAATAAATAGTAAAAAAAAACAAACATTAAATCGCCCTGTCCCCGTGAGCTCGCGCGCAGAAGTGAACGCACACGGAAACCCCGCCCACATATGTAAATGGTGTTCAAACCACACATGTGAGGTATCGCCGCGATCGTTAGAGCAATAGCAATAATTTGAGCCCTAGACCTCCTCTGTAACTCTAAGATGGCAACCTGTAGACATTTTTAAATTGTCGCCTATGGGGATTTCTAAGTACCAAAGTTTGTCGCCATTCCATGAGCGTGCGCAATTTTGAAGCATGACATGTTGGGTATCTATTTACTCTGCGTAACATTATCTTTCACATTATGGAAAAAAATTGGAAGACCGCTGCGCAAATGCGGTGTGATAAAAAAATATTGCAATAATCTCCATTTTATTCTCTAGGGTCTCTGCTAAAAAAAATATATAATGTTTGGGGGTTCTAAGTAGTTTTCTAGCAAAAACAACTGATTTTAGCTTGTAAACACCAAATGTCAAAAATAGGCCTAGGCAAGTGGCTAGGATGCATGATGGTGCTCCTTGGATGTTGGGCCCCTCCACATGTGTGTAGCTACGCTAGAACCATTTGCATACTAACTTCTCATGTCTCACTAGCTTAACCACTTGCCGACTGCTCACTGAGCTGCTACTGCGGCAAAGTGGCTCGATATCGTTTGGTGACGTAGACATACATCGGGCGCGATCACGGCTCGCAGGGTGCGCTCCCCGCGAGCCGATCCTGGTCTGATTTGGCAGAGAACCGATCAGTCACCAGAACCAGACCAATGATTTTTGGTCTGGATCTGGTGATCGGTTCCAGCCAATGGCATCATGTCCCCTGCCTGTGTAATGTAAACACAGGCAGGGGAAGTGATGTAACTTTCCCTTCTGGAGCCCTTTCGGTTCCAGGAGAAGACAGAGAGACATCAAAAACGTGAGTTCCACCAAACACTACACTGACACTACCTCACATAGGCACATTTAACCCCTTTATCACCCCCCAAACCCCTCACAGTGAACACTATATACAGTGGTATACAGATCTTTTACTGATCACTGTATTAGTGTCACTTGTGACCCTAATTTGCGCTTGCGTTAGGCCCAAATAGGGTTAGGGCACCCGCCATCTATCCCCTTGATCTCCCCCAGTTAACCCCTTCACTCCCTATCACACAGTGCACTAATATATACAGTATATCAGATAACTACTGATTACTGTATTAGTGTCACTTGTGACCCTAATTTGCGCTAAGCCCAAATAGGTTTAGGCCACCCACCATCTATCCCCTATAAAGGTTTAACCCCTTGATCTCCTCCAGTTAACCCCTTCACTGCCCTGTCACAGTATTAACTATATACAGTGATTACCGATCACTATATTAGTGTCACGGGTGATGCTTCTTAGGCTAGTTAGCGTCAGGGTCCCTCTACACCACCGTTATTTAGCGTCAGTTAGAGTCAAGAACACTAACACACATACACACCTCCATTACTAGTATAGTGTTTGAACAGATCAATATCTGATCTGATCAGAACTATAAATAAAATGTGTATCAGCGCTGCTCAATAAATATATGCAAAATTACAAATGTTAATCATTAAAGTGATTCAACTATAAATAAATTGCTGTACCTTGCTATCTCAATAAATATATTAATGGTAGTAATGCAAAAGTAATAAATGCAGTACCAACTACGTCCTAACAATCAATAGTGTCATATAGTGTTATTACTATAAATAAATAATCATCCAATTAAATAAATATCCTGTGAACTCATATCTACAAATTACTGTGCATCACTATAAAAATTAATTAAAGTGTCCAGTGCTTATGTGACTAAATCAATAAATGAACAAATTCTCTTCAAAAAGTGCTCAGTGCCAGTCTCTATAACAATAAATAAATCTTCATAAAAGTGCTCAGTGCTTGTCTTGTAAACATAAGACATCCAAAGTGTCGATGCTTTTATGGTGCGATCAGGTGCTCCCCTCTTGGTCCCCTACTCACCAGACAGACACTGTAAAACAGCCTTATATAGTATTCCTCACTGATTTGGATCGCAGGTGGTCACCAGATAACAGCACCATACACCGTTATTAATAAAGCACTCTCCAACTCAAAGCATCCAGTATTGATTCCCCCTGCGGGATTATCAAATAGAGAGAAAAGCCTTCATCGTGCAGTATATTCTAACTTTATTCTCAAGCTAAAACAGGTTACACTTACGACATTCAGAAGATCAAAATGCTATTAGATTTCCTATTGCGGGACACCAACCATGGCCGTGCGTTCCACCCGCATGAACCGGAAACTGGAACCCCCAAATGACGTGGTATGTAAGATCGACGGCTTAAGACACTTTGGATGTCTTATGTTTACAAGACAAGCACCCAGCACTTTTTTGAAGATTTATTTATTGTTATAGAGACTGGCACTGAGCACTTTTTGGAGAGAATTTGTTCATTTATTGAGTTAGTCACATAAGCACTGGACTCTAGTTCATTTTTATAGTGATGCACAGTAATTTGTATATGATATGAGTTTACAGGATATTTATTTCATTGGATGATTATTTATTTATAGTAATAACACTATATGACACTATTGATTGTTAGCACGTAGTTGGTACTGCATCAGTGTTAATTTTGGCAGCAAATTTCAATTTAGTCTTAGTCTTAGGACTAAAATGGCATTTTAGTTTTAGTCCCATTTTAGTCTTCTGCAAGCGTTTTAGTTTTAGTCGTATTTAGTCGACTAAAACTCCAGTACATTTTAGTCGACTAAAACATCCTACATTTTAGTCGACTAAAACGTCCTACATTTTAGACGACTAAAACTCATTTTAGTCATCTATAATCGAATGGGTGTAGTTCAATTGTAATTTGTAATGCATTATTTAAGCATTTGTCTACAATTTCCAAACACAGTATATACTATATACTGGCCCTGGAGTGAAAAATCAAATATGTTATTATTTATGGTATTAAGCTTTGAGCATGCACCAGTGTTAATTTTGGCAGCAAATTTCGATTTAGTTTTAGTTCTAGTCTTTTGACTAAAATGCCATTTTAGTTTTAGTCGTATTTTAGTCATCTGAATTGTTTTAGTTTTAGTCGTATTTTAGTCGACTAAAATTGTGTTAATTTAGTCGACGAAAACGTTTTAGTCGGTTTTAGTCGACGAAATTAACACTGTACTGCATTTATTACTTTTGCATTATTACCATTAATATATTTATTGAGATAGCAAGGTACAGCAATTTATTTATAGTTGAATCACTTTAATGATTAATATTTGTAATTTTGCATATATTTATTGAGCAGCGCTGATACACATTTTATTTTTTTTATTATTATATTATTTTAAAAATTTTATTATTTTATTATTTTATTTTATTATTTTATTTTTTTATTTACATTTTATTATTTTAAAAAGGCACAACCCTTTTTTTTATCAGCAGCAGCCCCATTTTATTGTATATTTATTATTTTCCTAAGCGCTGGCACTTTGCATATACTGATCAGAACTATACTAGCATTCCCATAGTTTACTGATCAGAACTATACTAGCATTCCCATAGTTTACTGATCAGAACTATACTAGCATTCCCATAGTTTAGTGTTCCCAAAACACAGTTTTGGCCACGAAACTGTGATAGGTAGTCAGGAGTGAAATCAACAATTTACACCCTTGGAAAGCCTAAGGTGGTGATTGATTTTTGGGGTCCTGTACTTGGCTAGACTGCAAAAAAGTCTCACACATGGGGGTACATGGAGCAAAAAGGGTTGTGCTCAAGAGAAGCAGCAGAATGTATTTTGTTGTGTCATTTCACATATACCCAGTGGTCCTCAACCCTGGTCCTCAGGGCCCACTAACAGGCCAGGTTTGCAAGATAACTGAAATACATCCCAGGTGATATAGTTTGCTGCTCAGTGATTGCATTACTCTAGTCTGCATCTCCCCAAGGTAATACCTAAAATCTGGCCTGTTAGTGGGCCCTGAGGACCGGAGTTGAGGACCACTGACATATACCCATGGCATGTGTGAGAAATATATCATTTAGTGACAACTTTGTCTAAAAAAAAACAAATAATAATAATATATTTCCCGGAACTTGTGGCAAAATATGAAATCTTCCATGGACTCACCATGCCTCTCAGCAAATAGCTTGGCATGTCTACTTTGCAAAATAGGGTCATTTAGGGGGGGTTTGTGTTATCTTGAAATTTTAGGGCCTCCGAAACTGTGACAGGTAGTGCGGAGGTGAAATGCACAATTTATGCCATTAGAAAACGTGAAAGTGGTGATTGATTTTCGGGGTCCCGTACACAGCTAGGCTCCCAAAAAGTCTCACACATGTGGTATCTCCATACTCAGGAGAAGCAGCAGAATGTATTTTGGGGTGTCATTCCACATATACCCGTGTCATGTGTGAGAAATTTATATTTTAGTGACAACTTTGTGTTAAATAAAAATAAAAAAAAAAACCTGTAATTTTCCCAAAACTTGTGGCAAAATATAAAATATTCCATGGACTCACCATACCTCTCAGCAAACTACTTGGTGTGTCTACTTTCCAAAATGGGGTCATTTGGGGGGGGGGGGTTTTGTGGTATCTTGACATTTCAGGGCCTCCTAAACCGTTATAGGTAGTGAGAAAATGCAGTGAAAAATGTACGCCCTTTGAAATTCTGATGGTGGGGATTGGTTTTCGGGGTCCCGTACACAGCTAGGCTCCCAAAAAGTCTCACATATGTGGTATCCCTGTACTCAGGAGAAGCAACAGAATATATTTTGGGGTGTAATTACACATATACCCATGGCATGTGTGAGCAATATATAATTTCAATGACAACTTTGTGTAAAAAAGAAATAAATACATTTTTTTTTAGTTATTTTTCAAACACCTGTGACAAAAAAATGAAATATTCAATGAGCTCTCTCTCTGCCTCTCAGGACATTCCTTAGGATGTCTACTTTCCAAAAAGTGATAATTTGGGGGGGGGGGTTGTACTGCCCTGCCATTTTAGCACTTCATGAAATGAGATAGGCAGTCAGAAATTAAAGCTGCGTAAATTCCAGTATTTACACCATAGTTTGTAGACGCTATAACTTTTGCGCAAACCAATAAAAATACGCTCACTGAGATTTTTTTGTCAAAGACATGTAGCTAAATACATTTTGGCCAAAATATATGACATAAATTGAGTATATTGGATATTTTTTAAAAGACAAAGTTAAAAAATGTCATTTTTTCTCAAAATTTTCTCTCTTTTTTTATTAATATCGGAAAAAATAAAAAGTGCAGAGGTGATCAAATACTACCAAAAGAAAGCTCTGTTTGAGGGAAAAAAAAATACGTAAAGTTCGTTTGGGTACAGCATTGCATGACTGCACAATTGTCAGTTAAAGTCACGCAGTGCCGAGTTGCAAAAAGTGGCCTGGACGTAAAGCAGGAAAATCCTCCGGTGGTAAAGTGGTTAACCAATTACCACAAACTGTGTGTTACTATTTATTTTGAAGGAGTCTGGTATCGGATGTTTGGCCTGCTCCTGGGATGACATCACTAATGACAAAACATGTTCGCTTCTCCACCTTTTGGCTAAGATCAAGTGTAGTATCAGTTCTTATCAAGCTGACCTACCATCTACATTCCTCCACGAGGCGCCGACTTCTGCTCGGCATCCTGCTAGCAGTCGCCGGTGCTTCCTCTCTGGAGTGGCTGCGTGACGCTGGGAGCTCTCCCGGTGTGCGTCTGGGTGGAACATTTCTTCATCTCTTTTTGATTATTAATTGAAGGCACTGATCTACAACCGGTAAATACTTCGGAATATTTATTTATTTATTTTTTTCACTTTACTCACACCCTTATTCTCTTATGTCTCCTTATCTTTCGGAACAGGGGTCTGTTTCTTCACGCTGTTTTCACTATAACTACAATTACTTTATGTTACTTTTCAACCACTTCGATTTACAATTCTCACTTTGGGATATTGGTGATGTTCTATATCCATTTTTCCCTCACTACAATTCCATCTCATTCATTGTTTTACTTACACTTCCTTTGACACTTTCAGCATGTACACACTTTGGGGATACTCCATGTTGGGTCTGCCACTCGGGTTCTTTTCGTCACTCTGGGAATTCATCAATTTTTTCAACTCAATAATCGGTTACTATACTACTATTTACAATTTAATATACAAATTATTACAATATACACATTTAACCCAATCCTAGATATTATATCGGATGATTATTGAGATGTTTACTATTCATCCAACTATCAAGATTCTGTCACTGCACTTCCATTGTTCGCCCCCATGCGTACCTGGTATTGCTCCCTCAGCTTCCGGGGCAGATGGTATGGGGGACCTTCCTTGGCGAGTCCCTTGAGGCAACAGCCTCAACCCTATAAACCCTATAAGCAACCCTATACAATGAACACTTTTTCTTCAATGGGCATGTATACTGTTATATGCATTGTGATTTCATGATATTTCCTTTTTTATAGTTAATCATTTGCACCAACTCCTAAAGGAAGTGTTATACACACGAAACGCGTAGAGCAATTATGATGACATTTCTATGGATTATGTACTATCTTGTTACACAGTGTTTTATGTTGATTTTATACTCATTTGGACATGTATTTGTATATCCTTTTATATGCTCTGGTCATTGGGATTCATTGTATGATATCTACTGTCTCTATGATGTCACAACCTGTGCATACAAATAAATCAATTTACATGTTTATCAATTCATTTTTTTTGTTTGGATGTATATGCACACACATATATCCTATTTTTTTTTGTATAGTTAATGGTCAGTTTTATTACACGCCTCATTCAAAGTCCCAAACCCCCCCCTTTTTTCATATTTATATTAGGGATGGAGATACAAAAGTTTTTGTAACCTCATTTAAAGTCCCGACTCCTTTTGCTTTCCTTCCAATTATCAGGGATGGAGGCATGCAATCTCTTTGACCATACCCTGTATGAGTGCAAACGTTTTGTTACATTCAGGGGGCTGACCCTGTGGACCATTGGGGTCGGTTACTACTAACCCTGTATTAGTACAAACGTCTTGTCACATTCAGGGGGCCTGGCCCTATTCACCATGGGGTCGGCAACCACAACATTATTATTGCAATCTATACAATTTTATATACTACTACAATTCTGATAGAGGTCCTGCTCGGGGTATATTGTTACTCCTTTTCTCTCGGGACTTGCCAATTGGTTGTTCCTCTCCTTCCTGTCTGCCCCGGGAGCTACGATGCGCTCCTGCCTTCCTCCCCTTCCTCCTTCATCCTTGTGATGCGAGGGTGGGGGCGGATCTAGCTGCAGTGCATCAGCGCCACGCCTCTTCCGTGTTGGTTTAAGACGCCACTGTTCTGGCCGTCCAACCGGCACGCTGACCTACCATCTACATTCCTCCACGAGGCGCCGACTTCTGCTTGGCATCCTGCTAGCAGTCACCGGTGCTTCCTCTCTGGAGTGGCTGCGTGACGCTGGGAGCTCTCCCGGTGTGCATCTGGGTAGAACATTTCTTCATCTCTTTATTTGATTTGATTTTTTTTTTTTTCACTTTACTCACACCCTTATTCTCTTATGTCTCCTTATCTTTCGGAACAGGGGTCTGTTTCTTCACGCTGTTTTCACTATAACTACAATTACTTTATCTTACTTTTCAACCACTTCGATTTACAATTCTCACTTTGGGTTATTGGTGATGTTCTATATCCACTTTTCCCTCACTACTATTCCATCTCATTCATTGTTTTACTTACACTTCCTTTGACACTTTCAGCATGTACACACTTTGGGGATACTCCATGTTGGGTCTGCCACTCGGGTTCTTTTCTTCACTCTGGAAATTCATCAATTTTTTCAACTCAATAATCGGTTACTATACTACTATTTACAATTAAATATACAAATTATTACAATATACACATTTAACCCAATCCTAGATATTATATCGGATGATTATTGAGATGTTTACTATTCTTCCAACTATCAAGATTCTGTCACTGCACTTCCATTGTTCACCCCCATGGGTACCTGGTATTGCTCCCTCAGCTCCCGGGGCAGATGGTATGGGGGAACCTTCCTTGGCGAGTCCCTTGAGGCAACAGCTTCAATTTATTGTAAGCAACCCTATACAATGAATACTTTTTTCTTCAATGGGCATGTATACTGTTATATGCATTGTGATTTCATGATATTTCCTTTTTTATAGTTAATCATTTGCACCAGCTCCTGAGGAAGTGTTACACACACGAAACGCATAGAGAAATTATGATGCAATTTCTATGGATTATGTATTATCTTGTTACACAGTGTTTTATGTTGATTGTATACTCATTTGGACATGTATTTGTATATCCTTTTATATGCTCTAGACATTGGGATTCATTGTATGATATCTACTGTCTCTATGATGTCACAAACTGTGCATACAAATAAATCAATTTACATGTGTATCAATTCATGTTTTTTGTTTGGATGTGTATGCACACACATATATCCTATTTTTTTTTTATCTGTATAGTTAATGGTCAGTTTTATTACACGCCTCATTCAAGGTCCCAAAAATCCCCCCCTTTTTTCATATTTATATTAGGGATGGAGATACAAAAGTTTTTGTAACCTCATTTAAAGTCCCGACTCCCTTTGCTTTCCTTCCAGTTCTTATCAGTTGGTATGGACCTTGATGGTTAGTATCAGCAGGGACTGAAATGATCCAGGGCGCCCCAGGAGAATCTGGGGGACTGGGAAGTAGGTACTATCAGAGAAAGCCGGATGAGTCTATTGCCTCCTGGTTTGAATGGGAACCGCCCCTATCAGTTTGAAGGGAGCGAGAAAGCCGACGTAGTTTCACCGGTTGGTACTGCTCCTGGATGTAATTGGTAAGGAATGGCGATGGTGGTGGCAGGGCCTTTCCACCTGGGTTGAATTTGGCCTTGCAAAAGGCTTGTCCCCAGTTGAAGGCAGGCTCTCCCTAAGCCGTCTAAGTTCCGATGCCTCCTGGTAGGGATGGGCTATGCTGGTCTGGCCGAAGGCCGGGACCGAAAGAAGCCCGTGGTGTATGTGCCCCTGGGGTGGCATAATTCTCACTGGTGAGGGGCAGCTCACCTTGAGTTTTTGGCACCTTGGTCACTGCACCACACACACTTTTTTTGCACCTGCCTCTTGGGACGGGCCTTTTGGCTAGGACCAGAGGAATTTTTTATTCCTGGCCGAGGGGCCTTTCAAGGTTTCGCACCTTGACACAACCCTGAACTTCTCCACTTTCCCTTCCCCACTCTTGTGTGTTTTTTATTTGTAGTTTGTCACTTTCCTATTCACTTTTTTCACGATGAGTAGGGTGTGGGTCATCGGGCCTACCTTGAAAGTCTTGGGAGGAGGTGGATATGGCCTTCTGGCTTAGTTCACCCTCTCTCATGGGGTCTCCCTTTGGGGGAGCCCCACCTAGTACTTGGGGTGGGCTGTTTCGGCAGTCCTCCCAGAGAACGGGGTTTTCCTGGTCTCGGCCGGGCAAGCCAAAGTGAAGTACCTCAGTCCCTGTCAGGAGTCTTGCGCCCTGGGGGATCAAGGTCAGGGTCCACCCTCTTCGGAGGAGGATCTTTTCACACACCCTTTGCACTTTTTGTGTTCTTCACGTTTGCGTGTGTGCACTTTTTTTATGCACCGGGTGACAGTTCGAGTGTGTTAAAGCTAAAGTGCAATTTTTGAAAAAAAAGAGTACTAGCATTAATGGAGCAAACCTCCAACTATTCGCAGACTTACTTCCTGAGACTTTAGCTAGAAGGAGACTTCTTAGACCATTGCTTAAATTCATAAGAATAAAAAATATTAAATATAGCAGGAGCTTTCCTGCTTGACTAGTGGGACAAAAAATGATTGATCTAAAGATCTTCATCTTTCCCCTGAAAGGTTCCCTAAAGGTCTCTAAGGCATTTCTAAAAAGCTGGAATTACAAATACCAGATATCCCAGAATGGTAAAAAGACACAACAGGGTTAGATAGCTACTCTTAAGCTGTTCCCACTACAAAGGGCCCAAAAAGACTAAATAACAGACACTAAGGAGAAAATAGGTGAGAAGTTACCTCATGTTTATAGGCTCAATGAAAGTACTAAAGTTATAATAATGAGACTTTAAGTGAAAAATAGACATTGAAAAGTGGGAATAGTAACTAGAGTTAGTGTAGTTACGGACAGGGAAGGCAAAAAGAAATGTTAGACAATAGTAACAGGCGCTCCTGAACCCCAATACGGGAAGAAGACCCATAATCAATGATGTGGAGAAAGGATAAAAAGCCTGTATCAATTCAAAGGCCAGAAAAGGGACCTAGACCCCCCCCCCCCCCCAGGACACAAGAGATTGACACTGGAAGGGGGAGACTAGGGGGTTGGAGGTGTAGGGGAAGATAGAAATATCTGTCGGAAACCTTTACCACTTTTCGTCTGCCACTTCATCCGAAGGAGCCACAGCTTGACACTTCGGCTCGAGCCCCGAAGACGGAAATGTACACAAGACAACCAAAGACATGCAAATAACAATTGATAAACCTATGGAAAATCCAACATCCTAGTTTAAAAGACAATACATTTTACTCCTCTGTGCGACATACTGAATATTATCGGTATTGCAACATTTTGGTTGAACATAGACGATTTACCTAGTACTGGATGTACTAGGTAAATCGTCTATTGAAATAATCATGCTATCTGACCATGCACCAGTGATAGTGGAGATAAAGAATAATGTAAATGTTTTGAGATTAAATTAAACACAAGCAGCGATTGATGCCAATGCATCCACCAGAGAAAGGTGTACTTTAATTTAATGAACATTGTTAAGCAGGTGTTAAGTTGTGTAAAGCCTTATCACAGTGAATCAGGATGGCAAATAAAAACTAAAGAAGTGTTTTAATAAACCTTGCTAAATATCTCATCTCTTCTCTTTGTCTGTGTTAGCTTCAGTGTTCATAAAAGAATGTACCTGTCTAATAAACTGTGTAAGCTCAAAAATGTTTTAACACCGGTGTAAACTTAATTTTTTAACTGTAGAAGAACTGCTCATTGTGGTCAATGCCGGCAAAATCAGGACTACAATACAGAGTGTGTGTTCAGCTAGAACCCTATGTCTGCATCGCTCACAAATTGAGCATATGTAATCGCAGAGCAGAGTGTATATCTGAGAAGCAGGAGAGCAGTAGAGCTCAGAGAGGTGCATTTTTGCTACTGAAGGAGACTGCTTTCATATGCCAGTCCTATGTGGAACAAAATTTGGCTGATTCAGCAGAGACTGTCAACCCATAGCCTGCAGTACTGATCAGTATTATGATGGAGGGGACCTGCTGTCAGAACACAAATGCTCAGCGGAAAGTATTCCCCCATCCACGTACATTGAGTGTGTGAATGAGTGAATTAAGTCCACTCAGCTGACACATACTCGTGACTCTTTCTAAATGGTGGATGGTGGATGGGTGGGTAATGCCCACTCATGAATGACATTTCTTGTGCGATTCAAGCCAAATGCAAAATGCACACTTTTAAAGGAGCTGCCAGGGAAGCCCACTAGCTGCATGGAAACCACCTAAAAAAAAAAAAAAAAAAAAAAAAAAACAAGGCCATCAGCTAACACATACCCCAAAAGATACCAGCAGTCTCACGCAGGAGAGCAGGCCAAAAAAGCTGCAGGAAGTCTGGAAACAAACGCCCAATGTGACAAAAGATAGTGAAGGTAGCTGAAAATAACCCACTGAAGCCCAAGCCACTATAGGAAACCAGTAACAAAAAAATGGCAGCAGCTGGTCTCAGACAGAGTAGGAGGATATGCCAGACTGCAAAAACATGGCCACCGTTAATTCACCCCCTGGAGGAGGCAAGGCAAGCAGCCACTAAGGTACCTGTAGCAATAGCAGCAGAACACAGCAGGCATGAACATCTCTTGGTAGGAGTAGTAACGGGGGCCCGGGGGCAAGCTTAGCAGTAACGTAGGGTCTGGCAGGTAGTTGAGAAACCCCTCACGGCAGCAATCGCAAATCAATCAGAAGGGGGGAGTATCTACTTACTAGCTGCGGGTACGCTCCATAGTGCTCAATTTGTTACTGTTTCACAATCTTTGGAATTGAGCCAGAGAAGGTTATCAACAAACAGGGGTTTACAGTCTGCTGCCTCTAGGCTATCTAACAAAGAAGGTTCCTGAGCCAAATGGGCCAATTGTGCAGCCTGAAAATAATTAATAAAATTGGGTAGCCCGAGGCCACCATTCAACTTCGAGAACATTAGGAATCTGGCAGACTTATTCATCGCAAACTTAACATAAGCTTTGCAGCGGCTCCCTCCAACCCTTGCTCTTCTCCCCTTCTAGAGGCTGAAGCAAGGGCATTCTACAGCAGCTCTGGGCCCCAGAGTCAGCAGCTTTGACCTTTTACGCTTTCCACAAGCTCCTCCTTTGGGAGTGTGTTTTCAACTAATGATACTGTTCACCACACTATTGAGGTTGCGCTTGACTTCCATTTTGTCCTCATCCACGTTCCCTCAGTAAAGTACTGCAAATACATGCATTCCATGGCATTAGTGGGATATTGTAGGGACTGGATTCTCTAAAAAGCATCAGAACTTATGGCTCCTCAAAAGAGGCTACCACTGCAAACACTTTCAAACTTACGTGGAACAATGAATTGCACATGAAAAAGCTTTTATATTTACAGTATATCAGAAACTCCCACATTATGACTTCCTTACTGCACTAAGACCTTTACATTGGTTTGTCATGAATAGTGATGGACGAACATTGGCCGGGGGGTTTCGCAAACTTTAGCCGCAAACTTTCTCAAATGTTCGCGAACCGCAAGTTCGCGGCGGGTACCATTGACATTAATGGGAGGAGAACTTTAAAAACCTTTAGGTCTAATTTTCAGCCACAAAATACTTACTAGCTGTGCACAAATAGTCCCACCACATGGACACTGTCATAACAGAAGTATTGTTATTGGAAAAGTTGCCCTAAATTTTTTTTATAGCAAAGAACTGACAGCAGCTGGTAAATACATGTCAAATACATATAGGGCCCATTCACACATCTGTAAAATGGGTCCACATCCGTTCCACAATTTGGTGGAACGTTTACAGACCCATTGCGTTTACCTGACAGCTAAGAACGTTGCATTCTGTGGCTGAAGGTACATTAGGCATTTACAGGATAAATAAGTGTCGGCCATTACAGGCCCCAAATATTAGCCCAGATGCGTTTACCTGACAGATAAGAACATTGTATTCTGTGGCTGAAGGTACATTAGGCATTTACAGGATAAATAAGTAAGTGTCGGCCATTACAGGCCCCAAAAATTAGCCCACATGCGTTTACCTGACAGCTAAGAACGTTGTATTATGTGGCTGAAAGTACATTAGGCATTCAGAGGATAAATAAGTGTCGGCCATTAAAGGCCCCAAAAATTAGGCATTAAATGGACATTAAATACGTTGTATTTACCGAAGACAAGGACCATGAATTGTTGTGGGTGGATGGCGGTATGGTGGATATTTGTGGCCTGTCATGAGGAATCTTAATCAAACATGGTCTACTGGTCACATGTGTTGAATTCCTCTGAGATCCATGCCTCATTCATTTTTATAAATGTGAGGTAGTCAACACTGTCATGAGCTAGGCGAGTGCGCTTATCGGTCACGATCCCCTCTGGTCTTCTGAACGTCCTTTCGGATAGGACACTGCAATGGAACTGTTGGCTTGTCCCCCGTCCAAATTGTGCAAGCTCTGGCCAGAGGTCAAGCCTGCCCACCCAGTAGTCCAGGGGTTCATCACTCCTCAGAGCGTCCACATCGGCTGTTAACCCGATGTAGTCAGACACCTTACTGTCTAGGCATTCCCTGATGCTGGATCTGGAGTACAGCTGTCGATGGGTCGGCTGAAAGAATGATCTCATATCTGAAGTGACCAACACATCTTCAAAACGCCCTCTTCTTGCAGGCACTGTTGGATTGCTACCCGCAAGTGTTTCTCTGTGAGTGGAAATTCCTCTGTCAGCGCATGCAAAAGCAGAATGCAACATTTCTCGAAGCAAGGCCTGGAAGTGCTGCATTCTGACCGCCCTCTGTGATGGTGGTAACATTTCTGCCATTTTTTGTTTGCACCGGGGGTATAAGTACGTTGCCACCCAGTACTGGTCCTTGCCCTTTATGCTTTTTATACAGGGGTCCCCCTTAAAACACTGGAGCATGAAGCCCCCATTTGCACTAAACTGGAAGTGGTGTAGTGGCCTGGCTCCAGCTCATCATCCAGGATAATGTCGTCCTCGTTCTCCTCCCCCCATCCACGGACAACACCAGGGATCCCAGAAAGGTTTAAAGCATGTTTTTCTTGCTCCTCCTCATCCGCTCCGGCACCATTCTCCTCTGATTCCTCTTCAGACTCCTGTTGTTGACTTGTCTCAGGTGGAGCCCTAGCCGTGACTGACCAGTTTGGTGATCTCATCAAATGGCCGCAGAAGTCTGCATGCATTGCACATGAGCAGCCACTTGCGAGGTGACAAAAACCCAAGCTCCCCAGAACCTGCCCTGCCGCAGAGTTCGTACAGGTAGTCGTTAACTGCACGTTTCTGCTGGAGCAGCCTATCAAGCATATATAAGGTTGAGTTCCATCTCGTCGGGCAGTCACAAATAAGACGCCTGACGGGCAGGTTGTGTCGCCGTTGAATGTCAGCAAGGCGAGCCATGGCTGGGTCAGATCTTCTAAAATGGCCAGAGATTTTCCTGGACCCCCAGGGTATTTGGCAACGAATCACTGCACGACCAAGTTCAGGATGTGTGCCATGCATGGCACGTGTGTAATTTTGCCCTGTTTCAGCGTGCTCAGCAGATTGGCACCGTTGTCGCACACCACTTTACCAACTGTCAAATTGAGCGGTGTCAGCCACTGATCTGCCTGTGAACGCAAAGCTGAAAGGAGTGCAGGACCAGTGTGGCTCTTGGCTTCCAGGCACAACAGACGCAGCACAGCATGGTAACATCTCACCTGGC
Source organism: Pelophylax lessonae (assembly GCF_965119305.1). Taxonomy (NCBI): domain Eukaryota; kingdom Metazoa; phylum Chordata; class Amphibia; order Anura; family Ranidae; genus Pelophylax; species Pelophylax lessonae. The sequence continues at coordinate 223,775,230 of NC_138776.1, forward strand.
ATGTGGAATAGGTTCTGGGGATCTTGGGCGGCACAGCGGAAGAGACGGTAGCAGCGGAAAAGGAGGAGTCAGCCGAGGAGGAGAGGGAGGATAGAGTAGGAGGAGAAGAGGCAGGCCTGCATGCAAACCATGGCGGTAAAACCAATTCTACATGGGTGCCAGGGGTTACATGCTTGACGGCCGTCAGAAGGTTGACCCAGTAGGCAGTAAAAGTTCTATACCTTCCCTGCCCGTGTTTGCTAGACCATGTGTCTGTGGTCAGATGTATCTTGGCACCAACAGTGTGTGCCAGAGATACATTCACTTGCCGCTGAACATGGCCATACAGCTCTGAAATGCCTTTCTGCGAGAAATATTTCCTTCCTGGGACCTTCCATTGTGGTGTTCCAATGGCCACAAATTTCTGAAAGGCCTCCGAGTCCACCAGTTGATATGGCAGTAGTTGGCGTGCTATTAGTTCCAACAAGTCAGCAGTCAACCGTTGGGCAAGAGGGTTATTCGACGCCATCATTTTTTTACGCTCCAACATTTGGGCCACGGAAGCCTGCCTTTTTCCAGAACAACGTGAGGACAGCATGATGGAAGGTGGAGTGGAGGACAATTGTGAGGAGAGAGAAGGAGAAGAGGCTGGACGGTGAGAGCCTGGAGTGTGGCTTTGCTCCCACTGGGCTCGGTGATGGGAGTCCAGGTGCCTTCTTAAGGCAGTCTTCCCTAGGTGAGTGTTGGGCTTACCGTGACTTATGCGTTGACTGCAAATGCTGCAGATGGCAACACTATTGTCAGCAGCGGACACATTAAAAAAAGCCCACACTGCGGAGCCATGTGTCGGCGTCCTGGGAGCGCCAGATGTGACTGTACATGGTTGATGGCTCGCTCCTGATAGATTAGCATTCTGCTTTGTCCCTCCTGTGCAATATAACTTCTGCCTGCTTCTCCTCCCTATCTGCTGGTCCATCTCTCCCTCTCTTGTGGACACCCATGTGACGTCCATAAACACGTCATCATCGACGTCACCTTCCCCACCATCAACATTTGAGATCTCGGAGTAGGCAGCAACAACAAGGACCAACCTCCTTGGGCTGATCTGGGTACTGTCGTCAGACTGCTGAGTGGCGACTGTTGCTACCTCCTCTTCCTGATCCGATGCCAAGACTGGCTGCGCATCGCAAACCTCTTTTTATGGATCGGAAAATAATTCCAGTGACTCCAGCGGAGGGTATATGGTGGCGGTGGTGGTGTCTTTGTGGGTGCACACAGCAGAGAGTGAAGAGGGTGCAGATAGAGAGGATGAGGAGGGTGCAGAAGAGGAAGGCTGAGTGAGCCACTCAACCAAGTCTTGTGCGTCCATTGACGTAATCGAACGCACCTTCTGAAACCTCACACTTTGGCTCCGGCATACTGCTCCTGCCCTACCCCTACCACCCCTGCTTAAGGGCCTGCCTCTTCCTCTGCCTGTCTTTTTTTAAATTACCCTGTGACAAAAGTCTCTAGAGAAGCGCAGTATATGTGGAAGAAGGTATATAACAGCCCACTTCAATCTGTGGTATTGGGGGGCCACTGGTCTATCACACCAGTTATACAAAAAAGTGGGCAGTAACTGTTGTCACTGTGTGTAGCACAGTTAACGCAGCAAAAGAGGCAACATTTTTGCAGGACTAAAATACACTGTTATAAAAGTATACTGTTAGATAACACCCCACTTCAATCTGTGGTATTGGGGGGCCACTGGTTTATCACACCAGTTATACAAAAAATTTGCCAGTAAGTTTGGCACTGTGTGTAGCACAGTTAACGCAGCAAAAGAGGCAATATTTTTGCAGGACACAAATACACTTATAAAAGTATACTCTTAGATAACACCTCACTTCAATCTTTGGTATTGGGGGGCCACTGCCACTGGTTTATCACACCAGTTATACAAAAAATTGGCCAGTAAGTTTGGCACTGTGTGTAGCAGAGTTAACGCAGCAAAAGAGGCAATATTTTTGCAGGACACAAGTACGCTGTTATAAAAGTATACTGTTAGATAACCTTGTAAAACTATTAAAAATAGAAAAGGAAAGACTCTTAAATCTCACTTCCAAGTCACTAAAAAGGAATATAAGATTAAAAAACGAATTACCTGCCAAAGCACCCACGTTACATATATGTTGTCCTGTCCATGTGGTCTGCAATACATTGGTCGCACTACGAGACAACTAAGGGTTAGACTGGGGGAACATATTGACAACATCAGGAAGGGGTTCAGATATCACAGTGTGTCCAATCACTTTTGTTTAGTACATAATAGGGACCCCACTCTTTATCCTTCTGTGGGATAGGTAAAATAGAACCCAACTGGAGGGGGGGAAATATGAGGATAGCCGTATACCAAAATGAGTCTAAATGGATCTTTGAGCTATGTACAATGCAGCCTAAAGGCATGAATATTGATGCCCATGATATACATGTGCACAGCCATCTTATGAAGGTGAAACTCAGAAATACATGTAGACTACAAGAGCTTGCAGTGTTTATTGCCATACATCTGAAAGACCGATCTGACTGTTTGGTCACCCTGTGTCTTCAATCAACAGTATTGTTTGTCCTATTGATGTGTTTTCCTTACCATGGTCTGGTAAGGGTTTATTTTTACCGGTTGTAGGGATTATTGGTTCACTCCCTCTCCCTCCTTCATTTATCCTTTGGAAGAAGTTTTCCAGTTTGTGCCCTCCTTACTCTGCACTCATTAGAGGTTCATTTTGTGCACTTTTTCATGTATTCTGGTAAGAAGTACCTACCCTTACCCATTTATAGTAAAAGGGAATGGTCTAGCACTTGCAATTGTAAACACCTCCATCCCTAAATTATGCGAAAACAACAGAGAGGTGGCCCTAAACGGGACTTTATATGAGGTTGAATACAATAGTCATAGAAGATAAAAAATATACATTTTATTATCAGATAAGGATATATGATAAATGTAGGCATGAATATATATACATAACCACAGGTGTCATTACAAGCATATAAAACACGTAAAACATAGTAGAAAAATAGCAGCATTACAGCAATATCGACATAGTGACAACATATCAACATGGATATTGTATGACAAAGGGTAATTGGTATAAAAAACTCTACGCGTTTCGTGGGTCCCTACGCCCACTCATCAGGAGTATGTAGATGATTCTGTTTAAAAATGAACAGATGAAATGTAAATGTCTGCTATGCATTACGTAAGACAAAAAATATAAGGATTCAACAAATGTGTAACCCAAATAGGGAAACCACACTTACATCTAACTGAATCAAAACTAGTGTGCGCTGCCAAAGGAGACGGTGTCAACGTCTTGTCCGGGAGCTGAAGGGGCAAGACCATGCCGCAGCACAGTGGGGAGCCAGGTGAGGAAAGCTATGTAGTGAAAGAGGGGGCAGTATTTTTGATGATTGTAGATAAAATGACACTGGCTGAAAATACTTAAATGAATATATCGGAATATCAGACTATGAAAAAATATTAATGGTAATAATATATAATAATGTTAATAATATATCTTTGTTGTATCACATGGTGATACCAAAAAAAGGAAGGGGGTATTATGTATAAAAAGTATATTTCAACAGAGCCAGTGTCAGAATCAAAAAGAGGGGGGAGGGAGAACATGACCAGAAAAAGAAAAAACAGAAAACACGGGGAGACTTAGAACCCAAGAGAGAGTGCTAATCTTTGTGCATGGAAGAAGCAAAAAGAGTGGTGAAAGTGCTGTGACATAGATGTAAGTGGGCTCGTTGAATGTGTGAAAAACATTGGTAAAATAGATACATACAGGGAGTGTTGATAGTAAGATGAAATAGATACAAAGTAGCGATGTAATGCAATTGTAAACAGATTGAGACAGGTCGTGGGATAAGGAACTGAGCTTAGACAAAAAAGTCAAGGGAAGTGAAAGGCAGGAAGGAGTGAAGAGACAAAGATACAGGGTGTTCCTTGAGACGGGAGCTCAAGGCAGTAGAAAAGACAGGGTGAATGGAGGAAAGTGTGCAATAGCCAATGAAGTGACCAAAGAAAAGGAAGAAAACAGAACATGAGAGTATGGAGTGTAGAAAGAAGTGATTCCTCACCTGAATGAGCACAAGGGCTGCATGCACGTCTCGTCCCTAACGCCATGTTTACGGTGGGACAGACACAAGCAAAAGCTTATGTAGGTCAGCATGGAAAAGACTCCATACTCTCATGTTCTGTTTTCTTCCTTTTCTTTGGTCACTTCATTGGCTATTGCACACCTTCAGCTCCCGGACAAGACGTTGACACCCTCTCCTTTGGCAGCGCAGACCAGTTTTGATTCAGTTAGATGTAAGTGTGGTTTCCCTATTTGGGTTACACATTTGTTGAATCTTTATATTTTTTGTCTTACGTAATGCATAGCAGACATTTACATTTCATCTGTTCATTTTTAAACAGAATCATCTACATACTCCTGATGAGAGGGCGTAGGGACCCACGAAACGCGTAGAGTTTTTTATACCAATTACCCTTTGTCATACAATATCCATGTTGATATGTTGTCACTATGTCGATATTGCTGTAATGCTGCTATTTTTCCACTATGTTTTACGTGTTTTATATGCTTGTAATGACACCTGTGGTTATGTATATATATTCATGCCTACATTTATCATATATCCTTATCTGATAATAAAATGTATATTTTTTATCTTCTATGACTATTGTATTCAACCTCATATAAAGTCCCGTTTAGGGCCACCTCTCTGTTGTTTTCTTACCCATTTATACATCACTTTGAGGTGTTTTCATAATTTTCCATTCGCTTTGGAGGTGCTGGGTCACGTTTTTATATCATTTATTTTTGTGGTATTATGCTATGGCGTTTTTTTCTTTTTAATTGAGGAATATTTGACGCCACTCCACTTCACTTACACCACAACCGGACTCTGCATTTCTCGAAAGAAACAGAAGGATTGAGTTTCATGCCATTTACTTACTCATCTCTGGTAAGCAGTTTCCCCATCAGATGTGGATTTTCTGTGTCACTGTGTCAACTACTTCCGCACTTAAGAATTTATGAACTTTATTTCCCATTTTATATTTTTCTATATTTTTTACTTTTTGGACTGTAAAGTGTGTCCCTATTTCACTCTTTGAGCGCGACTTATTGTATTTATAATTATTTGGGGTGTTGTCACACTTGAAGTTTCATCCTCTTTATTGTCATATTAGCGCGGTTATTCTATTCTGTTTTATTAATATTGATATGGATATAAACTGCTTTTTATCTAACCCCTAGGTTAACAATCTAATACACATTGATATTATCTAGAGCATATAGGGTGGTACTGCGAGCACATTTATTAGAAGTAATTTTAGTGAATAACTAAGTAAGGTTAATATAGTTTTTAGTTTGTATAGAGTAAATATAAATCATGGGCAATTTTAATAATATTTTACAAATATATTTTAATGGACTATTAATAAAGGCCAATAGAGTTTTAGTTAGTATAGGATATAAATCATGAAAACACGATAAATATAACCAGGGCGAGGTAGTCCACCCTATACTGTGGTGTTGGATTTGCACAGAGTGGTCTCTCATAGAAATATGATATTCCTATTATTCATACCATTTCAGTAATCTGGGAAATACAGGGGACAAAGAATAACAATAATATTCAGTCCTTAATATTATGTTATCAGTGTTGGGATCGGTGCATAATTATTTGTATCACCCATTTTGTTATGCATGTGTGTGAATATAATATATAATATGCATACTTAGAGGTCTGATTATACTGTATATTCATTGCGGACAGCTGGGAGGAATTGGATGTAAATACACCTTCCGGAACAGAATGGGGGGGAGGGTGGAGTGTCGGGCGGGGGAAGAAAAAAATAAATAAATAAAAGAGTGACAAACAATGTGCCTGCCCATCTCTGAAGATGTCAGCGTGCTGACAAAATGCGTTAGATGGAATGCACATGTGATGTCACGAGGGGTGAGTGGAACGCAGACCGGAAGCTGCACGATACACCGCTATCCACTCTAACTCCCCATATCATGGCAGTCACGTACTCAGTTTTTAATGGTTTTTACCGAGTTTTAATGCTCATTGCTGCTTTACCTTGTGGTTACCCATGGATGGGAAATACATTTTTTTGATATACTACACCATCCGGAATCCGTTTTTACCTTTGCATGCCTGTACTGGTGACAAGGAGATTTGGAAAGACTGCAGGTCCAGGCTGGAGTGATTTACTGGATTAACTACAACTGATCCTGGTGGGGGTGACCACACAAGCGCTATATGGTCGTGCTGCTATACAGAAGTCAGGACCCATCACATCTGGTGAGTGACCTAGTCATAACCACTGTTGGACCACATTCACTGATGCAAGTTAGCCCATTCTCAAGCTGATGGGGAAGATCACCTTTCCAGCACTTGCACCTTAACCACTTTACCACCGGAGGATTTTCCTGCTTTACGTCCAGGTCGCTTTTTGCAACTTGGCACTGCGCGACTTTATAAATGTATTTAGCTACATGTCTTTGACAAAAAAAATCCTCAATGAGCGTATTTTTAACCGCTTTAAGACCACAAGATTTTACCCCATTCCTGATCAGGCTATATTTTGCGATTCGGCACTGCGTTATTTTAACGGACAATTGCGCTGTCGTGCGACGCTGTACCCAAATTAAATGTATGTCCTTTTTTCCCCACAAATAGAGCTTTCTTTTGGTGGTATTTGATCACCTGTGCGATTTTTAATTTTTGAAAAAAAAAAAAAAAGAGAACATTTTGAAAAAAAAAATATTTTTTACATTCTGATACATTTACATTCCCAAAAAAAATTTAAAAATCAACATTTTTTAACATTTTAGGCCAATTTGTTTTCTGCTACATATTTTTGGTAAAAAAAAAAAATCTCAATGGGCGTATTTTGATTGGTTTACGCAAAAGTTATTGCGTTTACTAACTACGGGAAAGATTTGTCATTTTTATTGTTTTTTATTTTTTACTAGTAATGGGGGCGATCTACGTTTTTTTTTTTTGCGGGACTGCGACATTGCGGCGGACAGATCGGACTCCTAACTGACATTTTTGACACTTTTGGGGGTACCAGTGACATTACTACAGTAATCAGTGCTGTAAATATGCACTGTTACTGTAATAATGACACTGGCAGGGAAGGGGTTAACTTTATTAGTGATCAAGGGGCTAAATGTATGCCTCATGCTTACTAACGTGTGTGGGGGGAGGGGATTGTGTGACACAGACACAGATCGCAGGTTCAGCTATGCTGAATCCTGTAATCTGTGACAGTCTGTCACAGAGGAGATCCGGCCGCTTTGTTTACACAAGTGGGCGGATTTCCTTACTCGATCCCCGACGATTGGGGAAGAGCGGCGGTGATCACCGCCTCTCCTTCCCTGGCCCGACTCCCGTGTCTGAATACAGCGGGAGCGAGCCTCCGGTGGCGCGCGCGCACCGCCGAGAGGGGCAGGATCCAGCGACGTAGGTCTATGTCGCTGGACGATAATGAGCCACTTTGCCGCAGTACCAGCTCAGTGAGGGGGGTCGCAAGTGGTTAATGTATATAAGACTGTTTTTCACTTGCACAAGATTATCCATTATGTTTATTGGATTTTTTTGATTATATAGTCTTCCTTGCACATGAAATACTTTTTCCTTTATCTCATAAGCACTTTAGCACGATTTATATGCAAATTTGCACATGATATGTATATTGCTGCTATTTATGTTTGCTATGAAAAATTGGTTTATTCATGCACTACTAGCACTTTTTCAATATTCTAGTTTTGAACATTGAGGCAAGCGCTGAGCCTAGCCTCTCTTTAACCACTTTCCTACCGGAGGATTTTGCAGCTTAAAGACCAGACCCCTTTTTTCAACTTGGCACTTCGTGACTTTAACTGATAATTGCTCGGTCATGCAATGCTGTACCTAAACGAAATTTACGTCCTTTTTTTCCCACAAACAGAGCTTTCTTTTGGTGGTATTTGATCGCCTCTGCGCTTTTCATTTTTTGCGATATTAATAAAAAAAAAGCGAAAATTTTGCAAAAAAATGACATTTTCAACTTTGTCTTTTAAAAAATATCCAATATACTCAATTTATGTCATTTTTTTTGCCAAAATATATTTAGCTACATGTCTTTGACAAAAAAAAAATCAATGAGCGTATTTTTATTGGTTTGCGCAAAAGTTATAGTGTCTACAAACTATGGTGTAAATAGTGAAATTTACGCAGCTTTAATTTCTGACTGCCTATCTCATTTCATGAAGTGCTAAAATGACGGGGCAGTACAAAACCCCCCCAAACTACCACTTTTTGGAAAGTAGACATCCTAAGGAATGTCCTGACAGGCATGTTGAGCTCATTGAATATTTCATTTTTTTGTCACAGGTGTTTGAAAAATGACTAAAAAAAAAAAATTTTTTTTTTTTTTACACAAAGTTGTCATTGAAATGATATATTGCTCACACATGCCATGGGTATATGTGTAATTACACCCCAAAATATATTCTGCTGCTTCTCCTGAGTACAGGGATACCACATATGTGGGACTTTTTGGGAGCCTAGCTGTGGAGGGGTCCCCAAAAACAAATCCCCACCATCAGAATTTCAAAGGGCATACATTTTTCATTGCATTTTCTCACTACCTCTAACGGTTTAGGAGGCCCTGAAATGTCAAGATACCACAAACCCCCCCAAATGACCCCATTTTGGAAAGTAGACACCCCAAGCTGTTTGCTGAGAGGCATGGGGAGTCCATGGAATATTTTATATTTTGCCACAAGTTTTGGGAAAATTACAATTTTTTTTTTTAATTATTTTTTTTTACACAACGTTGTCACTAAAAGATAAATTTCTCACACATGACATGGGTATATGTGGAATGACACCCCAAAATACATTCTGCTGCTTCTCCTGAGTATGGGGATACCCCATGTGTGAGACTTTTTGGGAGCCTAGCTGTGTACAGGACCGCAAAAGCCAATCAACACTCTCAGGTTTTCTAATGGCGTAAATTGTTCATGTCATCTCTGCACTACCTGTCACAGTTTCGGAGGCCCTAAAATTCCAAGATAGCACAAAACCCCCCCAAATGACCCCATTTTGGAAAGTAGACACCCCAAGCTATTTTCTGAGAGGCATGGTGAGTCCATGGAATATTTTATATTTTGCCACAAGTTCCGGGAAATATATATATATGTATTTTTTTTTTTTTTTTTACACAAAGTTGTCATTAAATGATATATTGCTCACACATGCCATGGGTATATGTGAACTGACACCCCAAAATTCATTCTGCTGCTTCTCCTGAGTACAGGGATACCCCATTTGTGAGATTTTTTTGCAGTCTAGCCGAGTACAGGACCCCGAAAACCAGTCCCCACTTTCAGGCTTTCCAAGGGCGTAAATTGTTGATTTCACTCCTGACTACCTATCACAGTTTTGGAGGCCATGAAATGCCAAGACAGCACAACCCCCCCCCCCCCCCCAAATGACCCCTTTTCGGAAAGTAGACACCCTGAGCTATTTGCAGAGAGGCATGTTGAGTATTTTGCAGATCTCACTTTTTGTCACAAAGCTTTGGAAATTGAAAAAAGAGGAAAAAAAATGCATTTTCCTGTTTTTTCTTCATTTTCCAAAAAAAATGAGAGCTGCAAAATACTCACCATGCCTCTCAGCAAATAGATTGGAGTGTCTACTTTGCAAAATGGGGTAATTTGGGGGGGGGGGGGGTTGTGCCATATTGGCTTTTTATGGACTTCAAAAGTGTGATAGGTAGTAAGGAGTGAGATCAACAATTTACGCCCTTGGAAAGCCAAAAGGTGCGCATTGGTTTTCCGGGTCCTGTACGCGGCTAGACTGGCAAAAAGTCTCACACATGGGGTATCATTGTACTCAGGAGAAGCAGCAGAATGTATTTTGGGGTGTCATTTCACATATACCCATGGCATGTGTGAGCAATATATCATTTACTGACAACTTTGTGTAAAAAAAAAAATAAAAAAATAAAAAAAAAATTTTCCCGAAACTTGTGGCAAAATATAAACTATTCCATGGACTCACCATGCTTCTCAGCCAGTAGCTTGGAGTGTCTACTTTGCAAAATGGGGTCATTTGGGGGGGTTTTGTGCTATCTTGAAATTTCAGGGCCTCTGAAACTGTGACAGGTAGTCAGGGGTAAAATCAGCAATTTACGCCATTAGAAAACTTGAAGATGTGGACTGGTTGTCGGGGTCGCGTACACAGCTAGGCTCCCAAAAAGTCTCACACATGGGGTATCCCTGTACTCAGGAGAAGCAGCAGAATGTATTTTGGGGTGTCATTTCACATATACACATGGCATGTGTGAGCAACATATCATTTAGTGACAACTTTCTGTAAAAAAACAACAAAAAAAAAAAAAAATTATAATTTTCCCGAAAATTGTGGCAAAATATAAAATACTCCATGGACTCCATACTCCATACTCCATGCCTCTCAGAAAAAAGCTTTGAGTGTCTACTTTTCAAAAAGGGGTCATTTGGGGGGTTTTTGAACTGTCCCGGCATTTTATGCTCAATCTTAGCCACACATCACCCACTCTTCTAACCACTTGAAAACCAAGCCTTTTCTGTGCCTTTTTGTTTACATGAAAAAATATTTTTTTTTACTAGAAAATTACTTTGAACCCCCAAACATTATATATTTTTTTAAAGCAGAGGCCCTATAGAATAAAATGGTGGATGTTGCAAATTTTTTTGTCACACGGTATTTGCGCACAGATTTTCCAAACGCAATTTTTGCGAAAAAAATACATTTTTTTTTAAATTTATTGCACAAATACACTATATAATTCCAATTTTTTTGGTAAAATTTAAAAGATGATCTTATTCCGAGTTCATAGACACCTAACATGACATGCTTTAAAAATTGCGCATGCCTGCGCAGCGGCAAAAACCTACGTACATTTTTAAAAACCTTTAAAAGTCTCTACAGGTTACCACTTTAGACTTACAGAGGAGGTCTACTGCAAGAATTACTGCACTCGATCTGGCGATTGCGGCGATACCTCACATGCATGCTGCAATTGCGGTTTACATATGACACTAGACCACCGCTTGCGTGCGTCATTGCGCGCAAGCACCGGGGGAAGGGGGGGGCTCAATTTTTTTTTCTTTTGCTTTTTTATGTTATTTTGACACCTTTCCTTTAATTTTTTTTTTTAAATCATTTTTATTGTTATCACAGTGAATTTAAATATCCCCTATGATAGCAATCTGTGGTGACAGGTACTCTTTTTTAAAAAAAAATGGGGTCTTTTAGACTCCAGATCTCTCCTCTGACCTTAACGCATCTGACCACACCAAAATTGGTGTGATAAAATACTTTCCCAATTTCCCAATGGCCCTGCTTATTTCTGGCAAAACAGAAGTCATAAAATGCTCGTAGCCTCCGGCATCTTAGGCCATAGAGATGATTGGAGCCATTCTCATCTCCAATTAGCTCTATGGTTAGACAATTGAACCCCCGGCTGCACTCTCGGGTTAACCGGTGGGACAGGAGAGCCCGAGAAAAACCACGGAAGGCTGCGGAAGGCGGCGGTGGGGGGGGGGGGGAGGCTCCTCCCACTGCATGTAAAAGCAGTCTAGCGGCCAATTACCTGCTAGGATTGCTTTTACATGTAAGCCGACCGCTGGCTGTAAAAAACGATACCAAGATGATGCCTAAATCTGCAGGCATCATCCTGGTATAACCACTCAAAGTCCAGCAACGTACCAGTACATTGCTGGTCCTTGTTTGGCATATAGGTTTTTTTTTTTTTCATGCAGCCTGTGGGCTGAACGGAAAAAAAGAGAACCTATCCGAAATCAGCACAGGAATAATGCGTAGTATTACTCATCATTAACCGCCCAAACAACCACCCACTGAATTTAATGATGGGTATACACGACACTATCCACGTATACCAAAATAGGATTTTAACTGCAGTGCTGAAATCAGAAAATCACCACAGCTGCTATCAGCAAAGGTATCCATATATGCTGAGCGGAAACACTGTTTGTGTCAGAATATATAAAATCAATGCGTGGTAGCCGACGAGTACCTGCAAGAGAAACAGGTCACAAAAGAATGAAAAAAAAAAGTACATTAAAAAAAGTACATTAGGAAGAGTAGGACATATAAAATGACTGACACAACAAAAGTTTTTGGATTCTCATCATTAACCGCCCAAACAACCACCCACTGAATTTAATGATGGGTATACACGGCACTATCCACGTATACCAAAATAAGATTTTAACTGCAGTGCTGAAATCAGAAAATCACCACAGCTGCTATCAGCAAAGGTATCCATATATGCTGAGCGCAAACACTGTTTGTGTCAGAATATATAAAATCAATGCGTGGTAGCCGACGAGTACCTGCAAGAGAAACAGGTCACAAAAGAATGAAAAAACAAACAAAGGACATTGAAAAAAGTACAGTAGGAAGGAGTAGAAGGACATAGAAAAATAAAAGGATCCAAAAACTGTTGTTGTGTCAGTAATTTTATAACTGTTTCTTGATTTGGGACAGCGATCTTCTGCGATCTTCTGCGATCTTCTCTTCCAGCTTGGGTCTCTCAAAATGTCGATGGACATCCAACATCCTTCGAGACCCTGTGTTTGTGTGCCCTACACTGTGTCGTGCTGTACCCTACGCTAATACTCCACTAGTGTATGGTAGCGCTCGAAACATTCCCCGATGCAGAGACCAGGTTGGTCAGGACATTTGGGACAATAATAGCGGGTGTCACTCCTACCTCCGTGCTTGCTACAGACACGACATCTTTTTTGGGGGTATCTTTGGGTAGGGGTACGCGGGATGGCATAAGGAAAATGCCTCTCATGCAGCCGGCTCACTGCATCTGGAAGGGGAAGTTGGGCAGGCATGCCTCCTGGGTACAGGTAGGCAAGGATGACCGCTTCCTGGAATTCCCGGAAGGATCCAGTTCGTCCTGACGCCCTGTATAGGACAAAGGCGTTCAGCATAGCCAATTGGTAAAGATAAACAGACACTTTTTTGTACCAGCGTCTGGCTTTACGGGCAACTAAATACGGCGCCAAAAGCTGGTCGTTAAGGTCCACCCCTCCCATGTTAAGGTTATATTCGTGGACACAGAGGGGTTTCTCCACAACGCCAGTTGCCGTAGGGATTTGGACTGTCGTGTCTGCGTGAAGGGAGGTCAGAACATAAACATCCCGTGTATCCTTCCACTTCACCGCAAGCAATTTGTCCGTTTTCAAGCAGGCTCTCGCCCCCCGACTAAGACGGGAATTTACAAGCTGTTGGGGGAAGCCCCGGCGATTACGTCGCACGGTGCCACATGCGCCAATTTGTAATTCGAGCAGGTGACTAAATAGTGGCACGCTTGTATAAAGGTTGTCCACGTATAAATGGTACCCCTTTCCGGATAAGGGTGACACCAAGTCCCAAACGATCTTACCGCTGCTCCCTATGTAGTCTGGGCAGTTGGGGGGCTCCACACAGCTCTCTTTTCCCTCATAGACCCGGAAACTAACTGTATAGCCTGTGGCCCTGTCACACAATTTATACAGTTTGACCCCGTACTTGGCACGCTTGCTGGGGAGGTACTGTTTCATAGCAAGGCGGCCAGTAAATTTAATCAGGGACTCGTCAACGCAGACAACTTGTTCGGGGGTAAACAAGGCTGCAAACCGCTGATTGAAGTGGTCTATGAGGGGCCGAATTTTGTGGAGCCGATCGTATTCAGGGTCTCCCCGAGGACGACAGAGTTCATTGTTGCTGAAATGCATAAATCGCAGAATTTGCTCGTATCTCCCCCTGGACATGGAGGCAGAGTACATGCGCATATGGTGAGCTGGGCTAGTGGACCAATATAGCCGCAATTCACTCTGTTTAGTTATGCCCATGTGGAGGGAAAGGCCCAGAAAGATCTTAAATTCGGAAACCGTTATAGGATTCCAGCCGAATGGTCTGGCAAGGTGCGAATTTGGGTTGGCGGCGATAAATTGTTGAGCATATAAATTTGATTGATCCACAATAGATCTGTAAAGATCTTCCGTGAAGAACAACTCAAAAAAGTTCAGGGGCGTAAAACCAGCTGTCTCCACGTGGATTCCAGGTTGGGCGGTGAATGGGGGAAGTACTGGCGCTGTAGAATCAGTGGGTTGCCAATTGGGATATGCCAGCGCATCAGGGAGGGCACTATGGGCTCTACGGGCCTGTCTTCGAATACGCGGTGGCTGCGGGCCACTACTCGTGCTAGCCACCGCACCAGCTTCAACTGCACTTAGGGGACTCGCCACGTCCCCAGGTGCTACTGCAGTGCTGGTTGTACTAGGTCCAGGGTGTACTAGGCCGCTGGCGCTTGCCAGGTCGCCAGAAAAATGAGCGGCACTAGTAACCACACTCTGCTCCATACGAGCACCCTGCGATTCCTGCATCTCAACAACTTCAGAATGGGGTCGGGTACGCCTGGGTCTAACAGGGACCCATCTGTCGTCGGAGCTGTCTGTCAGGGAGCCGCTGCTGTCATCAGGTTCATATACTGACACTAATTCGGTCATTGTAGCTTCCCCATCGCTATCAAATGACTCGGTCAGCATATAACTGATAAGCTCTTCATCCCTGTACGAACGTTTAGACATTTTGGTAACTAAATTTACCCGTACAGTGATGCGACTCACAGGTAATAAAAGCACCTGGTTGTCGAAGGCTATTTCAAGCGCTACCAAAAAAACTGCTAATGCTAGCAGGGATCAGGCCTGACTCTGCTAACACAGCGGTTTTGTGTCTTGTGTTTTTTTGTAAGTGACAGTAATCTATTGATTACTACACTTACCTGGGTGAAAGGGTTAAACGCAGGTGCTGGCAGGAATCAGTGCTGACCGTGCAAACACCGCGTTTTGGGAACCCTAAACTATGGGGGCGCTAGTATAGTTCTGATCAGATCAGATATTGATCTGTTCAAACACTATACTAGAAATGGAAGTGTATGTGCGTGCGTGCGTGCGTGCGTGCGTGCGTGTGTGGTAATCAAGGGGTTACTTCTAACTATGCTCCGGGGATCTGGGGGGGGGGTGGCGGGGACCCTAAACCTCCTTTGGGAAAGAAACTAACTCGCGAGCGCAACCTCAAGTCACAATGACACTAATACAAAATACAGTAAAAACAGTATATTATGTGTGTATTAGTGCTAATGTGACAGAGGGTGTAGGGGTTAACTGGATGTGATCAGGGGGGGATCAGGGGTTTAAATCTTTATTGGAAGGGGCTGGCGGGTATCCTAAGGATAAAAGGAACGGTGGCAAGCGCTAAACCTGGTCACAAGTCACACTTATACGGGTATATAGAAAATGCTATATACTGTATACAGTGTGTTGTGGCAGGGGGTGTAGGGGTGATCAGGGGGGGGATCAGGGGTTAAATCTTTATTGGGCGGGTGGGGGGGGGACCCTAAACCTCCTTGGGACAAAAACTTAGTCGCCTGCGCTAATTCTGATCACAATGACACTAATACAAAAATACAAAAACACTGTATATTACGTTTGTATTAGTGCTGATGTGACAGAGGGTGTAGGGGTTAACTAGCGGTGATCAAGGGGGAATCAGGGGTTTAAATCTTTATTTGGGGGGGGGTGGCGGGTAATTTAAGTGGAAAAGGGGGGGTCGCAAGCGCTACACCTGACCACAAATCACACTTATACGGGTATATAGCAAAATGCTATATACTGTATACGGTGTGTGTAATGGCAGGGGGTGTAGGGGTGATCAGGGGGGGGTCAGGGGCTTAAATCTTTATTGGGCGGGTGGCGGGGACCCTAAACCTTCTTGGGACAGAAACTTATTCGCCTGCGCTAATTCTGATCACAATGACACTAATACAAAAATACAATAACACCGTATATTGCGTTTGTATTAGTGCTGATGTGACAGAGGGTGTAGGGGTTAACGGCGGTGATCAGGGGGGGGTCAGGGGAGATCAGTGGGTTAAATCTTTATTAGGGGGGGGTGGGGGGTAATTTGAGTGGAAAAGGGGGGGTCGCAAGCGCTACACCTGACCACAAATCACACGTATACAGGTATATAGGTAAATGCTATATGCTGTATACAGTGTGTGTTGTGTCAGGGACTGTAGGGGTTAATCGGGGGGGGGCGATCGGGGGTGAAATGTGCCTATCTAAGTGTGTATGTACGTGATTTGTGCTGTACTTACAATTAGATGTGCTCTCCTCTCACGCTGGATCCAAAAAGACCGTTGGGAGGGGAGGGCACATCTCCTCTAAGCCTGTGTTTACATTTCACAGGCTTAGAGGGTGATCTGATTGGGCAGGACCGATCAACAGGTCCAGACCAAAAATGATTGACCTGGACCTGATGACTGATCGGTTCTGACCCCAATCGAGTCATCTGCGGGACCTCGGGAGCGCGAGCGCGCGCGCCAGAGCGGCTCAGGCTAGTGACGTTAATTAACGTCACTCTGCCTGGCCGGGGCTGACCGCCGCAGTAAATTTACTTGCGGTCGGCAAGAGGTTAAGAGGCTAATATACACTACATAGCCCACATAGCCTTTGTTACAATGTCCTTTTCCTGGCCCACCTCACATCAGCACACAACGGGTTAACACCTCCTCTGGAGCCCACAGGATCACCTCTTCCTTGCTAAATAAAAGACAGCCCCTCCCCCAGCTGAAGTGTTCTTCTTTTTTTGGTCATGCTCCAGGCCACCTGTGGATCGCAGTTGGTAAGTGCTTTTCTGCAAGGATATCCCCCCTGCCGAACCTACCCCTCCATGTTCAGCCTCTCATGGAGCTGGGAGACCCAGAATGCTGAAAGTAAATCTTAAAAACTGTGTGCCCTGTGTGCCGGGCTGCGGGAAAAATTATGCTTAAAGGTCATTGATATTGTACAGGTGTGGTATTATAAAAGCTCTGCAATGTCATCATTGCCTCTCCCTTGAGTTTTTTTTTCTGTCTTGTACAGTATATGTAATTCAGACTCCCCAATTATCTGGAACTGAAGGAAACCTTTTCTAGCATTGCAAGCCTTTCAGTATCTACTTCAAAGGGGCCTGAGTGAAGTTGGTTGACAATAGGGATGAGCTTCGAGTTCGAGTCCAAGGTAAGTTTGACTCGAACATCGCTCGTTCGTCGAATGATGAACAAATTGACTTCTTTGCGGGAAATTCGAGTTTCCCATAGTGCACTGCATGCGCATCGTGCATGCAGCCTGACCTCATGCTTTGGCCAATCAAAAATGATCTTTGCCATGATTGGACTAAAGGCAGGCTGCCTTTAGCCAGTCATGGCTCAGGGGGCCAAGTACACGCCCCACACTACATAAAGGCTGCTGGCGCAGGCGCAGCCGCAGCGTGTAGTGTCATTGTGCGGGCGATGACACAGGGACAGGCACGCGATTGAGGCAGGGAGAGAGTAGCTTCTTTCGGAGTTTGTCAGACAGTGCAGAGACATTGCTAGCAGTGTAGGGAGGGCCAGGTACATGTGTGTGTGTGTGTGGTAGGAAGAGATTTCTTTCTTTACATCATTCAGACTGTGCAGTACCAGTGAGTGAGTAGCAGTGTAGGGAGGGTCAGGTACCTGTGTGAGGTATGAAGAGATTTATTTCTTTACATCAGATACCAGTCCGAGTATTGTTCATTAATCATCACAGACCTATAGGACTATAGATCACTTCAGATATCAGTCAGTGTATTCATTGGTCAGTTGTGGAACATTCTATAATCATCACAGACCTATAGGAATATAGATTATTTCAGATATCAGTCAGTGTATTCATTGTCAGTTGTGGAACATTTGAGGGATTGAGGTGATGTTAAAAATAATGTTAAACATTTGAGTAAATGTAAACATTTAAACATTTGTGGGATTCAGGTGATGAGAAATGGTATATTAGGTACAATTGGGATTACCAGATTATTGATGGCCCTCAGGTCTTGTACAAACCTATAGGATCCATCACTCTTCTTCACAGGGTTGATTGGTGTGTTAGAAGGTGATATGATTGGTTTCAATATCCCCTTATTCAGAGAATGCTCCACCATGGGGGCTATTCCCTCCTCTTTCTCCCTCGATAAGGGGTACTGTTTGCTCCACCATGGGGGTTACCCCTGGTTTCAGTCTGGCCTTGTAGGGTGTACACAATATGTGTACTACATGCAGACTACTGCTAGCCCACACAGGGTGATCAGGTGGAAATATAGACGAGACCTCACCTGAGTAGCAGTATCCAGAAATCAGAGTTCCTAGGTCTGAGGCCAAGGAGATTTCTGCTCCAGGGATTACCATTGACAATAAAAACCAAAAAGTGCAGCGCTGAAATCAGTATACAATTATATAGCTGAAAAGCTCATATAAAGAAAACAAAAAAGGAGAGGGGATAATGTCCAAATGAATAGTCCCAATATTAAGTGCAGAGATGTGAATCCACGTGCAAAATAACTTTCTTCCAGTGACACCAGGGAAAAGTGTAGGAAGGGGACACCCTTGTGCTCAGGTATGACAAGCAGCTTACCGAAATTCCGTGGCTGCTCAATTTAATGAGACAGCCTCTCCCAGCTAGTAGTAAACCAGTAGGTCAACCGATATCAAGCTCAGGTGCTTCGAAAGACTCCAAAAGCCGAAAGCCGTTTCCGGTGTGTTGTTAAACCGATCACATTAATATGTGGCACACTTGGAACTTCTCATATACTCCATTGAACGTAAAGCCATATGTAGAAAGAAACAGAGGCCCATAGCGTAATCCCGTAAACCAATAGGTAAATTTATTAAAAAAACTACTTACAATTTAAAAGACAAAAACAGGCATGTAGTATGTGCCGGTCATGGATCTAACCGCGGCGTCCCGCAAGTCTCCAGATCAGCATATGGATAAACGGCCGGCTTCATTGGGGGGCGTGTGGACGTTTATGTCTGGGATCGCCAACGTTTCGTCATAAGAAAGACTTCTTCTGGGCGTGACCCCAGACGCAACACACACACCTATGTACCCCCACACCTATGTCACATGACGGTCACCTCTGCCAATGGGTGTTCAATCCCAGGGGGGCGGGAGTAATATGTTAATAACTCGATTCCAATAGGTTAAAAGACCAAAGGAAACCGTCTGGAGATAGGTGGTACAAAACGCTAATAGGAAGTGATGATCCGTCTTCCTTAATGCCCATTCGTTCAAAAGGCAAAGGGGCAGGGAGACGGTCGTCACGTGATGCACATCACATGATGAACAGGAAGTGATGATCAGTATCCTCCGATGACTCATCGTCATCCGGGCGGAAGTGACACGCTCACGCCCATAGCTGACAGGGTAAGAGGGCGGAGGCGGAAGTGATGATCCTCACTGTTCAAGAGTGGTGTCAGCAGAGTATGTCAAACCCTTGTAACAGGAAGTGACGATCCTCACTGTTCAAGAATGGTGTCAGCAGAGTATGTCAAACCCTTGAAACAGGAAGTGATGATCCTCACTATTCAAGAGTGGTGTCAGCAGAGTATGTCAAACCCTTGAAACAGGAAGTGATGATCCTCACTATTCAAGAGTGGTGTCAGCAGAGTATGTCAAACCCTTGAAACAGGAAGTGACGATCCTCACTGTTCAAGAATGGTGTCAGCAGAGTGTGTCAAACCCTTGTAACAGGAAGTGATGATCCTCACTGTTCAAGAATGGTGTCAGCAGAGTATGTCAAACCCTTGAAACAGGAAGTGAAGATCCTCACTGTTCAAAAATGTTGTCAGCAGAGTTTGTCAAACAACACCGTCGGTATTCAGGCGCCCCTGTGTACAGAGTGCAACCTCCAACAACATAATATGGTTAAAACCAAAATACATATATACCAAGGTCTATAACGGAATTAAAAATTATTAAGGATGTGGTGGAATGCTAGATAATCATTGAAACAGGCAAAGGAGTTGATGTCCAATTCCTTCTATGTAATGAAAAATTTCTTTTACATATTTAATAATTGGCCATTGTGATACTTCATTCCATTGATATAAAACGCCATCTAGTGGCCAAATAAGTGTGACACCACTGAAGGAGATAAAAATCAAAAAGGATAAAAATTAATTATGTGAAAAAACACTGTTGGTGAAAACAGTGAAAATGGGAGTGGGTTAAAATAAGTGATATTTAATCGAATAATATAAATTAACATGTGAATGAACACATATTATTTTGTGAAATAATTAACCCTTACTTACTCTCCCTATATCCAAAATTTCCATAATTTTTTTTTTTTTTTTTAGTGAGTGAATAAAAATAGTGATAAATATGTATAAAATGAAAAATATGTGAAAAATGCAAAATATTAATAAATGGAATGTGTATCACACATAGCCTCACAATTTAGAACCAGCCTGTATAAATCAAGATATACATCAACTTATGAGAAAGATTAAAAGGATTAAAAAGGTTGAAATCAGCTATTATTAATAAAACAATTTACATCCCATTCCACATTTAACCCATAGGGAATATAGGATTTTAGGCAATAGATCCAGCGAGTTTCCATCCTGGAAATTTCTCGCCTTACGTTGGATCCTCGCCAGTGAGCTTTAAACCTATCTATCCCTATAAAGAGTGTGTTTTTTGGGTTCTTGTGGTGGCATTGGTCATAGTGTTTGGAGACACTATGACCAGGGAAGCCTTTCCTAATATTGCCCACATGCTCTCCTAGCCTGATCTGTAATTTCCTCGTTGTGCGTCCAATGTATTGTTGACCACATTTACATTGCAACATATAAACGACGTTGGTGGACGAGCAAGTGATGAAAGAATCTATCTTGTATTCTCGTCCAGTCGTGGAGGATATAAATTTTTCGATTTTTCTCCCTTTGAATGAATTGAGGGAGCAGATCTGGCATCTGTGACAGGGGTAGAAACCTCTAAAATCTCCAAAGAAAGTGGGCTGAATAGGCCTTTCAACAACGTTTTGAGCTATTTTATGTCTCAAAGATGGGACTCCCCTGAAAATAACTTTGGGATGTTCAGATAAAACAGGGCCCAGAACCCGGTCATTTTTAAGGACCGGCCAGTGTTTTTTAATAATATTTTTAATTAAAAAATGCTGGGTAGAATATGAAGTAATAAAAGAATTTTTAAAACTTTGGTTGTTATTACCCTTTAGACTTGGACGTAGCAACGAGGATCTGTCGACAGCCGCTACGTCTCTAATGGTAGTGTCTAATTGGGAAACGTTGTACCCTTTCTCTATAAATTTCATTTTAAGGGTGTTAGCCTGTTGAAAAAAGTCATTTAATTGGGTGCAGTTTCTGCGTAATCGCAGGAACTGTCCCTTTGGGACAGCATTGAGCCATGATTGGTGATGACAACTATCATGTGGAATGAAGCTGTTCCGGTCCGTTTTCTTAAAATGAGTGGTGGTAATGATTTTATCCTCCTGTACCACCAGATTCAGATCAAGAAACGTGATTTGTGTAGAGCTACTAGTGTGATCTAGTTTAATACCTCTATTGTTGATGTTTAAGTTCGAGATAAAGGAGTCAAGTGAGGGGGCATTGCCATCCCATAGGAGGAGGATGTCGTCAATGTAACGCCGCCACAGGATCAACTGCGGCGGTCGATTCGCAAAGACGACATCCTCCTCCCACTTGGCCATAAATAAGTTGGCCAAGCTGGGTGCAAATTTTGCCCCCATCGCGACCCCCCTGTTCTGCAGGTAATGAGTGTTGTTAAACCAGAAGAGGTTATGAGACATCGCAAATTTGATAATGTCTACTATAAACCTCTTCTGTTCGCTGGATAAAGAGCTCCACAGATCTAGATAATACTGTACAGCCTCTAATCCCTGCTCATGGTCAATTATGGTGTACAGGGACGCTACATCCGCTGTAGCCATAATATACCCTTCTTTCCAGGAAATATCCTGGAGGATATTTAGGACATGGGTCGTGTCTTTGAGGTACGACGGAATTTGTTTAACAAGGGGTTGTAAAAATTCATCAGCATATTTGCCTATCCGGGAGCAAAGGGAATCTATCCCGCTGATTATGGGGCGTCCCGGAGGTTTAACGGGATTCTTGTGGACTTTAGGTAAAAAATAAATAATAGGCAAACGAGGTGCGGAAGGTATTAAAAACAATTTTTCTTTTTTGCTTAAAATCCCCTCTTCATGTGCCTTATCAACTAAGGATTGTAGCTCCTTTTTATACTTAGGAGTAGGATTGGAGGCTAAAACTTTATATGTCTCTCTATCGTTTAAGATACTATTCATTTCAGAAACATAGTCAGTTTTATCCAGAACTACTATGCCGCCCCCCCTTGTCAGCGGGGCGGATCACTATGTCCTTATTATCACAGAGTTTTTGAAGCCCTGTATGGAATTTATCCTTAGTAGGAGGTTTTTTGATTCTGATGTTTTCTATGTCTTTCAAGACCAGATCTTTGAAAACCTGGACTGAGGGGGCAATTTTTCCAGGGGGGTTGAACAAGGAAGCGTTAGCCAGGGATGTGTGTACATACCTATGATCGGTATTAGCCAAAGTGCGAGTGGGATTAGAGATAATATATCTCTGAACGTTCAGTTTCCTGACGTACTTTTGCACGTCTATAAAGGCGCTGAATTTATTCAGCGCCTTAGGTGGTGCAAATTTTAATCCACGATCAAGAACGGCTTTTTCATCATCAGAAAACTGAGCCTTTGACAGATTGAAGATGCCAGGATCTTTTACACTCTTCTTCTTTTCCTTCCTTGTCCGCCTCCCCCCTCTGGTCCCTCTCTGTGTTCTATATAGCGTTTGTTTCCTCCTCCCCTGTGAAAATCCCCTTGTTGATAATTATCTTCACGTGAATACTCGTAGGAAGGATAATTTGAACGGGGGGTATTCCTGGGTGGATAGTATTCATTTTGAGGTCTCCTGGTGGCTGACCATCCATTATTAGAGGTATCACCCGGATGACGGGTGATTACTCGGTCTCCAGTGTCCAGGGGGGAATCCCATCCCCCATTTTCTAGGGGGGTGAACCTATTATAAAGGGGAACCTCAGACCGTCTTGGTGTTATAAAATTAGGGTTAGACCCTTGTTGTTTGCCATTATTATTTCCCCTATTGTAGGGTGGATTTCTATAAGGCAATAGGGAATTATTTGAGTTGTTATTTCTCAAGGTCTGGGGTCCCTGTTTGTTTGGGGGGGGTTTTCGTCCTTTTCCCCTCCTTCCCACCTGTTGTGGTCTAGGGGGAAGGGGGGGGGAGGAAGAGGTGTGTAGGACTGTGTCTGGATCTCCATTTCCTCATCACGAGGGTTAGAGGTCGCAGAACCTTCAGAATTCCTTACCATTTGCCATTTAAAAACAGTATCATTCTTATAGTCCTGTAAATCCCTATTGTATTTCCGTTTCTTTTTATTTTTTTGTTCAATTATTTCTTTTTCCAAAAGTTTCTTGAGTGTGTCAGATCTCTTTTTGTATTCCTCATCATCTTTAAGATCAGCAAGGGACGTCTTGAAAGTCTCAATTTCCTCATTGATCTTAACCAGTTTACTTTTTTTCCTACTGATAAGGAATTGGATAAACCTGACACCTGCCTCATTAAAGTATTGAAACCAGCCTTCTATATCTGGTTCATCGCTTTGGGGGTTGACTTCCCACCTGAGGCTGCGGGGGACCATTTTATCAACTACGTATTTTTCTAAAAATGCAATATCCCAATATGTATGGGTTTCAGATGTCATCAAATTTTTAAGGCGTAGAAAACGGCCAGCTATGTCATCTGAAACGACTCCGCTGCCATCAAAAACGTCCCCTACATCTAGAATATAGTTACTTCTATATTCAAAAATGTCTATATTGGTTGCCATGATAGACACAAAGTTATAAGTGATAAGCTGCAGAAATGGTGTTAGTAAAAACCAATGTAATATAAATAGAAGAAAAATTTCCGCGCTAGATGTGACAGAAAACCAAATGATTAAGAACAATAGTGAGCAGCTGGCACAAAATCAACTAACAGTGATTCAAAAAATACAATAAAAACCAAAAAGTGCAGCGCTGAAATCAGTATACAATTATATAGCTGAAAAGCTCATATAAAGAAAACAAAAAAGGAGAGGGGATAATGTCCAAATGAATAGTCCCAATATTAAGTGCAGAGATGTGAATCCACGTGCAAAATAACTTTCTTCCAGTGACACCAGGGAAAAGTGTAGGAAGGGGACACCCTTGTGCTCAGGTATGACAAGCAGCTTACCGAAATTCCGTGGCTGCTCAATTTAATGAGACAGCCTCTCCCAGCTAGTAGTAAACCAGTAGGTCAACCGATATCAAGCTCAGGTGCTTCGAAAGACTCCAAAAGCCGAAAGCCGTTTCCGGTGTGTTGTTAAACCGATCACATTAATATGTGGCACACTTGGAACTTCTCATATACTCCATTGAACGTAAAGCCATATGTAGAAAGAAACAGAGGCCCATAGCGTAATCCCGTAAACCAATAGGAAATTTTGGATATAGGGAGAGTAAGTAAGGGTTAATTATTTCACAAAATAATATGTGTTCATTCACATGTTAATTTATATTATTCGATTAAATATCACTTATTTTAACCCACTCCCATTTTCACTGTTTTCACCAACAGTGTTTTTTCACATAATTAATTTTTATCCTTTTTGATTTTTATCTCCTTCAGTGGTGTCACACTTATTTGGCCACTAGATGGCGTTTTATATCAATGGAATGAAGTATCACAATGGCCAATTATTAAATATGTAAAAGAAATTTTTCATTACATAGAAGGAATTGGACATCAACTCCTTTGCCTGTTTCAATGATTATCTAGCATTCCACCACATCCTTAATAATTTTTAATTCCGTTATAGACCTTGGTATATATGTATTTTGGTTTTAACCATATTATGTTGTTGGAGGTTGCACTCTGTACACAGGGGCGCCTGAATACCGACGGTGTTGTTTGACAAACTCTGCTGACACCATTTTTGAACAGTGAGGATCTTCACTTCCTGTTTCAAGGGTTTGACATACTCTGCTGACACCATTCTTGAACAGTGAGGATCATCACTTCCTGTTACAAGGGTTTGACACACTCTGCTGACACCATTCTTGAACAGTGAGGATCGTCACTTCCTGTTTCAAGGGTTTGACATACTCTGCTGACACCACTCTTGAATAGTGAGGATCATCACTTCCTGTTTCAAGGGTTTGACATACTCTGCTGACACCACTCTTGAATAGTGAGGATCATCACTTCCTGTTTCAAGGGTTTGACATACTCTGCTGACACCATTCTTGAACAGTGAGGATCGTCACTTCCTGTTACAAGGGTTTGACATACTCTGCTGACACCACTCTTTAACAGTGAGGATCATCACTTCCGCCTCCGCCCTCTTACCCTGTCAGCTATGGGCGTGAGCGTGTCACTTCCGCCCGGATGACGATGAGTCATCGGAGGATACTGATCATCACTTCCTGTTCATCATGTGATGTGCATCACGTGACGACCGTCTCCCTGCCCCTTTGCCTTTTGAACGAATGGGCATTAAGGAAGACGGATCATCACTTCCTATTAGCGTTTTGTACCACCTATCTCCAGACGGTTTCCTTTGGTCTTTTAACCTATTGGAATCGAGTTATTAACATATTACTCCCGCTCCCCTGGGATTGAACACCCATTGGCAGAGGTGACCGTCATGTGACATAGGTGTGGGGGTACATAGGCGTGTGTGTTGCGTCTGGGGTCACGCCCAGAAGAAGTCTTTCTTATGACGAAACGTTGGCGATCCCAGACATAAACGTCCACACGCCCCCCAACGAAGCCGGCCGTTTATCCATATGCTGATCTGGAGACTTGCGGGACGCCGCGGTTAGATCCATGACCGGCACATACTACATGCCTGTTTTTGTCTTTTAAATTGTAAGTAGTTTTTTTAATAAATTTACCTATTGGTTTACGGGATTACGCTATGGGCCTCTGTTTCTTTCTACATATGGCTTTACGTTCAATGGAGTATATGAGAAGTTCCAAGTGTGCCACATATTAATGTGATCGGTTTAACAACACACCGGAAACGGCTTTCGGCTTTTGGAGTCTTTCGAAGCACCTGAGCTTGATATCGGTTGACCTACTGGTTTACTACTAGCTGGGAGAGGCTGTCTCATTAAATTGAGCAGCCACGGAATTTCGGTAAGCTGCTTGTCATACCTGAGCACAAGGGTGTCCCCTTCCTACACTTTTCCCTGGTGTCACTGGAAGAAAGTTATTTTGCACGTGGATTCACATCTCTGCACTTAATATTGGGACTATTCATTTGGACATTATCCCCTCTCCTTTTTTGTTTTCTTTATATGAGCTTTTCAGCTATATAATTGTATACTGATTTCAGCGCTGCACTTTTTGGTTTTTATTGTATTTTTTGAATCACTGTTAGTTGATTTTGTGCCAGCTGCTCACTATTGTTCTTAATCATTTGGTTTTCTGTCACATCTAGCGCGGAAATTTTTCTTCTATTTATATTACATTACCATTGACAACCCGAAAAGAGGTGACTCAATAGAAACGCCTCCTTCCCTGTTGAGAGAGATCTCCATTTCCAGCATCCCTATCAGGTCCCTCCCCAACAGATTTACTGGGCAGGCAGGAATGATTCGGAAAGAATAGTACATGAGTGTTTGGCCTGTTACTGTGTCTGTGATAAGGAGGAGCAGTGTTTTGTATGTTCTGGTCAGTATCCCATTTATTCCCATAGAAGGTTCAGCATCCTGTCTCTCACCCCTATATATGTCCCCTGAAATTGTACTTTTTGTGGCTCCTGTGTCAAAAATGAATGGCTTTCCATTGACCATAAGTGGTACAAGGGGGGCTTCAGAATAATTGTCAGTGAGAAGTGTGAATGCTGGGGTACTACCTTCCGGGCATCCTCATGCCTGGTACTTTTGTTGGTTCCACAGCAGGGGGTAACCCACAGCTGCTTGGGAAGAGGGGCCTTTGCTTGTCGGGCCTGCTGGAGCTGTGGTTGATTCATAGTCTTCAGTGGATGAGGACATTGATTCTTCCAGTGGCCCTCTTGGCCACAGTTGAAACAATGAGTGTGCCTAACTTCCCCATTCTGACCTCCCTGCCTGGGTTCTGTCCATTGTCCTCTTCCTCCCCATTTCTTACTATTCCTGGCATTAACCTGGAGCCTGGCATGCCCTAGGTTGCTGTAACCCCCTTTGAGTCAAAACAACCTGCTGCATCCTTCTCCATAACCTTATTAGTAAAGGTTTTCACATCAAAACTTGGCCAGTCTGAAACCATATGCTTTACCATGAGTACTCATACTCATGTGTCAAGCCATTAATAAATGTCTGTATGGACAACTTACCCATTAATCCTTCTGTAGACAAACCTGCTTCTTCCTTCCACACTTTCATAAACCTTTTAAGAAACTCCACTACTTCCTCCTTACTTTTCTGTTTGCATGCCACAGCCGTGGGGAGGGAGGACCTGTCACTGAATACCCATTTTATTTCCTTCTCGAATTCCTCCCACATCTTAGTCTGACCTACTAAGGTGTTGAGTTGATACTCATGGGCGACTGTGCCCGGTGGTTGTACAGTGTGTATGGTAGGAACTAGCTCCCATCGCCGGGTGCTTTCTTGCTCATAACCCATCAGACCATCAACCAAAAGTTTCATATCTTCCTGAGTGTACTGTCTACCTTTACATGCCCTCTTTAGGACGTTTATACAAGCAGTGGGATTGATTTGAGGCTTTGGCGCCTTTGTAATGTCAGGTAACTCTCCAAAATCGAATGGCTTGAGGATCATTTGATCTCCCATGATCAGGTAGGGGTACTGGCTACTCACCTGTGGGCCTTCTCCCTTAGCTGCTCCATCTATGTATCTCTTCTGCAGGGCTCCTTGAACGGCAATCCCCCTTACCTGGCTTGGATCTATACTGTTCAAGTGTTTCCCTGGCTAATCTAGCACTTTCAACACTAGCGCTTGACTGTGGTTTACTCACCTGTTCCCTTGTTGCTTCTGCATACTCCATTAATTTATCAAATGCTGCATGTAATTGCTCAGGGGTAAAGGTGGGCGGCCTTTCAGTCTCCTAACCCTTCTTATTTTTGGCAATACTACTGTCCTTTATTACTAGCTTCTTTATCTTTTTAGTCAGGGCCCTCTTCTTCCTTATTGTTACTCTTGGTGTCTTTTGTGTTACCCTTTCCTCTGACCTCCTCCCAAAAAGGAGCCACTAAGAGCCAATTCTCTCCCCTTTGCCTCATATACCCCATATTCCACTGAGGATCATCAGAATACTATGGGAAGGCCTGTTTGTTTCCCAGACAAAGCCCTCTCGCCATTTCCATGTGAAACTGGTCATTGGCACCCTCCCGGGGAAATGGAGAAGTGCTTCCCATTGCTGAACTCCACCCCGCCAAATTGTCCACAAAAGGGTTTACTAGATAGTAGTCCATGCCACAGACTCGGGCTACATACTCCTTACATGTTTCTCCGGGCTTAGGAGGGGGATAGTCTTTGCTATGAGACATGCCCATGTTAGAGCTTTGTCAAAAATAGGCAATATGGTGTTAATGTCAGCCGTTGTCCCACCTTACAAGGCTTTCAGCAAATGCAATTACACAATTGATCTTAACACTCTATAACATGCAGCGATAGAAAGAAAAAGCAATGAGGTTGAGAGCCTCACTGTTCATTCAATCAGCCATTCCGTAAGGACTCTATAGCCAATCCTCTCCAAAAGAATGTGTCAGGGTTTACCTGATCCGAGGCCGAGGTGCTGAGAGGGCTCCCCTTGCGGCTCAGTGCGGTGCACCCCTGGAGATGGTACAGAGGGTGTGGTGCCCCAAGTGGCACGGGTTACCAGCTGCAGGCAGGTAGGTAGAACCAGGAGCAATCTGAGAGCGAACTGGAACAGGCTGGAATCACAGCAGCGTATAAGTCTTTCAAGGGCTCTGAAGCAGCCGGGCTACCTTGTGCCAAGGAATAGTCTCTAGTAGCGGAGACAGGTACTGGCCGATGTCTGGGACTGGAGCAGGCAGCGGGAATTGTGGTACAAGCCGAGGTCATGCACAGGAGAAAACCAGAATAGCCGAGGTCTTGAAGCAAGCCGGGGTCATACACGGTAGGTAACGGAAGCAAGGTCAGTGGGAGAAGCCAAGGGTCAAACCAGGAGCAGGAGATCAAATGGAATCAGGAACAAGCTGAGGTCACAACAGGAAATCCAAACAGGAAACAGGAAGCACAGGAAGCTGAGAGATAATCCAGCAATGAGTCTAAACCTATGGCATCCTTTTATAGGCCATTTCCCTGACAGGCCAGCAGAGGGCTATGTCAGTTGAGTCAGGAATGTCCATTGCTATTACTGGCAATGTTGCCAGTTCTCCTACGGCCATTTCCCTGACAGTGCCCCCCCCCCCCCCCCAAGGGGCAGCCTCCCGGATGCCCAGACGGGCCAGTCTCTCTGAGTGTCTGTTGTGGAACTCCCGGATCAGTCTAGGAGCGTGTACATTATCTGCAGGCTCCCAGGAATTTTCCTCTGCAGAATATCCCTGCCACTTGATGAGGTACTGGGTTTTTCTACCCCTATTTCTGCAGTCCATTATGGCCTCCACTTCGTACTCTGCTTCGCCTTCCATCAGGACTGGAGGAGGAGGCAATTCATCCCTACCAGAAAAAGGACTGGGTACAACTGGTTTTAGCAGAGATACGTGAACTACTGGGTGAATTTTGTAGGAGCTGCGTAAAACCAGTTCGAAAGCCACAGGGTTGACCTCCCTTTTGATCTCAAAGGGTCCAACAAATCTTGGACCCAGTTTCCGGAATGGGCAGGAAAGTTTCAGATTAGCTGAGGAAAGCCACACTTTGTCCCCTTTTTTAAAGGTAGGTTAGTTTCTTTTCTTTTTATCATAGAACCTCTTGTAATCTGTCTGTGCTTTCTGGATGGCCTCCTGAAGGAATAAGTAGTTCGTCCGGATAGAATCAATCAGGTCTTGGACTGCAGGGACAGATGCCTCAGGGACAGATGCCAAGGGTATTGGGCAAAAAGGAGGGATGGAACCCATAATTCGCCCAAAATGGGGACTGGTTAGTGGCGGCATGTACTGAATTATTGTATGCAAACTCCGCACATGGGAGAAGGGATATCCAGTCATTTTGGGCAAAAGTACAGAAACAACGAAGATACTGTTCTAGAGTCTGGTTTGTTCTTTCTGTCTCGCCATTCCTTTGGGGATGGTAAGCGGAAGAAAGACATATTTTAATGGACAAGGTCTTACAAAGATCCTGCCAGAATCTGGAGGTGAACTGTACTTCTCTATCGGAAACAATATTATCCGGAAGCCCATGTACTCTGATTACTTCCTTGATGAACATTTTTGCTGTTTCCGGGGCTGATGGAGTGCCTGTCATGGGCAAGAAGTGGGCCATTTTGGTCAGACGATCCACTACCACCAAGATGGTAGTAAAACCCCCAGAGGAAGGTAAGTCAACAATAAAGTCCAATGAGATCATTTTCCAGGGTTGCTCGGGGATGGGTAGAGGCCTTAACAGACCCCAGGACTTGGTGTTGGACCCCTTGTAGCGCTGACGACCACACAGGAGCTAACGTAAGACTGGCAATCCTTCCTTAAACTGGGCCACCAGAAGGAGCGTTGGATAAACTCAAGGGTCTTTCGTACACCAAAATGTCCGGCCAGCTGATGGTCATTGAAAGTCTTTAGAACTTGGAGCCTGACTGGTTGGGGAACGAAAACTTTGTCCTGGTGCCAAAGAAACCCGTCTCGACTCTCCAAGGAGGGTACTTCTGTGTCCGCATACTGGGTGGATGCCTGTTAAATTGAGGATTTTAATTCTGGCTGGATCAGAAAAAATGTTGTGCTGACAGAATGGTACTTGCTTCCACAGACTCGGGGGTATCAGGGAACATTCGGGAGAGGGCGTCTGCTTTCCCATTCTTGGATATAAAAATGAAAACTCATTCAGCGCTACAATCAGCAAAATGGAATAAAAGCTGCTGAACACCGGTAAAGGTCAAATCTATCAAAACCCAGATGAAACATAAAATACAAAAGGGGTGCAGCGCTACAGTAGAAAGTATGAACTCAGACTGTATAATTGTGAAAAGGTCCTGACTGAACAATTAAATCACAAATACTGTGCAAGCTAAAAATAAAGAAGAGTCCTTTAAATGTCACAAATCCAAGCCATAAGATCAAGGAAAACCCGTGCTGTAAAGGATGAAACAGATGCACCTCTTCATAAGTGACTCCATCACCAGAGTGTGTGCTAGCCTCTCACCTCAATGCTCAGACCTCTAGGGTCATAACGCAGTGTGTTTTCAAACACCTGATGGGCTCCCAATCTGCTCAGCTTTGCCTCCAACCTCCAACCTCAGACCGATCATATAGTAAGAGATTCCAACATAGAGGGGGGGACAAAAGGACATCTAGTGCTCTCCGTATATATAACAATTTATTGAATAAAAAATATTGCACTTACAAGCATGGCACTATCCTAGTGCAAAACGAACAGCATAAGTGTACAACAGCACAGCCAGCTGGCCGCTCGGTGTGCGATCCCTTCGGAGCGTCGCGGGTGACGTCACAGCTCCTCCCCCGTACGCGTTGCGTCAGTGGGTGTGACTTCTTCAGCGGGGTACGTGGAGGGCGGCACCCGCACGCTATTTATAGATGCTGCTAAGCAACCGGACCAATCGTTCCAGAGCGGAACAGGAAGCTCTCAGGTTTCCATTTTGGAATAGGGAAAGAGAACTAGCTCTACTTCCTGATGACTCCGGAGCTAACAAAAACTCATATTTACAGACCGGAAACAGGGGAAAAGACACGGTTCAGTTCCTCTCTGTCTCTGTCGATGTAATTAGGAGCTAGTGAATATACTATTGCACTTCGTGAATGCTAGGGGCACAAAACCTTTAACAGGACATAAAGTGACAATGCATAGTGCATAATATAATACCTAAAAGTTTTCAAAAAATTCTTTTATACAAAAACTCTTTTTTTCTTTCAAAAGTCTTTTTAAAAAAAGGTCTCTTTTGAAAAAATGGCAAATGTTAAATAAGATAGTAAATACAATTCTAAAATCTTTTCATAAAAGCTAAAAAAGACGTGTAACCGCGATGCTCCGTATGGATCTTACAAACACATATATATATATAAAAAACATAAAAAACATAACAGAAAAAACATCTAAAAATCAGCAATAATCATCTATTGGAAATAAAACAATTAAGATCAAATTCTACATTTAACCCCCCTGGTACTAAAACTTTAGTCTGGTAAATCCAGAATGATTCTCTTCGACTTAGTTGCCTAGTAAAGTTACCTCCCCTCCAATGCCTGGTAGTTTTCTCAATCCCCCAAAACTTTAATCCAGTAGGGTCACAGTGATGGTATCTTTTAAAGTGTTTGGGGACATTGTGCTTATCCTTTCCCTGTCTGATTCTGTTCATATGCTCTCCTACTCGAACATGCAATGCTCTCGTGGTTCTGCCCACGTATTGATATCCGCATTTGCATTCGAGCATATAAACGACACCTTTGGTCTCACATGTGATGAAATCCCTCAAAACATGCACTTCCTGTGTGGCTGTAGCTAAAAATTCCTTCCTTCTTTTGATGTTACCTTTTGAGGTTTTGCATGCAGCACATCTTCCACAGGCGTAAAAACCTTTCATAGATGGAAAGAGCCTATTATCAGATTTAATGGGGGGATCCAGAACCCCTGGTGCCAGCCGATCTCTCAGGGTTGGCGCCCTTCGGTAGACAAATTTAGGTTTTGATGGAAGGGTCGGGCCCAATACCCTGTCTTGTTGTAGGATGGGCCAATACTTGGCTACTATATTTTCAAACTTCTTGTACTGGACATTGTAGTCCAGCACAAAGCAAAATTCATTACTGGTAGCCATTTTTTTAGAGGGCATAAGAGTGGTTTCTCGTTCAATCTCACTCACTCTAGATAGTTCCTTCTCTATGTGTTCTGGAGCATAACCTTTTTCTAAAAACCTAGAGGCTAATATTTTGGACTGTGAGCGAAAGTCTTCTTCCTGAGAACAGTTTCGTTTCATCCTTAAAAACTGCCCTCTGGGGATATTACATAACCATAGATTATGGTGGCAACTTCCTGTCGGTATATAGGAGTTACGATCAGTGGGTTTGAAGTAGGTACGAGTTTTTAGACACCCATCATTTTTGAAAATCTCCAAATCCAAGAATATAATGCTTTCGGTGTTTACATTCCAAGTTAGTTCAATGTTCCTATTGTTGGAACTAAGATGGTTCATGAATTGCTGCAGACTGGTCATATCTCCTCTCCAAACTAGGAGGAGATCGTCGATGAAACGACGATAACAACTCAGCTGGGGAGGACGGTTTGTGAAGATCACCTCCTCCTCCCAGTGTGACATAAATAAATTTGCCACACTGGGAGCAAAACGTCCTCCCATAGCAACTCCTTTCACTTGTAGAAAATATTCTCGGTTGTACCAAAAATAATTTTTTAGTAAACAGAAGTCTAAACATTCGACAAGGAACTTACGATGTTTAGAGGTCAAATCTGACTTACTTAGGGCCCACTTCACAGAACTCAAAGCATCTTCATGATTTATGATGGTGTAGAGCGACCCTACGTCAGCAGTTACCAATATACTTTCTGAAGTTCCCGTTAGGTCCCCAAGAAGCTGGATTACATGTTTAGTGTCCTTGAGGTATGCGGATGTACCACATACCAAAGGCTGCAGATAATGGTCGATATACTGACCTAACCTTGCCGTTATAGAATCTATGCCGTTTACAATTGGACGGCCGGGTGGACACGTTTGATTCTTGTGGATTTTAGGGAGAAAATAAATTATAGGGGTCCTGCAAAATAAGGGGTTGAGATACTGGGCTTCCTTAGAGCTCAAAATTCCAGATTTCTCCCCTTTGTTGATCAAAACTCCCAGTTCTTTTTTAAAACTGATCATAGGGTTACCTGACAAGAGAGAGTAGGTATTCCTGTCACTAAGGAGCCTCTGCATCTCTTGACGGTAGTAGGTCCCACTCATTACTACCAAGGCACCTCCCTTATCAGCCGGGCGGATCACTAGATCTTTCCTGCCCTCTAGCAGTTTAATACCCTTTTTGATTTGTTGAGGATCATTTGCTCTCCTGATCCTAAGTGAGTCCAAATCACGGCTTACCATATTTTTGAACACTTCAATGTTCTTAGTGTCCACATTAGGGGGATTAAACACT
The DNA here is from genome assembly GCF_965119305.1 of Pelophylax lessonae. Classification (NCBI taxonomy): domain Eukaryota; kingdom Metazoa; phylum Chordata; class Amphibia; order Anura; family Ranidae; genus Pelophylax; species Pelophylax lessonae. The sequence goes on from NC_138776.1 coordinate 223,809,507, forward strand.
GATTTATTCCGTAATTTGGAATGGTGTGAGACTCTAACCTCTCCCCTATCAGGATATGGATTTGTTAAAAAATGTTTTTTGATACTTAGTGTTCTAGCAAATTTTTGAAGATTGACATAGGTATCGAACTTATTCATATTCTTAGTTGGTGCGAATTTTAGTCCCTTGTCCAAAACTCTGATCTCATCATCTGTAAGAGTGACACCGCTAAGATTGAATATCCCGGTTCCTATCGGGATTTTGGTTTTTTGTACCCTTCTACCTCCTCTGCATCCTCTTTTTTTCTTTTCTTTTGATTTTCCGTCCCGTTTATCAATGGATACGGGGGCTGCTGAGGAGGATAATAGGGGCTGATTCCCAATGGAGTTGACGGGTCTAGTTGAGGGTCCCTCCAGGGGGTCCTCTGTATCCCTAAAAAATGGGGGTCCTCCCCTTGATTTTGTAATGGTTGGAACCTATTTTCCGTTGGGATAGGGCGATCCCCTAATGGGTACGCACCTCTCTGTCCCCTACGTCCTCTAGGTCCCCCTCGATGCCCCCTATTGTGATAGGGGACAGTTTGCCACTCAAGGTTGGGTTGGTGATAATTATCACCACTCCAATTCTCCCTGGATGAGGGACGGTGATAAGGTTTTTGGCCCCCCCCTCTTCCTCGGCCACTCCCTCTTTTGTTTCCCCGACCTCTTCCTCTGGGTGGAGGCCCTCCTAATGAGGGAAATTGTGATTGAGGAGTCCCACAATCCTGAGTGGGTACGTCCTCATTCATTGAGGTGCTGGAAACTGCTTCAGGGGCTGCTGAGGACAGAAGGTTTACTTGCCACCTATACACCATTTTGTTGCTAAAATCTCCTAAATCCCTAAGGAATTTTTTCTTTTTCTTTTCCTGAGCCTCCTTATCCCATTTGATGAGTTTGGTTTTGAGTTCTTCTGATAATTTTATGAACTCTGGCTTATCCTTCTCTTTTTCTATAGAGGTTTTGATGGCCTCTATTTGGGTTTCAAGAGCCTTCATCTTCCTCTGTTTCCGTGTTAACAGAAAAGTGAGGAGCTCAAGACCCTTTGTAGTGAAGAATTCATTCCATTCTGTGTATGATTCCTCATCTAAAAGCCCATCATTTGGTGGGATATCCCAACGCAAACGACGCGGGATTATTTTAGAGGAGATATACTGTTGGAATGAAACCACATCCCACCAAGCTTTAATCTTTTTTTCAAATAAGTGTCCTAACTTTTTGAAATAATGGGAAAGGTTGCTCGGTTCTTTGGATATAAGTGTGCGTGTAAACACATCATCTAATGCAATCTCACGCACCTCAATATATTGAAAAACATCCATTCTGTAAGATTAGCAGCCAAATGTATATAGACTTGCTACAGAAAATATAAAAATGAAAACTCATTCAGCGCTACAATCAGCAAAATGGAATAAAAGCTGCTGAACACCGGTAAAGGTCAAATCTATCAAAACCCAGATGAAACATAAAATACAAAAGGGGTGCAGCGCTACAGTAGAAAGTATGAACTCAGACTGTATAATTGTGAAAAGGTCCTGACTGAACAATTAAATCACAAATACTGTGCAAGCTAAAAATAAAGAAGAGTCCTTTAAATGTCACAAATCCAAGCCATAAGATCAAGGAAAACCCGTGCTGTAAAGGATGAAACAGATGCACCTCTTCATAAGTGACTCCATCACCAGAGTGTGTGCTAGCCTCTCACCTCAATGCTCAGACCTCTAGGGTCATAACGCAGTGTGTTTTCAAACACCTGATGGGCTCCCAATCTGCTCAGCTTTGCCTCCAACCTCCAACCTCAGACCGATCATATAGTAAGAGATTCCAACATAGAGGGGGGGACAAAAGGACATCTAGTGCTCTCCGTATATATAACAATTTATTGAATAAAAAATATTGCACTTACAAGCATGGCACTATCCTAGTGCAAAACGAACAGCATAAGTGTACAACAGCACAGCCAGCTGGCCGCTCGGTGTGCGATCCCTTCGGAGCGTCGCGGGTGACGTCACAGCTCCTCCCCCGTACGCGTTGCGTCAGTGGGTGTGACTTCTTCAGCGGGGTACGTGGAGGGCGGCACCCGCACGCTATTTATAGATGCTGCTAAGCAACCGGACCAATCGTTCCAGAGCGGAACAGGAAGCTCTCAGGTTTCCATTTTGGAATAGGGAAAGAGAACTAGCTCTACTTCCTGATGACTCCGGAGCTAACAAAAACTCATATTTACAGACCGGAAACAGGGGAAAAGACACGGTTCAGTTCCTCTCTGTCTCTGTCGATGTAATTAGGAGCTAGTGAATATACTATTGCACTTCGTGAATGCTAGGGGCACAAAACCTTTAACAGGACATAAAGTGACAATGCATAGTGCATAATATAATACCTAAAAGTTTTCAAAAAATTCTTTTATACAAAAACTCTTTTTTTCTTTCAAAAGTCTTTTTAAAAAAAGGTCTCTTTTGAAAAAATGGCAAATGTTAAATAAGATAGTAAATACAATTCTAAAATCTTTTCATAAAAGCTAAAAAAGACGTGTAACCGCGATGCTCCGTATGGATCTTACAAACACATATATATATAAAAAACATAAAAAACATAACAGAAAAAACATCTAAAAATCAGCAATAATCATCTATTGGAAATAAAACAATTAAGATCAAATTCTACATTTAACCCCCCTGGTACTAAAACTTTAGTCTGGTAAATCCAGAATGATTCTCTTCGACTTAGTTGCCTAGTAAAGTTACCTCCCCTCCAATGCCTGGTAGTTTTCTCAATCCCCCAAAACTTTAATCCAGTAGGGTCACAGTGATGGTATCTTTTAAAGTGTTTGGGGACATTGTGCTTATCCTTTCCCTGTCTGATTCTGTTCATATGCTCTCCTACTCGAACATGCAATGCTCTCGTGGTTCTGCCCACGTATTGATATCCGCATTTGCATTCGAGCATATAAACGACACCTTTGGTCTCACATGTGATGAAATCCCTCAAAACATGCACTTCCTGTGTGGCTGTAGCTAAAAATTCCTTCCTTCTTTTGATGTTACCTTTTGAGGTTTTGCATGCAGCACATCTTCCACAGGCGTAAAAACCTTTCATAGATGGAAAGAGCCTATTATCAGATTTAATGGGGGGATCCAGAACCCCTGGTGCCAGCCGATCTCTCAGGGTTGGCGCCCTTCGGTAGACAAATTTAGGTTTTGATGGAAGGGTCGGGCCCAATACCCTGTCTTGTTGTAGGATGGGCCAATACTTGGCTACTATATTTTCAAACTTCTTGTACTGGACATTGTAGTCCAGCACAAAGCAAAATTCATTACTGGTAGCCATTTTTTTAGAGGGCATAAGAGTGGTTTCTCGTTCAATCTCACTCACTCTAGATAGTTCCTTCTCTATGTGTTCTGGAGCATAACCTTTTTCTAAAAACCTAGAGGCTAATATTTTGGACTGTGAGCGAAAGTCTTCTTCCTGAGAACAGTTTCGTTTCATCCTTAAAAACTGCCCTCTGGGGATATTACATAACCATAGATTATGGTGGCAACTTCCTGTCGGTATATAGGAGTTACGATCAGTGGGTTTGAAGTAGGTACGAGTTTTTAGACACCCATCATTTTTGAAAATCTCCAAATCCAAGAATATAATGCTTTCGGTGTTTACATTCCAAGTTAGTTCAATGTTCCTATTGTTGGAACTAAGATGGTTCATGAATTGCTGCAGACTGGTCATATCTCCTCTCCAAACTAGGAGGAGATCGTCGATGAAACGACGATAACAACTCAGCTGGGGAGGACGGTTTGTGAAGATCACCTCCTCCTCCCAGTGTGACATAAATAAATTTGCCACACTGGGAGCAAAACGTCCTCCCATAGCAACTCCTTTCACTTGTAGAAAATATTCTCGGTTGTACCAAAAATAATTTTTTAGTAAACAGAAGTCTAAACATTCGACAAGGAACTTACGATGTTTAGAGGTCAAATCTGACTTACTTAGGGCCCACTTCACAGAACTCAAAGCATCTTCATGATTTATGATGGTGTAGAGCGACCCTACGTCAGCAGTTACCAATATACTTTCTGAAGTTCCCGTTAGGTCCCCAAGAAGCTGGATTACATGTTTAGTGTCCTTGAGGTATGCGGATGTACCACATACCAAAGGCTGCAGATAATGGTCGATATACTGACCTAACCTTGCCGTTATAGAATCTATGCCGTTTACAATTGGACGGCCGGGTCTTTTCCCCTGTTTCCGGTCTGTAAATATGAGTTTTTGTTAGCTCCGGAGTCATCAGGAAGTAGAGCTAGTTCTCTTTCCCTATTCCAAAATGGAAACCTGAGAGCTTCCTGTTCCGCTCTGGAACGATTGGTCCGGTTGCTTAGCAGCATCTATAAATAGCGTGCGGGTGCCGCCCTCCACGTACCCCGCTGAAGAAGTCACACCCACTGACGCAACGCGTACGGGGGAGGAGCTGTGACGTCACCCGCGACGCTCCGAAGGGATCGCACACCGAGCGGCCAGCTGGCTGTGCTGTTGTACACTTATGCTGTTCGTTTTGCACTAGGATAGTGCCATGCTTGTAAGTGCAATATTTTTTATTCAATAAATTGTTATATATACGGAGAGCACTAGATGTCCTTTTGTCCCCCCCTCTATGTTGGAATCTCTTACTATATGATCGGTCTGAGGTTGGAGGTTGGAGGCAAAGCTGAGCAGATTGGGAGCCCATCAGGTGTTTGAAAACACACTGCGTTATGACCCTAGAGGTCTGAGCATTGAGGTGAGAGGCTAGCACACACTCTGGTGATGGAGTCACTTATGAAGAGGTGCATCTGTTTCATCCTTTACAGCACGGGTTTTCCTTGATCTTATGGCTTGGATTTGTGACATTTAAAGGACTCTTCTTTATTTTTAGCTTGCACAGTATTTGTGATTTAATTGTTCAGTCAGGACCTTTTCACAATTATACAGTCTGAGTTCATACTTTCTACTGTAGCGCTGCACCCCTTTTGTATTTTATGTTCCCATTCTTGGAGCCTGGTCGTTAAGTTATGTGGAAATTAAATCTTGAGAAAAATAAAGCCCACCGGGCCTGTCGTGGTCTCAGATGTTTAGCGGCCCTCAGGTATTGTAAATTTTTATGATCCGTGAAGATCATAATTGGGTGGGCGGCACCTTCCAATAAATATCTCCACTCCTCCAAGGCGGTTTTAATGGCCAACAGTTCTCGGTCATCCACATCGTAATTTATCTCTGAGGGGCTCATCTTTTGAGAGAAAAAGGCAATAGGGTGGAGTAAGGCCTTAGGTCATTGGCGCTGAGACAAGATGGCCCCTGTGGCTATTTCTGAGGCGTCTACCTCTAATACAAAGGGTAAAGCTGGATCTGGGTGCTGTAAGACTGGTGCAGAGGTGAACAGTCTTTTGAGTTTGTCAAATGCTGCCTGAGCTTCTGGGGACCATTTGAATCTGGTCTGCTGACGAGTCAGCTGAGTAATTGGTGAAATGATAGCTGAAAAGTCTTTTACAAATCTTCGGTAAAAATTAGCAAATCCTATGATTCGTTGAACACCCTTCTTATCTGAAGGGGCTGGCCATTCAAGGATAGCTTTCACCTTTTGTGGGTCCATTGCGATTCCCTTGGTAGAGATGAGAAGACCCAGGAATTGGATGGAAGTCTTCTCAAATTCGCACTTTTCTGCTTTAATGTATAAACCGTGCTTCCTTAGAGTCGCAAGGACTTTTTTCACGTGAGCTCTGTGGAGATCCAGGGTAGTAGAGAAGATGAGGATGTCGTCTAGGTAAACTATTACGAAATAGTCCAGAAATTTCCGGAAAATATAGTTTACGAAGTGCTGGAACGTGGCTGGGGCGTTACATAATCCGAATGGCATAACTAAATATTCAAAATGTCCGAACCGGGTCCTGAAAGCTGTTTTTCATTCGTCCCCCTCCCGGATACGAACCAGATTGTAAGCTCCCCGTAGGTCAAGTTTAGTAAAGAGCTGGGCAGTTCGGAACCTTTGGAAAAGTTCGGGGATGAGGGGAAGTGGGTACCGGTTTTTAATAGTAATTTTGTTAAGTTCCCTGTAATCCACACATTGCCTTAGTGAACCATCCTTCTTCCCAACAAAAAAAATTCCAGCTCCAGCGGGGGAGGAAGAAGGGCGGATGAATCCCTTTTCAAGGTTCTCATCAATATACAGTCGTAAAGTCTCTAGATCAACCTCAGATAACGGAAATATACGCCTGAAGGGGATCTCGGCACCGGGAAGCAGTTCAATGGGGCAGTCATAAGGCCGATGAGGTGGGAGAACATAAGCCTTCTTCTCATCAAAAACATCCAAAAACTTGTGATAGACTGTAGGTATAGCCTGACCGACATCTGGAATTGATTGGATGGTTGAACAACTGGCGGGACTGCTAACCCCGGGAACGAAGCAGTGTTGCAGGCAGTAGGAAGAGGGAAAGGAAATCTCCTTCTTGGCTCAGTTGATCTGTGGATTATGGGCCTGCAACCAGGGAATTCCCAGGATGATGGGGAACATGGGAGAGCAAAGGATGTCAAAACAAATGAATTCCTGGTGCCCAGAGTCTGTTATTGTGAGGATGGGCTTGGTTTCCTGGGTGACAAGTCCAGAACTGGGCAAGGAACCATCGGCCAGATGCACATCAAGTCGCTGATGTTTATTGCAGAGGGATACACAGAGTCTTCTTGCCAAAGTCAAGTCCATAAAACAGCTGCAAGCCCCTGAATCAACTATAGCTAGGAGCCGGACCTCCTCTTCCGCCACCTGTAGTGAGACAGGAAGAACGAGATGAGACCGAGAAGATCCGGATACTTGGAAGTAAGAACTTTGTGGGAGGAACTTATGGGATCTCACGGGGCAGTTTCGTAGGAAGTGTCCGGACCCTCCGCAGTAGAAACAAAGATTGGCTTGTCGGCGGCGTTGTCTTTCATCTGCACTCAGTGAAGAACACACCAGGCCGATCTGCATTGGTTCATCCTCTGCATGGATAGCGGGGAAATGCGCTGGTGCTGGAGTTGGAGTGAAGTGGTAAGGGGCCCTAGGCAACATCCAGGTTGGGCGAGAAGTCTGTGAGCGCTCAGACAGACGCTCCCGGAGGCGCCTATGGAGCTGGATAGTAAGTTGCATCAGTCCATCCAGGGTAGTGGGAGTCTCTACCCTGGCCAGCTCGTCCTTAAGAGATTCGGAAAATCCGAGACGGTATTGGTACCTAAGGGCCGCCTCATTCCAGCATGTATCAGCAGACCACTTGCGGAACTCTACTATGTAATCTTCGGCGGGGCGTTTTCCCTGCTGGAGGGAATGCAAGGTAGCCTTAGCCATAGCTACACGCTGAGGATCATCATACAGTTGGGCCATTAGATCAAAGAAGGTGTCCATAGAATTGAGAGCAGGATCCTTTTGCTCCAGCAGGCCATGGGCCCAGGCCTGGGGCTCCTCCAACAGTAATGAAATCACAAACCCAAACTTTACAGTCTCTGAAGTAAAAGTCCTAGGCTGCAGGGCCAGGTATAGTTGTAAGGCATTTCTGAAGGCCCTGAATTTCTTCCGATCACCGGAGAAGCGTTCAGGTATTGGCCCCCATGGCTCAGGAGGAGGAACCATAGTGTGGGAGGAAACCGGCTGTCCCGTAAGGGGTGGAGCAGAAACTGTGCTGGTGGATGGAGGACTGAGGTCCGCAGGAGCAGGAGAAGTTGTCAGATGTTGCAGTCGACCTTCCAGTTGGAAGTATCCCTCCTGTAGACGCTGTACTACCTGGGTGAGGGCATTGACCTGCTGGCACAGAGTCTCAAGTGGGGAAGCACCTTTGTCGGCCTCTGACATGGCTGGATTATACTGTCAGGGTTTACCTGATCCGAGGCCGAGGTGCTGAGAGGGCTCCCCTTGCAGCTCAGTGCGGCGCACCCCTGGAGATGGTACAGAGGGTGTGGCGCCCCAAGTGGCACGGGTTACCAGCTGCAGGCAGGTAGGTAGAACCAGGAGCAATCTGAGAGCAAACTGGAACAGGCTGGAATCACAGCAGGGTATAAGTCTTTTAAGGGCTTTGAAGCAGCCGGGCTACCTTGTGCTGAGGAATAGTCTCTAGTAGCGGAGACAGGTACTGGCCAATGTCTGGGACTGGAGCAGACAGCGAGAACCGTGGTACAAGCCGAGGTCATGCACAGGAGACAACCAGAATAGCCGAGGTCTTAAAGCAAGCCGGGGTCATAAACGGTAGGTAACGGAAGCAAGGTCAGTGGGAGAAGCCAAGGGTCAAACCAGGAGCAGGAGATCAAACGGAATCAGGAACAAGCCGAGGTCACAACAGGAAATCCAAACAGGAAGCACAGGAAGCTGAGAGATAATCCAGCAATGAGCCTGATCCTATGGCATCCTTTTATAGGCCATTTCCCTGACAGGCCAGCAGAGGGCTATGTCAGTTGAGTCAGGAATGTCCATTGCTATTACTGGCAATGTTGCCAGTTCTCCTACGGCCATTTCCCTGACAGAATGCTATATTACTCGGTCTACCAAAGAATTTTGAGTACTTCCTCAGAAATACAACTTCTAAAAGAATTTAAAAAGATTCATTATTGTCAGAGTCAAAGGCAAGCAAGCACAGCGTCAGTATTGTCGCAGTTTACTTACCTTGTATGATCACTGATCCCGCAGCTGCCACCACTGAAAGGCAATCTTTTTTTCAAATTCTTTATTGAAATATTAAAAGACAACAAAAACAAATGCCACATACGGCAACATTAGAAAGTGCAGCATGACAGAAACAAAACTGACTGTAGATCAGTGAGAAAAGCATTATCAAGCAAAAAACTTAAACAAGCAACGTATCAAAAGGAGAGACAGTAAAAGGAGGACTTATGTAATCACTTAAGCGTGTAAGCCAACAAAGTGCGGTCACAATGCACATCAGCACCGAGACAGAGTTGTGGGTCATAACATCCACATACAGATGAGTATCGAGGTATGTATGCCTCGGAATACAGTGCGTGAGGTAAATACATGGAAAAATCTTTTCTCACCGGGAAAACACAATGATGAGTAAAAGTCACACAGGGGTAGAATGAAGTTGTATAATGTATGTGAAAGGGAGAGCGGGGGAACACATGGGGGGGGGGGGAGGAAGGGTGGGGACAGGGGGTAAAGTGGTGGGAAGTAAGACAGCAGCTAAGCGGATAAGGGGGACAGAAAAAGGAGGGAGACATAGGTGGTTCCGGGTGGATCCCGTGCGGTCTTCCGAGTCCACCGTGATTGAGGCTCAGGCGGCATCCTGTAGGGTCCTGCCCTCATCCGAAAGGATGAACATATTCCAGCATCCCCAAGTCGCCGTGTATTGTTCCCTCTTGCCCTGTGAGGTCATCACCAGGTCCTCAAAATCATTCATTTGTTTAACTCTGACAGCCAAAGCGGTATCGAAGGAGGGGTCGTAGATTTCCAACACAAGCCAATGCACCCCTTAGCTGCGTTGAGGAGGTGGGGCAGGACTGATTTCTTATAAAGCTGTGGGGGGATGGTCGTACAGTGCAGTAAAAAGAAAGCAGGGTCGTCCTGGAGGACAACATCAGTCACATTTTGGGATATTCTCCGTACTTCAGACCAGAAACTCTGCAGCTGGGGACAGCTCCAAAACATATGGAGCATGGTACCTCTGTCTCCCAGGCAACGCCAGCATCTGTCCGATGCCTCAGGAAAGAAGCTGGCTATCCGAGCTGGGGTGTAATACCAATGCGTCATCCTGAAAGGCAATCTTAATTATGTTCGTTCCTTGGATGACCAGTGAAACCCTCTTATGATATTGTGGTCACACAATGAAGAGACAAGGCGCAGACATATGGGTTAAAAGTGTGTCCATCTTTATGATAGCGTCTGAGGTTTAAATGCAAGATAAAACATGGGTGGATGAGGAGTTCTCAACCAATCAGAATATTAAATACCACCTTCCATAATATCCAATCAGAGCAGGACAGCTACATCACCTCCCATCTTTACATTTGTCATGAGATTTTCAAAACTTGTGATAATCAAAGTTCAGCATGAATATTCTGATCAACATTAGAAACGTTAATTATTATCTAATCATTAAATGTCATCAAAAATATGTCATGACCCCTCTGTATAAACACTAGCCAGTGTTGACTGTAGACTTGTGATAGCATAATGAATATGCTGTTTGATATTTGAGAGAATATGTGAGACCAAGAAAATAGTTTAACCCTTTTACTCGAACACTCCTGACAGTCCACCGCGCCATCTTGGAATGGGGGTGCTGCGGGCCAGAGGCATGCTGCGACTCTGACCGTGACCATTATCATGATCAGGGCTATGCGTCCTTGTGAGGTGTTTTACTCGCCAGCCAGCACTGTCCAGTGGGGCTATGTCACGGCCAACCTAGCGCAAAGCTAATAATCTGGTCGCACTCGCTGGCCAGACTGGGAAGACTGTATGGATCTAGGATATCCAGTGCGCCGCCCAGTCCAGCAGTTGATTGTAGTTGTCACAGGAACCAGGTCCTTACTCCTGACTAGGCAGAAAAACTGAAGTCCTATAGCAGGAAGTATACCCTCTAGGACGGCCCTAGGGGCATAGTCAAGTTTTGTTTCCATCTAGTCCTACTCCTATGGAGAACAGCATAACCCCCAGAGTCAAAGAAGATATGGAGCTGTGTCCGCCAATGAACAAAAGAGAAACCTTCCCTTAGATGTGTAGACTTGTTCGCTCTACATAGACATCTCCGCTGGAGAACACTCTGTGCACAGGTCTGTTTGTTGGTAGAGATCGATGTGTAATGCGGTGCAGAGTCAATATCGTTTTGATATCTGCCTTCATGAAGGGATACACGCTCATGTCTTTCTACTATGCTTGATCACCATAGAGGAAACATGGCTCTTTCCCTGCAGATAGCCTCCCGTCTACGGGAAAAGTAGTATAATCCTATTAGGCATTGTTTGCAGAGCTTTGCTGAGTGGGATTCGCACCAGTAGTAATGGAGGAAGTCCATGCACGGGTTTGATTGGAGAAGCGTTCATGGTTCTACATGCTTGTTTCATTGTGTAGGGTTAGGCAATAAGCCGTGCACACTGTTCTGTTTATTCACGTCTGTGTACTTCCTCTTCCTGTTATATATTTGAATGTATACAAATTTTTTTTATTTTATTTATTTCAGGTACTTATATAGCACTGTCAATTTATGCAGCGCTTTTTACATATACATTACACATTCACATCAGTCCCTGCCCTCAAGGAGTGTAAGGTCCCTAACTCACATTCATACATACATACATACAGTGCTTTGCAAAAGTATTCGGCCCCCTTGAACTTTTTGACCTTTTGCCACATTTCAGGCTTCAAACATAAAGATATAAAACTAATTTTTTGTGAAGAATCAACAACAAGTGGCACATAATCATGAAGTGGAACTAAACTTATTGGATATTTCAAACTTTTTTAACAAATAAAAAACGGAAAAATTGGGCGTGCAAAATTATTCAGCCCCCTTAAGTTAATACTTTGTAGCGCCACCTTTTGCTGCGATTACAGCTGTAAGTCACTTGGGGTATGTCTCTATCAGTTTTGCACATCGAGAGACTGAAATTTTTGCCCATTCCTCCTCGCAAAACAGCTCGAGCTCAGTGAGGTTGGATGGAGAGTGTTTGTGAACAGCAGTTTTCAGTTCTTTCCACAGATTCTCGATTGGATTCAGGTCTGGACTTTGACTTGGCCATTCTAACACCTGGATATGTTTATTTGTGAACCATTCCATTGTAGATTTTGCTTTATGTTTTGGATCATTGTCTTGTTGGAAGACAAATCCCTGTCCCAGTCTCAGGTCTTTTGCAGACTCCATCAGGTTTTCTTCCAGAATGGTCCTGTATTTGGCTCCATCCATATTCCCATCAATTTTAACCATCTTCCCTGTCCCTGCTGAAGAAAAGCAGGCCCAAACCATGATGCTGCCACCACCATGTTTGACAGTGGGGATGGTGTGTTCAGGGTGATGAGCTGTGTTGCTTTTACGCCAAACATAACGTTTTGCATTGTTGCCAAAAAGTTCAATTTTGGTTTTATCTGACCAGAGCACCTTCTTCCACATGTTTGGTGTGTCTCCCAGGTGGCTTGTGGCAAACTTTAAACAACACATTTTATGGATATCTTTAAAAAATGGCTTTCTTCTTGCCACTCTTCCATAAAGGCCAGATTTGTGCAGTATACAACTGATTGTTGTCCTATGGACGGAGTCTCCCACCTCAGCCGTAGATCTCTGCAGTTCATCCAGAGTGATCATGGGCCTCTTGGCTGCATCTCTGATCAGTCTTCTCCTTGTATGAGCTGAAAGTTTAGAGGGACGGCCAGGTCTTCGTAGATTTGCAGTGGTCTGATACTCCTTCCATTTCAATATTATCGCTTGCACAGTGCTCCTTGGGATGTTTAAAGCTTGCAAAAACTTTTTGTATCCAAATTCGGCTTTAAACTTCTCCACAACAGTATCTCGGACCTGCCTAATGTGTTCCTTGTTCTTCATGATGTCCTCTGCATTTTAAACGGACCTCTGAGACTATCACAGTGCAGGTGCATTTATACAGAGACTTGATTACACACAGGAGGATTCTATTTATCATCATTAGTCATTTAGGCCAACATTGGATCATTCAGAGATCCTCACTGAACTTCTGGAGAGAGTTTGCTGCACTGAAAGTAAAGGGGCTGAATAATTTTGCACGCCCAATTTTTCAGTTTTTTATTTGTTATCAAAGTTTGAAATATCCAATAAATTTCGTTCCACTTCATGATTGTGTCCCACTTGTTGATTCTACACAAAAAATTACAGTTTTATATCTTTATGTTTGAAGCCTGAAATGTGGCAAAAGGTCGAAAAGTTCAAGGGGACCGAATACTTTTGCAAGGCACTGTAGTAGGGCCAATTTTATACAGGATCCAATTAACCTACCAGCATGTCTTTGGAGTGTGGGAGGAAACCAGAGCACCCGGAGGAAACCCACGCAGGCACAGGGAGAACATGCAAACTCCAGGCAGGTAGTATCGTGGTTGGGATTCAAACCAACGACCCTCTTGCTGCTAGGTGAAAGTGCTAACCACTACACCACTGTGTGTGTGTAAGTGTATCATCAGTGGATCATCAGTGGATTCTATGTGAGTAACTTATGTCATGTGACTGTACATCTGGAACTGATTGGCTGATGTGGTGTAGCCATCATTAACGGTCTCTGTTCTTTTGTTGCTCTATAAATAAACAGAGCCCATTGTTCAACAGAGGACAAAACTTGGGAGCATCCAAACTGAAACAGCCTGTGTGTGTCTGTATCTCTGGGGATGGTGGGCATGCTCCATTGCCTTATACAAAAGATCTGAGAACTGTGCTTTTTTTTTTTTTTTTTAGCACAATGGGATTGATTGCGCTTGGCGTAGGTTAATATCCAAAAGTGCACTTATTAGCGCAATGGAGTTATTTGTGCATTGCGCGTATATTTCCACGACAGGGTGCGCCTTCATTGGGAGGAGGGCTGGGAGAACGCCATCCTTTGATGAAAGTTTTTTTTTTTTTTTTTCCATACTTTGCCTTGGAGCTGGAGGGACAAATGTAGCTTTCCTAAACTCAGGTTTAACCGCAGAAGTGTGGATCTCCTTTTTGGTTATAGGAAAGCACCCTAACTCCCGTGGTCTCATTGATGCACTTATCTGAGGGATGAGCTGGGCCTGGTGGATCTTTGGCGCAGTTTGCACCCACTTGCTGCTGGTTTCTCCTGTCATTCCCTGTCTCACTCCTCACTATCCCGTATTGACCTTGCCTTTGGCTCGGACCTAACCCATGCCCTTTCTCCGGTAGTTATGTTATGTAATGGTATCAGCCAATGATCAGACCAGTGGTGATGTGCAATTTCTACTTTACTTAACAATGTGGAACGTAGATTACACAGGAGATCATGTGAACAGGGGTTTGCAGTACAAAACAGCAATATGAGGAAAGGAGAAATATTCATACAACGTGTGAAAACAATTATATTGCAGTTCTAGTAATGGCCACTAGATGGCTGCAGAGTGTTCTGAGTTCAGTTTACAGATAGGAAAAGATCTGAATATTCTCACGTGTTCCCAGAGATTGATCGTTCATTCAGCAGACTGGGAGTTGAGGGTATTTCCTGCTGGCACAGACTTCACACAGGCACTGCTGATGCTGACTTTGGTCAGGAGGCTCTGGGGGCCGTAGATAGGACCAACCGACTGCTTGGACAACTTCTCCACATGGACGGTAACAGAGTCCTCTCCAGTGACTGGGGCTTGGATAAATACTGCGTGCTCTTTTGCTCACTGCTGGAGGCCCACACACCAGACTTATCGAATGAGGACCCAGCACCTGGGGACAGCTCACTTGCCCAGTCACTGCTGTCCCATCAGGCAGGATCTCTCTGAGCACAGGAAGCTTGGCGGAGCTGGCATTTATACTCCCTGGGCATGTCCTGGAACTCAGGGGATGCTGGGAGCCCAGAGGATTATGGGGAATTGAGTTAAAGGGACTTGCACCTACATCTGGATAAAGGGGCACACCACTACACTCCACCCCACTTGAACTTGCGATCCCAGGCAAGTTCACAGACCATACAAAGTCCTCTTGTGCAAAGCATTCAGGTGGTTTCCCAAAGTTGCGCCTCTGAGAACATCTCAAGGGTTGAGGTTCAGACTCTTCTCCAGGAGCAGGCAAAGGTGCATCCTCACTTTCAGGCCTCTCCGTAGACAGTGGGTCAGAGGGCTCCATAGCAGGAGTAGGAATCTGAGCTGGGCAATCATTGGGCTGTACGGCATCGTCTGTACCTGTAATCTCTCCTGAGAGACTTGGAGGTAGCAGTGGGGGAACAGGGAATAGCCAACACTGATTCTCTGTTGGGGTTGTTACTGGTGGCTCTGAAACCTGTTCTTCTGGCTCTCTAGATGAGCTCCCATGAATCTCCCTGTAGCTTTCAATAGGCTTAAGGAGCCTGCAGTGTAACCGTCTTGGCCTGTCTTGAGTATTTTGCTTCTGTATGTCATAGACTGGCACTCTTCGGATGGGTTGCCGTAACACAACTCCAGGCATTTCCTCCCATGGAGTTTGTAGCTTACCCTGCTGATGTGCACCTTTGCGCCGGATCAGGACCCTGTCTCCAGGTTTCAGGTCATGGACCTCCGTTCCTGACTCTTCTTGTTCCACCCAGGTTCGATCCTTTACGAACTGTTGGACTTCTGACAGGCGTCGCCTCCACTCTTGAATCCAGGATGCTGGAGTATACTCCATTTCTTCAGTGGGGACAACACCCCATAGATCTGTGGGTCCCCCAAGAGTATGGCCGAACATCACATGGTAAGGAGAGCGACCTGTCGCTGAGTGCACAGTATGGTTATACTTCCAAACCACTTCAGCCACGTAATGGGTCCATCTGGTTCGTTTCTCACGGGCCAGTCCTCTCAACAGCTGTATCAGGGTACTATTAAACCTCTCACATGCTCCGTTACCCTGTGGGTGGTATGGGGTCGTATGTGTCTTTTTGACTCCTAAGGAGTGACACCATTCCTGGAAGAACTCACTTTCAAAGCAGGGCCCTTGGTCTGAATGTATCTTCTGAGGGCAGCCATAAGGGAGACAGAAATGCTTCCACACTGCTTGGGCTGCAGTCTTTGCAGTCTGGTCATGAGTTGGCACGGTTACTGTAAACTTAGTAAAGTGATCCACCATAACAAGGACATAGCGATGTCCATCTTCTGACATGTCAAGGGTGAGAAATTCAACTGTTAGTACTTCCAATGGGGCAGACGTGTTCCAAGTCATGGGAGGCACCTGGGCCTCAGCCCCTTTTGTCACGGAACATACCGCACAGTGCTGAGATATCTGATTAATCAACTGGAACAGCCCCACACACATGGCTTGCCTTTTGAACCAGGCGAATGTCTTGTGGACACCCCAATGTCCTCCTTCCACATGAATTCTTTCTGCCACTTGTCTAGCTCTGGCCCGTGACAGTACGACCTGCCAGGTTACCGAAGAGTCATGGGGGAACATTATTCTGCGATACAATATGCCATCTCTCAAGAGGAAATGTGACCATTCACCCAACAGTTTTTGTGTCTCTGGCAGCAGTCGCAATCTTTCTCTTCTACTGGGCCACCGCTGTAACTGCATCGCTTCTCTTACTGGGGCAATCACAGGATCATTCTTCTGTATTTCCGCCCAGTTATACTCTTTCAATACATGGATGAGGTCCACCCGTGGTTGACTCTTAGGTCTAGCCCTCATTACGAGTGGAATTTCTTCTTCTTCAGCCTCTTCATCCACATCTCGCTGTGGTTGTACTGAAGGGTACCGTGATAGGGCATTGGCCACGTGTTTGTCCTTTAGTGCTGCCAAGGAAAGAAGCACATTTCTAACTTCTTTAGGTGGTCCCAGGTGGGTAGGACATCGTTTCAACAGCTCGGGCTTCAGCCCCTGGATGATATTCATGCCCAATATCACCTGCGGCTGTCCTTTTCCGGATACACGTGTAACCACCACACCTTTTTGGCCAAGGTCCTGTCCCCACAGTTTTACCTTCATCCAGGTAATCCCAACCACTTCTATAGGAAGTTCGTTGGCAGCTGTCAGTGAGGACCATGGGGTATCTCGACTCATTTTCTTCTTTGGGAAGTATTGCTGGAACAAAGGTTCTGGTAGAATAGTGACTTGGGAGCCAGTGTCGAAGAGACACTCGATCTCTTGGCCATCGAAGTACCCATGTACCACAGGGCAATCGACCCCCACGTCCTCTGTGTGTGACTGGGGAGTCATTTTGCTGGACCGCCCCACTGCTGGACTCCTAGCGGCGGGGCGCTCTGGGTTTAATGGCCCCCTTGGTATTTGATCAGGACAGTCCCTCAAGCAATGTCCCTTTTGTTGACAGCCCCAACATGGGGAGGGTGACCTCTCCCTTCTTGGTCGCCGGCGGGGCGGTGATCGGTTTCTCCATGAAGGGATGTTCTCCCTTGGCCCCCTTGGATTATCTCGCTCGCGCCTCAGCGTGGCAAGTTCTGTCTGGAGCTGGGCCATTCCTTCTGTCAGCTTGTGGATGGCCACCTCCCATGGAGCTATTTGTTCAGTTTGTGGCAGTTTACATGGTTTATCCCCTGTGCTGGCCATGAGAACATCCACACTGGCACGTCTGGGCTCTGAATACAGGATAGCTGCTTCTAAAATTTCGTTGGAATTTTAAGTTTGGGTTACTTCTGTCCTTTTCTTGTAGCTTTTCCCTGACTTTGTCAGACAGAAGTCCATCCAAAAACTGATCCTTCAGCCACCCGTCTGTATCACTCCAGCCAGCACGTCCTGCTCGCCTCCTCTCATTGCGTCGGATCTCGGCTGCTATATCCTGCAGTTCCAGAGTGTACTGTGGAATTGATTCTCCCACTCTCTGCCTTCTACTGATAAAGAGAGCCCTAAGATCCCCTAATGCAACCGGTTGGGTATACACTGCTTCCAAGCGGCTGATTATCTTGTCTAGGGAATCCTGGTCCTCTGCTGGAAGGTGCAAAATTAACTTCCTTGCTTCCCCTTCAAGGGCATTAATGGCCAGATCTGCCTGCTGTGTGGGTGGCACCCCATATGACCGGATCAAGCCCCGCAATCTCCTAATCCAGTCATCTAAGTCCTGATCTGGTCCTGTGTACTTAGGTAGTTGCTGTGGTAGCAATCCTGCCAGCAATAGGGAAGCTATGGCAGACTGTTTGACACCCTCAGTGCTGCTTCCCTCACCACTGACTGACATGGCTGATCCTGTTCGTGACGCCAAGTGTTATGTAATGGTATCAGCCAATGATCAGACCAGTGGTGATGTGCAATTTCTACTTTACTTAACAATGTGGAACGTAGATTACACAGGAGATCATGTGAACAGGGGTTTGCAGTACAAACGGACAAACGGACCTCTGAGACTATCACAGTGCAGGTGCATTTATACGGAGACTTGATTACACACAGGAGGATTCTATTTATCATCATTAGTCATTTAGGCCAACATTGGATCATTCAGAGATCCTCACTGAACTTCTGGAGAGAGTTTGCTGCACTGAAAGTAAAGGGGCTGAATAATTTTGCACGCCCAATTTTTCAGTTTTTTTATTTGTTATCAAAGTTTGAAATATCCAATAAATTTCGTTCCACTTCATGATTGTGTCCCACTTGTTGATTCTACACAAAAAATTACAGTTTTATATCTTTATGTTTGAAGCCTGAAATGTGGCAAAAGGTCGAAAAGTTCAAGGGGACCGAATACTTTTGCAAGGCACTGTAGTAGGGCCAATTTTATACAGGATCCAATTAACCTACCAGCATGTCTTTGGAGTGTGGGAGGAAACCAGAGCACCCGGAGGAAACCCACGCAGGCACAGGGAGAACATGCAAACTCCAGGCAGGTAGTATCGTGGTTGGGATTCAAACCAATGACCCTCTTGCTGCTAGGTGAAAGTGCTAACCACTACTACACCACTGTGTGTGTGTAAGTGTATCATCAGTGGATTCTATGTGAGTAACTTATGTCATGTGACTGTACATCTGGAACTGATTGGCTGATGTGGTGTAGCCATCATTAACGGTCTCTGTTCTTTTGTTGCTCTATAAATAAACAGAGCCCATTGTTCAACAGAGGACAAAACTTGGGAGCATCCAAACTGAAACAGCCTGTGTGTGTCTGTATCTCTGGGGATGGTGGGCATGCTCCATTGCCTTATACAAAAGATCTGAGAACTGTACTTTTTTTTTTTTTAGCACAATGGGATTGATTGCGCTTGGCGTAGGTTAATATCCAAAAGTGCACTTATACGCGCAATGCACAAATAACTCCATTGCGCTAATATTTCCACGACAGGGTGCGCCTTCATTGGGAGGAGGGCTGGGAGAACGCCATCCTTTGATGAAAGTTTTTTTTTTTTTTCCATACTTTGCCTTGGAGCTGGAGGGACAAATGTAGCTTTCCTAAACTCAGGTTTAACCGCAGAAGTGTGGATCTCCTTTTTGGTTATAGGAAAGCACCCTAACTCCCGTGGTCTCATTGATGCACTTATCTGAGGGATGAGCTGGGCCTGGTGGATCTTTGGCGCAGTTTGCACCCACTTGCTGCTGGTTTCTCCTGTCATTCCCTGTCTCACTCCTCACTATCCCGTATTGACCTTGCCTTTGGCTCGGACCTAACCCATGCCCTTTCTCCGGTAGTTATGTTATGTAATGGTATCAGCCAATGATCAGACCAGTGGTGATGTGCAATTTCTACTTTACTTAACAATGTGGAACGTAGATTACACAGGAGATCATGTGAACAGGGGTTTGCAGTACAAAACAGCAATATGAGGAAAGGAGAAATATTCATACAACGTGTGAAAACAATTATATTGCAGTTCTAGTAATGGCCACTAGATGGCTGCAGAGTGTTCTGAGTTCAGTTTACAGATAGGAAAAGATCTGAATATTCTCACGTGTTCCCAGAGATTGATCGTTCATTCAGCAGACTGGGAGTTGAGGGTATTTCCTGCTGGCACAGACTTCACACAGGCACTGCTGATGCTGACTTTGGTCAGGAGGCTCTGGGGGCCGTAGATAGGACCAACCGACTGCTTGGACAACTTCTCCACATGGACGGTAACAGAGTCCTCTCCAGTGACTGGGGCTTGGATAAATACTGCGTGCTCTTTTGCTCACTGCTGGAGGCCCACACACCAGACTTATCGAATGAGGACCCAGCACCTGGGGACAGCTCACTTGCTCAGTCACTGCTGTCCCATCAGGCAGGATCTCTCTGAGCACAGGAAGCTTGGCGGAGCTGGCATTTATACTCCCTGGGCATGTCCTGGAACTCAGTGGATGCTGGGAGCCCAGAGGATTATGGGGAATTGAGTTAAAGGGACTTGCACCTACATCTGGATAAAGGGGCACACCACTACAGTTACCTATTTAGCTAGGGGATTGTCGGATCACTCCCCACTCCAGCTCAGGTTTCCTGGGAGTAGATTACCCATGCACTGGAAGCTGAACCCATTTTGGCTTTCATTGTTCCCAGACCATGCATCATTTACCACCCAGCTGACGTACTTTTTTACTGAGAACAGGCACTCTGCAGCTCCGGGGATTGTGTGGGACACTATGAAAGCATATTTACGTGGGATGTGTATCAAGGAGGTATCGTCTATTAAATCTAATAGCAGGCGCTGGGCAAAAGAAGCTGGTGAGGCGGTGCTTCAGGCCGAGCATGACTACTTAGCTTCCCCCACGGCGGCCTCAGAGGGCCGTTGGTTGGAAGCACAACGATTCTATAGATCTGTACAACACCAGCAGGCGGACCACAATCGCTTCTTAACCTCCCAGGCTTACTTTGAGGAGGGGGAGAAGACAGGTCACATGCTTGCCCTGATTTCTAGAGCACAGCGCCCTCCATCCATAATACACAGGCTGGTTCTTTCATTTTTTGAAGATCTGTTCTCCTCCAAGGTGTCCTATGACCACAGACATCCCAACCTGCAAAAACTCATTTCAGGGAGGTAGCACTCCGCGACGCCGACCCACCCCATGCCACCGCACCTTTCCGCGTCATGTCCTTATTTATACGGGTATGAACAAGGACATGACATATTATGAAAAAACACAACTACCGCTAGCTATTAAAAAAACATATTTTTTTGTGGAAACGCAGACACAGCAGCCCATTCATTTGAATGGAATGCCCTGCCTGTGCAAATGCAGCACGCAAAAATGCTAAGATGTGAACCTAGTGTTAAGGCTTAATTCACATGGATAGTTTGGGAGCGGCTGGGCCAAGTCTAAACTACAGCTGAAGGAGGCTGTTCACATGCACTGCAGAAAATTTAACAAGGCATGTCGAGTTGACTATCAAACTCAGTTCCATAAGTCAATGGGGCCGTGCCACAACTGCAAGCCACACATTCAAAATTAATAGGCTGAAATCGCATTGCACAGAACTGCATGTGATTTACATGCAGTTTCTAGTGTGAATGGGTCCTCATGGTTGTGGCACATCAGCACCATTATAAACTGCCATTTGACCTCCAGCTGCTTAGCTGCAGTCTGAAAAGCGATCCACTACTGATCACTTTTCAGAGCTTTTGCTAGTGTGAACCAAGTCTAACAACACTCATTGTAATGCCATCCATGTTCCTGTCCAATTAACATGGAGACAGTAAGCTCACAACTATACTGCACAGGTGTCAGATTACTTTCCCCCTGGAAAAAAAGACAGGAATATGGATGCTATAAAAGGGGGCACAGGCTTCTAGAAGCTTCCTGTTATTCTTTATTTCTACTGGAGCAAAATGATTTCTTGTTCTCTCTCACCTCATCGATCACTGCAGGAGAGTCACAGTTTTATGAGCCTGTGTTCAGCCTTCTCCCCAGATCACATTGGGACAGTGGACCTGCTGCTCCATTCCGCACCTGCACTATACAGAAAGCCCACGGGATGAAGTTTTACTTGTAGTGATAGACAGCATACTTTGTGTACTCATTGGCTCAGGAGGCAGCAGGAGGCGGTTCTGCACCACCCCCTGCTTCCTTCCCAGCCAATGGATAGCTGAAGCTGCATAAGTCCCTCCCTCATGACATCACCCTGAATTCTCCAGCCTGCCTGCATACTGTATAGTAAAGAATTAGGTCGGCCAGGGACTGACATGTAAAGAAGGGGAAAGTGCGACCGTGCATTTCCCGCAGCTGAACCCCCGGCCCTGGCAGACATCCTAAGTCTCCCGCGGCAGCCGGGAGATCGCACGGCACTTGCGGGTGTCCGTGAGCTACCGGCCAAAGGCGGGAGACTCCCGCAAGTCGCGGGAGACTTGGGATGTCTGTGACCAGGAGGACCTACAGACCTTCCTTGGGGAACTCCAGCTACCGAGGGTGTCCGCCCGAGATAGGGCAATGCTGGATTCTCCTATCCGGCTGGAGGAACTGCAGGAGGCTTTGGCTTCTTCCCCCAATTCTAAGGCCCCAGGGACGGATGGGATACCTTTAGAGATGTATAAAACTTTTGGAGGGGTTTTATTGCCTGAGTTGCTTACTGTCCTGCAGGCCTCTTATGAGACGGGGGAGCTCCCGCGCTCCATGTATGAGGCAGTGGTAGTTGTTCTCCTGAAGCCCGGGAAGGATCCGACTCGTCCAGAATTGTATAGACCGATTTCTCTATTACCCACTGATTTGAAATTACTGGCTAAAGTGCTGGCCACTCGCTTGTCGAAAGTTATTGCCAAACTGGTGCATGGTGACCAATCCGGTTTTATACCGGGCCGGTCCACAGCTACCAATATCCATAGGTTGTATCTGAATATGCAGGTCCCCCCGGATAATTGTGGCCAAAGAGCTATACTATCGCTTGATGCTGCTAAAGCATTCAATAGCGTGGAATGGCAGTACCTGTGGGCGGCCCTTGAAGGCTTTGGCCTGGGACCCTCCTTTATTAAATGGATGAAAATCCTATATGCTGCACCTACGGCATGTCTCCGCGTCAACAACTCGCTTTCACGATCATTTCCGCTATGCAGGGGCACTAGGCAGGGGTGTCCGTTGTCCCCCCTGCTGTTTGCCCTAGCGGTGGAGCCTCTGGCGGCGGCGGTAAGGGCTGCTCCGGCTATTGTGGGTTTCCGACGGGGGGAACGGGAAGACAAGATCGCATTGTACGCTGACGACGCGCTATTATTTTTGGCGACGCATTGGGCTCACTGATTGCACTAATGCACCTGATTCACAGATGCGGATCCTTTTCGGGATTCCAGATAAATTGGGATAAGTCTGTCTTGCTGCCGCTCGACCCCCTAGAGGTGGCATTGCCCCCGGTGGTGTCGCAGATTGAGGTGGTGACCCAGTTCCGCTATTTGGGAGTGGTGATCCACCCTGATCTGGGGCAATATATTAAGCTCAATGTTCTCCCCTTGTTGCATAGGTTTCGTGATAAGTTGACTAGCTGGGTCAGGTTGCCTCTGTCAGTGGTTGGCAGGTGTAATCTGATCAAGATGATTTGGAATCCACAACTCTTATATGTTTTGCATAACGCACCGGTATGGGTCCCCATACATGTGTTCAAGCGGTTCAACACGGTTTACCGTGCACTCATTTGGAGGAAGCAGTCCGCCAGGATTTGTTTAGAAACTTTGCAGGAGGCCAAGGATAGTGGTGGTTTGGCCGTTCCGAACCCCTATTATTACTTTCTGTCATCCCAACTACAGCATGTGACGGGGTGGCTACTGGATGACGCAACTGATCCTGTCAGACGGATCCTTGAGACTCGTCTTGCTGGTGGGACGCTTGTCGAGGAGCTGGAGTCGGGCACCCTGCGAGGTTCGCCTGGCTGTCCCACTCTCGCGCTTCTTGACAGGGTATGGCAGAGAGCTAAGAAACATTTTACTTATGTTGGATTCTCCAAGTACTCCCGTATCCTGAATAACGCTAACTATCCCGAGCTGGATAAATTGCGGACCTCTCTGAGATGGGGTGACTATGGCATCTGCTTTATTTACCAATTGTATAGGGGGGATGAGCTTAAAGATTTCCAGTCTCTACGTAGCGAATTTGGACTGCCTAACTCCCTCTTCTTTCAGTATCTGCAGTTGCGTCATGCCAAAAACACTCAGTCTAAGGTCTCTACATGGGGTATGTGCCGGCCAACTATCCTTCTGAGTTTGGTTAACACCACAAGTAAGAAAGGGCAGATCTCCTCGCTCTATACGGCCTTCATGGGACAGATATCAAGAGCTATGGCATTTAAATGCAGGGAATCCTGGGCTGCAGACGTGGGTCCCATATCCACTGAGGAGTGGACCGGCATCCTGGACAATGTTCCCAGGGTCTCGCTGTCCTCCTCGCAGAGACTCACTCAACTGTTTATTTTACATCGTACCTACCGGACCCCACAGCGCTTGCATAGTTGGCAGAGGAGGGATACTCCCCTTTGCCCTCGATGCAAAGTTCACACGGGCAATTTATTGCATATGCTGTGGCGCTGCCCGAGATTTCATCGCTACTGGCATGGGATTATACGCTCTATTAACGATATCTGGAAACTGACATTGTCTGTGGAACCCAAGTTGTGTATCCTGGGATGGCTGGAAGAGGAACTCTACCCCCCCCCCCCCCCCGAGATACACACTGCGATCATTAGAGTACTTTTTATTGCTAGAAAGCTGATAGCCCGGAAATGGATCTCTGCTCAGGCTCCTACGCATGACGCCTGGGTTGAGGAGGTTAAGGTACTCTTAAACAGGGAGCATCTTACCTACAAACACAGAGGGAATGTCATGAAATTTGAGCGCATACGGGGCCCGTGGTTGGATGTCCTGGGTCTAGCCCCACTTCATCTAGTGTCCAATAGGATTATGGGTGGGGTTCGACGATCTCCGACATAAGGTGGCTGCGACCTTGGGGTTTTTCCCTGGGTCGGCGCCGGGGGAGCTCCTCGAACTATCTACCACATTTTCCTTATGGCAGGTACTTGGACATTCCCTATGGCACACGTGCATGGAGTAGTTCACCGGAATTTCAGTGTCTTGTTTTGTTTTTGGCGGTGACGGGGGCATCTCCTCCTAGAAATCTGTGCTGGATGTATGATGCTTAAAGTATAAGATTATTGATACTGCATTGCATTTTCTGGCTGGATGAAGTATTAATGTACTGTTGTGACCAAGGCGGCAGATCTTCCGCAGCTGCATTTGCATAGTCTATGCTTCTCTACGTAAGGTTTTTGGGAGATGAGAACTCTTCGTCTGTTTTTGTTTTTTAAGTTTGGTTTTGTTTTGTATTGTATGTGAAAAAGTTTTTTCTCAATAAAAATTATCTGAATAAAAAAAAAAAAAAGACAATAACTAGCAAGACTTAACTAAAAAGTATGAAAAAAAAATTTAATGAGATACTGTATGTCACTGTAAAAATATAAAAACTTAGCCTACCTTAAAAGTGTACGTTTCAGTAGGGCAGTGGAAGCTGCGTGGACGGTGTCTGTAGGAGAGTGGGTGGGGTAAGTTAGTGGGGCAGTGGATTGTGACAGTAGTTTTCATATTTATTTTTTTTTAATAATTTAAAGCTCTGGACAGTGGGTGGGAGCATTCGATATTAACAAGCTGAGGATTGGTTGATAGTACCGTTTAGCAACCAATCATCTGCTGGTTAACTTGGCTAGCTCCTGCCCTCCATTCTGAGCTGTGCTGCCTCCCTAATTTTGTTGTGCTGTGAGGAAGGATGAGTGCGGCGGAGGAGGAGGCTTGAGGAAAGGCTGGCACCGAGAAGCTGGGGTCAGTGAAGCAGAAGCGTGTTCACGATCTACCTGTCATTCACCGGCTGTCGACGGGTAGATTGCAATTGGCGGGTTGCTGACCCTCGATCTAGACATTAATTAAAAAGAAGGCCAGAATTTGAACTTAAGAATCCTCCAAATATATGCGGGCAGAAGGCTCATCCCAGAGATCTGACGGAGCCTAGCCACTATGCAACTGACACAGTCTTATCAGGCCACAGGTAAAAGTTCTAGTTGCTGGTGTATGGAAGGATCCAGTAAGATGGCTGCATTGCAAGGACTGCTAAGGGCCTCAAAAGACCACCTCTAACCTTTTACCCACAGGTCATAAGAAGATTATCCTCTACAGGGACTATAGGTGTTTTAAGATCAGAAATGACAGGGTCCACTACAGGGACTGGCCATTTTTGCATAAAGCTCTCCTCGATAGGATATTGCTAAGCAAAATGCCAAAAGAAGCAAATCGCTTTTCAGGGAAAGGCCTGTATAGAACAGGCACTGAGCGCAAGTTGACTGTGAAGTTCTTAGCAAGCATCCGTAATGTTAAGGGCTTGGGAGACTTTGGGTTGACCAGAATCAGGCTTTTCAACTCTAAATAAGAGAATACTTCATTAAAATGGGTAGTAAAGCGTGGATGAAATTTCAGCTGTAGGGAACTCATCAGGATATGATGGCTCTGAAGGAGGAGGGATACCTTCCTCCTCCTCATGCAGTGTGTGTCTGTAGCCAGGGTAAATTCAGAGACCAATCCAGAAGGGAGAAGCTGAAGGGGTTTGCCTGTAAATTCTATTATTTACACACTTGAAAAATGTCTGAAATACAGCTCAATAAATCATAAGTTGTGACAGAAAATTCCTCCCTAGATCAGGAGGGAATCAAACTGGGGGGGGGGGGGAACTATCCAGAGGGTACTGTGCCCTCTCTCCAATGCCATCCTTGCAGGAAGCCATGTCCCACCTCTGAGATAGCGTTACCATCCAACCCCTTACCCCTGCACTTGTAACCTGCCAAGTGTGGTGCAAAGATGTCCCCAGAGGGGTTCTTCCAACCTCTGCTGCAGTGGAGAGGAAAGGGTTAATGACACTGTAGGCTCACAGTACCACTCCCCAAGGCATCAGGAAATAAAAAAAAATAAAAAAAAAAAGAAGAAAAAAAAGAAAAAAAAAAGAAGAAAAAAAAGAAGAAAAAAAAAAAAAGAAGAAAAAAAAAAAGAAGAAAAAAAAAGAAGAAAAAAAAAAACTGGACGCAGTCTCCGATGCATATCAGTAGGGTTATGCTGCCCCTTACAGGAGTAGGACACTAGGCAGAAACAAGTTCTGGCTACGCCTATGGGCAGTCCCAATTGGTATACCCTCTCTCTTCCTGCATAAGATGTCAGTTTTGTATCAAAGCAGTGTCAGAAAAATAATACCAACGCAACTCAAAATAGAGGGGGGGTACTGCGTCCGTCAATGAACTTGAGAAAAGAATTTTACGGTAAGTCAAAAATCCAGTTTTCTTTATCGTTCATTGATGGACGCAGTCTCTGATGCATATCAGTAGGGACGTCCCAAAGCAGTGCCATAAAATGAGGGGTGGGAACAGCAGAAAATTAAGTCCCCAAGGCTTAACATAGCCAACCAGGCAACATAGGACTCATCAGAACAAAAGATGAGGCCCACCTGGAAAAAAAACATTAAAACACCCTCAAGGAAGGCTAAGAAGCCCCCTTAAACAGCAGCCTGAACAAATTTGCAGCCAAAAGAGGCATGCCAGCCCATCCACCTTATAAAATTTTGTGAAGGTATGAACAGATGACCAGGTAGCTGCCTTGCAAACCTGACCACAGATGCCTGATGGCGAAAAGCCCAGGAAGTACTAAGAGCCCGAGTAGAATGCACCTAACAAGGAGAGGAGGAACCTGACCCTTAATTGAAAAAGCCTGCACACCACTATCTGTCTGATCCATCTGGAAATAGTAGCAGCACATGCAGGCAGTCCTTTCTTTGGACCAACTATGAGTACAAAGAGCGAATCAGACTTCCGAATAGACTCCGTAGTCTCCAAGTACACCCTGATTGCCCAAACCACATCCAGAGCATGCAGTGCAAATTCCTTAGGATGTTTTGGCTTAGGACACAAAGAGGGTAACACAATGTCCTCATTTGCGTGAAAACTGGAAACCACCTTCGGAAGGAAGGAAAGATCCGGAGGAAATACCACTTTATCTGGGTGAACCACCAGATAAGGAGAACGACAGGACGCCGCCAGTTCCGACATCCTGCGAGCAGAAGTAATAGCCACCAAGAAGGCCACCTTCTGGGATAAAGTAAGGAGAATCTCCCGACTACTTTCAAAGGGAGGTTTCTGAAGAACCGACAGTACCAAATTAAGGTCCCAAGGTCGCACCCCCTGGATGAAGTTACACACCAGGGAATGGGTGGCTAATGGCCTTTGAAAGAAAATTGCCAAGGCCGAAACCTGACCCTTGATAGTACTCATGGCCAACTTTTGATCAACTCCCCTTTGAAGGAAGGCCAAAATCCGAGTCACCGAGTAAGCACGAGGGGGAGCCCCAAGAGACTCACACCACGCAATATACGACTTCCACGTACAATGGTAAATCTCCCTAGAAGTCGCTTCCCTCGCTTTAAGCAAAGTGGCAATCACTGTAACAGACAATCCCCTGTCCTTCAGCGCCTGGCTTTCAACAGCCAAGCCGTCAAAGCCAGCGACTGTAAAGCAGGATGGAAGATTGGCCCCTGAGACAGTAAATCCTCCTTGGGAGGAAGCGTCAAGGAGCATCTGTGACTAGCCTGACCAGGTCGGCGTACCAAGCTTGGCGAGGCCAGTCCGGAGCCATAAGAATGACCGGAATCCCTTCCACCTCTAACCTGCGAAGAAGTCTTGGCAGCAACTTGAGAGGAGGAAAGGCATACAGCAGCTGATACTGACCCCACGGGCCACCAGCGCGTCTGCCAGAGGGTCCTGGGAGTGGGCCACAAACCTCTGCACTGTTGATCCGGGACGCCAACAGATCCACATCTGGAGTGCCCCAACGAAGGCACAACTGCTGGAACACCTCCGGAAGGAGAGACCATTCCCCTGCATGCAAGGCCTGTCGGCTAAGGTAATTCGCCTTCCAATTTTCCACTCCAGGATTATGAACAGCGGAGAGAGCTGGAACAAAGCGCTTGGCCCACCAAAGGATGTCTGCCACTTCCAAAGCCTCCAGGACACTTTTGGTGCCTCCTTGGTGAGTGACATAAGCCACCGCCGTTGCATTGTCCGATGTCCAATTGAATGGGCACCGGACAACCCTGCATTTGCACAGTCCAGTGGACTAGGCAAAGCCTGATCGCTCTCAGCTCCAGAACATTGATCAGTAACCTGGACTCTTCCAGGGAACAGACTCCCTGAGCAGACAACCTGCCGAGAACCCCTCCCCACCCGAACAGACTGGCATCTGTGGTGACAATCGTCCAATACACAGGGAGGAAGGATTTTCCTAGCTCGAGCATAAGGGACCAAAGCCACCATACCAGGGACTCCCTGGTCAACTGGCTCAGCTGGATCTGGTTGTCCAGGGAACTTGGATTCTTGTTCCATTTGAGAAGGATTTTCTTCTGGAGGATCCTCGTGTGGAATTGAATGAGTCCCAGAACTCTCATACAGGTCCGAAGAGATGACCATTTGCTGGACAGCAACAGCTGAACCGCGGTCTGGAGTTTTTGAAGTTTTTCTGGAGAAGGAAACACCCTGGCTGAGGACGAATCCAAAGTCAGGCCCAGATAGTCTAGTCTCATGGAAGGGACCAAGGATGACTTCTGAAGGTTCAGAATCCACCCAAACTCCTCCAGAGTTCTCATGGTGATCTCCAAATTTATTTCCAGCACTGTAGGAGACTCTGCACGTAGAAGCAGATCGTCCAGGTAACCCAGGACCAATATCCCCCCCTGCCGCAACAGCGCCAGAACCGGAGCCACTTTTTTGTGAAGACCCGAGAAGGGAGGCGAGACCAAGGGGTAACGCCACAAACTGATTGTGATCCTCTCCCACGGCAAAACAGAAAAACTGTTGGTGTCCCGCACATATTGGGATGTGAAGGTAGGCATCTTCGATGTCTATGGAGGCCAGGAAATCCCCATGATGTAGGGAAGCCACCACTGTGTGAACTGATTCCATCTTGAATTTTTGAAGTCGCACGAAGCAATTCAGTGCCTTGAAACCGGAACAATTACACCTTGTCGTACCAGGTCCTGAATTGCCCCAAAGAGAGCCTGTAAGCGATCCGGGGACAGTCGCACATTGGAAGGGAAAAACCTTACCGGCGGTACGGATCGAAACTCAATCTTGTAACCGGACCGTATGACCTCCTGAACCCATTTGTCTTGTATCTGGGACAGCCACCGGTCCCGAAACCGTCAAAAACGTCCCCCCAACCCAGATATGGGTAAGGGTGCACCTTCAGGCCTAGGTGGCCTTGTCCTCCGGTCTGGAGAAACTAGATTTTTGTTTGCCAGACCAGGGTAGTTTGGAACCGCCCAAGGGAGTATTGAAGGGCTTCGCCTTATCGACTGACTCTGAGGGACGAAAAAACCTCTTGTGTGCTGACCAGAGTAGCCCCAAACAGGCGATCGCCTTGAAAAGCAGTGGTGTACCAACAGGGGGGGCGGTCCGCCCCGGGTACCACACATTGAGGGGTGTCCACAGTCCAAGGCACCTTCATTCCGGGACAAAGCAGTGTCCCAGAATGAAACACACACACGGCAGCCAGCCACCCTATCAGCTATACTGCCTGTGTGATTCCCGAACTGGTTGCTATCCGCCTGCCGTCTAGCAACCAGTGACGTCAGGCACATACAGAAAGGCAGAGGTCCAGCATTCACAGCGGAGGAGGATTTAACTTCCTCCTTCTCTGTGCCGAGAAATTAGCTCCACCCACCTCCTCCTCGAGTCGAATGCTCTGCACTGCAGCTAAGTGGATCGTTGTGTAATGGATCATCTTCTTCCGCTTAAAAGGTTTGAAATCAAACCCCCGAAGCCCGCGCCCGACTTCTCCTTCCTGCCCAGGTCCTGACTGAGGGATCTGAGAGTGAGAGAGAACATGATCGCCCGCATCACAGGGTGGGGGGGGGGGGAACATCATCACATGCCCACCTCTTCATCTTTATATTCAATGCAGGATAATAGCTTGTTTTATGTTGTTGACCTAGAGTAGTTTAACCACTTCAGCCCCAGAAGGGTTTACCCCCTAATGACCAGGCCATTTTTTTCCGATTCAGCACTGCGTTACTTTAACTGACAATTGCGCGGTCGTGCGATGCTGTACACGAAAAACAAAAAAAACAAATGATGTTCTTTTCCCCACAAATAGAGCTTTCTTTTGGTGGTATTTGATCACCTGTGTGGTTTTTATTTTTTGCGCTATAAACAAAAAAAGAGCAACAATTCTGATAAAAAACAAACAATATTTTTTACTTTCTGCTATAAAACATTCCAAATAAAAAACTTTAAAAAAATCTAATTTCTTTATTAGTTTAGGCCAATATGTATTCTGCTTCAAATTTTTGGTAAAAAAAAATCCCAAAAGTGTATATTAAATTGGTTTGCACAAATGTTATAGCATTTACAAACTATGGGATAGATTTATTAACTTTTTATTGTTTTTACTAGTAATGGCGGCGATCAGCGATTTTTAGCGGGACTGCAACATTGTGGCGGACAAATCTGACACGAGTGACACTTTTTTGGGACCAGTGACACCAATAGTGATCAGTGCTAAAAAATTATACAAACTTTTTGTGGGTGTTTTTACATTTTAAAGTGGGGGGGGTGCCAGATTTAAGATCCGCCCCGAGTAAGGGTAGCATCTAGCAATCCGCTTAGGCACCCCAGGGGAACACTTTAGGCGGTCCCATTCTTTTTTGAGCATGGCGTCAAAATACGCTGGAAAGGGAAAAAACCTTTTCCACTCTGAATGGCTTGTGAGCGCCAAATGTAACCCGCGCCCCTGTCGCAGTCGCATCCTCCAGTTGTAGGGTCTCATGCACAAATACAACCAGTGCGTCCACCAGCGCCTTATCTTGCGCGGCAGTGGAGGTAGAAATGTCATCTTCACTATCAGAGGAGACAGGGCGTGAATTAGCTGACCCGGCAGGGAGACCCGCATCTGCGGTGGCTGAGTCAGACTCAGAATCTGAGACATCAATTGAGGCAGGGGTAGGCGGAGGTCGTTTATTAGCACCTCGCCCTTTAAAGGCCACCTTCACCCAGGACACAAACTATTCCAGGACCGCCAAAATCGCTTCTATAGACAGCTGGGGTCCGGAAGGCCCTGCGGCCTCCCTGAGGGGGTCAGATGGGGACACATGATCTGCACCAGGGGAACCCATCAGCAAAAGTTAAAAAAAAAGACTACATGTTTTAAAACACAAAATGTTTTTTTTTTCTTAAAAGCGTCCCACCGTGCCACAGCGCCCCCCCCCCCAGAGGTCAGGCAAAGCGCACTGGAGACCCCCAGCAGAGAGAGACCCCCAGACTCACTGTACCAAAGATGCACCAGGAGGCCCAGAACGTCTGCACAGCACTTTTTAGCAGCAATCTCGATCCAAAAGTTGAGGATCTGAAGAGCAGCCCAGGGTATAGGGAGGGGCTCCGCCCACAAAAAAACGTCTCCAGGAACTCCCACCCTGATTCCTATTAGAAAAAGCCACCGCAAAATGGCCATGCTGGGTGTACCAAGATGGCTGCCGATCTCAGCACATGAGGCTACAAGAAAATGGTGGCCTGCAGAGCAACTGAGGACCCTTGTGGGGACCCCTAGACTCCAGAATGGGATAGATTGGAAGGTTGGCCCTGAGGGTAATAAGGGTAATATAATAGAACACCGAATTTCAAAACAGACAATTTCCCAAAACTACGCTCTCTACTAGAAAATATCAAATGGGATAGAACCCTGGGAACAAAGAATACGGAGGAAAAATGGGAGTGCTTCAAGAGCATACTTAATAAAGGGATTGACCAGTGCATTCCAAAGGGAAATAAATTTAAAAGAGCAAAACTAAACCCTGGGTGGCTAAACTCCAACTTAAAAATGCATATTAATGCTAAAGAAAAGGCCTTCAAAAAATACAAGACTGAGGGGTCATTGGCAGCATTCAAGCATTACAAATAGTGTAATAAGAAATGTAAAGACGAAATCAGGGCGGCTAAAATACAACACGAGAGACAAATAGCGGAAGAGAGTAAAAAGAACCCCAAGAAATTCTTTAAGTATATAAACGGTAAGAAAGCGAGGCCAGAACACATTGGCCCCATAAAAGACGACAGGCGAGATTTGGCCACAGAGGACAGGGAAAAGGCGGTAGTGTTAAATAATTTCTTCTCTTCAGTCTTCACAAAAGAATTGGGGGGGCTACACTAACCCAGCTTGTAAGGCCAAACTAAACAACACACCTTAGGAAGTACCGCCATGGCTAACAGAAGATAGACTTAGAATTAAACTAGAGAAACTTAACATAAATAAATCACCGGGACCGGATGGCTTGCACCCGAGGGTTCTTAAAGAGCTCAGCCAGGTGATTGCCAGACCATTATTCTTGATCTTTAAGGATAGTTTACAGATGGGTATGGTGCCAGCTGATTGGAAAAAAGCCAACGTGGTACCAATATTTAAAAAAGGGCCGCGATATATCCTGGGTAACTATAGGCTGGTCAGCCTAACATCAGTAGTCTGCAAGATTTTGGAGGGGATGTTAACCACTTTACCACCGCCCACAGTAATATTACTGCGGCAGAGTGGCTCGTTATCGTCTGACGATGTAGTACTACGTCGTCAGACACTCCCCCTTCTGGGCGGCGCTTGCGCGCCGCCGGAGGCTCGCTCCCGCTGTTTTCAGTCACAGCGGGAGTAGGGCCAGGGGAGGAGCAGCGGCGATCGCCGCCGCTTTTCCCCCGATCGTCGGGGATCTAGTGTGGAGATCCGCCCGCCTGTGTAAACACAAGCGGGCGGATCTCCATAGTGACAGGGAGTGACAGATCGGACTGTTCAGCATAGCTGGACATCCGATCTGTCCATGACTCACTCAGTCCCCTCCCCCCCCACACGTCAGTAAGCACCAGGCATACATTAACCCCTCCCTCTCCAATAAAATTAACCCCTTCCCTGCCAGTGTCCTTTTTACAGTAACAGTGCATATATATAGCACTGATTACTGCAGTAATGTCACTGGTACCCCCAAAAGTGTCAAAAATGTCAGTCAAGGGTCCGATCTGTCCGCCGCAATGTCGCAGTCCCGCAAAAAAAAAATCGCAGATCGCCATTACGCGTTAAAAAAAAAAACACCAAAAATGACAGAAATCTTTCCCTTTGTTAGTAAACGCAATAACTTTTGCGCAAACCAATCAAAATACGATTATTGTGATTTTTTTTACCAAACATAGGTAGCAGAAAACAAATTGGCCAAAAATTTTTAAAAAAATTGGTTTTTACATTTTTTTTGGGGGGGAATTTCATATAAAAAAATGTTAAAAATAGTTATTTTTTCAAAATAAACGCTCTTTTTTTGTTTATAGCGCAAAAAGTAAAAATCGCACAGGTGATCAAATACCACCAAAAGAAAGCTCTGTTTGTGGGAAAAAAAGGACGTAAATTTCGTTTGGGTACGGCGTCGCACGACCGCACAATTGTCAGTTAAAGTCGCACAGCGCCGAATCGCAAAAAGTGGCCTGGACGGAAGACAGCAAAATCCTCCGGTGGTAAAGTGGTTAAGGGACCACATACAAGACTTTAGTAATGAAAATGGTATTAGTAGTAATCAGCATGGATTCATGAAAAATCGTTATTGCCAAACCAATCTATTAACCTTCTATGATGAAGTGAGCTGCCACTTAGATAAAGGTAAGCCTGTGGATGTGGTGTATCTGGACTTTGCAAAGGCCTTTCCCCACAAACGCTTACTGTTCAAACTAAGGAAGGTAGGTATGGACCATAAGGGAAGTACCTGGATCGAGAACTGCAAAGGGTGGTGATTAATGGGGAGTACTCAGATTGGGCGGGTGTGAAAAGTGGGGTCCCCCAGGGTTCTGTCCTGGGGCCAATCCTGTTTAATTTATTCATAAATGATCTAGAGGAGGGGATATCTAGTACAATCTCAGTATTTGCGGATGATACTAAACTAAGCATGCCAATATCTTCTATGCAGGATGTGGAAACCTTACAAGCGGACCTGAACAAAATAATGGGGTGGGCAACTACATGGCAGATGAGGTTTAATGTTGAAAATGTAAAGTAATGCACTTGGGTGCCAGAAACCAGAAAGCAAGTTACTCACTAGGGGGGGGGGGGGACCTCTGGGTGAATCTAAGATGGAAAAGGACCTGGGGGTACTGGTAGACAACAGGCTTGGCAGTGGCATGCAATGCCAAGCCACTGCAAGCAAAGCCAACAGAATACTGGGATGTATAAAAAAAGGGGATTCACTCCAGAAATAAAGAGATTATTCTCCCTCTCTACAAGACTCTGGTCCGGCCACATCTGGAGTATGCTGTCCAATTCTGGGCACCGGTCCTCAGGATGGATTTGCTGGAACTGGAAAGAGCCCAGAGAAGGGCAACAAAAATAATTAGGGGAATGGAGGACATCAGCTATGAGGAAAGACTACAAGCACTGAACTTATTCTCTCTGGAGAAGACACGATTAAGGGGGGATATGATATCAATGTACAAATACTGTACTGGTGACCCTAGCATAAGGAACAAACTATTCAGAGAAAGGGAATAAGACACGTGGCCACTCACAAAAACTAGAGGAAAGGCGGTTTAATCTTAAAGTACGTAGGGGGTTCTTCACTGTCAGAGCAGTAAGGATGTGGAATTCTCTTCCGCAAACAGTCGCATCAGCAGGGAGCATCGATAGTTTAAAAAAACGATTAGATGGGCACCTTAAAGACCACAACATACAGGGGTATACAATGTACAGTTAACAGAAAAAACACGTGCACATCATAGGTTGAACTGGATGGACTGATGTCTTTTTTCAGCCTCACTAACTATGTAAGGAAGAGAGAGGGTATACCCCCTGGGACTGCCCACAGGTGTAGCCAGAACTTTTTCTGCCAAGTGTCCTACTCCTGTAGGGGGCAGCATTACCCTACTGTTATACATCAGAGACTGCGTCCGTCAATGAACGATAGAGAAAATCAGCATTCTCAGCTACTTGCTAGGAATTCAGATTTTTAATCCCTTCTTGCTGCCTGTACACAGCAGTGCTTGTGCTGGGATCGCGCTTGGAAGTCCCGTGTCTCGTACTTACTATCCGGAACCGTGATTCCTGGTTCACAATCACCTGATCTCGATGATAGCCTCTGATTGGCTATCACAGTGATCACTGTACAGCCCGCCAATGTGTTTTTCTCCTTTGAAAAGAGAAAGATACATTACATCTTTCTCCCCTGGCAGGGAAACAAGTGTTCAAAAATAAGATTTTTGTAAGATCTTAACGTAAAATCTTTTTCTCTGATCTCCATTGACAGACGCAGCCTCATCTTTATGAGCAGTGTGGGTTATGCTTCTACCTGCAGGAGTAGTCTAGGCCAGTGTTTCTCAACTCCGGTCCTCGGGGCACACTAACAGGCCAGATTTTAAGCATTACCTTGGGGAGATGCAGACTAGAATACTGCAATCACTGAGCAGCAAATGATATCACCTGTGATGTATTTCAGTTTTCTTGCAAACCTGGCCTGTTAGTGTGCCCCGAGGACCGGAGTTGAGAAACACTGGTCTAGGCAGTATGTTAGCACAAAGTTTTTACATATACACGCCCACAGGGCTGTCCCTCCAGACATAACCCTCACAGACACAGCCCAGCACATCAGTTTAGTTGCAAGCATTGAAGACAAAAAAAACAAAGAAAACATCCCCATCAGAGGGGCGGGTACTGCGTCTGTCAATGAACATCAGAGAAAAAGATTTTACAGTAAGATCTTACAAAAATCTTATTTTCTCTATCATTGAAAAGATATGCCTTCAGACAGCAGCCATCTGGGCACATATGCTGTATTTTAGGTGGTGCCCCTATCCTTAATATATTTTCTCTATCGTCCATTAACAGACACAGCCTCATCTTCAGGAGCTGTGTGGGACGTCCCAAAGCAGTATAGGCATAAGGGGTGGGAAAAACGCAACCAGAAAGGAACATATACTCTAAAGGCTAAACCTAGCTAACTGGGTAACATGAAGCTCAACCAAAACATGAGCTCACCCAGGTAAAAGACCCCTAAGAGAATAATAAAAAAAAACATTCTCTTATAAAACAGCAGCCTGCAAAATCTTGCGGCCAAAAGAGGCACCTGAAGAAGCCAACAAATCCACCTTGCAAAATTTGGTAAAGGTGTGCACAGCCATCCAAGTCGCTGACTTACAAACCTGTAAGACCGAGGCCTGATAGCGAAAAGCCCAAGAGGCACTCAGTGCTCTAGTAGAATGAGCCTTCACAGGGAAAGGAGGAACCTGACCCTTGAGTGAATAAGCCTGAACAACCGTCCGCCTGATCCAGCTCGAAATGGTCGCAGCCAAACCTTTGCGAGGACCGTCTGTAAGCACAAAGAGAGAGTCCAATACCCTAAAGGACTCAGTAACCCTCAGATAAACCCTTATCGCCCGAACCACATCCAGAGAGTGTAAAACAAAAGCCTTGGGATGTTTAGCCTTAGGACATAAGGAAGGCAACACTATGTCTTCATTAAGGTGAAAAGCCGACAACACCTTAGGAAGAAAAGACGGTTTTGGCTGGAGGACCATTTTATGCCCGTGGACCACCAAATAAGGCGAATGACAGGATAGTGCCGTCAACTCAGACTCTGCGATGAGAAGTAATAGCCAGTAGGAAGGCAACCTTCTGTGACAAGGAAATCAGAGAAAACTCCTTGATATTCTCAAAGGGAGGCTTTTGAAGAACAGACAAAACCAGATTGAGATCCCACGGCGATAATGGGGATCTCCTCGGAGGAGCCAGGTGACGCACCCCCAGGATGAAAGTGCGAATCTGTAATGTTCTGGTACCTCTGGTACCCTTATTTCCACATTTCTCTCTTAATATTGCGTCCCATCTTGCTATCCAAATGGGACGCATACACCTTTAAGGGCAATGACATCATCGCCGAGCGCCGCTATGAGCGGCTATTTCAATCGCCGGCTTTCTCTCACTCATTGCTCGTTCAAACCGCATGTTCACCGCACCTTCTCTTGCGAAGCTGGAGCTGCTGGCTATTCCCTTTGCCTGAACTGAACCGGAACCTCGCTGCCGATCCGTATCTCGCTACTGGATCACCTCTCACTACTGAACTTTGTTACTACTACCTATCTAGTGATAAGTACCCCACAGGGGATTCCTTACTAACCTGCACTTCTACTGTCATCTACTGCATATACCAGGACTATCTCTATCTAAGCTATTTCCTATCATCTGCATAGACTGTTAGCTCTCGGGACTACCATCAACTATCCTTGCACTAGGTTACTCTGTCTTGTATACTCCATCTGCTGTCCTCTACCATCTGCACTATACTTGACATTAGAACCTATCTGCTTACTACCATCACCTAAACACTCTCCTAATACTACTCCTAGGTGCTCACCATACTATAGCCTGTCTCTCACCTATATACTCTCATATATACTATCCCTCCATTAACATCAGATTGAGTATGTATATTGCATAAACAGGCTGTGCACAGTGATGAAGTCCTGAGAGTTGGATATGTTTGTTCAACAGAATCTCTACACGACTACTGAGTGTGACAATTCTGCAGCTGCAAATCCATCCACTAACAACAACGCATGAGCGTTACAGAATCAAGCTTTTAGTGGCCAAAAGGACGTTGGAAGTAAACAGCCAAGTCCGACACCTGGCCTTTGATAGTACCCAACGGCAAGCGCTGCTCAACCCCTTTCTGTGAAAAGGGCAAAACCCTAGCTATAGAAAACGAGAGGGTGCAGCTGCAGCGATTCACACCATGAAATGTACGATTTCCACATGTGATGGTAGATCTTCCTGGAAGTCGACTTCCTGGCCTCCAAAAGGGTAGGAATCACTGAGTCAGACAGACCTCTATTCCTCAACACCTTGCTTTCAACAGCTAAGCCGTTAAAGCCAGCGACCGTTAAGCAGGATGGAAGATCGGTCCTTGAGACAGTAGATCTTCCCGCAGAGGAAGTCCCCATGGAGGGTCTACGACCTTTTTTTTACCAGGTCTGCGTACCAAGACCACGGAGGCAAGTCTGGTGTCACCAGAATGACCGGAAAGCCTTCAATCGCCACCCAGCGAAAAAACCTCGGCAGGAGTATGAGCCGAGGGAAGGCATAAATCAGGCGATACTTGCTCCAAGGAGCCACCGGAGCATCTGCGGCGTCTGACAGGGGATCCCGAGACTTGGCCACAAACTGCTGAACTTTCCTGTTGAGGTGAGATGCAAACAGATCCACCTCCAGAGTCCCCCACCAGGCACACAAAAGATCAAAACACCTCCGGATAAAGGGACCATTCCCCTTGATCCAACACCTGACGACTCAGGTAATCCATTTGCCAATTCTCCACCCCCGGAATGTGGACTGCGGAAAGAGCCAGGACATTTTGTTCCGCCCAAAACAGAATCTCGGCCACCTCCTCGGCCGCCAGACCACTCTTGGTGCCCCCTTGATGATTGATGTAAGCCACGGCCGTGGCATTGTCCAAACCCGAGAGCCGCGTAGCCGACCCATACAGTGAAGAAGGCAGAGCTTGATTGCTCTTGGCTCCAGAATATTGATCGGCAAGGAAGACTTCCGTTGCCCAAGTACCTTGGGCACAGAGCTTCCACAGCACTCCACCCAAGCCTGACAGGCTGGTGTCCGTGGTGACCACCGTCCAAAACACTGGCAAGAAGGACTTGCCCTGGCACAGGACAGGTGACTGGAGCCACCAAGAAAGAGCCGACTGTTGTAAGATGGCGCAAGTGAATCTTCTAGTCCAATGACCGAGGATCTCTTTTCCATTTCGCCAGAATCTTCTTTTGCAAAGGGCTCAAGTGAGACTGAGCAAACGGGACTGCTTCGAAGGTCGAAACCATCAGACCCAGGGCCCTCATGCAAGCCCGCAAGGAGGACTGATCAGTCTGCATCAGCAACCTGACTGCTTTTTGCAGCTTCTGAAGTTTGTCCAGGGGGAGAAAGACCCTCGCCAGTGCAGAGTCGAGAATCAGCCCCAGATAAGTGACCCATACTGATGGCGTCAGAGCAGATTTTTTTAAATTGATCGTCCACCTGCATTCTTGAAGGGTCTGAATCATGATAGAGATGTTGCCAACAGATCTGAGTGGAAGACTGCTCGCAACAGGAGATCGTCCAGATATCCCACAATTGAGATACCTCGCCGACGTAACAAGGCCAGCACAGGGGCCAGGACCTCCGTAAATACTCTGGGAGCTGAGGCGAGACCATAGGGTAACGCCACAAATTGAAAGTGCTTCTCTGCTACCGCAAAGCGGAGGAATCACTGGTGTCCCTCAAGAATGGGGACGTGGAGATTACGCATCCTTGAGATCGATGGAAGCCAGAAAATCCCTGATTCAATGATGCCACCACTGACTCAATGGACTCCATTCGAAACGTATGCAACCGCACTAAGCAGTTCAGAGCCTTGAGATCCAGAATTGGACGCACCTTGCCCTCCTTTCTGGGCAGTGTTAACTG
Source organism: Pelophylax lessonae (assembly GCF_965119305.1). Taxonomy (NCBI): domain Eukaryota; kingdom Metazoa; phylum Chordata; class Amphibia; order Anura; family Ranidae; genus Pelophylax; species Pelophylax lessonae. The sequence continues at coordinate 223,849,539 of NC_138776.1, forward strand.
GCTTGAATAGAAACCTTGCGTGTGTTCCTGCTAAGAAACCAGCACAATCACCCCTTGAGCCAGGAGATCGTGCACAGCCTCCTGCAGATCCTTCAAATGCTCTGGAAACAGGCGAAGATTTGACTGAAAGCACCTGTCCCCTAACCGGGACCAAAATTCAATCTTGTACCCGGAACAAATCAGTTCGCAAACTCAATCGTCCTGAATGAAGGAAGTCCAGGGTTCCTGGAGGAAGCGCGGACGTCCCTCCACCCCTGAGCCGGGTGAGGGCGCCCCTTCATGATGAAGAGGACTTGTCAGCAGCACTGGACTGACTAGCCTTGGGCTTTCCCCAATGCTTTTTAGCCCCTCCAGAAGTTCTGAATGGCTTACCTTTTTCTTGCGCCCTGGAGGCACGAAAAATCCGCTTGTGAGCAGAAAAAGAGGGACCAGCTTAGTACGGGGAGTCTTACCCTTGGAGGATTGGGGAAGGAGAGTACACTTCCTGCCAGTCAAGCCCCTGATCAACTCATCCAATGAGTCCTCAAACGCTCTCCCAGAAAGGGGAGGTCAGCTAGGGCTTTCTTAGAAGCTTGGTCAGCCGACCAGCTCTTCATGCGTCTCAAGACAATGACCACGGCCGAAACCCTGGCCACCAGGGGAGCCGCATCCATAGAACACCAGGGCCTGGATCACCTGGTCCAACAGTTCCAGCTGTTCTGGAGGAACAGTCTCGGGGTCCAAAGACTCCCGCAAACCCCTAATCCATTCAGTCACTGTCTGTGAGACTAAAACAGACACAAACACTGGTTTCAAAATGGAAACCGCCAACACGTGAAGATGGTGGGAAAGGGATTCCACCTGCCTGTCCATCGGATCCGTAAAGAACGGGGAATCTTCCACAGGCACAAGAATAGATTTTTTTATTCTGGAGACAGGATGGTCCACTTTAGGTGACGATGTCCAACGGTTGGATACCTTTTCAGCAAAAGGATACCGGCGTTTAAAGCGTTTTGGCACAACTAACACGTGCTTAACGTGCTACCATTGATCATTCACAATATCATGAAAAGTGTAGAGACAAGGGAAAACCTTGCCAGCCTTCTGGGAGCCAAAAGCCACGCGTCCCTACCGGTGTGGGCTCACCATCCAATTTTAAAATGTCCCGTACTGAAATAATCAGGGCTTCCACTAAAGCGCGTTCCCGCGCTGCGGCTGAAGAGGACAGGTCCTCTTCACCATCTGACTACAAGGACAGGTCCTCAGGAAGGGGAGCATCCAGGGCAACCTCATCATCTTCTGAATCAGAGGACACCACCAAAGATGGAGAAGGCAGTGGCAGTAACTTTTGTCACCAGGCTTTCCAAAGCTGCTGAAATCACGGCCAGCGACTGTAATCCGGACTGTCCGGGAGTCGCACAGAGTGGGTCTGAAGGTGAATTCACAGTCTGGGACTCCATATTGCAAGTTGCAAAAAACGGAGTACTGTCACTTTAAGAAGCGCCGATCGCGGTTCCCACCATGGATCACAGCGGTCTGCAGAGATCTCCTTAAAAACTAGACTAACAGCAGAGCGTGCAGGGATATGTCCGCAGGGACCTCAGTACTGTGCCACCTCAGAGAAAACGTCCTCCTGATCGATCCAGCAGCATGTAGAAAGACAGGAAATGACCTCGGCCAGCAGCAGGAAACAGAGCACAGGAAGTGATCTCGCCTGAATGAAAGGTCACGCTGCTCAGTGCAGCACAAAGGCTACACAAACATGGTTGCCCATACAGTTGCAATCGGAAGCTCAGGTAAAATGGCTGCCCCATACAAGTCTATTGGAGAAAAACTACATTGCCCACACTTAAGATGGCGACGCCCACGGCGAGCCATGCGGCCAGGGACCGACACTATGAGGGCCTCAGGATCCACAACAGGAACCAGCAAGCCTAAGGTACTATGCCACCCCCCCCCCCCAGGGTGCCAGGCGCCCCAGAAACATAGCCCACTGCAGGAACAGGGAAGGGTGGCAAGACACACAGTCTGGGCAGGCCAGGGGGATCTTTCATGAGATACAAATCCCATTATCCCCAGGAGAGAGCCCACATCCCCCCAAGGCCAGCAGGGGCAAGGGGGGCGCATTTACTCACCATACCATGAACCAGGGGGGCTCCGCTCCATGCAGACTGCCCCCCACCCGAAGTGGGGGTGCTGCCAGTCTAAGGGGTACGCTGCGACTCAGGGCGATCAAGGTCGTCGCGTCCCGGCGAGGCATCCGCTAGCAGGCTCGTCCCCACCCAGGAAAGGGGCACCGGAAACCTAGGTCCAACTCCTTCTCTAGGCAGAAAAACAGATATGCTGGGCTGTGTCTGTGAGGGTTATGTCTGGGGGAAAGCCCCATGGGTGCGTATATGTAAAAACTTTGTACTAACGTGCTGCCTAGACTACTCCTGCAGGTGGCAGCATAACCCACACAGCTCATGAAGATGAGGCTTCATCGGTCAATGGACGATAGAGAAAAACTGAATTTTTGTAAAATCTTACCTGTAAAATTCCTTTCTCTGAGTCCTCCGACAGTCGCCGCCTCCTCTAAGTCATCACTATTGGGTATTGACTTCCACTCCGCAGGAGTAGCTAGGCATAAGACTTAGTCAAAAGAACAAAGGCATTTGCATATACACACCCAGTGACCACTCCCAACTCAGTTTGGTAGCATAGCAGTAGGTAAGAATACAACTCTAAAAGAGGGGCGGGGCGGCGACTGTCGGAGGACTCCGAGAAAGGAATTTTACAGGTAAGATTTTACAAAAATTCAGTTTTCTCTTACGTCCTCCGACAGTCGCCGCCTCCTCTAAGTCATCACTATTGGGATGTCCCAAAGCAGTGTAGACATGAGGGGTGGGAGACGCAACCGTAGAAAAGGCAACGCAGCCACCACATCAGAGAAAGGAACCTTACCAGCACAGTAAGGGAACCTTCTGGGCAACAGAAAAAAACAAGGCTCAACAGGAGCAACAGCCCAGGAAAGCAAATACCAACAGCCAGGGACCCACAAAAAAACACAAGGGTTCTTCATGGCACTGCCGCACTGAGAGCTTTGCGGCCAAAGGAGGCATCAGCTGATGCCAGAACATCTACCTTGTAGAATTTGGAAAAGGTGTGCACCGACAACCAAGTCGCAGCCTTGCACACCTGGGCCACCGAGGCACGATGCCAATAGGCCCAGGACGCACTCAAATATCTGGTAGAGTGCGCCTTAACAGGGAAGGGTGGACCCCATTCCTTCAAAGCATAGGGCTGTTCAATGGTCTTTCTGATCCATTTGGCAATGGTCACTGCAGACGCAGCCATACCCTTCCGGGGTCCCTCAGGAAGGACAAAGAGGGAATCCGTCTTCCGAAAGGATTCAGTGGATGACAGGTAAACTCTGATCGCCCTGACAACATCCAAGGAATGCAATGCGACCTCCTTGGGGTGCTTAGGCTTTGTACAAAGCGAAGACAGGACAATGTCCTCACTTAGGTGGAACTCAGAGATCACCTTAGGAAGAAAAGACGGGTGTGGCCGCAAGACCACCTTATCCTTGTGAATTACCAAGTAAGGAGAGTGGCAAGACAACGCCGCCAGCTCTGATACTCTGCGAGCCGAAGTGATCGCCACTAAAAAGGCAACCTTCTTGCAAAGCAGAGGCAACGATATCTCCCGGATGTTTTCAAAGGGAGCACACTGTAACACGGACAGAACCAAGTTTAAGTCTCATGGAGGTAAAGGCTCCTTCCTGGGAGGAGCCAAATGTCGCACACCTTGAATGAAGGTGCAAATCAAAGAATGAGACGCCACAGGGCATTGGAAAAGAACCACCAGTGCAGACACCTGGCCCTTGATTGTGGCCAGCGCCAGGCGCTGGTCCACTCCAGACTGGAGGAAAGCCAACACTCTCGACAACGAGTAAGAGCGAGGGGAGAACCCCCTGGACTCACACCATGCGAAATAAGCTTTCCAGGTACGGTAATAGATTTTACCAGATGAGGTTTTTCTAGCCTTGATCAGAGTAGGTAAACCTCAGGGGAGAGACCCCTGTCCCTCAAGACCTGGGTCTCAACAGCCAGGCCGTTAAAGCCAGCGACTGTAAAGCAGGATGGAAGATCGGTCCCTGAGACAGTAGATCTTCCCGCAGTGGCAGCCGCCATGGAGGCACCACTGCCAGGTGAACAATGTCGGCGTACCAGGACCGGCACCACCAGAATCACCTGGATAACAACTGAATCGGAGGAAAGGCATACATCAGACGATACTGATGCCAAGGGGCCACCAACGCGTCTGCCAGAGGATCGCGCGTTCTTGCCATGAACCTTTCCACCTTTTAGATGAGATGCGAACAGATCCACGTCCAGGGATCCCCACTTCGCACACAGCATTCGAAAGACCTCTGGGTGTAGGGACCATTCCCCCTGGTCCAGGGTCTGGCGGCTCAGATAGTCGGCCTGCCAATTCTCCACACCCGGAATGTGAACTGCTGAAATGGCCGGGACATGAGTCTCGGCCCAAGACAGAATGTCGGTCACCTCCCGGGCCCTCCTGGTGCCCCCTTGGTGGTTGATGTAAGCCACCGCGGTAGCATTGTCCGTCTGTACACAGGACGGCCCCGAAGTCGATGCGACCACTGGAAAAGAGAGTTTGATCGCTCGCAATTCCAGCACATTGATCGGAAGGGAGGATTCCTCCTCCGACCAAGTGCCCTGGGCAGACAGGTTGCCCAGGACTCCACCCCAGCACAACAGGCTGGCATCCGTGGTAATCACCGTCCACAACAACGGATGGAAGGACTTGCCTTCTGACACCGCCGGGGACTGGAGCCACCACAGAAGATCCGTTCTGGTCTGGCGATTCAATGAGACACCCAGATCCAGAGACTAAGGTAGTCTGTCCCACCTGGCCAGGATCTCCGCTTGGAGAGACCGTGTGTGAAACTGAGCAAAGGGTATCGCCTCGAAGGCCGAAACCATTAACCCCAGGCCCCGCATACAGGTCCTGAGTGACGAGGACAGATTGTCCCTGAGGGCCCTGATCTCGTCCTGCAAGTTCCGGAGCTTGTCCTCCGGCAAGAACACCTTTGCCTGAGCAGAATCCAGGATCATCCCCAGATAGGGAAGACGAACCGATGGAGACAAAGTCGACTTCTGTACGTTGATGGTCCATCCAAACTCCTGCAGCGTCTGTACCGTGGTGGACAGATCACGCAGTAGGTCCTGGCTGACACTCCATCGCAGTAGGAGATCGTCCAGATACCCCAAGACCGCAATGCCCCGTGCCCTTAGCAGGCCCAGAACAGGCGCCAGCACTTCGGTAAAGACCCTTGGAGCCGAAGCGAGACCGAAAAGTAACGCCACAAACTGATAGTGGTCCTCTGCGATAGCAAACCGAAGGTACCTCTGGTGACCCTCGAAAATGGGGATGTGCAGATACGCATCCTTCAGGTCTATAGAGGCCAGGAATTCCCCTGGGCTCAGGGAGGCCATCACCGAACGGAGAGATTCCATACGGAACTTCCGAACACGCACAAAGCGGTTCAGCGCTTTCAGGTCTAGAATAGGACGTATCTTACCCTCCTTTCTGGGCACAGTGAACAGATTTGAATAAAATCCCCGAAACCTGTCCCGATGAGGCACCGGGACAATCACCCCCTGAGCAAGGAGGTCCTGCACCGCTTGATGTAGGTCCTGCAGACGCCCTGGAGGCAAATGAAGATTTGAGGTAAAAAATCTGTCCGCCGGCCGGGAAAGGAATTCGATCTTGTACCCCGACCGAATGATTTCCTGAACCCACCTGTCCGAAATCCGGAGCAGCCAAGGTTGGAGGAAACCGCGCAAACGTCCCCCCACCCCTGAAATGGGTGAGGGCGCCCCTTTAGGAAGAGGCGGATTGACCTGCCGCACCGGCATTGCCGGACTTCTGCTTGCCCGCCCAGGGCTTCTTCTGGCTACCTTGGCCCTTGAAGGGCTTAAATGTGTACAGAGGGGGTTGAGAGGCCTCTCCAGCAGACGTCATCTGATAGGGGGGACGCATAGGGGGGAGTCTTCTACGTCATTACGTCACTTCCGGAGCCAGAGCCATGGTACGCGGAAGCTTCCCGGCCGAAAAAACACTGATCGCGGACAGCCTGCAGCCCAAGTTGTGAGTTACTACACACTTTCGTTCCAGTTGTATTTAGAGTATGGCACCAGGGGGTTTCCTTCTCTGAATTTATTTTTGAGGAACATACAGTCCAAAAACGGATGATGAGGATTGGAGGAACCCCTGAACAGCATTCTCCACAAAAGCCATAGCAGGTCGTATATATAGGTTACGACACCTAGCGGTCACGCTGGTGTTTGCAACCCGGAGCCTCTACAGTTTTACATTCAATTTGTTGTAAATCAACCGGCTCTTTTATCTGATTTTTTTCACCCCTGCTTACACTCACTTCACGGTTTGTGTTCTCATGTGCAATCACTTATAGTTTCTTCACGGGTTGGATGTATATTGCACTTGCCATATTTATTTTTTTTTTTTTTTTAAATCAAAGACAAAGTTTATTGAACACAATTGAAAGTTCACAGGCTTCAATTCAACAAGACTCCCTTACAAAGAGAGTATAGGCATGAACCAACAAATACATGGCATCTTCAAGAAAGTGCATTCCCATTAAAGTAAGGACATCTACATACCCAAGCATGGTAACACGAGCACACATCAAGGACCTGCTCCATAACCAGCAGACAGAACAGACAGGGAGCTATTGGAGTAAGCGATCCATAATAAGATCAGCTGGTGCCAGGCCTGGCTGCGCCAGCCACCCAGCCCATATTTTTTCATATCTTAGCGGGACACCTCTGTGTTGATAAATTAGGCGTTCATACCGTAGGGTAGCGCCCATTGCCTTCACCCACATCTCCAACGAGGGAGGGGACGGGGACGTCCAGTGCTGCAAAATAAGCTTCCGGGCCTGAAAAAAGGACCTCGACAACGCCAAACGTACGTTGACATCAGGCGAGTAGTCCTCCACCATGCCAAGGAGGCACGGCTTCGGATCAACCGGCACAGAGAGGGAAAAAGCAGCATTAACAGTCTGGACCACCGCCGTCCAATACCTGTGGAGCTTGGGGCAGCGCCACAGAAGGTGAATGAGGTCTCCACAATCTCTACTACACCTGGTGCACAAGGAGTCAGCTCTAAGACCCATCCTGTAAAGGCGGAGGGGGGTGCGATGGACCCGGAGGAGTATGTAAAGTTGAGAGAGTCGCTGCGCGACTCCCAGGGAGCACGTACGCACCGACTCTAAGGCCTCGTCCCACTGATCATCACTGAGAACCCCTACATCCGCCTCCCAGCGAGATTTAGCAGGGTTAGGAATTTTTTCCAGGTAAGCTGTTAACAACATAGAGTAGCATTCCGAAATAAATCCCTTGGTTGTAGCACAGCGCCTCATCATAGAAAAAACTGGTGTTGGGGACAGTTCCGGGCTCAGCAAGGAGGGCTGGGCCCGGACTGCATGCCGCAGCTGTAAATATGAAAATTGCATAGTCGGAGGTAGGGTGTAGGCTGCACTAAGCTGGGCAAAGTCTAGCAAGCGTCCCTGGAGGAACACCTGCTTAAGGTGAGTAATGCCCCGAGCTCGCCAAGTCGCCGCACACGGCAGCCCGGCCAACTCCGGATACGTCAGATTATCCCATAGTAAACTATATTCGGTAAAACCGGTAACCCCCTGTAGCTGTTTCGCCTTCGACCAGATTTTATGTATCAATCTATAAGTAGGAAACAATTTGTTAGACTTCAGGAAGAGCTGCGATTCTAATGCCTCCGGGACCCTGCGTGCCGCCACCTCATGGAGTATAACCTGAACCGTAGAGTCCCCAGTCTCCCGGTCCTCCCCACAAAGGGCCTTCACCAAGTGTTGCAGCTGCGCCGCCAAATAATAGATCCAAGGGTTCGGGAAGGCCAAGCCTCCCCTATCCTTGGGCCTGTACAGTTGTTCAAGGCGTATCCTGGCAACCCCGGACCTCCACAACAGGGAGCGGAAGATGGAGTTCACCAGACGGAACAACCTCAGAGGGATGACCACCGGGGAATTATGTAGGAAATATAAAAGTTGGGGCATAAAGATCATCTTTACCAAATTAGCCCTACCCGCCACTGAAAGCCAAAGTTTGGACCAGACGGCCACCTTGTCCCTGAACCTCGTCAAAAGTGGGAAGAGGTTCAGGCGACAATAGTCGGTAATAACAGCGGAAATCACCACCCCCAAATATTTGAACTGTTGCACTATCTGCACCGGGCAAAAATCAGACAACTGGGGATCCACCCCCCGGTCCAGCGGCAACAAAGCCGACTTGGACCAGTTGATGGTCAGCCCCGAGAAGCCTCCAAATTCCGTAATTATGCGCATCACTGCCCGTAGGGATGGACCTGTGTCACCCAGGAGCAATAACATATCATCGGCATACAAAAGTATCTTTTCCTGCAGTGTCCCATACCGAAAGCCCACCACCGAGGCACTGGCCCGAATCCTCGCTGCCAGGGGCTCTATGGCCAGAGCAAACAGCAAAGGGGACAGAGGACACCCCTGCCTAGTCCCCCTCTCCAGGAGAAACGGTGCCGATTGCCTGCCCCCCTCCCTTATTACCGCACGCGGGGCCTGGTAAAGAAGGCGAACCCATGCTACAAACGTGGGGCCAAAACCAAATTTCTCTAACACCGCCCAGAGGTACCCCCACTCGACACTGTCGAAGGCCTTGTTAGCATCTAGGGACAAGAGGGCCCTGGAGCCCACATTGTCCGCTCTACTCTGCATGTTCACATAAAGCCTGCGGAGATTGACAGCTGTAGACTTGTTGGGCATAAATCCCGCCTGATCATCATGAACAATGGTAGCCACCACTAGATTCAAGCGCCGAGCGAGCACCTTGGCCAGAATCTTGACATCAGATTGTAGCAAGGATATCGGTCTATAAGAACCAGGATCTATCGGGGGCTTGTCAGGCTTCAAAATTAAGGTAATACTGGCCCCAGACATGGACGAGGGTAGGCGACCACCGCGCAGAGCCTCATTAAAGACCCGCAACAGTCGTGGTAGCAATGTGTCAGGGAAGGACTGGTATACCTCCATGGGCAATCCGTCATCCCCCGGGGCCTTAAAGGTGGGAAAAGAGCTGGCAGCCTCCCGAAGCTCCTCCAGGGTAAGAGGGGCATCCAATTGGCGCTTATGCGCTGCAGATAAAACGGGGAGATCTACTCCCTGGAGGTAGTCCAGCAATTCCAGAGCAGTGTAGGACGCCCTAGAGGCATAGAGCTCAGTATAGAAGCGGACCAGCTCCTCCATAACCTGCTCCGGAGAATTAACCAGGGTGCCCGAGGGCAATTTAAGGGCCCCTATAGCAGGAACTGCAGGGTGGACATTAACAAGTTTTGCCAGAAGGCGGCCAGTCTGCTCCCCCTCTTCATAAAATGCAACCTTAGAGAAAAACCGTTTGCGTTCCGCTCTATGCGAGATAAAACTAGTCAGGGCATCCTGGGCAGACAACCAAGCCGCCCGAGACGCTTCAGTGGGTTGGCCAATATACTCCTCCTCTCGCTCCCTCACATGTGCAGTCAAGTGAGCCTCCCATTCCCTAGTAGAAGATTTAACCTGGTTAATCACATCAATGAACACCCCCCTAAGATAGCATTTAAAAGCATCCCATTGAACCAGCCTATCAGGATAAAGGTCATCATCCAAAAAGAATCGGGACATAGCTCTAGGCAAATCACTATCAGGGGGAAAGAGTTTCAACCAGGAGGCATTGAGGCGCCAAGGGACCCGTGATAGGGACGATTGAGGCCCCAACTCCAGCCAACAGATCAGGGGAGAGTGGTCAGAAATACCCCTGGGGGCATATTGAATTTTAGACACCGCTGCTAAGGAAAAAGGGGTACCCAAGCAGAGGTCAATGCGGGACAATGACCCATGCGTTTTAGAGTAGCAGGAAAATTGTGTAGCAGCAGGGTGCCGGACCCGCCACAGATCTATCCAGGACATCTCTCCCAAAAAACGGGCCAACGGGGTACCCCGGGTGCCCGGTCCTACACCGGGAGGTGGGTGTCTATCCCTTGCAGGATCTAGCACCCCATTAAAATCCCCCAGCACAAATAGCAGCGCTCGGGGCTTGTCCAAAGTGAACCTCACCAGCTCCCTCAACACGTGAAGCGAAAAGGGAGGCGGGACGTACACCATGGCAATTACACAAGCACGTGAATATATAGTACAGTACAAGAATACAAATCTACCCTCCGAGTCACACAGTTTAGTAATTTCCCGATAGTCCACTGATCGATGAATCAGAATACAGACCCCCCTAGAGAAGGAGGTATGGGTAGAATGGTAGATCTGTTGGGCCCAAGCATACCGCACACAGCTAACCGTGTCCACAGTGAGATGCGTCTCCTGCAGGCCAACAATCGCTGGGTGATACTTGCGCAGAACAGAGCTCACCATAGCCCGCTTGAGGGGATCTCCCAAGCCCCGGACATTCCAGGACACTAAAGGTACACTAGACATAGTCCATAGAGTGCATAATTACAGTCAGGGTAAGGAGTACAAGAGAAAAAAATAAAAAAAGAAAGGGTATTAAACATGGGTGCAGCAGGACTCAGCCGCACGGGCCCCACAGCAGACGGGAAGCAGTCCTCCTCCAGCAGATGCCAGCAGCAAAACAAAAAGCGAAGCCTGTATGTGATATAAAAATAGAAACGTGTCCCAGAGTTCAGACATCCGGGTCCAGAGAAAAAACAGAGAAGGTAAAAAACAAAACGGTGCCAACATGGCACAGGAGACATCCGAGGAGTAGGCAACGTGCACACACACTCCAGCCGGGAAAACAGTAAACATCGCATAACTTTGGCATACTTCACCATCACAGGAAACATAGAGCCATCCAGCCATAACAGGCTAACGATAAAAGGCCTCCGGTAAGGCAAATAGAGTCCCTTCCAACAGGTAGGTAGTAGGAGAGCACCCCAACAGTCAAGGTAACCTCAAGGATCCGCTCCCTCACGCTGTCGAGCCCGCAGAGACGGTTCATTGACATCCAGCCATTCCGCAGCTTCATCCGCGGTCTGAAAAAAGTGAGCTTGCCCGCCAGCAGTTACTCGCAGCCGAGCGGGGTACAGCATCGCATAGGGCAGGTGGACCTTCTGCAGGCGTTGTTTGACTTCATGGAATTTAGCACGTTTCTTCTGCACCTCCGCCGAAAAGTCCGGGTACAGAGACACCCGGACCCCATTAAACTTAATGACGGCTTTCTCCCTGGCCAGCCTAAGGGCCTTCTCACGGTCACGGTAGTGCAGGAGACGCGCCAGCATAGGACGTGGTGCATTGCCCGGGATGGCCCGGGAAGGGGTGCGGTGGGCACGCTCAACAGCAAACAAGGGTGAGAAGGCATCCCTGCCAAAGATCTCCAGCAGCCACCGTTCCACAAACTCTGTGGGGTCCCTGCCCTCCGCTTTCTCTGGGAGCCCCACAATCCTGATGTTGTTACGCCTCAGCCGGTTCTCAATATCATCAGTTTTATCCTGTACCGCCCTGGCCAGGGATGCAGTAGCCCGAGTCTCCGTGATAATGGAGGGTAGCCTGTCCTCAACCTCGCTTATGCGACCCTCCACCGCAGTGGTCCGCTCCCGCATTTTCTGAAGGTCATGCCGGAGCAGGGAGACCTCCTCTGTGAGCCCCCCCAGCTTCTCCTCCACTTTGCCAACAGAGGCCGTGCACAGCTGCACCGCTGAAAGTATTTGGCCCAGGGTGGGCTGAGAATCACCATCCACCACCTCCCCGTTCACCCCCAGGTCCATGTTAGCAGGGGCATCCGTACCAGGCAGACTAGGTGAGGGATCCGCTTCCAGGCCGGGCTCCGGAACCAAAGCTGCTCCCCCCCTGCCACCATCCTGCGGGCCCGCGGCCCGGGCAAACGTGAGCTTCTGGGCATAATAAAACATGTCCTTGGTGCCGTCCTTGCGGGGTTTGCCAGACTTACCCCCAGGATCCTTGCCCTTGTCCGTGGCGCGCGGCGTCCCCTTCGGCGTGGAGGCCGCGGCGCCATGTTGGATTTCCATGCCGGCAGGGACCTCGCGGTTATTCCGGGTGAGCATCGTGCGGATCAAGGCGTAGAGGATACCGGTGGATTCCCCAGGAGGAGAGGAAGACGTCGGTGCCGGTTAAAGGTAAGGTGGATACCGGAGGAAGGATCAATGAGCAGGGTAACAGCGGGAGCTCCGTGATGCGCGTCCGCTCACATGCCTTGCTTGGCCACGCCCCCCCATTTATTTTTAATAAAAGTCACTGTTTTCGCCCAATTTTGTGATTTCTTTGCACTAGCACCTGGCACTGCATCTCTGCACAATTATCTTATAATTTATATTTTATTATAACCGTCCTCTGGTTAAATTGTGAGTCACATGTGCACTTTATAATTTATATTTATTCAGGTTTACCATACAATTAAATCACAAGTCACTTATGCACTTTATAAATTATTTTAAATATCACTGCTCATTGAAACTATTTATTCAATAAGTGCACTCATCTTTTAAAAGGTAGCGCCGTTCTCAACCCCCTCTGTACACATTTAACTCTTCAACCCTTCTGGGTTTGGTTGTTGGCAGCTTACACCTTACAATTATTTTATATTCACTATATATTCCATAGCGCTGGTCATTTCCGTCTAATTTACCTTGAAGGGCTTGCCCTTGGATTGATTCCAAAAGGCACGAAAGGACCCCTGAGTGGGTCGAGAAGTGGAACCCCGTTTGCCGCGAAAGGGCTTGTTCTTCGGGTTCTGGGGTAGCAAGTTGCTCTTGCCCCCCGTGGTGCCTTTTACCAAGGTATCCAATGCCTCGCCAAAAAGGCAAGAACCAGCATAGGGAAAATCAGCAACTGTTTTCCGTGATGACTGGTCAGCCGACCAGCTCTTCAGCCATATCAGGCGACGGTTAAGCACCGCAACACTAGATAAGCGTGCTACCAAAAGGGGCCTCATTCAAGGCCGCATCACACAAATACATGACTCCTTAGTAAATTTGATCCACCATAGCCAGCCGGGCAGGTGGAACAGAATCAGACACGAGGTTGCTCCTAAGCACCTTAGGTCAATCAGCCACCGCCTGAGCCACCAAGACGGATGCAAAAACAGGTTTGAGCAAGGAACCCGCCACCGTGTAGGAATGGCGGGCTAGAGACTCCAACCTTCTGTCCGTGGGATCCCGAAAAACCGGGGTCTCCTCAGTAGGAATCAAGGTAGCCTTGTTTAACACGGCCACAGTGTGATCCACCTGCGGAGGCACACACCATCGCGATTCCGTAGCCGGTGCAAAGGGATAAAGTAATTTAAACCGACTAGGTACCAGGAATGGACGTTTTAACGTGCGCCACAGTTCATTAACAGTGTAATGAAACTCAGCGGGGCAGGGAAAAACCTGCGCCGACTGGCGGGTCCTGTGCATCCCAAATGAGGACACAATGCCCGGAGGATTGGGCTCATCCTCCAAATGCAGGGTTTCCTTAACAGAAACAATCAACTCATCCATGGTCACGCGTTATTCAGGCGACCCCGGGGAGAATCATCAACCCCCTCCACCTCCGCCTCAGCGGGTCTAAGGATGAGCGAGACCCTGACAAGGGCACGCCCGCCGCAGCAGCCATATCACCATCTGAATCAGAGGAGATAGATAATCTGGGCCTCTTCCTAGCAGCACGTTCAGCCATCAGCACCTCCATTTTGGACACTAAAGACGCCACTAGAGCGACCAAATCAGGTATAACAGGGGCCACAGCAGGACTGGAGTCCCCCACCAGAGCTGGAGGGAATTTGCTGTCCTGAGAATCCATTGCCCAAGGTGAAAAAAATATTGCAATAAAAAGGGTACTGTCCCTTTAACACCGATGCGGAGTGTGCAGCCCACCGCTATATGAACAGTGACAAAGGACCCCCAATAGGAGAAGAAAACTGAGCCAGAAATTACAAAACAGAAGGTTATGGAAGAGACAGTCTGCAGAGCCCCACAGAGTGTTACCACCTAGCTCACTGCTTCAGAGGAAAAGGAAGTGAGGTCGTGAGAGGCTGAACTATAAGCTGCAAAGGACTCAGGGAAAATGGCTGCCCATAGGACTGAATGGGAGACTTCGGGAAAATGGCCGCCGAACATGTGCGGAACGATCGTTCTGCCACACGCAAGATGGCGCCGGATGGTGCCAAAACAGCATGTAATTCAGCCCACAGTGAAGCCAAAATGCCAGCCCAAAGTAAAGATGGCGGACCGCATGGTTTTTCCCCGCTGCGGCCGCCACACACACCGTCTGCACCCCCAGTGAAAACACCTAAGTGACACAGGGAAAAAAGGGGGCTCCCACAAACACACAGCACCATAGGGCAGCGTGTATAAAAGACCCCCGCAGGAATCACAACAGGGAGACCCACACCGGCACAGACATGGGGGACACACAGCAACACAGGACTGCCACCCCAGACAGAGGCCCCACACAGAAGTACTTACCTGTACCAGATGGCGTGGGGAGCCTCCCAGAACGGAAAGCCGCTGTCCTCATCTGACAGGGAATGCCGTTAGCCAAGGACATTACACTGCAGCACCGCAGATGTGTCCAGTGAGATAGCCACCTCACGGCTGCATCCCTGCTGCGAGCAGGGATGGGTCGTTCATAATGCCAGGACGAACCATGGCTGAACGCTCGATGGTGGGCTGGGGGTCCCGCTGACCCTCTGCCCAGGAGAACCTGGGCGGTCAGTTCGATTCCCAGCTCCGCATGAATCCATCTTCATCCGAAGAATCGACTAAAAACTAAAGCTGACAAAAGAAACAGCTAGTATATATAAGAAAAAACATTTTCAAAGAAAATCAAATAAAAAAGATTAGAAAGGCTGAGACCGTAGCCCCAGCACAGGGAAAGCCTAACTACTCCTGACGCTAGGCAGAAAGAAACTGAGTTGGGAGTGGTCACTGCAGGGGGGTATTGACCAGTGGGACAGCCCCCATGGGTGTGTATATGCAAATGCCTTTGTTCTTTTGACTAAGTCTTATGCCTAGCTACTTCTGCGGAGCGGAAGTCAATACCCAATAGTGATGACTTAGAGAAGGCGGCGACTGTCGGAGGACGTAAGAGAAAAATAATTTTAAGATCAAGGTTGTCTAGGTCAGGGTCAAAAGGTCAGTATATTTTGTGGAATGTTTCGTTAAGAAGCATTTTTTTTTAATTAGGATCAGTGGCAGTGTGTTTTAGGTAGGATTGAAAAATAAAAAAAAAAAAGCAAAAAAAAAAAGCAAAATGCACAATATTGTTTCTGGGCCCTACTACGGGTACAAACAACAAGCATCGTTCACATATGTGGTATTGCGGCAACTCTCATTACACACTGCCGTTGAGTGGCTCATTTTTAATGCTGTGTGACTTCCTTCATTCCGTGACCATCACATTACTGGCGCAACCTGAAGGAGGTACCAGCATGGAGGGTGGTAGCAAAATGCACCTTCACCTGTGTAGACAAAAAAATCTTTGCACCAGCGCTTCCTTTTACATTTTCTCTTTTTCAGAATAAAGCAAGACTGCGAAATTGTAAGTGGACCATTAACAAACCTTTAAATCTTCCACATCCTGCCTCCTTCGATGTGCTCCTCTGGGCCGTGACAGTGGGGACCTTTTCTGGCTCTGGGGAGTGGTATGTCGGGTGGTTCGGGGGGTACTTAATGCTGGGTCTATATTACAACTTTGGTATTCTATGGCGTCCTCACAGTCTAAAGCCCCGTACACACGTAGCGATCGTCGGCCGAACGATCGGCCGTCTTTTGTCCAGGGCTGTCCTGTCCGCTGAAAAGTGCAAAAGACTGCACACGAATTTTGTCGGCCAACAACAGCCGACTGCAGAAGTGATGTCATGTGATGGTTTTTTTCCTCTCTGAGCATGCCCAGTCTTGCAAATTTGCTGATTGTTGGCCGAATTCTGTACTGACTGGCGAACAATCGGCCGTTCTGGTGTTGGCCAACAAAAATTTTAATGCCTGCACGACAGATTCTGTTCGGCCGAAAATGCGCTGTCGGCTGTATCATACTAACAAGCCTACAATCGGCCGATCGGCTGAATATTTTCAGCCGACAATCGGTACATGTGTACGGGGCTTTATGCTCTGATTTTGTCTTGGAATGTCCGGGGTCTGGCTGATCGTGTTAAACGTAGAGCAGTCTTTAATTATATTAAAGCGGTTGTAAACTCAAAAAAAAAAAAAAAAAAAAAAAAAAAAAAAACCTGCAAGACAAAGGCATAATGAGCTAGTATGCAACGCATACTAGCCCATTATGTGTAACTTACCTGAAAACGAAGCCCCGACACGGACCCCCGGACATCGCTGCGGGCGCTGCCATGGTCCCTCGTCGTCTCTTCCGGGTTCGGCGGCTCCGGCACGCTGATTGGCCGGAAGAGACGGCTCCGGCACGATGATTGGCCAGAGCCGCGATGACGTCACTCCCGCGCGCTCCCGGCAACTTAATTGAAGGTCCCCCGGACCTTCAGAGCGCATGCGCCGCTCGCACGAGCGGCTGCATGCACTGTAAATATCTCCTAAACCGTGCCGGTTTAGGAGATATTATTTGTACCTACAGGTAAGCCTTATTATAGGCTTACCTGTAGGTAAAAGTGTCAAAAAGCGGGATACTACCGCTTTAAGAAGCTTAAACCTACTGTTGTCTGTCTGCAGGAGACCCATCTATTGAGCACGACCACCCAGCTGTTGCGCTCTCTAGCATATCCTGTCTAATACCACTCTTCCTATTCTAGGGAAGTGAGCATACTGGTGTCTAGAGAGGTGACTTTTGTGTGCCTCCTCAAGTGGGTGGATGATCTTGGGAGATATGTTTTTCTGTTGTGCAAACAATGATTTTCTCTGCATCCTAGCTGCTGTTTATGTCCCTCCACCCTTCTCCCGTGAGGTTCTCCACCTGCTGGCACAGTTTGTAGCACCCCATTCTAACACCCCCGTGCTGGCCTTGGGGGATTATAACAACTATTTAGACCAAGCCCTGGATAAATGCAGCCCTTCCCACCAGGGACCCCCTCCTGTATCCCGCCCCACGGTGTTTGCTAAATTTTTGCTGGAGATGGGCCTCAGAAATGTTTGGAGGGACGGACACGCGACTACTAAGTGTTACTCCTGTTACTCGGCCACACATGGCGGTTTTTCACGTATCGATCTGGCGTTGGGGAATGACTATGCGACCCCAGGTGTCTCATTCGGCGTATAAACCTCGCCTGGTGTCTGACCACTCACCACTATGGGTTCGGATATCGGTGTTGGGGCCTAGGGTCCGTCGGGCTGTGGCGGGTGAATCCGTTTTGGCTAACGCTGTTCCCTGACCCTGACCCGATCTTGACAGCTCTCGTGGAGTACATTACTTTTAACCGAGACTCTGCCTCCCCTGCAGTGGTGTGGGACACCCTGAAAGCCTTTCTGCGGGGCCAAATAATTAGAGGGTTTACTGCAGTTAAACGCCGCTCTGCAGAATGGGAGGATACAGTACAGGAGGAGATGAAGCACAGGGAAGAGGCTATGATAGCCGCACCATCTCCCTCCACACAAAAAGCTTGGTTAGAGGCTCAGGCCTTGTATAATTCAGTGGTTCTTTCAGCAGCTGAGAAGAGCTATTTCCTACAGCAAACATACTTTGAGGAGGGTAAAAACACGGGGCATATATTAGCTATGATAGCCAGATTGTAACAGGACCCTGGCTCGGTGGCGGAGGTTACCACTCATTTGGGGGCGGTGGCCTCCTCCACACCACAGGTACTTGAGGTCTTTAGACATTTCTATGCAGAATTATATCAGTCCAGGTTTTTTGGACCGGTGTTCCTTGCCTCAGCTCAATGCTCAAGATAGGATATCTCTTAACGCCCCCATTACCATGGACGAACTTACAGATGTGCTAGGACAAGCACCCACTAATAAAGCCCCGGGGGCGGACGGCCTACTGGTGGAAGTGTATACTAAGTATGGGAAGGTACTTTTGCCGGTCCTCCCCTCCACTATACGGGACATTATGCGTACTGGTGTCTTGCCAGATTCCATGAGTGAAGCCATTACTATAGTGCTGCCCAAGCCAGGGAAGGATCCTAAGTTTCCTGACTCATACCGGCCAATCTCTCTATTGACTACCGATTATTAAGCTTCTAGCCCGCATCCTTGCAAACCGACTTTCTAAGGTTATTACTAATATTATTCACCCTGACCAGTCCGGTTTCATTCCGGGGAGGTCTACGGCAATCAACATTAGGCAACTTTTTCTTAATATTCAACTCCCAGTGGATAATACGGGTAATAGAGCAGTTCTATCACTAGATGCGGCCAAGACATTTGATAGTGTCGAGTGGCTGTATCTGTGGGAGGTTCTGTCACGTTTTGGTTTGGGGGAGAACTTCATTGGCTGGGTAAAAGCTTTATATTTGGCACTGTGTGCTCGGGTCAGGGTGAATGGGGAACTTTCTTCCCCATTCCCCTTATATAGGGGCACCAAGCAGGGGTGTCCTTTATCTCACAAAAAAAAACAAAAGAGGAAAGGTATACCTGATGAAAAAAACGAATATGAAAATTACCCACTCGCTCACTGGTGAGAGGAACTCAAATGGCAAAACTACAGCATACTAAAAAAGGGGATGGGACAACTAGAAAAAGAGGTGTCGCCCCAAAGAAAGCTCCATTACATAGAGTAACAGGGGCGTAGCAAAAAATTGAGTCTATAGAAAAAAACAGCGAAACCACTGCTGAATGAAAAATTGTCAAATTTTAATAAATACAAAAAGCAGAGCACACGGTTACATTGTAAAATTGAAACACATAACCTTCCACCTCACCCCTAAAATTTGACCACGTGGTAATTAAAAACACAGGACAAACACAAATAATGTAGGTGAACTGCGGTCACCTGAAGAGCAATCCACATGCTCACATAAGGTGATAAATCACAAATGCACTGACATAAATGAAGGTACAGAACCGAATAAACCCCAAAGGGGGCAAGGGTTCAGCCGAAGGCAGCCACCTAGTGTCAGTCCAAAAGGGAGTCGACACACAGGTAGGTTGCAATCATCTGAAAAACAAATCAAGTGGTCACATTATGTGATAAATCACTGAATATGTGGCATAAATAGCGGTTCAAATTCAAAAAGAACCCAAATGGGGAAAAGGCTCAACAGAGGGCAGTCACCCTGCGCCAAGCAAAATGAATGGTTGACACACAGGTGGCTGCCAACATATTAAGCCAAGAGCTAAACCTAACATGCAAAGGTGGACGGCGCGGCCAGAATCATGGAAGCAATAAATCAAAAATTCCAAGAATAAGGAAAAAAAAAAAAAAATAGAAAAAATGAGTAACAGACCTGGGCACTGTCAATATAGACTAATGCGCCTCAGGATAGATTACCTCCAAATCCAAAGGCACCGTCAATCTTGCATGTAGGGAGCCATATGCCAAAATGGAGCGCTGTCCACCTTTGCAAGTTAGGTTTAGCTCTTGGCTTAATATGTTGGCAGCCACCTGTGTGTCAACCATTCATTTTGCTTGGCGCAGGGTGACTGCCCTCTGTTGAGCCTTTTCCCCATTTGGGTTCTTTTTGAATTTGAACTGCTATTTATGCCACATATTCAGTGATTTATCACATAATGTGACCACTTGATTTGTTTTTCAGATGATTGCAACCTACCTGTGTGTTGACTCCCTTTTGGACTGACACTAGGTGGCTGCCTTCGGCCGAACCCTTGCCCCCTTTGGGGTTTATTCAGTTCTGTACCTTCATTTATGTCAGTGCATTTGTGATTTATCACCTTATGTGAGCATGTGGATTGCTCTTCAGGTGACCGCAGTTCACCTACATTATTTGTGTTTGTCCTGTGTTTTTAATTAACACGTGGTCAAATTTTAGGGGTGAGGTGGAAGGTTATGTGTTTCAATTTTACAATGTAACCATGTGCTCTGCTTTTTGTATTTATTAAAATTTGACAATAATTTTTCATTCAGCAGTGGTTTTGTTGTTTTTTCTATAGACTCAATTTTTTGCTACACCCCTGTTACTCTATGTAATGGCGCTTTCTTTGGGGCGACACCTCTTTTTCTAGTTGTCCCATCCCCTTTTTTAGTGTCCTTTATCTCCCCTGCTGTTCGCCCTGGCGATAGAGCCGTTGGCTGCCCTTATTAGGAGTAGCCCCGGCTGTGATAGGATTTCGTAGGGGGGCACTGGAAGAAAAGGTGTCGTTATATGGGTGACACGGAGGGTTCCTTCAATGCACTTATGGTACTCATTGAAAAATTTGGTTCGTTTTCAGGTTTTTCTATTAACTGGGACAAGTCTATATTGATGCCCTTGGACCCTATACCCAACCTTACCGGCCCTGGGTTGCCTGTGGGTGGCTAATACTTTCCGATACCTGGGGGTTGTGGTCTCCCCTGACCCAACACAGTACCTGCGCCTGAACCTGCTTCCTCTTCTAGACAAACAACGAACCAAAGGTAGATGTTGGTGCAAGCTTCCTCTGTCAGTTGTTGGCCGGGTAAATTTAATAAAAATGATCTGGGCCCCACAGTTGCTATACATATTCCATAACTCTCCTGTGTGGATCCCGATGTCTTGGATCAAGCATGTAGAGTCTGTTTTGTGACCTTGTCTGGAGGAGACAGCAGCCGCACATTAAACTATCTACTCTTCAATTTCCTAAGGACAAGGGTGGTTTGGCAGTGCCCCAGCCCAGGATGTATTTCCTAGCCGCTCAGTTGCAACATTTAGCGGGGTGGGGGGATCAACACTTAAAGGACCCGCGGGTTCTGCTGTTGACTAATACTAGGCATTCCCTCTCGGCGGCATCCCTCTTGGAGATGGATCTTCCATCTCTACCGGGCCTTGCTGCCTTCTATTGCGTCGCATGTGGAAAGAGTTGCCTACGTTGACGGACTCGGTAGGCTTTTTACACCACTGTGGGAGAATTCAGCTTTCCCGGAGGTGGCTAAGTTGCAGGACTCCCTGGGTTGGAGGGACAAGGGAATTCGGTATGTGGCTCAATTGTTCGAAGGCTCTATACTTAAACCATTTGACCGATTACAGACTGAACTCCAGCTCCCCTGGCAACATTTTTATCGCTACCTTCAACTGCGTCATGTGCTACAGGCGCAACCGCGCCAATCCCCTTTATGAAGGGCAGACCAAACGATTGTGGATTCAGTGGTAGGGACCCAGGACAAGAGGAGACCAATTTCCCTTAGATATCAGTGGCTTCTCTCGTGTATACAGAACCCGGCTCCCTTGAAGTGTAGAACAGCCTGGGAGTTGGACTTGGGTGATATCAACGGGGACCAATGGGATCAGGCCCTGGAGGTCCTCCCCTTGGTATCCCTGTTGGCCTCTCACAAACTCTCCCAGTTTTTTATACTCCATAGGACATATCGTACCGCAGTTCTCCTGCATAAATGGGGCAGGAGAGACACGCCTTTGTGCCTTAAGTGTGACTCCCACAGGGGGGACTTTATACATCTGCTGTGGCGCTGCCCAAAGTTGGTCAGGTATTGGACTCAGGTTACACGCTGTAGCTCACAAGTTGCCCATGCTCCTATACCGGTTGACCCTCTAGTGTGCCTTTTGGGCATACTGGATTCAGAACCGTTTACCCCCGGTACATACATAATGGTGCAACGACTGCTGTATCTGGCAAGGAAATTGATTGCCAGTTATTGGATGGGCCCTACATTGGCACAGTGGGTGGCACGAGTCAATACAATTCTACTGCGGGAACAACTGGCATACCACCACAGAAATGCAGTCAAAAAGTTTCACAAGATTTGGCAGGATTGTCCGGGTTAGGCCCCAGCACAGCTGCTCATGCATCGTATTCTGCAGGCCTAGGCTTCTTGGTAGATATTTTCTGTGCTCTGGGATTCTTCTCACCTGAATTTTCTCTTGTTCCTTTTTCCCTTTCCCCCCTTTTTTTCTTTTATCTGCTCCTACTATTCTTACGTCCCTCCCCACTTTCTCCTTCTTCCCATTCTTTCCTTTTCCTGGGATTGTCTTCCTCCATCTATTTCCTTTTTTGCCATGGCTGAGGCTCGTCCCTTGCTCCTTTATTTCTCTTTGACTTCTGCATGGATATGATGGTTTAGAGCCATGGTGCTCGAGAAGGGGGTCATTTTCTCCTTATGATCATTTATAGTGGGGATTGTCCTGCTGGTATGGAGAGGTATTTGTATAATACATGCCGAACCCTGTCCATTTTGGTACTTTGCAGCATTTGATTATGTTACTAATAGCTAGAAGGTGTTCTGGTGTATCAACTATACTACCGCCAGTGTGGTTTTCGACATCCCTGTATTACTCTAACTTTCCTTATGTTTTGAAGTATGACCCCTGCGATGGGTGCAAACCTTTTTATATGTACATGGTTGCCTTTATTATGTATGTTCCTATCTGTTTTCCTTTTTGTTTTCTCAATAAAACCCTTTTTGGATTCAAAACAAACCTTTAAGATAGCACACAAACTTTATTACGATTGTCTTAAAACTTTATTTATAAAAAAAACAATTCTTGGCATGAGATTGTTATGAAAAAACTTGCAAGTATAGCATGATGAGACAAGGTAAAGGGGAGTCCATTACACATCCACCTTCCTCTATTCCCCAATAAAGGCCACTGGTGATTCCAGAAAAAAAATTTAGGCAAAAAAAAATTATTTGCAGCAAATATGAAACCAAATCACC
The DNA here is from genome assembly GCF_965119305.1 of Pelophylax lessonae. Classification (NCBI taxonomy): domain Eukaryota; kingdom Metazoa; phylum Chordata; class Amphibia; order Anura; family Ranidae; genus Pelophylax; species Pelophylax lessonae. The sequence goes on from NC_138776.1 coordinate 223,872,304, forward strand.
CAGAAGGATTAAAAAAGAAAAGAAAAAAAAGTGATGCTGGAATAACTGCACCAAAAGATGTCCTAAAAGACTGTTAGTGTTGTATAGTAACCATATTATATGTTAGTGTTCCTGTATTTACAGTCAGTCATTATTGTGATATTCCAGTGTTATTGCATCCGCTACAGCTGATGTCCAAAAATCCAGTAATTATCAGCTCAGTTTGCACTTCATCATTGATCTGCAGAGGGCATTAGAGAGATGGAGTATGACGGATGGAAAAGAGGCAATTGGGGCTAAAAGATTAAGAGTTCCTGGTCCAGTAGCTCAGATGAGATCAAGCATGTGTGTCACCCTGCAAAAAAAAAAAAAGCACAAGATATGAAGTGGGTCATTCATGAAAAATATCTTCTAGCTAGTGAAATCATAATGCTAAATAAATTTAAGTATTTATCCTATACAAGTAGTTTAAGAACTAGTATGGCATGCTCAAAAGTGGCTTCATAATTGTCTCTCTTTATTCCTACATTACAGTGCCTTAAAAAAGTATTCATACCCCTTGAACTTTTCCACATTTTGTCATGTTACAACCAAAAATAAACGTATTTTATTGGGATTTTATGTAATAGACCAACACAAAGTGGCACATGATTGTAAAGTGGAAGGAAAACTGGATTTTTGACTTACCGTAAAATCCTTTTTTTTTTTTTCCTTTTTCAATAGTTTTTATTAAAGTTTCAAAACATCAAACATAAACTACTGTACAGGTAAACGTAATGGTTGTATAACATTGAACAAATATAGTAAACACACTAGAGTATACCATACAAAACCGTGACGGATACATTTTTGGAGCCCCCAGTACTCAATATCCGGGCCCCAGTCCAACTCCCCCCGCGCTGAGCCGAAGGTTCGGGCCGCCCGGACCACCCCCAAGGGGATCAATACTGTGGTCCCACGCCCTCCCCCCCACCCCCGCAGGAGCTGGGACCCAGCCCCCGGCGTACACCCAGAGCTTCCCGAAGCTAACAGGAGGTGCGTCCACAAAGAACCTTAACTCTAGCATGCTGTACTGTAGAACATTACGTTTGCAATATCCACGCAGATGAACACAGAGACCATCAACCGGACGGTCTAAACATCAGCCTCAGATAGAAATATATGTCATCAACCGTAAAATCCTTTTATCTGAAGTTCATTGACAGACACAGCTCCATATTCTCAATCATTGGGTTATGCTGTCCCCTACAGGAGTAGGACACTAGGCAGGAAAAAAAAAACTTTACCACACCTATGGGGCAGTCCCTGAAGGCATACACCCACTCACTCTGCTATATGATTCAGTTTTGTTGCAAGCAGAGTCAAAAGTAAAAAACCCCAACCCACTCAGAGAGGGGTGGGTGCTGTGTCTGTCAATGAACTTCAGAGAAAAAGATTTTACGGTAAGTCAAAAATCCAGTTTTCTCTATTGTTCATTGACAGATGCAGCTGCATATTCTTTTTAACCATTGGGACGTCCCAAAGCAGTATTTGCATGAGGGGTGGAAAAAACGCAGAGAAAGAACGTAATTTCCCAAAGGCTAAACGTAGCCAATCAGGTAACATGGAGTTAAACCAGGAACAACTGGAGCTCACCTAGAAACAACATACAACCGCAAAGAGAAAAATTGCTCTTTTAAACAGCAGTCTGCAAAACCTTGCAGCCAAAAGAAGCATCCGAGGATGCCCAACACATCTACTTTGTAGAATTTAGTGAATGTGTGCACAGACGACCAAGTTGCCGCCTTGCAAATTTGTATTACTGGTGCCTAATGGTGAAAGGCCCAAAAAGCACTCAGCATCCTAGTAGAATGCGCGTTCACAGAGAAAGGTGGAACCTGACACTTAAGTGAATACGGCTGTACCACCGTCTGCCTGATCCATCTGGATATGGTCGCAGCAGACGCAGCCAATCTCTATATTGAGTCCTGCGAGCTACCCCCCTATCCTAGATTTTTATATTGCTGCAAACACCTCACTCCTCAGAAAGTGCACAGTGCTAAATAGTTAAATAGTGTTGCGCAAAATAAAAATCACTGTGAATTAAATTTGTGTCTATCCTAATAAATTCCAACTGTTTAAAGCATAAATAATGTAGTGCATACCATATTCTATAAAACCATTCAAAAAATAATATATGCTCAGTGCTAAATCAATAATTGACATCAATTAGTAAATTATTCAATACATCAAACTATAAAGTGCTGTGTGCTGGATCAATATTGGTATATCGATTTTCCTTAAATTACTGCAATTTGTGCTTACTATGTCCTCTCATGCAATGTGAAAAATTATATATAAATGTGGTCAAACTCAAATACAGTCCATAAAGTGCTTAAAAACTTATTAGTAAATTAAAATGAGTCCACAGTGAATAAAATTGGATTTTTGTAAGAACTTACCGTAAAATCCTTTTCTCTTAAGCTCATTGACAGACGCAGTCCTCTTTGATTAATATCAGTAGGGTTATACTGCCCCCTACAGGAGTAGGACACTAGGCAGGAAAAACGGTCTGGCCACACCTTAGGGGCAGCCCCAGAGGGTATATCCTCTCTCTCCCTGCTACAGGATGTTAGTTATGTCACAAAGCAGTGTCAGAGAATTTAACCCAACCCAACCCAAAATAGAGGGGCGGGTACTGCGTCTGTCAATGAGCTTAAGAGAAAAGGATTTTACGGTAAGTTCTTACAAAAATCCAATTTTCTCTGTCTCTCATTGACAGACGCAGTCCTTTTTGATTAATATCAGTAGGGACGTCCCAAAGCAGTACCACAAATGAGGGGTGGGATAACGGAAATCAAATTCCAATCTAGAAGGCCCAACCGGTGCCAACCAGAAGTCTTAAAGGCTCATCGGACAAAAGGATGAGACAACTGAAAACCCAACAGAAAAAAACCCTCGAGGTAGACCAACGGTCTCCTCAAACAGCGGCCTGCAGAACCTTGCGGCCAAAAGAGGCATCCGCCGATGCCAGTACATCAACTTTATAAAATTTTGTAAAGGTATGAACAGACGACCAGGTAGCCGCCTTGCAAACCTGAACCACTGACGCCTGATGGCGGAAGGCCCAGGAAGCACTAAGCGCCCGAGTGGAGTGCGCCTTAACAGGGAACGGGGGAACCCGTCCCTTAATAGAATAAGCCTGTACCACCGTCTGTCTGATCCATCTAGAGATGGTCGCGGCAGATGCAGGCAACCCCTTTCTAGGGCCATCCGTGATCACAAAAAGTGAATCCGTCTTATGAAACGAGTCCGTAGTATTCAAGTATACCCTGATCGCCCGAACCACATCCAAGGAGTGTAACGCAAACTCCCGAGGATGACTGGGCTTAGGACACAGGGAAGGTAACACAATATCTTCATTTAGATGGAAATCTGAAACCACCTTAGGAAGGAAGGATGGATTCGGACGAAGAACCACCTTATCCCTATGAACCACCAGATATGGGGAACGACAGGACAATGCGGCCAGTTCTGACACCCTGCGTGCAGAAGTGATAGCCACCAAAAAGGCCACCCTCTGGGATAAAGTAAGCAAGGGAATCTCCCTAATATTTTCAAAGGGAGGTTTCTGAAGAACCGACAGCACCAAATTAAGATCCCAGGGCGGCAAGGGTGCGCGCACCGGCGGAGCCAGGTGCCGCACCCCCTGGATGAAACTCCGCACCAAGGAATGAGTAGCCAGAGGCCTCTGAAAGAAGATTGCCAACGCTGAAACCTGACCCTTGATAGTGCTCAAGGACAGTTTCTGCTCAACCCCCTTTTGCAGAAAAGCCAGTATTCGGGCCACCGAGTAGGAACGTGGAGGAAACCCAAGGGGATTCACACCACGCGATATAAAACTTCCATGTGCGATGATAGACTTTTCTGGAAGTCGCCTTCCTCGCTTTAATTAGAGTAGGAATAACTGAAGCTGACAAACCCTTGTCCTTCAGCACCTGGGTGTCAACAGCCAGGCCGTTAAAGCCAGCGATCGTAAAGCAGGATGGAAGATCGGTCCCTGAGTCAGCAGATCCTCCCTGAGAGGAAGTCGCCAAGGGATGTCCGCGACCAGCCTGACCAGGTCGGCGTACCAGGCCCGACGGGGCCAATCCGGAGCCACAAGGATGACTGGAATTACCTCCACCTCTATCCTGCGAAGAAGTTTTGGCAGCAACCTGAGAGGAGGGAAGGCATACAGTAGCTGATACTGCCCCCACGGGGCGACCAGCGCGTCTGCTAGAGGATCGTGGGAGCGAGCTACAAACCTCCGCACCTTCCTATTGAGCCGAGATGCCAACAGATCCACATCCGGGGTGCCCCAACGAAGGCACAGTTGGTGAAATACCTCTGGATGAAGAGACCATTCCCCCTGATCCAGAATCTGACGGCTGAGGAAATCTGCCTGCCAATTCTCCACCCCCGGAAAGAATACAGCGGAGAGGGCTGGAACAAATCGTTCCGCCCAGCGAAGGATGCTGGCCACTTCCATGGCCGCCAGGACACTCTTGGTGCCCCCCTGGTGATTGACGTAAGCCACTGCCGTGGCATTGTCCGGCTGGATCCGCACCGGGCTGCCCCGGAGCTGCTCGGTCCAGTGAATCAGACAAAGTCTGATCGCTCTCAGTTCCAATACATTTATCGGTAACCTGGATTCTTCCAGGGACCAGAGCCCCTGAGCAGATCGTCTGCCGAGAACTCCACCCCACCCGGATAGACTGGCATCCATGGTGACAATCGTCCAATAGATTGGAAGAAATAACTTCCCCTGACTGAGCATTGGTGATCGAAGCCACCAAACCAGAGATTCCCTGGTTCGTTCGCTCAGCCGGATCCGATTGTCCAGGGAATCGGGATTCCGGTTCTCTTTGAGAAGAATCTCCTTTTGGAGAATTCGGGTATGAAACTGGGCAAACGGTACTGCCTCGAAGGAGGCCACCATCAGTCCCAGTACCCTCATGCAATTCTGAAGGGAAGGCCAGTTGACAGACAATCACAACTGAGTCGTCGACTGAATCCTCTGAAGTTTCTCCGCAGGGAGAAACACCTTTACCAAAGATGTATCTAAAGTTAGGTCCAGATAGTCCAGTCTCCTGGTGGGGACCAGGGATGACTTCTGCAGGTTCACCAAACCACCCGAACTCTTCCAAAGAGACCATGGTGATCTCCAAGTTTAGCAACAGAGCCTGCGGAGACTCCGCACAGAGAAGAAGGTCGTCCAGGTAGCCTAGAACTGACATGCCCCGCTGTCGCAACAGCGCCAAATTTGGGGTGAAAAAACTTTTGTGAAGACCCGGGGAGCAGAGGCGAGACCAAGGGGTAACGCCACAACTGATAATGGTTCTCTCCCACAGCAAAGCGAAGAAACGCTGATGTCCTGCATAAATGGGAATGTGAAGATAGGCATCTTTGATGTCTATGGACGCCAAAAAATCCATCTGATGCAGGGAGGCCACCACTGTGCGAATGGACTCCCTTTTGAATTTTTGCACCCGGACAAAATAATTGAGCGCCCTCAAGTCCAGAACTGGAGGCAGCTTGCCCTCTTTCCTGGGTACTGTAAACAGGTTTGAGTAGAATCCCTGAAACGTTTTCCAAGGAACCGGACCACTCCTTGTTATATCAAGTCCGTCACTGCCCCCAGCAGAGCCTTTAAGCGATCCGGGGATAGTCGTATGTAGGAAGGGAAGAATCGCACCGGTGGAAGTGATCGAAAACTCGATCTTGTATCCCGCCCGTATGACCTCGCAAACCCATTTGTCTGGATTTCTGGAAAGCCACGGGTCCGGAAACCGGTGAAGACGTCCCCCCACCCCAGATATGGGTGGGGGCGCACCTTCAGGCTGTGTGGTCTTATTTTCAGGTCTGGAAGGACCGGATCTTTGTTACCTGACCAGTGTTAAGCCTACAGCACCTGGTATTCCCTGGCGGTCTCTCATACAGGTACTAAACAGGCCCAACCCTGTTTAGTTTCCGAGATCAGACGAGATCGGGCGCATTCAAGGTGATGCGGCCGCAGGCCCCTTTGAAACCCCCTGGGGGGTTTTTGGAGGACTTCGCCTTATCACTAGCCTTAGAGGAACGAAACAATTTTTTATGAACAGAAAAAGAAGGTCCCCATCTGCGACGAGGTCCCTTACCTTTCATAGCCTGTGGTAGAAAGGTGCTCTAGCCTTCAATGAGACCCTTGATAATTTCATCCAAGGTAGCACCAAACAGGTGATCCCTTTGAAAAGGGAAGATCAGCCAAAACTCTTTTGGAAGCTTAATCCGCCGACCAGCACTTTAACCATAACATGCGCCGAAGGACCACCGCCGAGATCGATACACGCCCCAACAATGGAGCGGTGTCCAGGGCGGCGTCACAGACAAGCTGTAGCGCTTGTATCATCTGCTCCAGCAAGTCCGATACTGCCGGGGGGAGACTTCTCCCCTCTAGATCTCGGCGTAATAACTTGGTCCGCTCTGTCAATGTTTGTGCAACCAGAGCAATGGTAAACACTGGCCTTAAGGCTGACCCTATCAGGGAAAATATAGAGCGGGATATAGATTCCGCTTTACAGTCCACCGGATCCCGAAAAGACGGAGCGTCCTCCCCCGGGATAACCGTAGCTTTATTTAATCTGGAAATCGGAGAATCCACCGACGGTGGTACCGTCCATTTATTAAGGAGAGATTCTTCAAACGGATATCGTCTAACAATCCGTTTGGAAATACCAGGGGCTTGTTTTGGGTTTAATTATATCTTGAAAACATTTGGGCAAATCTTGCCATCTTGGTAGGCTTGCGAGTACCAAAGGCAATTTCAGTGTCAACTGCTTCCGTAGGTACAAGTTCAAGTCTTAAAGTTTCCCGCACAGACACAATCAGTGCGTCTACCAATGCTTCATCCTGCGCTATAGCGGAGGGAGAAATGTCTTCCTCGCTATCCGAGTAGATGGGATATGAGACACTAGCCCCAGAAGAGGGGCCTGCAGCTGCTGCGACAGGCTCAGAATCTGTATCTGAAGTGTCAGATGAAATAGGGGTAGGCGGGGGTCGCTTCTTGCGCCCCGTTCCTGACAGGCCACCTCCACCCGGGATACAAAAGACTCCAAAACCTCTGACAATGCATCAATAGTACGTGGGGAACTGAAGGGTCCTGCGGCCACCTCGAGGGGATCAGGTGGGGATACATGTGTGGCAGGGTCCATGACTAATCCAGGAACACTTGCCAGCAAACAAAGATTGCAAAAGAAAAAAACTTTTTTTTTTTTTGTGTGTAATCCCCCAGCGCAACAGCGTCCCTCAGTGTTACCTGCTTCGGACCCCCACAGAGAGAGAGACCCCAAGGGCTCACCACCTGATGCACAGAAGCTTCTACCGAACTGCTCTCAGCGCTGTCCTTACAGAACAGGAAGTCTTGTGGATCGATTTTCCCGGGTAAAGGAGGCGGCTCCGCCCCTTTACACGCCTTCCGGCACTCCCACTGCTACTCCTCGAGGTAGCTGGGTGTATCCAAAATGGCCGCCCCCATGCAGGAGACACCAGGCTACGCCAAAATGGCTGCCCCGCGCGGCCTGCGGAAGGATGGCGGCGGCCTGCGGATTCCGTGCGGCCTGCGGAAGGATGGCGGTCCATGCAGCTGCATCGCTATGCAATAGGTAGGTGCTTGATCGTATCACCCCTCTGCATGACTGTTTCAAACAGTAACGCCAGCGGCGCCCTGTCTCCATCCCTGACCTCAGTCATGGCTTCCTTCCTTTTACAGCGCAGGCTCTTTACAGTGACTCATGTAGATAGTCAGCTCCCAAACCAAGCCTCCTGGAGTGGTCTACCTTATTCACCAACTCACACTAGCAAGAGGGAGATCTGTGAAGTGTACCATAGGATAGAGCGGAACCCAGGGTCATGAGGGTCCGACCATCCACAGAGGGGCCCGTATCCATTCCCAAAACCCGACAAGGGGAGAGGGGGAACATTCTACTCACCATACCGGAACAGGCGGGCACCCACTCCTAACAGAACCCCTCTCAACCGAGGTGGGGGGTTGTCGACCAATACGGACGCCGTGACTCAGTTTCCGACTGGTCGTAGGCGTCCTGGTGAGACGTTTAACTCGCAGGGCCAGTCCCCGTCCAGTGGGACTATGTCGCGGCCGACCCAGCGCGGAGCTAGGGCCTGCACGCGCTCGTAGGCCGGCTGGGGTGACCACTGGATCTCAACATCCAGCCCGTCGCCCAGCTCCAGCATAATTGCTTGAAGATCTCACAGGAACAAAAACTGGAGAAAAAAAGCTAACTAATAAAGATTTATCTAAAAAAGCTTGCCAGGACCAGAGATCCCAGCAAGGAACTTAGGTCCTTACTCCTGACTAGGCAGAAAAAAACTAACATCCTGTAGCAGGGAGAGAGAGGATATACCCTCTGGGACTGCCCCTAAGGTGTGGCCAGAACGTTTTTCCTGCCTAGTGTCCTACTCCTGTAGGGGGCAGTATAACCCTACTGATATTAATCAAAGAGGACTGCGTCTGTCAATGAGCGACAGAGAAATAGTGCTAAGTGCTTGTATGTAGTCCTCTGATTGTGCTCGGGCCACCAAGTGTGTGGCTGTGTTCCCAACCAGTGTGCGTGACCGATGCGTCACAAAACCTTGTCACACCGTGCACCCCCTTGTGATTGGGCGCTCACCTTAAGTGAGGGATATATAAACACAAAACGTGGTCAGTGGTTCCTCCTCAAGATCACTTCTCCTCACTTCCACTTAGACCCTGATAGTTCACTGGCAGCACCTTCCTACATGTATCTCCGACTCTCCAAAGAGGGCGATGTTGTGTACCATGTGGAAAAATAGCTCCAGATAGTGCTTATACCTTTTAAAACTTTATTTTACATAGAATAAAAGAATTTGCACTCACATTTTATGGTGCATACATGACCCTTATCCTTCAATACCTGGCTTTCAACAGCCAGGACGTTAAAGCCAGTGACTGTAAAGCAGGATGGAGGATCGGCCCTTGAGACAACAGATCTTCTCTGAGAGGAAGTCTCAAAGGAGCATCTGCGACCAACCTTACCAGATCTGTGTACCAAGACCGGCGAGGCCAGTCTGGGGCCACCCAAATGACCGGAATCCCTTCCACCTCTACTCTGCGCAGAAGCCTCGGCAGAAGATTCAGCAGAGGAAACGCATAGATCAGCCGATACTGACCCCAAGGAACCACCAGTGCGTCTGTGGCGTCGGCCACAGGATCCAGAGACCTGGGTACAAACCTCTGTGCCTTATTGTTGAGCCGAGAAACTAACAGGTCTACATCGGGTGTCCCGCACCGGACACACAACAGGTGAAACCCCTCCTGGTGCAGGGACCATTCCCCCTGATCAACACCTAACGACTCAAGTAATCCACCTGCCAGTTCTCTACTATGCACGGCGGGTGGGCTGGAACAAAATTTTCTGCCCATATAAAGATCTTGGCCACCTCCCGGGCCGCCAGGACACTCTTGGTGCCCCCTTGATGATTGACGTAAAGCACGGCTGATTGAATCTGAACTGGACAACCCTGCAGATGATTTGTCCAGTGACTCAAGCAAAGCTTTATCACTCTGAGTTCCAGAATATTGATCGGAAATCTGGTCCCCTGGACACACAGCTTTCCAAGTACTTCCAACCCCCCCCCCCCCCCCCACCCCCAGCCAGACAGGCTGGAATCCGTGGATACCACGATCCAATACAATGGAAGGAAGGAAGGACTTGCCCTAACACAGGACCAAGGAATGGAGCAACCACAGAAGAGCACTTCTTGTGTTTTGACTCAACCATATCAGATTGTCCAAAGATTTCGGATCCTTGTTCCACTTGACAAGAATACCCTGTTAGCTTGAGAAATCAGAAAAGGTTTGTCTGGGAGAGCAGGAGGCACTGCTATGAGTTCTTGGAGTTGCTCTTACAAGAATGACCAAAATATTTACTTAGAAGTTTAAAGATATTCGTTCCCTTCTCGTTGCCGGTGCTGCAGAGTAAAAGATTTCCTCCAGTACCTGTGTCTGCTCGACAAAGCCTTCCTGCTCTCCACAAAGGACTTGGATTCCCAAGTGGTGTGTGAAGCCTGCATTACCCTGGGGCATCTTTCATTGGTTTTAAAGAACACATTTTAATCTAAAACAGCTGCAATCCTACTTATAGTTTTCATTTCACGATCAAAGTGTGACCAAGTTGACCAAATTTAACGACTTCTGGTGTGGTGGCTATTTGCTTAAAGCGGAGTTCCGGGCACAGATCTCATTTTTTGATGAACATACCCCCGGGACAGTCAGGGCTAGCACATTCCACAATGGCTAGCCTCTGATCTTTCCCGGTTCGCACTTACCTGCAAGAAGAAATACTTACTTTGAAAATTTCTTCCACAGCGTTTCCATCTCTCTTGTGGGCAGCTGAAGCCGGCGCGGTCCTCTTCGGTGTCTTCTTCCGCGTCTTCTTCTCCCAGAATGCGCCGCACCGGCCCCTCTCGTCACTTCCGGTGCGGCGCCGCATTCCTAAACAGCTTCTGGGCATGCCCAGAAGCTGTTTAGCAGGGGAATGCGGCGTCGCCCGGAAGTGACGTGCGGGGCCGGTGCCGTCGCATTGATTCCTGGGAGCGATGACGTTCAGCTCCCAGGAATCATCGCGAGGCAGGAAGTGACGGGGTGAGCCTCGGCGCTGGAGGAAGTACCCTGAGGTGAGTATTTACGATCTTCGATTACAAGGTGAGTGTACAAAAAAAAAAAAATAACTATCCAATTCCTTTTCAGGTTATGTGTAGCTAGCGGAGGGGCACAAAAAAAAAATACAGATTTTGTGCCCGGAACTCCGCTTTAATTATACGTCCTTTGCTTACGGAGCCCACCAACTGCTGTGTGGTTGATGTCAGCTTGAGCAGAGAGTGAAAGGGGATCAAGATCGTATTGTGAAGAGCCTGTCAGTTCACTTTCACATCAGCTGCTTATATAGAGAGGATTAATGGGCCTCTATGCAGTAGCAGGCTAGGTAGTGAAAAGGTTAACAAGCAAAGCTTTACAACAAGACACACCTCTTGGGGCCTGTCCCTCAGACATTACCCATCAGTCACTTGCTCTCCAGTTTAGTAGCAAGCAGTACAGGAAGACAATCAACCTCAAAAAATAGAGGGGCGGGGGCTGCGACTGTCAGGACTCAGAAAATAATTTCACGGTAAGTTCTTACAAAAATTCTATTTTCTGTTACGTCCTGACAGTCACAGCTCGTTCAGTATCCCTTCACCATTGGGATGTCCCAAAGCAGTGCAGGTGTGAGGGGTGGGAAGACGCAACCTAAGAAAAGGCAACGTTACAACCAGGCCAGAGAAAAAAAACGGAGCCAACAGGGCAACAGCAGCTCAACAGGAGCCAACCCCAGAACAAAATTCACCCCAAGAAGAGACAGAACACGTCTCTTCAAAGAACCGGCACGGCCAAAGGAAGCATCTGAGGATGCCATTACATTAAGTTTGTAGAAATTTTGTGAAAGTGTGCACAGACGACCATGATGCCGCTTTGCACAACGGAGCCACAGAAGCCTGATGGCGAAAACCCTAAGAGGCACAGACGGCTCTAGTAGAGTGTGCCCTCACAGGGAATGGAGGCACCTGACCCTTTAGTGAATAGGCGTGAACAAAAGTCTGTCTGAACCATTTGGAAATGGTAGCAGCAGACGCAGCCGAACCCTTCCGAGGTCCCTCGGAAGGACAAACAAGGAATCAGACTTCCTAAAGACTCCGTGGCAGACAGGTAAAACCTGATCGCCCGGACCACATCCAATGAATCCAATCCTGTATTACTACTACCTGAGTTATCTGTGAGTACCTATTACTACTACCTGAGTGTCTGTGAGTACCTATTACTACTACCTGAGTGTCTGTGAGTACCTATTACTACCTGAGTGTCTGTGAGTACCTATTACAGTGCCCTGCGACTGACTGTGCTGTGTGTACCTGTGGGTGTCTGGGAGTACCTGAGTGTCTGGGAGTTTCAGTGAGTGTAACGGAGTACCAGAGGGTGAGAAAGCAGAGTTAGGTAGCTAGAAAACAGCCACACAGGTTAGACTTAAATTAATGAATCCCCTTTAGAATAGATTAGTGAGTACAATGCCCGGCGGGTGTTGAGATGCGATTCGGTGTACATCTTGTGATATGTATGCGTTCCTCGATCATGCGATCGAGGGCGACTACAAATGCACGAAATGTAAGCACGCTGCTTCCCTGGAAGCTCAGGTCATGAATCTAGGGAAGCAGCAGGCAAAACTGAGACGAATGTACATACCGAAGGAGAGCTGGGATCGTACCCGTCAGGTGCAGGCAGGGGCCTGCACAGAGGTGGGCGGAGAAACAGAGGTGCTGGCATCAGAGCAGAGTAGATGGGTGACAGGAAGGGTAGAAGGGAAAAGGGCAAAGAGGCCGATCCTGGGCTGGAGCACCCTTATAAATACGCCTGTTGCTTGATGTTGGGGAAACCAGTCAGGGACCAGCAATGCTGGAGCAGAGCGATGCCCCTAGCTGTCAGGGGAAGAACTCCTCCAGTGAGGCCGGGAGAAAGGGAAAGGAAGGACAGGTGCTGGTGGTAGGGGACTCAATCATTAGAAGGACAGACAGTGCAATCTGTCACAAAGACCGTGAGCGCCGAACAGTCTGTTTACCGGGCGCTCGGGTTCGGCACATCACGGATCGGGTGGACAGATTACTGGGTGGGGCTGGGGATGACCCAGCTGTCATGGTACACGTGGGTACCAATGACATAGGCAGAGGAAGATGGAGAGTCTTAAATGATTACAGGGACTTAGGCACCAAGTTGAGAAGGACCTCCAAGGTAGTATTTTCAGAAATACTACCTGTACCTCGAGCCACACCAGAGAGGCAGTGGGAGATTAGGGAAGTTAACAAGTGGCTGAGGAGCTGGTGTAGTAAGGAGGGTTTCGGGTTCCTGGAGAAGTAAGCAGACTTCTCAGTCGGCCACCGGCTCTTTGGTAGGGACGGACTGCACCTAAATGGGGAGGGTGCAGCCGTACTGGGTGAGAGGATGGCCATAAAGTTAGAGGGGCTTTTAAACTAGGTGATGGGGGGGGGAGGGTACAGATGTAGAATTAGCCAGTGGGGAGCAAGATTCAGAGGGCACAAATGGGGACATTAGCGGTAGGGTGTTCAGAGCTCCTAAACCCAAAGGTGGGTATGGGGAAAAAATCACAAGAGCAGCCTAAAAACAACATCAAACAACGATATATGCAACCGGTCAGAATTACGAGGTTTGTATACCTATGCCAGAAGCCTGGCTAACAAGATGGGAGAGCTGGAGCTGCTAATGTTTGAGGAGGACTTCAATTTTTGTGGGGATTACAGAGACTTGGTTTGACAGCTCTCATGATTGGATGGCGACCATTCAGGGGTATTCCCTTTATCGCAGGGATAGAGAAGGTAAAAAAGGGAGAGGGGTATGTCTGTCTGTCTATTAAGATCAGTGTACATGTAAATATGAGGGATGATAATAATGGAGCTATGGATGAGGCAGAATCCCTATGGGTAGAACTTAAAAGGGAAGGCACTATAGGGAAGGTAATATTGGGCGTATGCTATAGGCCCCCCAACCAGAGGGAGGAGGGGGAGGCAGACCTCCTTTTATAGATAGTATTGGCAGCAAAGATGGGAAATGTCATTATAATGGGGGACTTTAATTATTCAGATATAGACTGGACAGAAGCAACTGCACATTCAGCCAAAGCTCGGCTGTTCCTAAATGTTTTGCAGGACAATTTCATAAGTCATATGGTGAATGCACCGACAAGAAACAATGCGGTACTTGACCTACTGATTACCAACAATACAGACCTGCTCACGGATATAGAGATATGGGGCAACTTAGGAAACAGTGACCATAGGTTAATTAGTTTCAGTATTAATCATAGTAATAGGAAACACAAGGGTAATATAAGGACACTGAATTTCAAAAGAGCCAATTTCCCAAAACTGCGCTCTCTGCTAGAATATATCAAATGGGATAGAACCCTGGGAACAAAAAACACGGAGAAAAAATGGGAGTGCTTCAAGAGCATACTAAACAAAGGGATTGGCCAGTGCATTCCAAAGGGAAATAAATTTAAAAGAGCAAAACTGAACCCTGGGTGGCTAAACTCCACCATAAAAATGCATATTAAAACTAAAGAAAATGCCTTCAAAAAATACAAGACTGAGGGATTATTGGCAGCATTCAAGCATTACAAAGAGTGTAATAAGAAATGTAAAGACGAAATCAAGGTGGCTAAAATAGAACACGAGAGACATATAGCGGAAGAGAGTAAAAAGAACCCCAAGAAATTCTTTAAGTATATAAACAGTAAGAAAGCGATGCCAGAACACATTGGCCCCATAAAAGACGACAAAGGAAATATGGCCACAGAGGACAGAGAAAAGGCAGAAGTGTTAAATAATTTCTTCTCTTCAGTCTTCACAAAAGAATCGGGGGGCTACACTAACCCAGCTTGTAATGCTAAACTAAATAATACACCCCAGGAAGTACCGCCATGGCTAACAGAAGATAGACTTAGAACTAAACTAGAGAAACTTAACATAAATAAATCACCTGGACCGGATGGCTTGCACCCAAGGGTTCTTAAAGAGCTCAGCCAGGTGATTGCCAGACCATTATTCATGATCTTTAAGGATAGTCTACAGACAGGTATGGTGCCAGCTGATTAAAAAAGAAAAGCCAAATATTTAAAAAAGGGCAGAGATATATCCCGGGTAACTATAGGCCGGTTAGCTTAACATCAGTAGTCTGCAAGATATTGGAGAGGATGTTAAGGGACCCCATACAAGACTTTAGTAATGAAAATGGTAATAGTAGTAATCAGCATGGATTCATGAAAAATCGTTATTGCCAAACCAATCTATTAACCTTCTATGATGAAGTGAGCTGCCACTTAGATAAAGGTAAGCCTGTGGATGTGGTGTATCTGAACTTTGCAAAGGCCTTTGACAGCGTTCCCCACAAACGCTTACTGTACAAACTAAGGAAGGTAGGTATGGACCATAGGGTGAGTACCTGAATAGAGAACTGGCTCCAGGGGAGAGTCCAGACAGTGGTGATCAATGAGGAGTACTCAGATTGGGTGGGTGTGGAAAGTGGGGTCCCCCAAGGTTCTGTCCTGGGGCCAATCCTGTTTAATTTATTCATAAATGATCTAGAGGAGGGGATATCGACTATAATCTCAGTATTTGCGGATAATACTAAACTAAGCATGCCAGTATCTTCTATGCAGGATGTGGAATCCTTACAAGCGGATCTTAACATAATAATGGGGTGGGCAACTACATGGCAGATGAGGTTTAA
This sequence comes from Pelophylax lessonae, assembly GCF_965119305.1. Lineage (NCBI taxonomy): Eukaryota > Metazoa > Chordata > Amphibia > Anura > Ranidae > Pelophylax > Pelophylax lessonae. Next base: position 223,887,650 of record NC_138776.1, read on the forward strand.
TGTTGAAAAATGAAAAGTAATGCACTTGGGCGCCAGAAACACGAAAGCAAGCTTCTCACTAGGGGGGAAACCTCTGGGTGAGTCTAGGATGGAAAAGGACCTGGGGGTACTGGTAGACAACAGCCTTGGCAATGGCATGCAATGCCAAGCCACTGCAAGCAAAGCCAACAGAATACTAGCATGTATAAAAAATGGGATTCACTCCAGAAATAACGTAATTTTGTAAAATCTTACCTGTAAAATTCCTTTCTCCGTGTCCTCCGACAGTCGCCGCCTCCTCTAAGTCATCACTATTGGGTATTGTCATCTGCTCCGCAGGAATAGCTAGGCATATAGACTTAGTTAAAAACAAAAGGCATTTGCATGTATACACCCCTGGGGGCTGTCCCATCTGGTCAATACCCCCCTGCAGTGTCCACTCCCAACTCAGTTTGGTAGCATAGCAGTAAGAACAACCACCCCATAGAGGGGCGGGGGCAGCGACTGTCGGGAGGACTCAGAGAAAGGAATTTTACAGGTAAGATTTTACAAAAATTCCGTTTTCTCTTACGTCCTCAGACAGTCGCCGCCTCCTCTAAGTCATCACTATTGGGATGTCCCAAAGCAGTATAGACATGAGGGGTGGGATACGCAACCATAGAAGAGGCAACGCCGTACCCATATCAGAAAAAAGAAACCTTACAACACTGTAAGGGAACCCACTGGGCAACAGAAAAATAACAATGCTCAACGGGAGCAATCGCCCTGAACAGCAAACACCAACAGCCAGGGACCCATAAAAAAACTAAGGGTCCTTCATGGCACTGCCGCACTGAGAACTTTGCAGCCAAAGGAAGCATCAGCTGATGCCTGAATGTCTACTTTGTAGAATTTTGAGAAAGTGTGCACCGACGACCAAGTCGCAGCCTTGCACACCTGGGCCACCGAGGCCCTGTGCCAACAAGCCCAGGACGTACTCGCAGATCTTGTAGAGTGCGCCTTAACAGGGAAGGGTGGAACCCGTTCCTTCAAGCATAAGCCTGTTCAATGGTATGTCTGATCCATTTGGCAATAGTGGCTGCGGATGCAGCCATGCCCTTCCGAGATCCCTCAGGAAGAACAAACAGGGAATCCGTTTTACGAAAGGATTCAGTAGACGACAGGTAAACCCTGATCGCCCGAACAACGTCCAAAGAATGCAGGGCAATCTCTTTCGGATGCTTAGGCTTCGTGCAAAGCGAAGGCAGAACAATCTCCTCATTAAGGTGAAATTCAGTGACCACCTTGGGAAGAAAGGACGGAAGTGTCCTCAACACCACCTTATCCCTATGTATCACCAAGTAAGGGGAGCGGCAAGACAACGCCGCCAGCTCCGACACCCTGCGAGCCGAAGTGATCGCCACCAAAAAGGTGACCTTCTTTGACAACAAAGGTAAAGAGATCTCCCTGATATTTTCAAAGGGAGCACGCTGTAGTACGGACAGAACCAAGTTCAAGTACCATGGAGGTAAAGGCTCCTTCCTGGGAGGAACCACGTGTCGCACACCCTGAATGAAGGTGCGGACCAAAGAATTAGACGCCACCGGGCGTTGGAAAAGAATAGCCAGGGCAGACACCTGACCCTTGATTGTGGCCAGCGCCAACCGCTGATCCACTCCAGACTGGAGGAAAGCCAAGATTCTCGATACCGAGTAAGAACGATGCGAAAACCCCCTGGACTCACACCAGGCGAAATAAGCCTTCCAAGTACAGTAGTAGATCTTACCAGAAGAGGATTTCCTAGCCTTGATTAGCGTAGGGATAACCTCAGGGGAGAGACCCTTGTCCTTCAGGACCTGGGTTTCAGCAGCCAGGCCGTTAAAGCCAGCGACTGTAAAGCAGGATGGAAGATCGGTCCTTGAGACAGAAGATCTTCCCGCACGGGCAGTCCCCATGGAGGCGCCACTGCCAGGTGAACCACGTCGGCGTACCAGGACCGGCGAGGCCAATCCAGCGCTATCAGAATCACCAGGTGCGGCTCCGAGGCTAGCCTGCGGAGGAACCTGGACAGTAACTGAATCGGAGGAAAGGCATACATCAGACGATACTGATGCTAAGGGGCCACTAACGCATCCGAGGCGTCCTCCAACGGATCGCGCGTTCTTGCCACGAACCTTCCCACCTTTCGATTTAGCCGAGAAGCGAACAGATCCACGTCCGGGGATCCCCACTTCGCACACAACATTTGGAAGACCTCCGGGTGTAAGGACCATTCCCCCTGGTCCAGGGCCTGCCGACTCAGGTAGTCCGCCTGCCAATTTTCCACACCCGGAATGTGAACTGCTGAGATTGCAGGGACATGAATCTCGGCCCTAGTCAGAATGTCGAACACCTCCCGGGCCGCACGAGCACTCCTGGTGCCCCCTTGGTGGTTGATGTAAGCCACCGCGGTAGCATTGTCCGTCTGTACCCGGACAGGACAACCCCTTAGACGGTCCGACCACTGTAGAAGGCAGAGCTTGATAGCTCGCAATTCCAGGACGTTGATCGGAAGGGAGGACTCCTCCTCCGACCAAGTGCCCTGGGCAGACAGGGTGCCCAGGACCACACCCCAGCCCAACAGGCTGGCATCCGTGGTGATCACCGTCCAAACCAACGGCCGGAACGACTTGCCCCCCGTCACCGACGGGGACTGGAGCCACCACAGAAGAGCCAATCTTGTCTGACGACTCAAGGAGATATGCAGATCCAGGGACTGAGCCTGTCCATCCCAGTTGGCCAGGACCTCCGCCTGGAGGGCCCGCGTGTGGAACTGAGCAAAAGGTATCGCCTCGAAGGTCGACACCATCAACCCCAGGACCCGCATGCAGGTCCTGAGTGACGATGCTGGAACGTCCCTGAGGGACCCTATCTCGTCCCGCAATGCCCGGAGCTTGTCCTCCGGCAGGAACACCTTCGCCTGAGCAGAGTCCAGAATCATTCCCAGGTAGGGAAGACGAACCGAAGGGGACAACGATGACTTCTGAACGTTGATGGTCCATCCGAACTCCTGAAGCGTCTGCACCGTGATGGACAGATCGCGCACCAAGTCCTGACTGACACTCAGTAGGCCCAGAACCGGCGCTAGAACCTTGGTAAAGACCCTGGGAGCCAAAGCGAGACCGAAAGATAACGCCACAAACTGATAATGGTCTCCCGTGACTGCAAACCGAAGGAACCGCTGATGACCCTCGAAGATGGGGACATGCAGGTACGCATCCTTGAGGTCTATTGAAGCCAGGAACTCTCCCGGGCTCAGAGAAGCCACCACCGATCGGAAAGACTCCATACGGAATTTTCGAACTCGCACAAAGCGGTTCAGAGCTTTCAGGTCCAGGATAGGACGCACCTTGCCCTCCTTTCTGGGCACAGTGAACAGATTGGAATAAAAACCCCGAAACCTGTCCCGGTGAGGCACCGGGACGATCACTCCCTGCGCAAGGAGGTCCTGGACCGCACGATGCAAGTCCTGCAGACGCCCCGGAGGCAAATGAAGATTCGAGGGGAAGAATCTGTCCGCTGGCCGGGAAAGAAACTCGATCTTGTATCCCGACCGAACGATTTCCTGAACCCACCTGTCCGAAATTCGGAGCAGCCAAGGTTGAAGGAAACCGCGCAAACGTCCCTCCACCCCAAAGACGGGTGAGGGCGCGCCTTCAGGCAGAAGTTGACTGGCTCGTCGTAGCGGTATTGCCTGACTTCTGCTTCCCCGCCCAGGGCTTCTTCTGACCTCCCTGGGACTTGAAGGGCTTGCCCTTGGACTGGTTCCGAAAGGCACGAAAGGAACCCTGGCTGGATCTAGGCGCAGAACCCCTCTTGCCCCGGAAGGGCTTGTGCTTCGGGTTCTGGGGCAGCATAGTGCTCTTGCCCCCCGTGATGCCTTTCACCAGAGTATCCAACGCCTCGCCAAAAAGGCGAGAGCCAGCATAGGGAAAATCCGCCACCGTCTTCCGCGAAGACTGGTCAGCCGACCAACTCTTCAGCCATATCAGGCGGCGATTGAGCACCGCGACACTAGAGAGGCGTGCTACTAGAGGGGCCTCATTCAAGGCCGCATCACACAGATACATGATGCCCTGGTGGATCTGGTCCACCATGTCCAGCCGAGCAGGCGGGACACCATCAGTCACTAGGTTGCTCCTAAGCACCTTGGACCAGTCAGCAACCGCTTGCGCCACTAAGACAGACGCAAAAATCGGTTTGAGCAGAGAGCCCGCCAACGTATAGGAATGGCGGGCCAAGGACTCCAAACGCCGGTCCGTAGGATCCCGGAACACCGGGGAATCCTCCATAGGAACCAATGTAGCCTTATTCAGCACCGCGACCGTGTGATCCACCTGCGGCGGCACACACCAGCGCAATTTCGTAGCCGGTGCAAAGGGATAAAGCAATTTGAACCGACTAGGCACCACGAACGGACGCTTTAACGTGTGCCACACTTCATTAACAGTGTAATGAAACTCAGCGGGACAGGGGAAAACCTGTGCCGACTTGCGGGTCCTGTGCGTCCCAAAAGAAGACAACGCCCGGAGGGCTGGGCTCATCCTCCAAATGTAAAGTGTCCTTTACAGAAATAATTAATTCATCCATGGTCGCCCTTTCCTCGGGCGACCCCGGGGAGGAAGTATCAACCCCCTCCACCTCCGCCTCCCCCTCAGACCCCTGCAGGTCCACGGATGAGCGGGACCCTGAAAAGGGCACGCTCGCAGCAGCAGCAGCCATATCACCATCTGAATCAGAGGAGAGGGACAATCTGGGCCTCTTACGAGCAGCACGTTCAGCCATCAGCATTTCCATATTAGACACCAAAGTCGCCACTACAGCGGCCAAATCCGGTCTCAGAGGGGGCACAGGAGAACTGGGGGCCCCCACCAGGGCTGGTGGAAATTTGCTATCCTGAGAATCCATGCTCAGGTGAGAAAAAATAGGACAGTGCAATATTAAGTTGCTGTCCCTTTAAAAGCGCTGCGAGTGCGCAGCCCACCGCTCCAGCTATAAAAAGAGAAAAAAGACCCCAAACAGGAAGGAGACAAAACTGAGCCAGAAGCGACAGTACAGAGAAATATTGAGAGCAATAACCTGCAGAGCCCCCACAGAGCGTTGCCACCGCTGTCCTGCTTCAGAGGAAAGAGGAAGTGCTGTGAAAGTAGGCTGAACTAGTTTGCTGCATGACCCAGGAAAAATGGCTGCCCCATAGAAACGTATGGGAGGCTCCACCAACATGGCCGCCGACATGCGGCCGGATCGACCGATCGGTCACCGCAAAAATGGCGGCGATTGGTGCCAATTCAGCATGTAGATGTGCCCATAGAGGAGCTCACATGCTTGCCCAGTGTGTAATAAAAATGGCAGACCGCGCGGCGTTGCTCCGCCGCGGCCCATACACAGTCTGCACCCCAAAACACCTAAGTGACCCAGGGAAGGGGACCCCTCAACACACACACAGCGCCGCAGCGCATGTACCAACGAACCCCGCAGGGATCGCAGCAGGGGGTAACAAGGCACAGACATGGGGGACACAGCAACCAGGACTGCCACCCCCACACAGAGGCACTTACCTGCACCCGATGGCGTGGGGAGCCTCACAGAACGGAAAGCCGCTGTCCTCATCTGACAGGGAGTGCGGTTTGCTAGGGACATTGCACTGCTGAGCCGCAGATGCGTCTGGTGAGGTAGCCACCTCACAGCTGCATCCCTGTAGCGAACAGGGATGGGTCGTTCGTAGTGCCAGGGCGAACCATAGCTGAACGCTCGATGGCGGGCTGGGGGTCCATCTGACCCTCTGTGCCCTGGTGAATCCAGTCCGAATCCCAGCACCGCATGATCCATCTTCATCCGAAGAGTAGACTAAAAACTAAAGCTGATCAAATAAACAGCTAGTGAAGAAAGAAAAAACTGACATTTTTCAATAAAATCAAATAAAAAGGAAGATAGGATGAGACCGAAGCCCCAGCACAGGGAAAGCCTAACTACTCCTATGCTAGGCAAATTAAAACTGAGTTGGGAGTGGACACTGCAGGGGGGTATTGACCAGATGGGACAGCCCCCAGTGGTGTATACATGCAAATGCCTTTTGTTTTTAACTAAGTCTATATGCCTAGCTACTCCTGCGGAGCAGATGACAATACCCAATAGTGATGACTTAGAGGAGGCGGCGACTGTCGGAGGACGTAAGAGAAAAAGATTATTCTCCCACTCTACAAGACTCTGGTCCGGCCACATCTGGAGTATGCTGTCCAGTTCTGGGCACCGGTCCTCAGGAAGGATGTGCTGGAACTGGAGAGAGTCCAGAGAAGGGCAACAAAAATAATTAGTGGAATGGAGGGCATCGGCTATCAGGAAAGACTACAAGCACTGAACTTATTCTCTCTGGAGAAGAGACGATTGAGGGGGGATATGATATCAATGTACAAATACTGTACTGGCGACCCTAGCATAAGGAACAAACTTTTCAGGGAAAGGGAATACAATAAGACACATGGCCACTCACTAAAACTAGAGGAAAAACAGTTTAACCACTTTAATACAGGGCACTTCCCTCCCTTCCCGCCCAGGCCAATTTTCCCCTTTTAGCGCTGTTGCATTTTGAATGACAATTGCGCGGTCATGCAACACTGTACTTACACCAAATTTATATCATTTCCCCCCCACAAATAGAGCTTTCTTTTGGTGGTATTTGATCACCTGTGCGATTTTTACTTTTTGCTAAACAAATAAAAAAAGACAGAAAAGTTTGAAAAAAAAAAATTTTTTTTGTTTAGGTTATACAATTTTGTAAATAAATAAGTTTTTTCCTGCACTGATGAGCACTGATGAGACTGCACTGACAGGCACTGATGAGGAGGCAATGATGGGGTGGCACTGATGGGGTGGCACTGATAGGCGGCACTGATAGGCACTGATGTGTCACTGATAGGTAGCACTGATATGCAGCATTGGTGGGCACTGATAGGCGACACTGCTGGGCACTGATAGGCGGCATTGACGGGCACTGATAGGCGGCACTGACGGGCACTGATAGGCGGCACTGACGGGCACTAATGGGCACTGATAGGCAGCACTGGTGGGCACTGATGGGCGGCACTGATCGGCACTGACGGGCGGCACTGATGGGCACTGATAGGCGGCACTGGTGGGCAATAATGGGCACTGGTGGGCGACACTAAAGGCTGGCAATGATGGGCACTTGTGGGCAGCACTGATAGGGAGGACACTAGTGGGCATCACTGATGGGGAGGGCAATGGGGGGCTCCCTGAGCCCTGATCGCCATCCCTGGTGGCCATAGTGGGCATCCCTGGGGTCATAGTGGGCATCCCTGGGGTCATAGTGGGCATCCCTGGTGGATCTAGTGGCATCCCCCCCCCCGAGGGTCTGCACTGGTAATCAATGATCTGATTACCAGTGCCAACCCCCCCCCTGTCAGGGGAGCCGCCGATCGGCGCTCCTTTACTCGTGCCTGTCAGGCACGAACTAAGGAAAGCCGATCAACGGCTGTTCCTGTTTCACTATGTGACCAGCCGTGATTGGACACGGCTGATCACATGGTAAAGAGCCTCCGTCAGAGGCTCTTTACCGAGATCGGAGATGCAGGGTGTCAGACTGACACCTCGCATCACCGATCGCCGCTCTGCGCGCCCCCGGGGGGCACCCAGAGCGGTGTTATCCTGCCGCCGTCATATGACGTCCGGTCAGGATAACTCAACCACATTCCCGCCGTCAATTTGTAATAGGGCGGGCGGGAAGTGGTTAACCTTAAAATACGTAAGGGGTCTTCACTGTCAGAGCAGTAAGGATATGGAATTCTCTTCCACAAGCAGTCATATCAGCAGGGAGCATTGATAGTTTCAAAAAACTATTAGATGGGCACCTTAAAGACCACAACATACAGGGGTACACAATGTACGGTTAACAGCAAACACATCATAGGTTGAACTGGATGGACTGATGTCTTTTTTCAACCTCACAAACTATGTAACTATGTAATGAATGCAAGGCAAATTCCTTGGGATGCATGGGCTTCGCACAAGCGAAGGTAAAATATCTACGTTGAGGTGGAAAGCAGATACCACCATAGGGAGAAAAGACCGGTTGGGTCGCAGGACCACTATATCCCCATGAACAACCAGCTAAGGCGAACGGCAGGGCAGAGCCGCCAATTCAGACACTCTGCGAGCAGATGCGATAGCCACCAGAAAAGCAACATTCTGGGACAACACAGGCAGAGCTATTGTTCTAATGTTTTCAAAGGGGGGCCGTTGTAAAACGGACAAAACCAAGTCAGGTCTCACGGAAGCAAAGGAGCCATCCGCGGGGGGAGCCAGATGAGGCACCCCTTGAACAAAGGTGCGCATCAAGGAATTCGTCGCCAAGGGATGCTGGAAGAAAACAGCTAAGGTCGACAACCGACCATTGATTGTGCCCAGCGCCAAGCGCTGATCCACACCTAGCAGGAAGGCAAAAACCCTCGCCACCGAAAAAGAGCGAGGATGAAACCCTTGCGACACCAGGCAATATACGCCTTCCAGGTACGATGGTAAATCTTCCTGGAGGTAGTCTTCTGAGCCTTTAGTAAGGTAGGAATGACAGCATCCGAGAAACCTCTGTCTCTCAATACCAGGCTTTAAACAGCCACGCCATTAAAGCCAGAAACTGCAAAGCAGGATGGAAGATCGGCTCTTGAGACAGTAGATCTTCTCACAGAGGTAGCTGCCAGGGAGGCTCGACGACCATCTGCACGAGGTCTGCGTACCAAGACCGAACGAGGTTAGTTTGGGGCCACAAGAATTACCTGCACCTGTTCCGACGCTAACCCACGGAGGACATGGACAACAGGTGAATCGGAAGGAAGGCACAAATCACGAATGTGTCCCTGGCGTTAGTGGCATCCATTTTGGTTTCATCTGAACCAGGGCACCTTCTTCCACAGGTTTGCTGTGTCCCCTACATGGCTTCTCGCAAACTGTAAATGGGATTTCTTTGAACAATGGCTTTCTTCTTGCCACTCTTCCATAAAGGCCAGATTTGTGGAGTGCATGACTAATAGTTGTCCTGTGGACAGATTCTCCCACCTGAGCTGTGGATCTCTGCAGCTCCTCCAGAGTTACCATGGGCCTCTTGGCTGCTTCTCTGAATAATGCTCTCCTTGCCCGGCCTGTCAGTTTAGGTGGACGGCCATGTCTTGGTAGGTTTGCAGTTGTGCCCTACTCTACATTTTTGGATGGATTGAACAGAGCTCTGTGAGATGTTCAAAAGTTGGGATATTTTTTTATAACCTAACCCTGCTTTAAACTTCTCAACTTTATCCCTGATCTGTCTGGTGTGTTCCATGGACTCCATGGTGTGTGTTTTTCACTAAGGTTCTCTAGCAAACCTCTGGGGGATTCACAGAAGTTTTTTTTTTTTACGGAGATGAAATTACAAACAGATGGCTGTGCTGTGCGACTGAGTGTTGTGCGTCTGACCGGGCTGTGCGACTCGGTGTTGTGCGTCTGACCGGGCTGTGCGACTCGGTGTTGTGCGTCTGACCGGGCTGTGCGACTCGGTGTTGTGCGTCTGACCGGGCTGTGCGACTCGGTGTTGTGCGTCTGACCGGGCTGTGCGACTCGGTGTTGTGCGTCTGACCGGGCTGTGCGACTCGGTGTTGTGCGTCTGACCGGGCTGTGCGACTCGGTGTTGTGCGTCTGACCGGGCTGTGCGACTGAATGTTGTGCGTCTGACCGGGCTGTGCGACTTAGTGTTGTGCGTCTGACCGGGCTGTGCGACGTAGTGTTGTGCGTCTGACCGGGCTGTGCGACTCAGCGTTGTGCGTCTGACCGGGCTGTGAGATTGTGAGTGTTGGGTGACTGGCCGGTGTCAAGTGAGTGGAGCGGAATACCAGAGGGTGAGAAGGTAGCGTTAGAAAGCCAGGAAATAGCCACATAGGATAGACTTAAATCGCTGAATCCCCATTAGATTAGATAGTAGGTACAATGCCCGGCGGGTGTGGAGATGCGACTCGGTGTAAATCTTGTGATATGTATGCGTTCCTCGGTCATGCGATCGAGGGCGAATACAAATGTGCAAAATGTGAGCACGTTGCTTCCCTGGAAGCTCAGGTCCTGAATCTAGGGAAGCAGCTGGCAACACTGAGACGAATGTCCATACCGGAGGAGAGCCAGGAATGTACCAATCAGGTGCAGGCAGGGGTCTGCACAGAGGTGGGCGGAGTATCGGAGGTGCAGGCATCAGAGCAGAGCAGAGGGGTGACAGTTAGGAGGGGTAGAAGGGGACAAGTCAAGGAGGCTGATCCTGGGCTGGAGCACCCCAATAGATACGCCCCGTTGTGTGATGTTGGGGAAACCAGTCAGGGACCAGCATTGCTGGAGCAGAGCGACACCCCTAGCTGCCAGGGGAAGAACTCCTCCAGTGAGGCCGGGAGAAAGGGAAAGGAAAGACAGGTGCTGGTGGTAGGGGACTCAATTATTAGAAGGGCAGACAGTGTAATCTGTGACAAAGACCGTGTGCGCCGAACAGTCTGTTGTTTGCCGGGCGCTCGGGTTCGGCACATCGCGGATCGGGTGAACAGATTATTGGGTGGGGCTGGGGAAGACCCAGCTGTCATGGTACACGTGGGTACCAATGACATAGGCAGAGGAAGACGGAGAGTCCTAAACGATTTCAGGGACTTAGGCGCTAAGTTGAGGACTAGGACCTCCAAGGTAGTATTTTCCGAAATACTACCTGTACCTCGAGCCACACCAGAGAGGCAGCGGGAGATTAGGGAAGTTAACGAGTGGCTGAGGAGCTGGTGTAGTAAGGAGGGTTTCGGGTTCCTGGAGAACTGGGCCGTCTTCTCAGTCGGTCACCGGCTCTTTGGTAGGGACGGATTGCACCTAAATGGGGTGGGTGCAGCCGTACTGGGTGCGAGGATGGCCAAAAAGTTAGAGGGGCTTTTAAACTAGGGAATGGGGGGGAGGGTACAGATGTAGAATTAGCCAGTGGAAAGCAAGCTTCAGAGGGCAGAAATGGGGGCATTAGCGGTAGGGTGTTCGGAGCTCCTATACCCAGGGTGGGTACGGGGAAAAATCATGAGAGCAGCCTAAAAACATCAAAATTACGAGGCTTATATACCAATGCCAGAAGCCTGGCCAACAAGATGGGAGAGCTAGAGCTGCTGATGTTTGAGGAGGACTTAGATTTTGTGGGGATAACTGAGACTTGGTTTGACAGCTCTCATGACTGGATGGCGACCATTCAGGGGTATTCCCTTTATCGCAGAGATAGAGAGGGTAAAAAAGGGGGAGGGGTATGTTTGTATATTAAGAACAGTATACAGGTAAATATGAGGGATGATATTAATAATGGAGCTATGGACGAAGCAGAATCCCTATGGGTAGAGCTTCAAAGGGAAGGCACGGTGGAGAAGGTAATATTGGGCGTATGCTATAGGCCCCCCAACCAGAGGGAGGAGGGTGAGGCGGACCTCATGTTACAGATAGGATTGGCAGCAAGGATGGGAAATGTCATTATAATGGGGGACTTTAATTATCCTGATATAGACTGGGCAGAAGGAACCGCGCATTCAGCCAAGGCTCGGCAGTTCCTAAATGTTTTGCAGGACAATTTCATGGGTCAGGTGGTGAATGCACCGACAAGAAACAATGCGGTACTTGACCTACTGATTACCAACAATACAGACCTGCTCACGGATATAGAAATACGGGACAACTTAGGGAACAGTGACCATAGGTCAATTGGTTTCAGTATTAATTACAGTAATAGGAAACACAGGGGTAATATAAGGACACTGAATTTCAAAAGAGCCAATTTCCCTAAACTGCGCTCGCTGCTAGAAAATATCAAATGGGATAGAACCCTGGGAACAAAGAACACGGAGGAAAAATGGGAGTGCTTCAAGAGCATACTTAACAAGGGGGTGGGCCAGTGCATTCCAAAGGGAAATAAATTTAAAAGAGCAAAACTAAACCCTGGGTGGCTAAACTCCAACATAAAAATGTATATTAGAGCTAAAGAAAAGGCCTTCAAAAAATACAAGACTGAGGGGTCATTGGCAGCATTTAAGCACTACAAAGAGTGTAATAAGAAATGTAAAGATGAAATCAGGGCGGCTAAAATAGAACACGAGAGACATATAGCGGAGGAGAGTAAAAAGAACCCCAAGAAGTTCTTTAAGTATATAAACAGTAAGAAAGCGAGGCCAGAACACATTGGCCCCATAAAAGATGATAAAGGAAAAATGGCCACTGAGGACAGAGAAAAGGCGGAAGTGTTAAATAATTTCTTTTCTTCAGTCTTCACAAAGGAATCGGGGGGCTACACTAACCCAGCTTGTAAGGCCGAACTAAATAATACACCTCAGGAAGTGCCGCCATGGCTAACAGAGGATAGACTTAGAGCTAAACTAGAGAAACTTAACATAAATAAATCCCCGGGACCGGATGGCTTGCACCCAAGGGTTCTTAATGAGCTCAGCCAGGTGATTGCCAGACCATTATTCTTGATCTTTAAGGATAGTTTACAGACAGGTATGGTGCCAGCTGATTGGAAAAAAGCCAACGTGGTACCAATATTTAAAAAGGGGCCGAGATATATCCCGGGTAACTATAGGCCGGTCAGCCTAACATCAGTAGTCTGCAAAATTTTGGAGGGGATGATAAGGGACCACATACAAGACTTTAGTAATGAAAACGGTATTATAAGTAGTAATCAGCATGGATTCATGAAAAATCGTTCATGCCAAACCAATCTATTAACCTTCTACGATGAAGTGAGCTGCCACTTAGATAAAGGTAAGCCTGTGGATGTGGTGTATCTGGACTTTGCAAAGGCCTTTGACACCGTTCCCCACAAACGCTTACTGTACAAACTAAGGAAGGTAGGTATGGACCATAAGGTGAGTACCTGGATAGAGAACTGGCTCCAGGGGAGAGTCCAGAGGGTGGTGATTAATGGGGAGTACTCTGAGTGGGCGGGTGTGGAAAGTGGGGTCCCCCAGGGTTCTGTCCTGGGACCAATCCTGTTTAATTTATTCATAAATGATCTAGAGGAGGGGATATCTAGTACAATCTCAGTATTTGCAGATGATACTAAATTAGGCATGCCAATATCTTCTATGCAGGATGTGGAAATCTTGCAAGCAGACCTGAACAAAATAACGGGGTGGGCAACTACATGGCAGATGAGATTTAATGTAGAAAAATGTAAAGTAATGCACTTGGGGGCCAGTAACCAGAAAGCAAGCTACTCACTAGGGGGGGAACCTCTGGGTGAGTCTAGGATGGAAAGGGACCTGGGGATACTGGTAGACAACAGGCTTGGAAGTGGCATGCAATGCCAAGCCGCTGCAAGCAAAGCCAACAGAATACTGGGATGTATAAAAAAGGGGATTCACTCCAGAAATAAAGAGATTATTCTTCCACTCTACAAAACTCTGGTCCGGCCACATCTGGAGTATGCTGTCCAGTTCTGGGCACCGGTCCTCAGGAAGGATGTGCTGGAACTGGAGAAAGTCCAGAGAAGGGCAACAAAAATAATTAGGGGAATGGAGGACATCAGCTATGAGGAAAGACTACAAGCACTGAACTTATTCTCTCTGGAGAAGAGACGATTGAGGGGGGATATGATATCAATGTACAAATACTGTACTGGCGACCCTAGCATAAGGAACAAACTATTCAGAGTAAGGGAATACAATAAGACACGTGGCCACTCAATAAAACTTGAGGAAAGGCGGTTTAACCTTAAAGTGCGTAAGGGGTTCTTCACTGTAAGAGTGGTAAGGATGTGGAATTCTCTTCCGCAAGCAGTCGTATCAGCGGGGAGCAGTGATAGTTTCAAAAAACTATTGGATGGACACCTTAAAGACCACAACATACAGGGGTATACAATGTACGGTTAAAAGCAAACACACACACACATCATAGGTTGAACTGGATGGACTTGTGTCTTTTTTCAGCCTCACTAACTATGTAACTATGTAACTATGGACTCTATTTACTATTCAGGGGACTTCTGAAGCCAATTGGTTCCACTAGATTTTAGTTAGGGGTATCAGAGTAAAGGGGGCTGAATACAAATGCATGCCACAATTTTGAGCTATTTATCATTTTCCTTCCACTTAACAATTATGTGCCGCATGTCATCTGCCTCTGTAAATGGACGAGACAGATACATTGCATCTTTCTCTGTCCTTGCAGGGATCAAAAAACAATAAATAAACATATTTAAAAAAAAAAAAAAAAACCTAGATCACGATTTGATCTAGGTTAGCCCTAAAGTTAGTGTTTGGGTCAAGGGCAGGGTTAAATATCTGGGGTCAAATGTCAGTATTTTTAGGACAGGATTTTTTTAATATTCGATTCCGTGTGTTTTAGGTAGGATAAAAAAAAAGCAAAATGTGCACTATTGTTTCTGGGCTGTACAACAGGTACAAACAACATACACATACGTGGTATCGCTGCATCAGGAGCAGGAGAATTTATTTCAGGTTGTTCTTTGGTGGTAAGTTATGCTAGCAGCAAGAAATATACAGTCAAATGTGGAAAAAAACGGAATTTTTGTAAAATCTTACCTGTAAAATTCCTTTCTCTGAGTCCTCCGACAGTCGCCGCCTCTTCATATTCGTCACAATGGGGTATTAGACTTTGCTCCGTAGGAGTAGCTAGGCAACAGAATATGTCAATATTAAAGCTTTTAACATATCCCACCCCCAGGGGGTGGTCCCCTCAGTCTATACCCTCCTGCTTCCTGTTCCATACCTCAGTTTCAGTAGAATAGCAGTAGAGTACATACACAAACCCCAAAAGAGGGGCGGGGGCGGCGACTGTTGGAGGACTCAGAGAAAGGAATTTTACAGGTAAGATTTTACAAAAATTCCGTTTTCTCTTACGTCCTCCGACAGTCGCCGCCTCTTCATATTCGTCACAATGGGGACGTCCCAAAGCAGTGCAAACATGAGGGGTGGGAAACGCAGCCGCGCCTAAGGCAACGCAGTCTCCACATCAGAGAAAGTAACCTTACCAAGGGAAGGAAACCAACTGGGCAACATGAAAAAAAGCTTGCTCAACAGGAGCAACAATCCAGGAAGAACAAATAACCTAGGGATAAAAAATATATCCCAAACAGCCAAGGGCCCAAAAAACAAGGGACCTTAAGGTACTGCTGCACTAAGAACCTTGCGGCCAAAGGAAGCATCTGCCGATGCCTGAACATCCACTTTGTAGAACTTTGAGAAGGTGTGAACGGACGCCTTACACACCTGGGCCACAGAGGCCAGATGATGACAGGCCCAAGACGTACTCAGAGATCTGGTAGAGTGCGCCTTCACAGGCATAGGAGGAACCTTCCCCTTCAAAGCATATGCCCGCTCAATGGTCTGTCTGATCCATTTGGCGATGGTAGAAGCCGACGCCGCCATGCCCTTCCGAGGTCCCTCAGGAAGGACAAAGAGAGAATCCGTCTTGCGAAAGGATTTTGTCGAATTCAGGTAAACCCTGATGGCCCTAACAACATCCAAGGAATGCAAAGCCACCTCCTTCGGATGTTCAGGCTTCGCGCAAAGCGAAGGCAAGACAATGTCCTCATTGAGGTGAAATTCCGAAATCCTTTTCGGAAGAAAAGAAGGATTAGGTCGCAAGACCACCTTATCCAAGTGGAGTACCAGATACGGAGACCTGCACGACAAAGCTGCCAGCTCCGAAACTCTGCGAGCCAAAGTGATCGCCACCAAAAAGGCGACCTTTTTGGACAACAGAGGTAACGAGATCTCCCTGATCTTTTCAAAGGGAGCATGTTGCAACACGGACAGAACAAGGTTCAAGTCCCATGGAGGCAAATTCTCCCTCCGAGGAGGGACCAGGTGTCGCACCCCTTGAACAAAGGTGCTAACCAGAGAATTAGACGCCACAGGGCGCTGAAAAAGAACGGCCAGAGCAGAAATCTGACCCTTAATCGTGGCCAACGCCAAACGCTGGTCCACGCCCGTTTGAAGGAAAGCCAACACTCTCGAAACCGAATATGAGCGAGGGGAGTACCCCCTGGACTTACACCAGGTAAAGTAGGCCTTCCAAGTACGGTAGTATATCTTCCCCGAAGAGGCCTTTCTAGCATTGATCAAAGTATGAATGACCTCCGGAGAGAGACCCCTATCCTTCAGGACCTCTGTCTCAACAGCCAGGCCGTCAAAGCCAGCGACTGTAAAGCAGGATGGAATATCGGTCCTTGAGACAGTAGATCTTCCCGAGTGTCGAACCACCAGATTCACGAGGTCTGCGTACCAAGACCGGAGGGGCCAGTCTGGCGCCACCAGAATCACCGTTCTTGGTTCCGAGGACAACCTGCGAAGGAACCGGGACAGCAACTGAATTGGTGGGAATGCATACATCAGCCGATACTGATGCCACTGAGCCACTAACGCGTCTGCCCGAGGATCGCGCGTCCTTGCCACGAACCTTATCACCTTGTTGTTCATACGAGACGCGAACAGGTCCACATCCGGAAGACCCCACTTCGCGCACATCTGGAAAACCTCCGGGTGGAGCGACCATTCCCCCTGGTCCAGTGTCTGACGGCTCAGATAATCCGCCTGCCAGTTCTCCACCCCCGGAATGTGAACTGCCGTTATCGCCGGGACGTGTGTCTCGGCCCAAAACAGAATGTCGGCCACTTCCCGAGCCGCTCGGGCACTCCTGGTGCCCCCCTGGTGGTTGATGTAGGCCACCGCTGTGGCATTGTCCGTCTGAACCCGAACCGGACAGCCCTGTAGCCTGTCCGTCCAACGTTGAAGGCAAAGATTTATCGCCCGCAATTCCAGAATGTTGATCGGAAGGGAGGATTCCTCCTCCGACCAAGTACCCTGGGCAGACAGAACGCCCAGAACACCGCCCCAGCCCGACAGGCTGGCATCCGTGGTGATCACCGTCCACGAAAATGGACGAAAAGACTTGCCCCCCGACACCGCCGGGGACTGCAGCCACCATAGAAGATTCCTTCTCGTACGAAGACTCAACGAGATCTGAAGATCCAGAGATTGTGGTCGCCCGTCCCACCTGGACAGGATCTCCGCTTGGAGATCCCTCGTGTGAAACTGGGCGAAGGGAATCGCCTCGAAAGCCGAGACCATCAAACCCAAACACCTCATGCCCGTCCGGAGGGATGAGCACGGAACGTCCCGAAGGGACCTGACTTCGTCCTGAAGCGTCTTGAGCTTGTCTTCCGGCAGGAAGACTTTTGCCTGAACCGAATCCAGAATCATACCCAGATAGGGAAGACGAACCGACGGGCACAGCGTCGATTTTGGGAAGTTTATCGTCCAACCAAACTCCTGCAGAGTTTGCATCGTGACGGACAGGTCCTTCATCAGACCCTGACTGGTCGCAGACCGGACCAGAATGTCGTCCAGATACCCCAGGATCGAGATACCCTGGGCTCTCAATAAGGCCAGAACCGGCGCAAGCACCTTGGTGAAAACCCGCGGAGCAGAAGCGAGACCGAAGGGTAACGCCACAAATTGATAATGATCCTCGCAATGGCAAATCGAAGGAACTTTTGGTGACCCTCGAAAATGGGGATGTGTAGGTACGCATCCTTCAAGGCGATGGAGGCCATGAATTCTCCTGGAACCAGGGCAGCCACCACCGAGCGCAGGGATTCCATGCAGAACTTGCGAACCCGCACAAAGCGGTTCAGAGCTTTTAAGTCCAGAATTGGACGAACCTTGCCCTCCTTTCTGGGCACAGTGAACAGATTTGAATAAAACCCCCGAAATCTGTCCCGATGAGGCACCGGAACCACCACTCCCTGAGCCCGCAGGTCCTGCACCGCCAGGTGCAGATCCAGCAAACGCTCCGGAGACAGTTGAAGGTTTGAGGGAAAAAAACCTGTTCGCCGGCCGAGAGAGGAACTCGATCTTGTATCCAGACCGAACGATCTCCTGAACCCACCTGTCCCGAACGCGGGCCAGCCAGGGTTGAAGAAAACCAAGCAAACGTCCCCCCACCCCAGAACTGGGTGAGGGCGTCCCTTCAGGCCGCGTTGTTATGGGCAACGGATCCGGACTGGCTGGACTTCTGCTTACCTGCCCACGGTTTCTTTTGGGAGCCTTGACCCTTGAAGGGCTTGCCCTTCTAGTGCGACCGAAAGGCACGAAAGGACCCCTGAGGGGGCCTAAATGAAGTGTGCTTCTTACCTTGAGCGCCCTTAGCCTTGTGAGATTGGGGCAAGAGCGTGCTCTTACCCCCAGAGATCCCGTTAATCAGCGTATCCAGTGAGTCGCCAAAAAGGCGAGATCCTGAATAGGGCAAATTAGCCAAGGTCTTGCGAGACGATTGGTCCACAGACCAACATTTTAGCCAAATCAAACGGCGTGTCAACACCGCCACGCTGTGCACACGTGCAGCCAAAGGAATTACATCCAATTCCGCATCACACAAATACATGACACCCTGATGGATCTGATCCACCATAGCCAACGTCGTCGAGGGGGCAGAATCAGCCACCAGGACGCGCCTGAGTACCTGCGTCCAATCCGCAACAGCCTGAGCTGCCATAAGGGAAGCAAAAATAGCTGTTAGCATGGAACCGGTAACCGAGTAAGTATGACGGGCGAGAGACTGCAGTCTCCTGTCCGTAGCGTCCCGGAACACCGGGGTATCCTCTGCCGGAATCGCAGTGGATTTTTTCAAAACCGCCACCGCGTGATCCACCGGAGGTGGTACACACCAACGTTCATCAGTGGCGGGTGTGAAGGGATAACGCAGCTTGAACCTACTTGGCACAGCAAAAGGCTTTTTGAGATTGCGCCATTGTTCACTAACAGCGTGCTGAAAATCCTCAGTGCAAGGAAAAACCTGTGATGTTTTGCGCCTCCGCTGTGTCCCATAAGAAGCCAGAACGGCAGGTGGACATGGTTCATCCTGTAAATGCAGCGTTTGTTTGATAGAAGCAACCAATTCATCCATGATTGCAAGCTCTTCAGACGAGCCAGGGGGAGAATCATCAACCCCCTCAACCTCTGCATCCCCCTCGGACCCTGCAAAGTCCAGGGACGAACGGGACCCCGATAAGGGGACCCCAGCCATAGCAGCCCCATCACCTTCGCCCTCTGAATCAGAGGAGATTGAAACTCTGGGCCTTTTAGTGGATTGAGCAGCCACAAGCATCTGCACCTGAGCAGCCAGGTTAGCCACAACGGTGGCCAAATCGCCCCCCTCAGGGGAAACAGCAGCAACCCCTTGTCCACCCAGTAAGGTGGGAGGAAATTTGCTTTCCTGAGAATCCATGCCCCCAGAAGTGTGCAGGAGAAAAAAGGGTAACTGTCCCTTTAAAAACGCGGCTAGCGCAGCCCACCGCACACACACACCAGCACAATGCGACCCCCACAGGGAAAACTACAAACTCAGGCAAGGAAAACAGGACTAAGGAGGATAAAAACCTGGAGAGAACACTGCTGCTGCTGTATCGATCGGTGTGGCCAGGGAAAAGGAAGTGATGCAAAAGAAGCCGCTCCTATAAAGCCTATGGAAGGCTACAAAAAAAATGGCCGCCGGGGGAGGAGGTAAATGCAGTGCTACATGAGGTCGGAGCGATCGCCGCCAAAATGGCGGCGCTTGGCGCCAAAAACGCTGCTCCCAGCTACAGAAGAAGCCCTCATTGCCTGTAGTCATCATTAAAATGGCGGACCGCAGCAGC
Source organism: Pelophylax lessonae (assembly GCF_965119305.1). Lineage (NCBI taxonomy): Eukaryota > Metazoa > Chordata > Amphibia > Anura > Ranidae > Pelophylax > Pelophylax lessonae. The sequence goes on from NC_138776.1 coordinate 223,907,334, forward strand.
GGCCGCCGCATGTTGCACAAAACATGATCCACAGCATGTCCTATAACACATAGCATGTCACACAGAGAAATCACACAGTTATGCACACAGAACAGTGTATCATAGCCCCCCTCCTTGCAGCCCACAGCAGCATCCAGACAGGGAGACCCATAGTGTGAAACAGACATGCAGGGTTACACAGTCCCAGACTGACACCCACTAAACAGACAGGTCCCCACACAGAGTACACTTACCTGCTGAGTGGCGTGGGGAACCCGCACAAGCGATCAAGCCGCTGCACATGTGACAGGGAGAGTCGCAGCCAGGACGCAGGACGACTGCGGTGCGAAACCGCATGGCGTCCAGTGAGGTAGCCACCTCACCATAGCATCCCTGCAGCGAACAGGGATGGGTCGTTCACATGTGCCAGGAAAAATACCTGACTGAACGCTTGACGGCAGGCTGGGAAGCCACTGGCCCACAACCTGCAACCAGGGGGGCCAGCCCGAGACCCAGCCCGCATGATCCTCTTCATCAGAAGAACTAATGCTGACAAAAGTAACAGCTAAGTAAAGAAAGAGAAAAAACTCAAATAAAATCAAAAAGAAGATAAAGGCTGAGACAAAATGCCCCAGCACAGAAACAGCCAGCTAACTCCTGAAAGCTAGACATTGAAAACTGAGGTATGGAACAGGAAGAAGGAGGGTATAGACTGAGGGGACCATCCCCTGGGGGTGGGATATGTTAAAAGCTTTAATATTGACATATTCTGTTGCCTAGCTACTCCTACGGAGCAAAGTCTAATACCCCATTGTGACGAATATGAAGAGGCGGCGACTGTCGGAGGACGTAAGAGAAAAATGTTTTTTTTTCACAATTTTGGCTTAGTTTTCTTATATAATAGAAAAAAAAAAAAATCAGGAGATATCCATTGCCATTTACCACAAAATGAAAGCCCAATTTATCCTGAAAAAAAAAAGGTATAATCAATCCAGCTGGATGAACATGGAAGTGGACGGACTGTTTTCACAGAGGTGATGCTAATGTTTGGCTCCCTAAGGGGGCAATGCATTAGTTCTTAAAGCAGTTTTACTGCTGTGCATTTATTTTAGGCGCACTGAGTTTTTCTTTGCAGTTTAATTCAATAAATGTTTTTTTAAAGATTTATGCATAATGATGGCCTTGTATTACTTTTGAGCTACAATTTTGAAAGAGGTGTCATCCTTTACCTGGAGTTCCAGGTTGGAACCAAAAACAGGGAAGAGGGTCCATCTATGAATTTGGAGATCCATGGGAGAGTGAATGCCCCAAATATAGGGGGAAGCATTTGGTGACCTATGTAAAGTATAGGTCAAATCTTTTAAGTGAGCATTTAGTGTGACAGGTGATAGAATACACATGGTGATCACAATAAAAGGAAAAATATCAACACAAGTGCGGCACAGATATTTGGATATTTTCGACTTTTCTTTTTTTTTAAAAAGACAATATACATTGATACATTAGGTTGTATTGTATGTTTTATTTGAACTGCAAAAATGTTTTGTTTAGGTTTGGTAATTGCAATATATTATGAAGATGGATTAGAGGTTTTAATCGTTATTCATAAAGGTATACATTGGTAGTCTAATGTAATACGGTATTAGATAATTGATCCAGTGCCCTACCCCTGCAGGTGGCGACAAACATCTTACAACTTTGTTCTCAAATGATAGAGAAATAAAATAAAAACTGGATTTGTTTTTATATATAACAAAACCGACAATAAAATTCTCATTTAAATGGAAACTAGATACAACTTTACGCAAAAAGGAAGCGTTTGGTTGTAAAAACACCTTTATTCTATATAACACAAAAAAGGGCTCCTTACAGGACAGAGCCGCCAGCTCCAAAACTCCAGGAAAGTGACCTTGTAAGTACGATCTGATAAAGAAATCTCCCATACTGGCTTTTGAAGGACATACAATACCAAACGAAGGTCTCACAACATCACTGGAGTCCAAAGAGGCAGGGCCGATAAGCAACCCCCTGTACAAAAACCTTCATCAAAGAGTGAGAAGCTAGCATTCTGTTGGAACAACCAATTTCCGATATAGCCCTCAGTCAGTGTAAGAAGGTGAACAAGTGACCCACAGAATATTGGCAAGGATGGAAGCTCATCTGCTCCCAGCAATGGAAATGTGTTTCAAGTATGATGATACACTTTGCATGAAGTCACTGGGTTTAACTGGTTTGGTCTTGGAAGATGCCTGGGGAAAAAGGACACCTTTTTATGTCCTGAGGGACCTGTCTTGCCCGTGGAGACCCTCTTTGTCATACTGGGTTAAAAGTATTTGATTAATTCATCCAAAGACTCAAAAGAGGCATTCACCCTCAAACAGCATCCATTCCAACCATTTCTTACAGGCAGCTAGCATTTCAGCCAAACTGCACTGTACAGATGCAATGTAAGACAACTGACAGAGCGTATTTTTTATACCGTCCACACAACGTATGGCTGCTGGGAACTGTTACAGTTTACATTGAATAGGGGAGCTGGCCACAATGCTGCTCGGATTCCTGAAAACACCAACCACCATCACAACCACTATTGGCTGTGTGGTCAGTCCAGAAAGGCAAAAGCAAGCTTTGAGCAGGGCCTCAAAGTTCTTATCTGCAGAATCCTGGAAAGTAGGCACCTCCAAAACAGCAAGAGTGTCTTATTGAGACATATGAGAGCTAGACTGACCTCTGGAACAACCAATTTATTTAAAACCCATCAACCTTTTACTGTTCTGCAAGGTGCTTACTTTGTGGATGTTTCCAGTCCTCACACAAAACATCCCTTAGCTAAGGCATGTACAACAAACACATTACATGAGTTACATAGTTACATAGTAGGTGAGGTTGAATAAAGACAATAGTCCATCCAGTTCAACCTGTGTAGGTGTGTGTGGCTGTAATCATCTCACATACCCCTGAATGTTCTGATCCTTGAGATGTTCGTCTAATAGTCTTTTGAAAGCCACCATACTACCCGCAGAAACCACCTCTTGTGGTAGAGAATTTCACAATCTTGTAGCCCTAACAGTAAAGAACCCCCCACGTTGCCTGAGGTTAAAACGCTTCTCCTCTTATCGCATTGTATGCCCCCGCGTCCTCATGCAATCCCTTCGACTGAACTGCTTTTTTTCTAAGCTGAGATCCCCATTGAGATATTTAAAAATTGCTATCATGTCCCCCCTCAGGCGTCTCTTCTCCAGGGAGAATAAATCAAGCGATTGCAGACGCTCTTCATAATCAAGGTCCTCCAATCCCCTAATTAGTTTAGTTGCCCTTCTCTGGACTCTCTCCAGCTCCAACATTAAAAGACCGTTTGTTTCCTACACCTCATACTCATCGGTTTCTCGGCCCAGAGCAGAGTTCAACTTGAGAAATTTGCACACCTCCTCTACAAGCACTGTAATGATGTCTCAATTTTGGGGACACTGGCAGAGGGACCTTCTTCCACAGACAAATCTTCCAAAATGGAGGAAGCATTCTCCCACAGGTGAATCCTGCTCTTCCAAATCCAAGCAGACAGAATACTCAAGAACTAAAGGACTGTGAGCCCACTCTTTCATAGCTGGCCTCTGAAAAGCTGGATTTTTGTCTTACCGTAAAATCCTTTTCTCTGAGGTTCACCAACGGACACAGCTTCTAATCTTCAGACCATTGCGCTTTATGCTATCTCTAAGAGTAGGACTAGGCAGAAACCTTTTTTGTTACGCCCCTGGGGCAGTCCCAGAGGGTATAACATCACTTCCTGCTGTAGGACTCCAGTTTGTAACAAGCAGTGTCAGAAGAACTTATAACTCAACCCCAAAGAGGGGCGGCTGCTGTGTTCGTCAGTGAACCTCAGAGAAAAGGATTTTATGGTAAGACAAAAATCCAGTTTCCTCTTTTGTTCACTGACCGACACAGCTTCAAGTCTTCAGACCATTGGGATGTCCCAAAGCAGTGTCAACATGAGAGGTGGGAAAAAACACAGCAAATGCAGAATTCCCAACAAGGCTAAGCATAGCCAACCAGGTAGGTAACAACAGGAGCTCAACTAGGAACAACTGGAGCGCACCACCAGCAAAAATATTCACCCTCAAGAAGCAGAAGTCTCTGCAACCGCGGCCTACAAAACGTCACATCCGAAGATGCAAGTAAATCCACCTTATAAGATGCTGTACTCATTGTGCCCCCTTGATGATTGACATATGCCACAGCCGTAGCATTGTCTGATTTTATCCGCACAGGGCGTCCCTGTAGACGATCCGTCCATTGAGACAAAGTCTGATCGCCCAAATTTCCAGGATGCTGATGGGCAACCTGGACTCCTCCAAAGTCCAGACACCTTGGGCCGAAAACACACTGCCAAGACACCTCCCCATCCAGACAGACTAGCATCTGTGGTGATTACAGTTCAATACAGGGGAAGAAAAGATTTTCTCAGACGTAGGGCCGGGGAGCGGAGCCACCATAGAAGAGACTCCCTTGAACCCCGACTCAACAGGATCAGATTGTCCAATGACAGTGGATCCTTGTTCCCTTTGATTAGAATCTCCCTTTGCAAGGATCTGGTGTGAAACTGTGCAAACAGAACCGCCTCGAAGGTGGAGACCATCAGATCCAGCACTTGCATGCAAGTTCTGAGTGATGATCGATGGTTGGAAAATAGGAGCCGTATAGATTTGCAGGCTCGCACGCAGAAGCAGACTGTCCAGGTAACCTAGTACCACAATCTCCTCCTGCCGTAACAAGGCCAACACTGGGGCCAAAACCTTGGTGAACACCCGAAGAGCTGAGGTGAGACCAAAGGGGAATGAATTGAAAATGCTCCTCACCCACGGCAAAACGAAGAAAAAGCTGATGCCTGACATATATTGGAATATGAAGGTAAGCATCCTAGAGATCGATGGAAGCCAGCAGATCTCCTTGATGAAGGAAAGCTACTACTGTGCGGATGGACTCCATTCGAAATTTCTGAACCCGTACAAAGTGGTCAAGAGCCTTGAGATCCAAGATCCGACGAGCCTTGCCTTCCTTCCTGGGAACTGTAAATAGATTTGAATAAAAACCTCAGAAACTTTCCGACTCTGGTACCGGCATAATAACGCTTTGTGCTAACAGGTCCTGCACTGCTTCATAGAGGCCCTGTAGCCACTCTGGAAACAGGCGTAAGTTGAAAGAACCTTGCCGGAGGCAAGGACGGCAACTTGATCTTGTAACAAAACTGAATCAGTTTGGGGACCCATTTGTCCTGAATGAGCAAGATCCACGGATCCAGAAAGAAGCAAAGACGTCCCCCCACCCCAGACGCGGGTGAGGGTGCCCCTTCAGGCTGGGGAAGGCTTGTCTGCGGAACCAGAAGTGACCGCTTTAGACTTAAAAGGTACGGGTGGCTCTCGAGCCCTTTTCCTGCGATCCAGATGGACATAATGGCCGCTTGTGAGCTGAAAAGAAAGGACTCAGCTTACAGCAAGGTTCCTTGCCCTTAGCAACCTGTGGAAGCAATGTACTCTTGCCTCCTATAAGGCCCTTAACGATCTCTTCCACAGAGGCACGGAACAGACGGTCACCTACAAAAGGAAGACCAGTCAGCACCTTTTTTGAAGCCTGGTCAGCTGACCAGTACTTCAACCAGATCATGCAGGGAAGGATCACTGCCATCACGACACCCTGAAGGGTTTTAACTGCCCTCCAGATCCTGGTGCAAAATCTTAGACCATTCCATTAAAGTCTGGGATACCAAAGTGATCACAAAAACCGGTCCCAAAATTGAACCAGCCACTGTGAAGAGATACCGGACGAGAGGCTCAGTTCTATTGTCCACGGGGTCCTTAAAGGATGGGGAATCCTCCACAGGCAAAAGTGTGGCCTTATTTAGCATGGAAACTTGAGAATCCACTGACAGTGAAACCGTTCGTTTCTTCAGAAGAGACTAGAGACAATCTCATCAAAATAGGCATGAAAGGAAAACACCTTAGTCACCTTGGAAGATTTGCGGGTGCCAATCTGCACCGGCGTCGCCGACTCAGCTGCAGCGGAGTCCTCCAACTTTAAGATTTCCTGCACTGAAACAATAAGGGCCTCCACCAGCGCTTTTTCATGCGCTCATCCTCACCATTAGAGCACTCAATGTGCGTGGACGCAGGCTCAGAAGGCTGACTCACGTTTGCGGCGGCCAAATCCACCTGAGAATCTGAGAAAGCAGAGGATACAGGTGAAGGTGGGGGGCACTTCATGCCAGGCCTTCTTTGCAGGCTCTTATCTACTTTGGCTACTAGCGACTGCAGGGCTGCCATCATGGCCGCCAGGGCAGACTAAGACCCAGAGGTTCCCGCAACTTTCAGGAGTGGATTGGGTGGTGAAACGCACCGAAATGCTCCATGACCATAAAGGGTTAAGTGGAACAGCGCTGCTCAGCAAAGAAAACATTGGAAAAAAACAGGAGGCCCCCTCCCCCCTGTGCACAGCTGGGGCACCACAAGAATCAGCGCACCCACCGCGCTGTATACAGCAGAGGAAGGATAGATACCCCCAGAGACTCACCACCCGAGCTGGAGCGTGCCAAAACAATCTGCCACACTGCTGGAAAGAGGAAGAGAAAACGCTGACCTGACACTAGAGGCCCCCACAGCCTAAGCACTGCACCAGACTGCAGAAAAATGGCCACCATTGAAACTCTATGGGGAAACCAAAAACATGGCCCCTGGACTACACAAACATGGCCGCCGAAGCCGGAAATACATAATCCAAGGGAAATGGCGGCACCACGTGGCGCTACACGGGACCCTGGACCCAAGGAGGGGACCCACCGCAGGACCCAAGTACAGACACCCCCTGCAGGGGGCCAACAGCGGCATCATCCAACGCTCCTCCGGCCCAGCACCATGCAGCCCCCCTACCCAAATCCACCCATGCCCCCACAAGGGGCCGAGGGGGGGGGGGGAGACAGGGGACAGATGAGGGAACCCCACAAAAGGAGAAGGGTGTATCACAAGGGGGAGGAAGGGCACAGGAGGGACCTACCATCCCCAGGGGGTCCCGCGACCACCCCAGCAATTCCGTAGGAAAGGAGGGGGGAAAACTACTCACCATACCACGGTCATCAGGCGGGCGCCACTCTCAGTAGTCCACCATACTCTTGGAATGGGGGTACTGCGGCCTGAGGTATGCTGCGACTCTGCTAGTGACTGCTGTCGTGACCAGGGCTATGCGACCTCGCCAGGTGTTTCACTCGCCGGTCAGCCCCCTGTCCAGTGGGGCTATGTTGCGGCCAACCTAGCACGGCGCTAATAGTTGGGTCGCGCTCGCAGGCCAGACTGGGAAGACCATAAGGATCTAGGATATCCAGTGCATCGCCCAGTCCGGCTGTTGATTGCAGTTCACACAGGAACAAAAATAAAGAAAAAGTAAAAGAAATGGATTTTTGTAAAATCTTACCGTAAAATCCTTTTCTCTTAGCTCATTGACAGACGTAGTCCTCGGTGATACAGCACCTTCGGGTTATGTTGCCTCCACAGGAGTAGGACTAGACAGGAAATAAAATGCTCTGGCCACACCCTAGGGGCAGTCCCCGAGGGTATATCCTCTCTCTCTCTGCCCCAGCAAATCAGTTATGTCACAAAAGCAGTGTTTAGAGAATTTAACCCAACCCAACTCAAAAACAGAGGGGCGGGTACTACGTCTGTCAATGAGCTAAGAGAAAAGGATTTTACGGTAAGATTTTACAAAAATCCATTTTTCTCTATCGCTCATTGACAGGCGTAGTCCTTGGTGATACAGCACCTTCGGGGCGTCCCAGAGCAGTATCACAAATGAGGGGTGGGAAAATGGAAATCAAATCCAAATCTAGAAGGCCCAACCGGTGCCAACTAGAAGTTTACAATGCTCATCCTTAATGATGAGACTCAACAAAAAAATTTTCAAACAGAAAAAAACCCTCGAGGTAGACCACCGGTCTCCTCAAATTGCGGCCTGCAAAACCTTGCGGCCAAATGAGGCATCCGCCGATGCCATCACATCAATTTTATAAAATTTTGTAAAGGTATGTACCGACGACCAGGTGGCCGCCTTACATACCTGGACCACTGACGCCTGATGGCGAAAGGCCCAGGAAGTACTGAGCGCTCGAGTGGAGTGCGCCCTAACAGGGAACGGAGGACTCTGACCCTTAATAGAATAAGCCTGTACCACCGTCTGTCTAATCCATTTGGCAATAGTCGCGGCAGATGCAGGCAACCCCTTTCTGGGGCCATCCGTGATCACAAAAAGTGAATCCGTCTTACGGAACGATTCCGTAGCCTTCAGGTATACCCTGATTGCCCGAACCACATCCAAGGAATGCAACGCATGTTACCGATGATGATTGGGCTGAGGACACAAGGAAGGTAAGACAATATCTTCATTCAGATGAAAATCTGAAACCACCTTTGGAAGAAAGGATGGCTTAGGATGAAGTACTACCTTATCCCTATGAATCACCAAGTATGGGGACTGGCATGATAAAGCAGCCAGTTCTGACACCCTGCGTGCAGAAGTGATAGCCACCAAGAAGGCTACCTTCTGGGATAAAGTAAGCAAGGGAATCTCCCTGATGTTTTCAAAAGGAGGTTTCTGTAGAACCGACAAAACCAAATTAAGATCCCAGGGCGGTAAGGGCGCGCGGACTGGTGGAGCCAGGTGCCGCACCCCCTGGATGAAATTCCACACCAAGGACTTGGTAGCTAAAGGTTTCTGAAAGAAGATAGCTAATGCTGAAACTTGACCCTTGATGGTGCTCAAGGCTAGCTTCTGCTCAACCCCTTTTTGCAAAAAGGCCAATATTCGAGTCACCGAATAGGTACGTGGAGGAAATCCTAAAGATTCGCACCACGCGATATAAGTCTTCCATGTGTGATAATAGACTCTGCTGGAAGTCGCTTTCCTTGCTTTAATAAGGGTAGGAATGACTGAAGCTGACAACCCTCTGTCCTTCAGTACTTGGGTCTCAATGGCCAGGCCATTAAAACCAGCGACTGTAAAGCACAATGGTAGATTGGTCCTCGAGACCGCAGATACTCCCTGAGACGCAGTTCCCACGGAACGTCCGCGACTAGCAAGTCCAAGTCGGCCAGGCCGGCTTGGCGAGGCCAGCCTAGAATTTCTAGGACCACTGGCACTGACGGGTTTTGAACCAGGCGTCCCTAGAGCTATCTGGCCCCCGACCATCCGAGAAAGTCTGGTCGTTTTCTGTTCCCACACATTTATCCGACACCTGATTCCTATCAGGAACGGTGATCTCTCCTGGTTGAATCTCAGGGACCGAAGTCACCCGGCTAGAGGCTTCTTGGTCTGTCTGGTCAACCAGATCCGATTCCTGTGGGGAATTGAGACTAATCTTAGGAAAAGGTAAAGAAAAAGATCTGTTCAGGGAACGGTGACTACCGCTCCCTGTAGCACTTAAATGTTGGAAGGGAAGAATCGCACCGGTAGTAGTAGTCGATGCTCGATCTAATGTCCTGAATACCGGTGAAAACGTCCCCCCACCCTCAAACCGGGTGGGGGCGCACCTTCAGGCTGTGTAATCCTTTGCTTCGGGTTTGGCTGAGTCGGTCCTCAGTTTGTCCGACCAGCCTTTCTTGAACCCTCCTGGAGGAGTCTTGCCTTTCCCGCTTGTTCCAGCCGGGCGTGCGAACCCTTTATGGGCGGTAAAGAAAGGTCCTCGCTTGTTGCGAGGTCCTTTAGCTTTAGCAGCCTGTGGCAAGAAAAAGTGCTCTTGCCCCCAGTGGCATCTTTAATGATTTCATCTAGGGTGGCCCCAAATAGGCGATTCCCCTGAAAAGGGAGATTCGTCAAGGTCTTTTTGGAACCTAGGTCAGCTGACCAGCATTTTAACCACAGCACACGTCTGAGGATTACCACTGACATAGATGCATGCCCTAATAGGGGAGTAGTATCCAAGGCTGCGTCACAGACAAACTGTAGCCCTTGTATAATCTGTTCCATCAAATCAGATGTTCCCTGGGGAATATCTTTTCCCCTAAGGTCTTGGCGTACCAATCTCGCCCATTCCGTTAGTGTCTGGGAAACTAGACCGATAACAATTACTGGTCTAAATGCTGACCCTATCAGGGAGAAGATAGTACGGGACTCTGCTTCCATCTTTCGATCCACCGGATCCTTAAAGGACGAAGTGTCCTCCACTGGGATAACCGTGGCTTTATTCAGCCTGGAAATAGGTGGATCCACCACTGGTGGTACCGTCCATTTCTTAATGAGGGATTCCTCAAACGGATAGCGTCTAGCAATACGTTTGGAAATAGTAAAGGTACGCTTAGAATGCTCCCATTCTCCTTTAATTTTATTACCAAAACACTTGGGTACAGGAAAAACCTTCACCGTTTTGATGGGCTTGTTAGTACCAAAGGGAATCTCTGTTTCAGTTGCCTCTGCCGGTAAAACCTCAAGTCTTAAGGTTTCCCGCACCGCCACAACTAGTGCGTCCACCAATGCTTCTTCCTGAATTATGGCGGAAGCATGAACGTCCTCCTCACTGTCTGAGGGAGCTTTACCTGAGATAACAGCCCTTGCAGAGGGACCTGCAGCTGCAGTGACCATCTCTGAATCTGAGTCAGAGGTGTCAGATAATATAGGGGTAGGCGGGGGTCGCTTTCTTGACCCCCGTCCCTGACAGGCCGCCTCCACCCGAGCCACCATAGACTCCAAAACTGCTGTAAATGCATCCATACTCTGTGCACCGGCGGGTCCCGTGGCCCCCTCGAGGGAAACAGGTGTGGGTACTTGTGTGGCAGGGTCCATGATTATTCCAGTAACTACCCGGAAACTTCAATCCAAACTTAAATAAAAAACTTTTTTTTTCCAGACCCCCAGCGCCACAAAAGCCCCTCAGTGTTACCTGCTAGGGATCCCTATCGAGCGAGAGAGATAGACCCCCAGGCTCACCACTTGATGCTCAGAGTTCACTGCAACAGGTTACAGCGCTGTGTCCACAAACAGGAAGTCTTTTGGCTGGCTGCCCGGGAAGAAAGGAGGCGGCTCCGCCCCTCTGCACGCCTTCCGGCGCCTCCCCTAGCTCCACGAGGTGTTGGAGTCACCTCAAACATGGCCGCCCCCATGCTGCAGACACGAGGCTACGCCAAAATGGCGGCCTCGTGCGATCTACGGCGGTCTGTACAGCATAGCGGCGTCCTGCAGAGTAACTAGGCATCGCAAAATCTTTCTCTCATGGAGATCAGCTTGACCGGCGGTACCGAACCCTGGCGGAACCACATGGCCGTCGGGAGACCTGCTTCAGCTGGAGGAATGACCTGGCAAGCCGCATACCTGTCCTGTGACTTCTGACAGGTAGGATACTTCTAGTAACACAGTAAGATTCCAGTGCTGCCCCATATTACAATCATTTAAACATACTTTGTAATTAGATTGTCAGCTCCCAAACCAAGCCTGCTGGCTTTTTGTACACAAAAATCACACTCAATTAGGGGGATCTGTGACATGTTATAGGATAGAGGGGAACCCATCCTTACCATTACAGAGAGGGGCCCGCGTTCACCACAAGACCCGTCAGGGGGAAAAGGGGAACATTCTACTCACCATACCGGAACCAGGCGGGCGCCAACTCCTGACAGTACCCCTCTCCACCGAAGTTGGAGGGCTGTCGACCAATACGGACGCCGTGACTCATGGTCCTTGGCGTTTCAGCGAGACGTTTAACTCGCAGGGTCAGTCCCTTCAGTGGGACTATGTCGTGGCCGACCCAGCACGGAGCTATGGCCTGCACGCGCTCGTAGGCTGAACTGGGGTGACCACTGGATCTCAACATCCCGCCCGTCGCCCAGTTCAGCTTTCTTGCTTGAAGATCTCACAGGAACACTGGAGGAAAAAAAGCTGTCTAAAAAATCTTTTCTAAGAAAAAAATCCTGCCAGGACCGAAGATCCCAGCAAGGTATCTAGGTCCTTACTCCTGACTAGACAGAAAAAAAACTGATTTGCTGGGGCAGAGAGAGAGAGGATATACCCTCGGGGACTGCCCCTAGGGTGTGGCCAGAGCATTTTATTTCCTGTCTAGTCCTACTCCTGTGGAGGCAACATAACCCGAAGGTGCTGTATCACCGAGGACTACGTCTGTCAATGAGCGATAGAAAAATTCTATTTAAATAGGAAAAAATGCCAGGACTGCAGATCCCAGCTGAGAGCCAGGTCCTAATTCCCGACTAGGCGGAAAAAACTGAAGTCCTACAGCAGGAAGTGATGGTATACCCTCTGGGACTGCCCCAGGGGCGTAACCAAAAAGGTTTCTGCCTAGTCCTACTCCTAGAGATAGAGAGCATAAAGCCCAATGGTCTGAAGACTTGAAGCTGTGTCTGTCAGTGAACAAAAGAGAAAATGGGATTTTTGACCTACTGTAAAATTCATTTCTCTGTTGTTCACTGACGGACACAGCTCCTCATCTTCATGACTATATGGGTTATACTGTCCCCTACAGGAGTAGGACACTAGGCAGACAAAAACTTACTACGCCTATGGGGCAGCCCCAGGGGGTATACTCCCACTCTCTGCTATAGATATTCAATTTTGTTACAAGCAGTGTCGGAAGAGAAAAAAAAACAACTCCATAGAGGGGTGGGTGCTGTGTCTGAAAATGAACATCAGAGAAATGGATTTTACGTTAAGTCAAAAATCATATTTTCCATTTTGTTCATTGATGGACAAAGCTCCTCATCTTCATGACTGTATGGGACGTTCCAAAGCAGTGGCATGCCCAGAAGCTGTGCAGGGATAACGCGCTTGCACCGGAACTGACGAGCGGGGCCGGTGCAGGGCATTCTGGGACCAAAGAGGACGCCCTGGCTTCAACTGCCCACACCTGAGATGGCAGCGCTGGGCAAGAACTTTTCAAGGCAAGTATTTCTTCTAAAAGGTAAGTGTAACCTGGGACAGTTCAGAGGCTATCCATTCTGAAATGCACTAGTCCTGACTGTCCCGGGGGTATTTTATTTCAAAAACGTTTGAGGCTGGAACTCCGCTTTAACTGGGAGTATTAAAAAGTGTAGTAGTACTAGTGTCCACTTCAATCCACTGTCTAGCTTTTGTTCTAGCAGTTTTGCACTGACTGCAGTAGTGATTTAAAATCATTCCAGTGAGTGCACTATTGCAGCAGTAGTCCACTGACTCCAATCCACTGTCTATCTGTTGTCTAGCTTGTTTCTAGCAGTTTTGCTGCCGCTGACTGCACTGCTGCAGTAGTGATTTAAAATTATTGCAGTGAGTGCACTACTGCAGCAGTTTATGCATCATTCACAATCAGATGATGTGAAACTGATGTCCCTGCAAGTGCAGTTTTCCTATCGGTTTTCATGCAGTTAAGGTGTGAAGAACGAGCCCTTAATGTTAAAAAAGTTAACATGTTCAGTAACAGATGTATCGAAAATTTGTGTTTATTTTGCAAAACTTTAAATGTACAAAATATCGGCCCATATCGGCCGATACCGATATGTGATGGTCAAAATATCGGTATCGACAACGAAAAACCGATATTGGTCAATCTCTACCACAAACCTCTGCACTATACTGTTGAGGCGAGAGGCCAACAGATCTACCTCGGGAGTACCCCACCGGAGACACAACTGATGAAACACCTCCGGATGAAGTGACCATTCCCCCTGGTCCAACTCCTGTAGACTGAGGTAATCCGCCCGCCAATTTTCCACACCCGGAATGTGTACAGCAGAGAGGGCAGGAGCGATTTATTCTGCCCACCTGAGAATGACGACTACTTCTCGAGCTACCAGGACACATCTTGTGCCCCCTTGGTGATTGACATAGGCCACGGGCATGGCATTGTCTGATTGAATTCGTACTGGACAACTTGTCCAATGAGCCAAAGTCTGATCGCTCAGAGCTCCAGTACATCGATTGGTAGCCTGGACTCTTCCAGAGTCCAGACCCCCTGAGCACACACTGTGCCGAGGACGCCTCCCCACCCGGACAGGCTGGCGTCCATGGTGAAGACCGTCCACTACAGGGGAAGAAATTATTTTTCCTGACGAAGTGCCGGAGAACAAAGCCACCAAACCAGGGACCCCACCCCCCCTCGTACACCCCCCCCCTCCATACTCCGGCTCAACAGGATCAGATTGTCTAGAGACTGAGGATCCAGGTTCCATTTCACCAGAATCTCCTTTTGCAGAGATCTCGTGTGGAAGTGCGCAAACGGAACGCCCTTGAAGGTAGACACCATCAGGCCCAGCACGCATGCAAGTCCGAAAAGATGACAATCTGCTGGACAGCAGAAGCTGAATTGCCTCCTGCAATTTCTGAAACTTTTCCAGAGGAAGAAACACTCTCGCTGAGGCCGAGTCCAGCATCAGACCCAGAGTTGCCAGAGTTATCTCCAAGTTGGCCAACAGAGCAGTCATACTCCAGTACCGCTATGCCCCGCTGACGCAGCAATGCTAGCACCGGGGCCAATACCTTTGTGAATACCCGAGGAGCGGAGGCGAGACCGAAGGGTAACGCCACAAACTGATAATGCTCCTCGCCCACAGTAAAGCGGAGGCAGCGCTGGTGGCCAACACCTATTGGGCTGTGTAGGTAGGTGTCGATGTCAATGGAGGCGAGGAAATTCCCCTGATGTAGGGAAGCCACCACAGTGCGAATAGATTCCATTCGGAACTTCTTTACCTGCGCAAAGCATTTCAGCGCCTTGAGGTCCAAAATTGGACGCAACTTGCCTTCCTTCCTGGGAACTGTAAACAGGTTTGAGAAAAAAGTCTTGAAAACATTCCGATGCGGTCCCATAAGCGATCTGGAGACAGGTGCAGGTTGGAAGGGAAGAACCTTTCCAGAAAAATATGATTGAAATTCGATCTTGTAGCCGGAGCGAATGACTTCGTGGACCTACTTGTCCTAGATCAGGGAGGTCCACGGATCTGGAAACCAGCAAAGACTTCCCCCCACCCTAGATATGGGTGAGGGCGCCCCTTCATGCTGAGGAAGACTTGTCCGCAGGTCTGGTAGAACCAGGTCCTCATAGAACCCCCGGCGGAGGCCCTGAAGGGCTTCGATTCCTTGTCTTGAGACCCTGAGGGACGAAAAGGCCACTTGTGAGCTGAAAAGAAAGGCCCCCCATCTGCGACAGGTCTCTTTACCCTTGGAAGCCTGAGGAAGAAGATTACTCTATCCCACTGTGAGGCCTTTGATGATGTCATCCAATGAAGCTCCAAACAGGCAATCCCTCACAAATGGGAGATCGGATAAGGCCTTCTTAGAAGCCTGGTACACAGACCAGCATTTCAGCCAGATAATACACAGCAGGACCACAGCTGAGACAGACAATCTAGAAATCAAGGGAGCAACATCCAAAGAAGCATCACAGCCCTTGGACCAACTTATCCACCAGCTCTGCAAAGGCAGGGGGGAGCTGTTCCCCTCCAGGTCCCGGCGTTGACGTTTTGCCCACTCTGTCTTAGCTTGCGACACCAGGGCAATAGTAAATACCGGTCTAAGTGCCGAACCAGCCACAGTGAACATATGGCAGGTCAAGGCCTCCGACCTCCTAGCAGTTGGGTCTGTGAAGACTGGGGACTCTTCAACCAGGATGACAGTGGCTATATTCAACCTGGAAACTAGAGAGTCAACTACAGGAGGAACTGTCCAGTTTTTAAGGAGCAAAACGCTTAGGGATTGCAAAGGTGCCTTTGGGGCATTCCCACTTTGTGGCAATATTGTCAAAGGCGGCGGAAAAGGGGAACACCTTTGCCGCTTTTGAGGACCTGTGGGTGCCAAAGGTGACCCGCGCCTCCGATGTTGTGTTAGTCATAACCTCCATTTTTAAGGTTTCCCGTACTGATGCAATTAGTGCATCCACTGTGCATTTTAATGTGCCGCTAGAGGAGCAGAGGAATCATCCTCACTATGTGAGCATGCAGGGTGTGTGGACGCAGACCCTAAAGGGTAACTCGCATCCGTGGCGGCCGAGACAGAGGAAACCGGTGAAGGCGGTGAATGCTTCTTGCTAGCCCGTTTGCCCAGGACCAAATCTACCTTGGACACCAAGGACTCCAGGACTGCCGTCAGTGCAGTCAGTTGTTGGGACCCGGAGGGCCCTGACAGCCTCAGAGGGGATCAGGTGGTGAAATATGCCCCAAGGATTCCATGAATGGCAAGGGGAACCCACACAAAAGAAGTGCAGAACACTAAGGAACACCCCACTGTGCTGTCGGCATCACAAGGCCCAGCACAGAGCAGTACCGCTGCAATAGCAGAGGGAGGGAGAGAAAGCCCCCGCAAAAAGGACTCACCACCACTGGTCGGGTACTGACAGCCCGAACTAATTGCACACCATGCGGCGATCAGGAAGAAGAGTATCCAGGGATCAGAACTAGAGGCCGAGTAAGGGCTCCCATCGCCGAATCACTGCACACTCCAAAAACATGGCCGCCACTATTTTCAATGGGAAACTAAAGGAAAATGGCCGCCGAGGCTACACAAACATCGCCGCAAAATCTGTAGCTTAGAAATGCTACAAGAAAATGTCAGTCCTTGGCACCATGGGCTCCTGGGGACCCCAGCAGCACAAAAAAACAATCCAAACAGGAAGAGGGGCCCTGGCAGGCGCCCCCACCCCCGAGGAAAGATCGTTCGGTAGCCGGCGGCGCGTTTACCCAACCCCCATTGCAACACCCCAGGCCGCCGACCTAAAAAGGGATGTCCACCGCAAGGGGGGGGGGGGGGGGGTTGTGGGCAGATGGGGAGTAAAGGCCTGCATTAGACCACCGAGAAAGGGGGGGGGAAGAGAACGCTGACTGGGGAGGGAGACCAGGGTTCCGACTTACCCAGGGAGAGGCCTACATCCACCCCAAAATCCTTCGGGGGGGGGGGGGGGGTGCAGCTTTTTACCATACCAAGAACAGGGTGGCAACTGCTCCATTGTTATGTGGGTGCTGGCAGCCAGGAGGAGATGCTGCAAATCAGGCCAACGCCAGTTCGTATGCGCCCTCACGAGATGTTTAACTCGCAGGCAAGCCACTTTCCTGTGAGGCTATCTCCCGGCCAACCTAGCGTGGAGCTGCAGTCTGCACACGCTCGCTGGGAGGACTTTAAGGATCTAGATTATCAAGTTTGTCGCCCAGTCCGGCACTTGATTGTAGATCTTACAGGAACAAAATAATAAAGAGGAAAGAATTCCATTTAAAGGGAAAAAATTGCCAAGACCAGAGATCCCAGCAAGGAAATAGGTCCTTACTCCTGACTACGCGGAAAAAAAACTGAATACCTATAGCAGAGAGTTGGAGTATACCCCCTGGGACTGCCCCATAGGTGTTGTCAAGTTTTGGTCTGCCTAGTGCCCTACTCCTGTAGGGGGCAGTAAAACCCACATAATCATGAAGATGAGGAGCGGTGTCCGTCAATGAACAAAAGAGAAATATGGGTTTGATAAAGTTAATTATAAAGCACACAAAATATAGCATTGGTAATAAAAGTATGTGTGTGAAAAGTATCCACATATCGTTATGTGTAGATGCTTTGCAATCATCCAAATCTCTTTGAGAAGGAAAGTGTCAAATGGCTGAAGAAGCTGGTATAGTAGCCAGGAGTGTGCTTAAGCTTTATGTGTTTTCAGTGAGAGGGTTAAAGTTTTTTTTTTAAATGATGTTCATTGACGGACACAGTGACATATCTTCATTAGTCGAATGGGTTATGCTGCACTTCTTTAGGAGTAAAATACTAGGCGGAAAAGGGTTAAAGTTAACATAACTTTTAGCAACGCACATGGGGCAGTCCTAGGTGGTATACACCCACATCCTGCTCTAATATTCAGTTCTGTAACAAGCAGTGTCAGAAGAATCCATAACCCAAACTCCACAGAGGGGTGGGTGCTGTTTCCGTCAATGAACATCAGAGAAAAGGATTTTACGGTAAGACAAAAATCAAGTTCTCATTTTCATTAATTGACGGACACAGCGACATATCTTCATTAGTCGAATGGGACGTCCCAAAGCAGTAATAGCATGAAGGGAGGAAAATTAACACAGCAAGAACAATTCCCAACAGGCTAAACACAGTCAACCAGGTAAACAAGGAGCTCAACCTGGAACAACTGGAGCTCACATACCAGAAAAGAAATACCCCCAAGAGGTAGAAGTCTTCATCACCGGGGCCTGCTAAGCAGCATCCGCAGATGCAAAAAAATCCACTTTGTAAAACTTAGTCAATTTGCAAAACTGAACCACTGAAGCCTGATGAAGGAAGGCCCAGGAGGTACTGAGCGCCCTCGTAGAATGCGCCTTAACAGGGAAAGGAGGAACCTGACCCTTAATGGAATAGGCCTGCACCACCGTCTGCCTGATCCATCTAGAAATGGTCGCAGCAGACGCAGGCTGTCCCTTACAAGGACCCTCCATCAGAACAAACAAGGAATCCGACTTCTGAATTGACTAAGTCGCCATTAAGTACACCCTGATGGCCCAAACCACGTCAAGCAAATGCAGAGCAACCTCCTTGGGGTGCTTAGGCTTACTACATAATGAAGGCAACACAATGTCCTCATTCAAGTGAAAACCTGGCACGATCTTAGGAAGGAACAACTGACAGGGATGGAGCACTACCTTGTCCAGATAAACCACCAGATAAGGTCGACCAACAGGATAACGAAGCCAACTCCGAGACCCTGCGTGCAGAAGTAATTGTCACCAAGAAGCCACTTTCTGCAACAAGGTAAGTAAAGGAATGTCACGAATATTCTCAAACGGCTGTCTTTGAAGGAACGACAGTACTAGGTTGAGATCCCACGGAGGCAATAGAGACTGCACCGGGGGAGCCAAATGATGAACTCCCTGCACGAATGTGCGAACAAAGGAATTCATTGCCAGTGGTCTTTGGAATAAAACTGCCAAAGCCGAAATCTGACCCTTAATGGTGCCCAAGGCCAAACGTTGATCAACACCTTTTTGTAAGAACTCCAGAAGACTGTATACCGAGAAGGCCCGGGGAGAAATTTCCAAGACTCGCACCAAGAAATAACGGAATTTTTGTAAAATCTTACCTGTAAAATTCCTTTCTCTGAGTCCTCCGACAGTCGCCGCCATCTTCATATTCGTCACAATGGGGTTAATGACCTTTGCTCCGTAGGAGTAGCTAGGCAACAGAATATGTTAATATTAAAGCTTTTAACATATCCCACCCCCAGGGGGTGGTCCCCTCAGTCAATAACCTCCTACTTCCTGTATCCATACCTCAGTTTCAGTGGAATAGCAGTAGAGTATACAACCAAACCCCAAAAGAGGGGCGGGGGCGGCGACTGTCGGAGGACTCAGAGAAAGGAATTTTACAGGTAAGATTTTACAAAAATTCCGTTTTCTCCATATTCGTCACAATGGGGACGTCCCAAAGCAGTGCAAACATGAGGGGTGGGAAACGCAGCCGCGCTTAAAGGCAACGCAGTCTCCACATCAGAGAAAGGAACCTTACCAAAGGAAGGAAACCAGCTGGGCAACATGAAAAAAAGTTTGCTCAACAGGAGCAACAACCCAGGAAAAACAAATACACTTACCTCTTAGATGGCGTGGGGAACCCGCATAGGCGAACAAGCCGCTGTACATGTGACAGGGAGATTCGCATCCAGGACGCAGAAAAAACTGGGGTTGAGAAACCGCACAGCGTCCAGTGAGGTAGCCACCTCACCATAGCACCCCTGCACCGAACAGGGATGGGTCGTTCATTGCGTCAGGAGCGTTACCTGACTGAACGCTCGAAGGCAGGCTGGGAAGCCACTGACCCACATGGGGATCAGCCCGAGACCCAGCCCGCACGAATCCTCTTCATCAGAAGAACTAATGCTGACAAAAATAACAGCTAGGTGAAGAGAGAGAAAAAAACTCAAACAAAAATCAAAAAAAGAAGAGAAAGGCTGAGACAAAATGCCCCAGCATAGAGAACTCCAGCTACTCCTGACAAGCTAGACATTGAAACTGAGGTATGGATACAGGAAGTAGGAGGTTATTGACTGAGGGGACCACCCCCTGGGGGTGGGATATGTTAAAAGCTTTAATATTAACATATTCTGTTGCCTAGCTACTCCTACGGAGCAAAGGTCATTAACCCCATTGTGATGAATATGAAGATGGCGGCGACTGTCGGAGGACGTAAGAGAAATACGCTTTCCAAACTCTATGGTAAATTTTCTGAGAGGCAGACTTTCTGGCCCTTAAGTTAGGAATCACAGATTCCCACAAACCCCTATCCTTTAGAACCTGGCTCTCAATAGCCAACCGTTAAAGCCAGCGATCATAAAGCAGGATAGAAGATCGGTCCTTGAGACAGGGGGATCTTTTCTGAGAGAAAGCCGCCAAGGGGCGTCGGCTACCAAGCCTACCAGGTCCACGTACCAGGACTGCTGCGGCCAGTCTGGTGCCACCGGAATCGCTTCTGCCTGGATTCTGCGCAGAAGCTGTATTGGAGGAAAAGTCAGATGATACTGGCACCAAGGAGCCACCAGAGAGTCCGCGGCATCCGCCAGAGGATCCCGAGACCTCGCAACGAACCTCGGAACCTTCCAGTTAAAAACGGGAGGCCAACAGGTCCACATCTGGTGTCCCCCACCGAAGACACAGCTGATGAAAAACTTCCAAGTGAAGAGACCATTTTCCAAGACAGAGAGCCTGACAACTGAGGTAGTCCACCTGCCAATTTTCCACCCCTGGAATGTGCACTGCTGATAGTGACGGAACAAGACGCTCCGCCCATTGCACAATATTGGCCATTTCTTTTGCCACTAGTGCACTTCTGGTGCCCCCTTGGTGATATATGCCACAGCCGTGGCATTCTCCAATTGGATCCTCACCGGACACCCCCGC
This sequence comes from Pelophylax lessonae, assembly GCF_965119305.1. Classification (NCBI taxonomy): domain Eukaryota; kingdom Metazoa; phylum Chordata; class Amphibia; order Anura; family Ranidae; genus Pelophylax; species Pelophylax lessonae. The sequence continues at coordinate 223,928,183 of NC_138776.1, forward strand.
AGACTATCCATCCACCGGAGTAAGCAAAGACTGATGGCTTGAATTTCCAGGATGTTGATAGGCAGACAGGATTTCACTGAGGAGCAGACCCCCTGGGCTGAATCTGTGCCCAGGACACCCCCCCCCCCCCCCATCCAGACTGGCGTCCGTAATCACGAATGTCCAGAACAGTGGGAGGAATGATTTTCCCTGATGAAGTGCCGGGGAGTGGAGCCACAAAAAGCAGAGACCCTCTCGCCACCCAACTCAACAGAATCAATTTGTCCAGAGACTGTGGGTGCTTGTCCCATTTGGTTAGAATCTTTTTGCAGAAGCCTGGTATGGAACCGAGCAAAAGGGAATGGCCTCAAAAGTGGAAACCATCAAACCCAGCACCTGCATGCAGGTCCTCAGACGACTGACGATTGGCTAGCAAAAGGCGAATTGCCCGCTGCAACTTCAAGAGTTTTGACTCCGGGAGAAACACCCGGGCTGACGCTGAATCCAGAGTCAGCCCCAGAAAGTCCAACTTGTTGGATGAAGTCAAGGCTGACTTTTGGAAATTCAGAATCCAACCAAACTCCTGCAGAGTTCTCCCTGTGATATCCAGATCCTCCTTCAGGACCGATGACTATTCCGCCCTCAGAAGAAGATCGTCCAGGTATCCCAGAACCAAAATCCCCCCATTGCCTGAGTAAGGCTAACACCGGGGCCAACACTTTTATGAACACCCGAGGAGCGGAGGCGAGGTGCTTCTCGCCTATGGCGAAGCGAAGGAAGCAATCTCTGATGTAGATCAGAATATGAAGGTAAGCATTCTTGATATCAATGGAGGCTAGAAAGTCCCCCTGATGGAGGGAAGCCACGACTGAACGGATTAATTCCATTCTGAATTTTTGAACCCGCACAAAATGGTTCAAGGCCTTTAGATTCAGGATAGGCCGAACCTTCCTTTCATTCCTGGGGACAGTGAAGAGGTTGGAATAAAACCTCTGAAAACATTCTGACTTGGGAACAGGAACCATCACCCTTTGGGACAATAAGTCCTGAACTGCTCCAAAAAGGCTTTGAAGGTGATCCTTGGACAGACTCAAATTGGAGGGGAAGAACCTTGGCGGGGGGCAAGGACCGAAACTCGAACTTGTAGCCGTACCGAACCAACTCGGGAACCCATTTGTCTTGGATGAACCAGATCCATGTGTAATGGTGTCGTGTGTTAGGACACCATTTTGTCATCACGGCATCCATTTTATCCAAGTGACACAGGGGACCATTTCGTTTAAATCTGTCATCGAGCAGATGTGTACTCAGAGAAATTTTCCTCCCCCCCCCCCCCCCTTGAGCGAAAGTAGCCCCCACCTTCCCCTAATCAGTATGCCAACTTCAAACAAAAGCCTTATCTGCACATTCTAGCAGAAGTGGTGTCTTCAAGAACAGCATGGGGTCATAAACGAGCAGATCGTATCTCAAACGCAGACCAATTTCTGAGCAGATGGCCAGGGAGGGTGTCTTGTCTCCACAAGCCCAGTTGTTAATTAAAAGGTAACACCTACATCTCACAAATCCATAACTTTTTACCCGAACATAACATATTAACAAAAAGTATATATTTGAATGGCCAATAAAATACGGGACGCAACAAGACCACACATGGTCATCCTGTCATACAGGGAATAGAAAAGAGCGATAAGATATTCCCTCTGTAATAAAAGATATTCAGGTTTGATATTGTTTGAAAGCAAATGACATGCTTAGTTATAAAATATCAGTTTCAAGAATGTAACCCTTACAAAAGTCGAGATATTAAGAGTGGTATGACTCTGTCCACAAAGGTACATTTAAAAATGGTCGTAAACCACTGGACCGCCCTTTGCCACTCTGTTGTAATTGGTGAGAGGTGTCCGTCACCGCCCCTTTGATCTTAGAGGAAAGCTTGCTCAAGCTTTGCAGTTTCAGTCTTCGTTCTTAATTTTAACATCAAGCAGTAACATCGCTGAAGGGAAGGACCGATCACATGTTCAGCCTCTGAACTCTGAAACACCCAGGACTTTTGAATGCAAGTATTTCATTTCTAATTCTTTCTCTATTCTTCTAAATTGCTGTATTGTATCTCTATTTCTTTGTAACCCATTTTTCTGTAAATATTTTTATTTGCACCAATCTTAACCTTTCTTATAATTAAACCTCATTTTGAAAAGTGTTAATTTTGTCTCTAAGCTCTTAAACGCAAACTGACCCAAAGAACCTGCCTCCTGAAAAGTGCTACAGTTTAGGATAAATCCTCCGGACATCCCTGTCTGCAGGTGACAGCGCATGTTACGGATGATTTTTCTAAAGTCATAATTGGTATTTCTAAAATTTACGAGCGTCCGCTGGGCTCATTCAAACGTAGCGGTGGTGGCAGAGAAAGAGTTAATTGTTTAATTAGCCCGGTGACAATCGCTCTCAGTCTGCTGGCATCTAGATTGTGGTCCCGCAAGCTGGACAATCTGTGTGCCGGGTGCAGCTGAGAGTGGCATTGTTACACAAGTGACGGCAGGGTGTGAGATTGCCTGGTCCTTGGTCACGAGTTGGATGAGAAGGCCAGGGGTCTGATACCCGCCACCGTCACACCATGGATCTGGAAAGAAAGGAAGACGTCCCCCCCCCCCCGCCCTTCAGGCAGAGGAGGGCTTCTCCATGAGGCTGGAGAAACCCGCCTTGGACTTACCATCCCAGGGTCGTTGGACGAAAGGGCTGCTTGTGAGCTAAAAAGACCGGACCACGTTTGCGGAAAAACCCTTTATTCTTAGCAACCTGTGGGAGCAAGGTACACTTGCCTCCAGTGAGGCCCCTAATGATCTCCTCCATAGAGGCTCCAAACAGATGGTCACCCACAAAGGGAAGATCAGTCAGAACCTTTTTGGAAGCCTGGTCCGCAGACCAGCATTTCAACCAGATCATGTGGCGTAAATTCACTGCCATCACCAATGCCCTGCAGGCTAACGGAGCTGCATCCAAGGAGGCATCACAGATGGATTGCAATCCCTGAATTATTTACTCCGCCATTTCCTGGAGAGTGCTGACCCTCCTTCAAATCTTGGCGTAACAGCTTCGCCCAGTCCGTCAAGTTCTGGAAGACCAAGGTAATGGCAAACACCGGTCTCAAAAATGAGCCGAGCCCGGTATACAAATGGCACACCAGTGCTTCAGCCTTCCTATCTGTAGGATCCGTAAAGGATGGAGGGTTCTCCACTGGCAATAATGTGGCTTTATTCAATCTCGAAACCTGGGAGTCTACCACCGGTGGTACCGTCAGTTTCTTTACCAGGGTCTCTTCAAAGGGATATCTCCTAGCGAAACACCTAGGTATCCCAGCCATACGTTTCAGGGAACCCCATTGACTAGCGACAATCTCGTCATAATAGGCAGGGAAAGGAAACACTTTAGTCACTCTGGAAGGTCTGCGGGTGCCAAACTAAACCGGCGTGGCCAACGCAGCATCCACTGCGTCCTCTATTTTTAAAATTTGAGGGGGGAAAGAGTGGGAAGGGATGGAAAAAAAAACAATTAAGGGTAGTTAAAACACACTAGGAGCTTGTCCGACTTCCGGGATGTAAGGAACGTTTTCTCCTAGCTCCGCTGCCACACATTCATCCGCTTTATAATCCTGAGCCATCCAACGTCTGATCTGGAAAAAACTTATACCCTGATCATCCTTACCTGCTCCTGCATCCCACGAAGATGGTCAAGTACAGCAAAGATGTTCAGTTGTCCCCGACGAGTCGCGGTCTGGGTCCGTCCGGACAGGCCCAAGATGGCGCCCGCACATCCTCTCTGGGCAGCGAAGTTTCGAGCTGCTCGCAGGCAACCTGAATGGGAGACAGCGCTGACTGGCCGGTATTGCCACCCGCCGGTACTATGGTAGGTACTAGGTACTATTACTACAGATATGGCTGTGGACACTTTAACTGTCCTGTCCTCGAATGTTCTAGGCCTCAACGACAAAGTTAAGAGGGCCCTGGTGTTTACCTTAAAAAGTATAAGCCTCACGTGATTTTTTTTCAGGAGACAAACTTGACTGGATCTAGGGTCCTGGCTCTGAAGAGAGCGTTTATCGCTCATGACTTCCATTCCACATTCTCGAATTATGCCAGGGGAGTGTCTATACCGATTGCGCGTTCCCTTAAATGCAATGTGAAACATGTGGTTACTGATGTTTATGCGCGCTAGGTCATAGTATTGCTGCAAATTAATAATATAGTATATACCTTTTTGTCTCTCTATGTACCGCCTCCGTTCACCCTGGCCTTTTGGGACAAGGTGATGGCCCAGCTTCTTCAAGTGGCAGAAGGTTCTATATTGGTGGCCGGGGATTTTAACTCAGTGATGTCCCCTGACTTGGACAGATGTCCCGGGGATGTCTCGGCTTCATCCTCTCTGGCGGCCTCAGTGAATAAATATCACCTGGTGGACTGCTGGAGGTGGAGGAACCCGAATAGTAAAGAGTTTTCCTATTATTCTGCTTCCCCTAAAACCCTTTCCAGGATTGAATTCTGTCTTACATCCCCTGACCTGCTCCCCAAGCTATTGTCTGTTTCCTATTTGCCCAGAGCAATCTTGGATCACTCTCCAATGCGGATTAAACTTTCCTCGACAAACGGGTACAAACTGTGGCGGCTTAGCCCCTTATGGTTGTCTGAGGAAATTTTCTTTAATATTACGGCAAAGAAGATGGCCCACTTTTGGTTGGTCAATCGGGAAACGGCCTCAGGCGCTATAGTGTGGGATGCCTTCAAAGCTACTATGAGGGGGTGCAGTGGCGGGTGTGATCAAACAGCTAAGGGAGGATAGAGCGTGGAGGATAGATTCTCTGCAGTCGGAGGCGACTGCAGCGCAACTGGAATATATTAAAAATCCCTCCTCTTCAAATTACTCTTTGTGGCGAGATAGCGCTAGGCAACTGGATCTGGTCCTACTGGAGAAAACTCAAAAAATTGCTCTACCAGAAGCAGAGTGTTTTGAGTATGGTGATAAAAATAGCAGAATCTTGGCATATCTCTCCCGTACTGAGCATCCGGTCACGGCCATATCCAGTGTCTATGATGATCATCTACATTTGTGTACTGAAGGGGCAGAGATTGCGGAGGCGCTTGTGTTTTTTTTTTAGGTCTTTATACACCTCCCGAGTCTCCTACTCCCCAGATGAATTGGACTCATATTTACAAAGTATCCCCATGGCGGAACTTGATCCAGCTGATAGCTTGCCCCTGGAGGAGCCCATTGCTGCTGAGGAGATATCGACTGCTATTTCCTCGTTTGTGGCCAATAAGACCCCAGGGGTGGATGGTTTTCCGAATGAGTGGTACAGAGCTTACTCGGAGATCCTCATTCCGCGATTGAAGGCATTGTATACTGAGGCCTTTGATGGCGGGGTGCTCCCAGACTCCCTACGGAAGGCTTTGATTGTCTTAATTCCCAAACCAAACAAGGACCCTAAATACTGCGAATCCTACCAACCTATATCCTTGATCAATGTGGATATTAAGATTCTGGCCAAGGTTCTGTCCCGTAGAGTAAATGCTGTTATTTCTAAGATTATTCATTCAGATCAAACTGGCTTTTTACTGGGATGCTCCACGGCCATAAACCTGCGTCGCCTTTGTACAAACCTCCAGATTCCGGTTGAAGGACTGGATACTAGAGTAGTGGTGTGTTTCATAAGGAGTTTGATTCGGTTGAATGGCCTTATTTATTCGCAGTGCTTGGTAGGATGGGATTCGGACCAAAATTTATTGGATGGGTCAAATTGCTCTATGATTCACCAGTGGCACACTTGCGGGTTAATAATAAGATTACGGACCAGTTCTCTATCTGCCGGGGTACGCGACAGGGGTGCCCTTTGTCACCCTGTTTGCTGTGGCTATAGAACCATTGGCTACGCTGATTAGGGGGGACGGGAGGATTCATGGCTGTCGGGTGGGGGACTTGGAGGAGAAAACGTCTTTGTATGCTGGCGACATGCTCCTATACCTGGCGGACCATGGGGACTCGCTGGCTACGGCTTTGGAGGTGGTGGAGACTTTTGGGAGGTATTCCGGGTTTAGGGTTAATTGGAGTAAGTCTGTGGCCTTCCCCTTTGACCCGCTTAGAGCCCCCGATCTGGTGCTTCCACGCACACTGCAGGTGGTAACCAAATTTAAATATCTGGGAGTGGTTGTACAACAACCTGTAAAATCATATGTTGATAACAACATTGCTCCGATGGTACAACGGTTTAAGCAAACTCTGTTCAACTGGGTCAAACTTCCACTTAATCTAATGGGTAGGATTAACATATTTAAAATGATATATTTACCTTGTTTCATTTATCTGTTCTGGCAAGCTCCGGTGTATTTGCCCAAACCATTGTTTGTCAATATTGAGTCCCTGATTATATCTTTCATATGGGGGGGCGAAGCCAGCTCGGATCTCCTTTAGCACACTGAAACTCCCTGCTCAGGCTGGGGGTCTGGTAGCTCCAGACCTCCAGGCTTACTATTTAGCAGCCCAGTTGACTCACGTACATGTTTGGTTCTTCCCTGACCTGCCGAATGCAGCGGATACCACTTCGGCGGCAGTGATGGGATCATATGAGGCCCTGCTGAATTCACTGTATAAGAAAGGGCCCTATCCGGCGAGAGGGGCGGAGATTATACAAATGTCCTATAAGATCACCCATATCTGTAACAGGAAGATGGGGGGTTCCTCCTTTAACATGTCTCCTAACGCTCCATTGTGGTATAACCCAGGGTTGCAGGAACTCTACAAGTTGGATGATCCTAGGAGGTAGGCAGGCTTTGATCTAAAACATGCACATCAGTTGTTTGTGGACCACACATTTAAAACCTTCTCGGAGCTGTGGGCAAGGCTGGGGATACCTTCCACTTGTTGGTTTTTATATCAGCAACTCAAACATGCAGTGGCAGCACAGTTTTGACTCCGGCAGGTGCACTTGGCTCCAACCCAGTTGGAACGAGAACTAATGGACGCGAATCATACCAAACTCATCTCTCGATATTATGCTTTAATTCTTACTGATAGCAGAGAGAAACTGGCCACAATAAAAGAGAAGTGGAGTGCGGACTTACCGCAGTTAGAGGGGGTGGACTGGGAGGATCTTCTGGGATCCCAATGTAATGGGATTATAGCAGCAGGGGATAGAGTGATTCAATTGAATTATCTGCAGAGTTTACTACACTCCATATAGATTATATAAAATGGGAAGGCTTCCCTCCCCGGTGTGTCAACGTTGTCAGGAGGATAGGGGAGACTTCTTTCACATGGTCTGGTTATGCCCGGCGTTCAGCTTTTTTGGAAAGCGGTGTGTACTTTCATCGAGGAGAAATTGGCACTTCCGAATATTTGCTCTCCTGACAGATGTGGAGGAGGATCTTCGGCAGTCTCAAAAGACTCTACTATGTATTCTTTTCTTCTATGCAAAAAAATGGATTGCTTTCAGATGGAAGAAGGCGGAACCGCCTACGGTCAGGGCTTGGGTAGAGTTGGTTAATAATGTCCTCCCGCTATATAAACTTCCATATCTGGCTCAGGGATGCCAAAAAAATTCAATAAAATACGGTCTTCCTAGCTGGACTCAGTCTCTGGGTCAGTAGAGGTTTAGACTTCTAGGATTCTTTGCTTAAAAATGACGCAATGGTTCACTGATATTGTGGTCTTTTTATTTACCTGAACTAGCTGAGTTGTTTTATGACTCATGATACATGGACGGCATTGATGTTTAAGATATGATATGCAATGTGTAAGGGGTGGGGGGGGGGGGGGGGGAAATATATTGGGAAGGGGTGCAAGGGGAGGAGGTTTCTATATGCACGGGTTACTGATTGAATTCTTGCATTTGATATGTCTTGTGTTTGTATGATCAATGTCCTTTTATATGCCGCATTGACCTGTGTAACGCATTCCTTTCCTGTAAATGTTCGGTTACCTTTGTTTGGTGTTTTGCATTAATAAAAATACCTTTAAAAAAAAAAAAAAATAAAAAAAAAATAAAGGTAGTTAAAACACTAGGGGAGGGCAGCTCATCTGTAAGACCACCGACCCCGAGAGAACCCGCACCAGCCCTTAACTTCCAGAGGGAGAAAAGGGGGGGTTACTCACCATACCATTAAAGACTCGGCGGGATTCACTCCAGGCAGGTCACCTCCTCATCTTGGAACAAGGGGTGCTGCTGGCCCGAGGAATGCTGCTCCAGTGGGAGCATGTTGCGGCCAACCTAGCGCGGAGCTGAGGTCTGCACATGCTCCCTGCTTGGACTGGGGTGAACATCAGGATCTAGAATATCCAGTGCGTTGCCCAGTCCAAAAGTTGATTGTAGTTATCACAAGAACAAATAAAAAAACTAGAGGACAAAAAATGTCAGAACCAGAGATCCCAGAAGGGAACATGGTCCTTACTCCTAACTAGGCATAAAAAAACAATCTTAGAGCAGGCGGTGGGAGTATACCACCTGGGACTGCCCCATGGGCGTAGCTAAACGTTAACCTTTTCAGCCTAGCGTCCTACTCCTAGGAAGCGCAGCATAACCCATTCAAATAATGAAGATATGTTGCGGTGTCTGCAAATGAACAAAAGAGAAAACTTTGAGTTTTCAAAGAAAGCAGATAAAGGCAAAGTTGCCTTTGTAAAGACAAGGCAAATATGTTGCGGTGTCTGCCAATGAATGAAAGAGAAAACTTTGAGTTTTCAAAGAAAGCAGACAAAGGCAAAGTGGCTCAGCACATATAGGGAAAGGCCACTCAGAAAAATAGGTGGGTATGCAGTACCAACAATAATTAAACAACCATTATAAGTGTGTGGCTCATGCTACATGAAAAGAAATAAGGAGACATTACCCATATAAGACTATAGACCCAAAATGACCAGGTGATGTGAAAAGGTGAAAATGGCTTAAGCTTCTGGTAACTAAAACCTCGAGCCATAATGAGTCAGGTATCATAGCCGTGGTAGGGTCTTCAAACCACTGTGCCCAAAATTGATTAAACTTTATCACAGTTCCTATTTGCGTAGGTGTCCTTATACATCAATATATTATAATTCACCAGTTGTTTACAAAATTATATGGTAGAAGCAGAGGATTTCTTCCAACACATGGTAATTGCTTTTATGGTGTAAAACAATAGGAGCCCAAGCAGTATCCTTCCAGCCATTTTAGATAATAAGTCCTCGAGGCCCAAGAAGCAGACTTATGGAGACCAGAAGATAGAGCTTTGAGTAACTGCATTGATTAATGTACTTTAAACAAAAGCTGTAAGCTGATTGCAGTGAATTATTTGCTGTGGGCAATGCCTGAGGGGGAAATATCCCCCAACCAAAGGCTTACGTGGCTGTAGTAGAGCTTCAGAAAAAAAATGAAAACCAGAACAGGCAAAAAAAAAAAAGTAAAATCTTACCGTAAAATTCCTCTCTCTTATGTCTTCCGACAGTCGCCGTCCCTCAAAGTCTTCACCAATGGGTATTGACTTCCGCTCCGCAGGAATAGCTAGGCATAAGACTTGTTAGACAAAAGCTTTTAGAATAGACACACCCATGGGGGCTGTCCCACTGGTCAATACCCCCCCTTGCAGTAAGCCATCCCAACTCAGTTTGGTAGCATAGCAGTAAGTGTACAAGAAAAAAAAAACCCAAAAGAGGGGCGGGGGCGGTGACTGTCGGGAGGACTCAGAGAAAGGAATTTTACGGTAAGATTTTACAAAAATTCAGTTTTCTCTTACGTCCTCCGACAGTCGCCGCCCCTCAAAGTCTTCACCAATGGGATGTCCCAAAGCAGTGCAGACATGAGGGGTGGGAGACGCAACCGTAGAAAAGGCAACGCAGTACCCACATCAGAGAAAGGAACCTTACACGCACAGTAAGAGAACCTTCTGGGCAACAGAAAAGGCTCAACAGGAGCAACAACCCAGGAAAGTAAACAACCCAGGGGATAAACACCCCAACAGCCAGGGACCCACAAAAAAACAAGGGTCCCCTATGGCACTGCCGCACTGAGAACTTCGCGGCCAAAGGAGGCATCAGCTGATGCCAGAACATCAACCTTATAGAATTTGGAAAAGGTGTGCACCGACGACCAAGTCGCAGCCTGGCACACCTGGGTCACCGAGGCCTGATGCCTGTAGGCCCAGGACGTACTCATTGATCTGGTAGAGTGCGCCTTAACAGGGAAGGGCGGAACCCGTTCCTTCAAAGCATAGGCCTGGACAATCGTCTGTCTGATCCATTTGACAATGGTCGCCGCCATGCCCTTCCGAGGCCCCTCAGGAAGGACAAAGAGGGAATCCGATTTTCGAAAGGACGCAGTGGACGATAGGTAAACCCTGATCGCCCTGACAACATCCAAGGAATGCAAGGCAACCTCCTTAGGATGCTTAGGCTTCGCACAGAGCGAAGGCAAAACAATGTCCTCATTAAGGTGAAAGTCAGACACCACTTTAGGAAGAATTACGAATTAGGTCGCAAGACCACCTTATCTTTATGAACCACCAGATAAGGAGAGCGACAAGACAACGCCGCCAACTCCGACACCCTGCGAGCTGAAGTGATCGCCACTAAAAAGGCAATCTTCTTAGACAGCAGAGGCAACGATATCTCCCGGATGTTTTCAAAGGGAGAACGCTGTAACGTGGACAGAACCAAGTTCAAGTCCCATGGAGGTAAAGGCTCCCTCCGGGAGGGGCCAAATGTCGCACACCTTGAATGAAGGTGCGAATTAAGGAATGAGACGCCACAGGGCGTTGAAAAAGAACAGTACAGATACCTGGCCCTTTATCGTGGCCAGCGCCAGGCGCTGGTCCACACCAGTCTGTAGGAAGGCCAACACTCTAGTCACCGAGTATGAGCGAGGAGAAAACCCCCTGGACTCACACCAGGCAAAATAAGCTTTCCAGGTACAGTAATAAATCTTACCAGACGAGGCTTTTCTAGCCTCGAGCATAGTAGGAATGACCTCTGAAGCAAAAGACAAGCGGAGCGCCTCTAAGTGCAATACGTTTAATAGGTTTAGAGCATACAGTAAATGGTAACTCACTAGAGATGAGATGAGTGAAAGCTCAAATGCGGAGTCATGGGGTCAGACTGTCCGTAATACTGCTGCCGAGAGATGATGGTGATCCTTTCCGGTAGATGGAAGGCGGGGAGATGCCTAGGCATTTACACTTGAGAAAAGAGCGCGCAAGCTCCCCATGAGCTTGGCGCACGCTCTGAAACGCGTCGTGTGCACTTTGACCTTGCTCACGTCACGTGGTTGACTCCGAGTCCCAGCTTGCCTCGAGAGCCCGGTCCCGGAAGAGAGAGCCGGCATCTCCCCGCCATCCATCTACCGGAAAGGATCACCATCATCTCTCGGCAGCAGTATTACGGACAGTCTGACCCCATGACTCCGCATTTGAGCTTTCACTCATCTCATCTCTAGTAAGTTACCATTTACTGTATGCTCTAAACCTATTAAACGTATTGCACTTAGAGGCGCTCCGCTTGTCTTTTGCTTCACTCCGTCCACAGATTGACTTCCTGTGCAGCAGAGCTGGCCCTTCGTGCAGACCCCCACTCCATTGTTCACCTTCTTCCAGTTCATCCACGGTACGGACTTCACCCCTGCCTATTGTTATATAGGTAATCCATTTGTTTACTCAGTTATGTTCCGATCCATGATCTTGCCTTTTCACTAAACCATATCTCAGTGCACTAGAGCGCCAGCCTATCTTTTATTTTTGCTATTTTCATTGGAATGACCTCTGAGGACCTGGCTTTCAACAGCCAGGCCGTTAAAGCCAGCGACTGTGAAGCAGGATGGAAGATCGGTCCCTGAGACAGTAGATCTTCTCGCATCGGCAGTCGCCAAGGAGGCTCGACTGCTAGGTGAACGATGTCCGCGTACCACGACCGGCGTGGCCAGTCCGGTGCCACTAGAATCACCAAGTTCGGTTCTGAGGCCAGCCTGCGAAGGAACCTGGATAACAACTGAATCGGAGGAAAGGCATACATCAGACGATACTGAGTCTCGGCCCAAGACAGAATATCGGTCACCTCCCGGGCCGCCCGGGCACTCCTGGTACCCCCTTGGTGGTTTATGTAAGCCACCGCGGTCGCATTGTCCGTCTGTACCCGAACGGGATGGCCCCAAAGTCGATTCGACCAATGGAAGAGACAGAGTTTAATCGCTCTCAATCCCAATATGTTGATCGGAAGGGAGGATTCCTCCTCTGACCAAGTGCCCTGGGCAGACAGGTTGCCCAGTACTCCACCCCAGCCCGACAGGCTGGCATCCGTGGTAATCACTGTCCACAGTAACGGACGTTAGGATTTTCCTTCCAACACCGCCGGGGACTGAAGCCACCACAGAAGATCCCTTCTGGTCCGGCGACTCAACGAGACACTCAGATCCAAGGACTGAGGTAGTCTGTTCCACCTGGCCAGGATCTCCGCTTGAAGAGACCGTGTGTGAAACTGAGCAAATGGTATCGCCTCGAAGGCTGATACCATCAGCCCCAGGGACCGCATGCAGGTCCTGAGTGACGAGGATTGGTTGTCCCTGATGGTCGTCCTGTAGGGTCCAGAGCTTGTCCTCCAGCAGAAACACTTTTGCTTGAGCAGAGTCCAGAACCATTCCCAGATAGGGAAGACGAACCGAAGGAGACAAAGTCGACTTCTGTACGTTGATGGTCCATCCGAACTCCTGGAGTGTCTGTACCGTAGTGGACAGATCGCGCAGCAGGCTCTGACTGGCACTCGATCTTAACAGGAGATCATCCAGATATCCCAAGACCGCAATGCCCTGTGCCCTCAGCAGGCCCAGAACAGGCGCCAGCACTTTGGTAAAGACCCTTGGAGCCGAAGCGAGACCGAAAGGTAGCGCTACAAACTGATAGTGGTCCTCCGCTATGGCGAACAGGGGGTACCTCTGATGACCCTCGAAAATGGGGATGTGCAGGTACGCATCCTTTAGGGCTACAGAGGCCAGGAATTCCCCTGGACTCAGAGAGGCCACCACCGAGCGGAGGGATTCCATACGGAACTTTCGAACGCGCACGAAGCGGTTCAGAGCTTTCAAGTCCAAGATAGGACGCACCTTGCCCTCCTTTCTGGGCACAGTGAACAGATTCGAGTAAAACCCCCGAAACCTGTCCCGATGAGGCACCGGGAAAATCACCCCCTGGGCAAGGAGGTCCTGCACCGCTTGATGCAGGTCCTGTAGGCGCCCTGGGGTCAAAATTGGATTTTTGTAAGAACTTACCGTAAAATCCTTTTCTCTTAAGCTCATTGACAGACGCAGTCCTCTTGATTAATATCAATTGGGTTATACTGCCCTCTACAGGAGTAGGACACTAGGAAGAAGAAAACGTTCTGGCCACACCTTAGGGGCAGTCCCAGAGGGTATATCCTCTCTCTCCCTGCTACAGGATGTTAGTTATGTCACAAAGCAGTGTCAGAGAATTTAACCCAACCCAACTCAAAATAGAGGGGCGGGTACTGCGTCTGTCAATGAGCTTAAGAGAAAAGGATTTTACGGTAAGTTCTTACAAAAATCCAATTTTCTCTGTTGCTCATTGACAGACGCAGTCCTCTTGATTAATATCAATTGGGACGTCCCAAAGCAGTGCCACAAATGAGGGGTGGGATAACAGAAATAAAAATCCAGAAGGCCCAACCGGAGCCAACCAGAAGCATCAAGGGTTCATCGAACAAAGATGAGACCCACCCAACAAAACCCTCGAGGTGGACCAATGGTCCCCTCAAACAGCGGCCTGCAGGGCCTTGCGGCCAAAAGAGGCATCCGACGATGCCATCACATCAACTTTATAAAATTTTGTAAAGTCATGAACCGACGACCAGGCCTTGCAAACCTGAAGCACTGACGCCTGATGGCGGAAGGCCCAGGAAGCACTAAGCACCCGAGTGGAATGTGCTTTAACAGGGAACGGAGGAACCCGACCCTTGGTAGAATAAGCCTGTACCACTGTCTGTCTGATCCATCTGGAGATAGTCACGGCAGACGCAGGCAACCCTTTTCTGGGGCCATCTGTGATCACAAGTGAATCAGCCTTACGAAAAAGGTTCAGTAATAGTCAAATACACCCTGATCGCCCGAATCACATCCAAGGAGTGTAACGCAAACTCCCGAGGATGCCTGGGCTTAGGACACAGGGAAGGTAACACAATATCCTCATTCAGATGGAACTCTGAAACCACTTTAGGAAGGATGGATTCGGATGAAGAACCACCTTATGCCTATGTACCTCCAGATATGGGGAACGACAGGACAATGCGGACAGTTCTGACACCCTGCGTGCAGACGTGATAGCCACCAAGAAGGCCACCTTCTGGGATAAGGTAAGCAAGGGAATCTCCCTAATATTTTCAAATTTCTGGAAAACCGACACCCAAATTAAGATCCCAAGGCGGCAAGGGAGCGCACACTGGCGGAGACAGGTGTCGCACACCCTGGATGAACCTCCGTACTAAGTACTGAGTAGTCAGTGGCTTCTGAAAGAAGATTTGTCAAGGCTGAGACCTGACCCTTGATTGTGCACAAGGCCAGTTTCTGCTCAACCTTCTGTTGCAGAAAAGCCAATATCTGAGCCACCGAGTAAAAACGTGGAGGAAACCCAAAGGGATTCACAACACGCAATGTAAGACTTCCATGTGTGATGATAGACTTTTCTAGAAGTCGCTTTCCTCGCTTTAATCAGAGTAGGAATAACCGAAGCCGACAAACCCCTGTCCTTCAGCACCCGGGTCTCAACAGCCAAGCCGTTGAAGTCAGCGATCGTAAAGCAGGATGGAAGATCGGTCCCTGAGACAGCAGATCCTCCCTGAGAGGAAGTCGCCAGGAAGCGTCCGCGACCAGCCTGACCAAGCCGGCGTACCAGGCCCGATGAGGCCAGACCGGAGACTGGAATTCCCTCCACCTCTATCCTGCGAGAAGTTTCGGCAGCAACTTGAGAGGAGGGAAAGCATACAGTAACTGGTACTGCTGGCAATGCCCGCGGCGCCATACTCCATCCCTGACAAACCTTAGTCATGGATTTGAAAGGATGGCGTTCCGCGCGCTGCAGCCGACCGATCGATCGGTAGGCAGAAGGGAAGGCCAGTTGACGGACAATAACAAATGAGTCGTCAACTGAATCTTCTGGAGTTTCTCCGCAGGGAGAAACACTTTTGCCAAGGATGCCCACGGAGCAACCAGCGCGTCTGCGGCGTCCGCTCGAGGTTCACGGGAGCGGGCTGCAAACCTCCGCACCTTCCTGTTGAGCCGAGATGCCAACAGATCCACATCCGGGTGCCTCAACGAAAGCACAACTGGTGAAATACCTCTGGATGAAGGGACCATTCCCCTTGATCCGGAATCTGACGGCTGAGAAAATCTGCCTGCCAATTTTCCACCCCTGGAATGAAAACCGCAGAGAGAGCATGAACCAATCGTTCCGCCCAACGAAGAATGCCGGCCACTTCTCTGGCCGCCAGAACACTCTTGGCATCCCCTTGGTGACTGACGTAAGCCACGGCCGTGGCATTATCTGACTGGATCCGAACCGGGCCACCCCGGAGCTACTCGGTCCAGTGAGCCAGACAAAGTCTTTCAGTACAAATATATTTATCAGTAACCTGGATTTTTCCAGGGACTAGAGCCCTTGAGCAGATAGCCTGCCAAGAACCCCACCCCACCCGGATGGACTGGCATCCGTGGTGACAATCGTCTAGTAGATCGGGAGAAATGACTTCCCCTGACTGAGCATCGGAGACCGAAGCCAGAGACTCACTGGTCCACTCGCTCATCCGGATCCGATTGTCCAGGGAATCGGGATTCCGGTTCCATTTGAAAAGAATCTCCTTTTGGAGAATTCGGTTATGAAACTGGGCAAACGGTACTGCCTCAAAAGGAAGCCACCATCAGACCCAGAACCCTCATGCAAGTCCGAAGGAAAGGCCAGTTGACGGACAATAACAACTGAGTCGTCAACTGAATCTTCTGGAGTTTCTCCGCAGGGAGAAACACTTTTGCCAAGGATATGTCTAAAGTTAGGCCCAGATAGTCCGGCCTCTTGGTGGGGACCAGGAATGACTTTTGCAGGTTCATCAGCCACCCGAACTCTTCCAAAGAGATCATGGTGATCTCCAAGTTTAGCAACAGAGCCTGCGGAGACTCTGCACAAAGAAGAAGGTCGTCCAGGTAGCCTAGAACCGATATGCCCCGCTGTCGCAACAGCGCCAAAACTGGGGTCAAAACTTTGTGAAGACCCGAGAAGCAGAGGCGAGACCAAAGGGTAATGCCACAAACTGCTAATGGTTCTTTCCCACAGCAAAGCGAAGGAACGCTGGTGTCCTGCGTAAATGGGAATGTGAAGATAGGCATCATTGATGTCTATCCAGTGTACAGTGGAGCTTCAACAAGGTTGCTCATATGCTGCCTGGAGCCACCTCTGTATTCCATGGTAGGCCCTCCACGTACTACCCGTAGTGGACTTAGTATGGCACCAGAATTGGACGCAGCTTGTCCTCTTTCCTGGGTACTGTGAACAGGTTCGAGTAGAACCCCTGAAAACGTTCTGTCCAAGGAACGGGGACTACCACTCCTTGTTGTGTCAAGTCCGTTACCAACCCCCGCAAAGCTTTTAAGCGATCCGGGGATAGTCGAATATTGGAAGGGAAGAATCGCACCGGTGGAAGTGATCGAAACTCGATCTTATATCCCGACCGTATGACCTCGCGAACCCATTTGTCTGGGATTCTGGAAAGCCATGGGTCCGGAAACCGGTGAAGATGTCCCCCCACCCCAGATATGGGTGGGGGCGCACCTTCAGGCTGTAGTGGTCTCATTTCCAGGTATGGAAGAACCGGACCTTTGTTTACCCGACCAGCGTCAAGCCTACCGTACCTGGTATTCCCAGACGGTCTCTCATACAGGTACTAAACAGGCCCAACCCTGTTTAGCTTCTGAGATCAGACGATATCGGGCGCATTCAGGGTGATGCGGCCGTAGGCCGCTTTGACGAAAAAGGAAGGTCCCCGTCTGCAACGAGGTCCCTTACCCTTAGTAGCCTGTGATAGAAAGGTGCTTTTGCCTCTAGTGAGACCCTTGATAATCTTATCCAGGGTAGCACCCAACAGGCGATCCTCTTGAAAGGGGAGATCAGCCAAAGCTCTTTTTGGAAGCTTGATCTGCCGACCAGCATTTTAACATAACATGCGCCAGAGGACCACCGCCGAAATCGGTACCCGCCCCAATAATGGAGCAGTGTCCAGGGCGGCGTCACAGATAAACTGTAGCCCTTGTACCATCTGCTCCAGCAAGTCCTGCTACTGCAGGGGGGAGACCCCTCCCCTGCAGGTCATGGCGTAACAACTTGGTCATTCTGTCACTGTTTGTGAAACCAGAGCAATGGTAAACACTGGCCTAAAGGCTGACCCTACCAGGGAGAATATGGAGCGGGATCTAGATTCCGCCTTACGATTCACCGGATCCCGAAATGACGGAGAGTTCTCCAACGGGATAGCTTTATTCAGTGGCGAATCCACCGACGGTGGTACCATCCATTTATTAAGGAGGGATACTTCAAACGGGTAGCCCTAAGCAATCCGTTTGGACATACCAGGGGTTCGTTCTGAACGGACCCACTCCCCTCAAAACATTTGGGCAAGGCACACCTTTGCCATCTTGGAAGGCTTGCAGTACCACAAGCAATTTGTGGTACTTCATCTTGCGATATGGCGGAGGCAGAAACGTCATCCTCACTATCTGAGGAGACGGGACCTGAGACAACAGTCCCAGAGGAGGAACCTGCAGCAGCAGCGACAGGCTCCGAATCCGTATCTGATCTGTCAGATGAGATAGGGGTAGACGGGGGTCGCTCTTTAGCCCCCCCCCCCCGTCCCTGACAGGCCACCTCCACCCGGGATACCAAAGACTCCAAAACCGCTGAAAGTGCATTAATAGTAAGGGGAGAATTAGAGGGTCCCGTGGTCACCTCTAGTGGATCATTTGGGGACACATTTATAGCAGGGTCCATGGCAAAGCCAGAAAAACCTGTCAGCAAACAAATGACAAAATCTAAAAAAGAAAAACTTTTTTTTTTTTTTTTAAGTAACCCCCCAGCGCAACAGCGCTTCTCAGTGACCACATGCTTTGAAACCCCTCACAGAGAGAAGAAAGACCCCCAGAGGCTCACCACCTGATGCACAGAAGTTCCTATCGGACTGCTCTCAGCGCTGTCCTTTAAAGAACAGGAAGTCTTGTGGATCGTTTTCCCGGGTAAAGGAGGCGGCTCCGCCCCTTTACACGCCTTCCGGCACTCCCACTGCTACTCCTCGAGGTAGCTGGGCGTATCCAAAATGGCCGCCCCCATGCCGAAGACACCAGGCTACGCCAAAATGGCGGCCCCGCGCGGCCTGCGGGAGGACGACGGCGGCCTGCGGATGGCCTGTGGAATCCGGCCTGCGGATTCCGTGCGGCCTGTGGGAGGATGGCGGCGGCCTGCGGATTACATGCGGCCTGCAGGAGGATGGCGGCGGCCTGCAGATTCCATGCGGCCTGCGGGAGGATGGCGGCGGCCTGCGGGAGGATCGGTAGTCCATGTAGCTGCATCACTATGCATTAGGTAGGTGCTTGATCATATCACCCCTCTTACATGACTATTTCAACCAGTAACGCCAGCGGCGCCCTGTCTCCATCCCTGACTGACCTCAGTCATGGCTTCCTCCTTTTACAGCGCCAGCTCAATGCAATGACTATCAGATAGTCAGCTCCCAAACCAAGTCTCCTGGAGTGGTATCTCTTATTCACCAAATCACACTAACAAGAGGGAGATCTGTGAAGCATGTCATAGGATAGAGGGGGAACCCAGGATCAGGAGGGTCTGACCATCCACAGAGGGGCCTGTATCCATTCCCAAAAACCCGACAGGGGAGAGGGGGAACATACTACTCACCATACCGGAACAGGCGGGCCCCCACTCCTAACAGAACCCCTCTCCGCCGAGGTGGGGGGTCTGTCGACCAATACGGACGCCGCAACTCAGTTTCCGACTGGCCGTAGGCGTCCCGGCGAGACGTTTAACTCGCGGGGCCAGTCCCCGTCCAGTGGGACTATGTCGCGGCCGACCCAGCGCAGAGCTAGGGCCTGCACGCGCTCGTAGGCTGACTGGGGTGACCACTGGATCTCATCCAGCCCGTCGTCCAGTTCCAGCATAATTGTTTAAATGTGTCGCGGCCAATCCAGCGCGGAGCTGGAATCTGCACGCGCTTGTAGGCCGGCTGGGGTGACCACTGGACCTCAACATCCAGCCCGTCGCCCAGATCCGGCATAATTGCTTGAAGATCTCACAGGAATAACTGGAGAAAAAAAGCTAACTAAAAAGAATTTATCTAAAAAAAAATCTTGCCAGGACCAAAGATCCCAGCAAGGAACTTAGGTCCTTACTCCTGACTAGACAGAAAAAAACTAACATCCTGTAGCAGGGAGAGAGAGAATATACCCTCTGGGACTGCCCCTAAGGTGTGGCCAGAACATTTTCTTCTGCCTAGTGTCCTACTCCTGTAGAGGGCAGTATAACCCAATTGATATTAATCAAGAGGACTGCGTCTGTCAATGAGCGACAGAGAAATGAAGATTTGAGGGAAAGAATCTGTCCGCCGGCCAGGAAAGGAATTCGATCTTGTATCCCGATCGAATGATTTCCTGAACCCGGAGCATTCTAAAGCCTCGCCAAAAAGGTAAGACCTTGCATAGGGAAAATCAGCCACCGTTTTCCGTGATGTCTGGTCAGCCGACCAGCTCTTCAGCCAGATGAGTCGACGGGTAAGAATCGCGACACTAGACAGGCGTGCAGCCAGAGGGGCCTCATTTAAGGCCGCATCGCACAAATACATGACCCCTTGATGAATTTGGTCCACCATGGCCAGTGTAGCAGGTGGGGCAGAATCAGACGTGAGAGTGCGTCTAAGCACCTTAGTCCAATCCGCCACCGCCTGAGCCACCATGACAGAAGCGAAAATAGGTTTGAGCATGGAACCCGCCACCATGTTGGCATGGCGGGCAAGAGACTCCAACCTCCTGTCCGTAGGATCCCGGAAAACCGGGGTATCCTCAGCGGGAACTAAAGTAGCCTTGTTTAACACGGCCACCGTGTGATCCACCTGGGGAGCCACACACCAGCGCAAATCCGTAGAAGGCGCAAAGGGGTAAAGCAGTTAAAGCCTATGAGGCACCGTAAAAGGGCGTTTCAAACTGTGCCATTGTTCATTCACAGTGTGATGAAACTCAGCGGGTCAGGGAAAAACCTGCGCCGACTTGCGGGTCCTATGTGTACCAAAAGAGGACACAATGACCGGAGGAGTGGGCTCATCCTCCAAATTTAGTGTTTCTTTTACAGAAGAAATCAACGCAGCCATAGCTGCGCATTCTTCAGGCAACTCCGGGGGAGAATCATCTACCCCTTCCACCTCCCCCTCAGACCCCAGCGGGTCCAGGGACGAGCGAGACCCTGAAAAGGGCACGCCAGCCACATCACCATCTGAATCAGAGGAGAAAGATAGTCTAGGCCTTTTTCTAGCAGCTCGTTCATCCATCAGCACCTCCTTTTTTGACACTAAAGTCGCCACCACAGCGGCCAAATTAGGTATAACGGGGGGGTTCAGCAGAACTGGGGTCCCCCACCAAGGCTGGGGGGAATTTGCTGTCCTGGGATTCCATTGCAAAAACAATGACAAAAAGTTCTGGCCCTTTAAAAGCGCTGCGGATTGCGCAGCCCACCGCTAAATACACTGTGTACACAGACCCCCCAAAAGGGACAAAACTGAGCCAGGAAGGATAAAACAGAGATATGGAAGAGACAGTCTGCAGAGCCCCACAGAGTGTTACCACACCGAGGAAAAGGAAGTGAGGTCACCAGAGGCTGAACTATATGCTGCAAGGCTAAGGGAAAATGGCTGCCCATAGAAAGTAATGGGAGGCTTCGGCAAGATGGCCACCGACATGTGCTCGGAACGATCGTTCTGCCACACACAAGATGGCGACGGATGGCGGCAAAACATTACAAAGCAAGCTGTTGCAAAGCCCATAGTGAAGCCAGAGATGCTGCCCACATTCCAAAATGGCGGACCGCAAGGTTTTTAGCTGCAGCGGCCGCCGCACACACAGTCTACACCTCCCCAACACTGAAAGTGACACAGGAGAGGGGCGCCCAAAAACACACAGCACCAGCAGTGCACTAAAAAAGACCCCCGCAGGGATCGCATCAGGGAGCCCCACAAACGCACAGACATGAGGGGACACACAGCAACACAGGACTGCCACCACAGACAGAGGCCCCACACAGAAAAGTACTTACCTGTACCGGATGGCGTGGGGTGCCTCTATTAAACGGAAAGCCTCTGTCCTCAGATGACAGGGAATGCCGTCAGCCAAAACGCAGGACACTGCAGCATGCAACCGCATATGCGTCCAGTGAGGTAGCCACCTCACAGGCTGCATCCCTGCTGCGAACAGGGATGGGTCGTTCATAGCGCCAGGGCGAACACATAGAACGCTTGATGGCGGGCTGGGGATCCCTCTGACCCTCTGCCCTGGAGAGCCAGGGCGGCCAGTCCGATTCCCAGCTCTGCAAAATCCATCTTCATCCGAAGATCCGACAAAACGAAAGCTGACAAAATAAACAGCTAGTAAAGCAAAGAAAAAACTGACATTCTTGCAAATAAAAATCATAAGAAAAGATTAGAAGGCTGAGACTGTAGCCCCAGCACAGGGAAGCCTATCTACTCCTAACGCTAGGCAGAGACAAACTGAGTTGGGATGGCTTACTGCAGGGGGGGTATTGACCAGTGGGACAGCCCCCATGGGTGTGTCTATGCTAAAAGCTTTTGTTTCTAACAAGTCTTATGCCTAGCTACTCCTGTGGAGTGGAAGTCAATACCCATTGGTGAAGACTTTATGAGGGGCGGCGACTGTCAGAGGACGGAAGAGAAAAATGAGTTTCCAAAAAGAGAAAATAACTAGTGTAAGAAATACAGCAGAGCTCCAAGAGGAGAGTGTAGAATTTGACAGGTACTGTAGATAATTCCATGACTGCTTTGTCAGGGGGTGATGAGAAACCAGAACTGTGCAGGTAAGAGGAGTAGTTATGTGTACTGGTAAATTCTTGAGTGCTGCTAGAATTTTGACAGGTTGATGTCTGCAAGGAGAGAGCTGCAATTACACATGCTAGAGATTGCTAGGTTTAATCTGTACTTGTGGTTAGCAGCAACAAGTGACCATCTCTGTAGATGAGCAAGTGAAATAGAAATGGCCGGCGTGGTGTAGGAGTAGTGGAGGTGCAATACGCCCACTCATCCATGAATGTGGGAGACAGATCCCGAGAGCCCAGAAGCATTGTTAGAAAAGCTTCTGCAAATTCGTCTGGCCTGGGGCCTTCCACTCTTTCTGGTAGTCCCAACATTTTCAGGTTCTTGGCATCAATTGTTTCCTGGAGGTCCTTTACTTGCCTCTGTGCAGAATTTAGCTTAAGGGAATCTAATCGAACAGAGTCCTACTTGGGAAATCCGTTTCTCTGCCCCATCAGGCGCAAGCGTAATTCATCCAGTTAGTTGCGGATAGAGACGTGAAGGCCCGGAAAAAAAATAAAAAAAAACAGAAACATTTCGGAAAAAAACCTTTTTCCATTTTTTTCCTGAAGGCTTTTTTGTTTTTTTCCAAAAAATTGGAAAAATTGAAAAAAGAAAAAAAATTGTGCAATATTTTATTTTAACATGATGAATAAAATATTTTAGGACAGGGTGTTCAAATATTTTCCATATCATTTCTAAAAAAATGTATGATATCAGATTATTCTAATTTCTGTGCGTGAGGACAAGCAAGTCCTAGGTAACAAACGGAACCCTCCAATGCAAGAACAGTATGCATTTCTTCCTTTAGTAGGTGCTGTGCTGCTATTGTAACAAGAAAAAGGTTTCAGTTTTGCTTTTGCATGTTAGTGGGTGCGTTTGGTTTTTTCTGTCCTTTTTATTAGGCCTCAAAAGCATTGGAAGAAAATACAGAGCAACAAAAAGGACCTGAAAGTAAATAATTAAAAAAGGTAAGAGTTTATACAGTACACCCCCCTCCATTGCGGGGGTTACGTTCCGGACCCAGCCGCGAAAAGAGAAAATCCGCAAAAAAACCCTATTAAAATGCATTGTAGGCATGTTTTTTTTTTTACTGTCACTGTACGTGTAAAAGCATTTTAAGGTCTTTAAACACACTTTTAAAACAATAGAAACACATTTAAACACATAAAAGATACTGAGAGACATAGCAAGAGCTATGGAAAACACAAAATTATTTCATTTTTAATGATTTATATAGTAAAATAACATTACAAAAAAAAATGCAATATACCAAGACCGCAAAAACTGAACTGCGATGGAGCGGGGGTTTACTGTATTTGTCTGATTCTGAATCCAGAAAACGGAATCATTAAGCTACATTTGTTTATCTTTATAAACTTTTGTGTAAATAATAATTTAACCACTTCAATACAGGGCACTTTCCTCCCTTCCTGCCCAGGCCAATTTTCCCCTATTAGCGCTGTTGCATTTTAAATGACAATTGCGCGGTCATGCAACACTGTACCTACACCAAATTTATGTAATTTTCCCCCCACAAATAGAGCTTTCTTTTGGTGGTATTTGATCACCTCTGGGTTTTTTCCTTTTTGCTAAACAAATAAAAAAAGACCGAAAAGTTTGAAAAAAAAAAAAAAAGTTTTTTTGTTTATGTTATACAATTTGTAAATAAATAAGTTTTTTTCCTGCACTGATGAGACTGCACTGACAGGCACTGATGGGATGGCACTGATAGGTGGCACAGATATGCACTGATGGGCGGCACTGATAGGCGGCACTGGTGGGCAATAATGGGCACTGGTGGGCGACACTAAAGGATGGCAATGATGGGCACTTGTGGGCAGCACTGATAGGGAGGGCAGTGGCGGGCAGCACTGATGGGGAGGGCAATGGGGGGCTCCCTGAGCCCCGATTGCCATCCCTGGTGGCCATAGTGGGCATCCCTGGGGTCATAGTGGGCATCCCTGGGGTCATAGTGGCATCCCCCCCCCCCCTGAGGGTCTGCACTGGTAATCAATGATCTGATTACCAGTGACGACCCCCCCGTGTCAGGGAGCCGCCGATCGGCGCTCCTTTACTCGTGCCTGTCAGGCACGAACTAAGGAAAGCCGATCAACGGCTGTTCCTGTTTACGATGTGACCAGCCGTGATTGGACACGGCTGATCACATGGTAAAGAGCTAGTCTCTTTACCGAGATCGGAGATGCAGGGTGTCAGGCTGACACCTCGCATCACCGATCGCCGCTCTGCGCCCCCCCGTCATATGACGTCCGGTCAGGATAATACAACCACATTCCCGCCGTCAATTGCCTATAGGGCGGGCGGGAAGTGGTTAATTACCAGTAACCTGGTTCTTCCCCCAGTGATCACAAAACAAGCATCACATTTAGGACTTGATGTTGGGAAGGTACTTTCAAATGTTGCAGACTATAGAACATCTTCAGGGATTTGGTCCAGGAATGCAATCTGGGATTCTGCCAAACATATTCCTCCTGCAACAATGTGGCAAGGTCTTTGCACAACACAGCCTCTTGACTCCTATTACTATTGCTTCTCGCCTTCTCCAGATACCTCCATCTTCTGCAGCAAGTGAAAGAATCTGATCTATGTTTGGAAACACTCACACCAAGTCAAGAAATAAACTGACATGTGAAAGGGTAGAGAAGCTTGTTTCGATCCAGGCAAACCTTCAGTTTTTAAAAGTGTAGCTGCAAGAAAATGATTCTGATTAAACGTCCATTGAAACTTAGTCCCACTCTCTTCTTAACACTTCCCCCATCTTCAATTCTTTTTTATGAGAATGGGGTTTTTATTTAATACTGCGGAGAGGAAATATGAAAAATTGTTACTTTTGGTTTTGAAAATTGTTACTTTTGGTTTTGAAAATTGTTTTGTGGAGGCTTTTTGGCTGTTCCACATAAATGAGTAAGCCCCCATTCACACTGGGGCGACGCTACTTCGCACCGCGACCTCCGAGGTCGCGGTGCGAGCAGCGCGCCGCTACCTCGGAGCGGCCGCCACGGACTTTGTAACATTGAAGTCTATGGCGGTCGCCTCCTGGTCGCCCCAAAGAAGCTCCGGACCCTTTTTCTGAGTCGGAGCGACTTGTGTCGCTCCTATCAGAACGGGTCCGCAGCTTCCCTATGGGAGGCGACCTGCGGCGACCTGTGAGGCGACCAGGTCGCCTCACAGGTCGCCCCAGTGTGAACGGGGGCTAAGCAGTTCAAAGAGATTGTTGCTCCCTTTGTTACAAATAAATATTATAAAAAAGTAAATTCTGTTTGTGATAATTGTTTAACTACACTATATTTTTTAATATGCTAGTTGTGATAATTGTATGCCAAGTCAAATTGTCCATAGTCATATTTTATGTTCCTAAAGTAACAGATTGACTTTCAATCTTAAAAAGACAAAAAAGTGCCAATGTAGCATTTTTTCAATTTTTCCAAAAATTAAATTTTTTCCCCCAAAAAAACTGAAAAAAAACCTGATTATTTTTCCGAGCTTCAAAATTTTCGAAAATTTTACATCTCTAGTTGCGGATAAGACTAATGTCTGTAGACAAAGTCAATTTTAGCAGTAAGAGTCTCCTTGCAGGCAGGTATGGCCACTAGGATGTCAGCACTGGAGGGCTAGTCATTTTCTATATCTGCTGAGGAGGTCTGAGGGCTCTCACCCATATGGTAGCTGCAAGAAACCGTGTGTCAAAGATGGTCACTGCAGGATGTGCACGGGAAACACTCACTGAAGAGCATGTGGGGCACAGATAGCCAGACAACATACGGAGAGCATGACTCATTCCAGTAGGTAGTAGGGAGTAAAATCCAGAACAACCCAGGCTGTAATGTGTACTCTCGGGATGGTGGTAAGCTTAGAGCTCTGCTGCCCTACTTTTATACAAGCTTAAAGCGGAGTTCCAGCCTAACCGCAAACTCACCTGTCCCACGGTCCAGCGTTGCGCCGTCTTCTCCCTCTCTGCTCCGCGGCGCCGGCATCACTGATGTGGGCACCCGGCTGTGACAGTTTGCGGCTTCACAGCCGGGTACGCACTGTGCATGCGCGATGTCCCAGAAGATTGCAGGGAGGGGGGGAGAGCGGAGAACTTCCGCTCAGGGCGCCGCGGCGCTCCGAGCGGAAGCGGGTACATGTCAAAACTAGGTACCCGCTCCCCCCCCCCCCAAAAATGACATGCCAAATGTGGCATGTCAGGGGGTTAAGACTATTTAAAGCGGAAGTTCCACTTTTGGGTGGAACTCCGCTTTAAGCCCAAGTTAAAAATGCTGAAGAGCTGTCCAGTATGCAGAAACTAACTGTATGGATTGCTAAATTGGCTAATTCTACACGGAACTAGCAAATCTGCATAAACTTATAAAGACAAATGGGAAAATTGATGAATCAGAAGTGTGTGATTAGGCAATAATGTGAACATATAATATGTAAAAGTATAGGCACTACAGGGGGTTCCTAGGTTAAAGACATCTGACTTACAAACAACTCCTACTTACAAATGGAGGGAGACAACAGGAAGTGAGAGGAAATCTACTGCTAGGAAGGGAAATTCACTCCTGTAAGAGTAATGATGGGAAAAAGGTGTCTCCACTGAAGCTTTATCACCAATCCTTGTTTCCACAACAACCCCATCATTTTCAAAATCCAATTGTCATAGGGACAGAAAGTGAGGTGATATCTTCTGAACAGGGACATAGACAGCAAAACAAATGTTACAGGGGTGTTAATCCTTCCCTATGCTATCCAAAAAACGCAAAAACTGGATTTTTGACTTACCGTAAAATTCCTTTTCTCTTCATTGACGGACGCAGTTCTCTCTGATTCATATCAGTAGGGTAATACTGCCCCCTACAAGAGTGGGACACTAGGCAGAAAAAAGTTCTGGCTACGCCTATGGGCAGTCCCGAGGGTACAGCCTCTCTCTTCCTGCATAGATTGCCAGTTTTGTATTAAAGCAGTGTCAGAAAAGTAACACCAACCCAACTCAAAATAGAGGGGTGGGTACTGCGTCTGTCAATGAACTTAAGAGAAAAGGATTTTATGGTGAGTCAAAAATCCAGTTTTCTCTATCGTTCATTGATGGACGCAGTCTGTGATAGATAACGCTGTGGTTTTCCTGCCTTGGTAGGTATATGCTATTTGGACTTTACTACTAACTATATGGATAATGTCAGTGAGTAATGATGTTTATTTGGGTTTTCTTTTACAAATAACCTGTATTAACGGGTTATTTCTCTCACACAGCATATGTATACTTGCAACTACACCCCAAAACACATTCTACTACTCCTCCTGAGTATGGCGATACCACGTGTGAGACTTTTTCACAGCCTGGCCACATACAGAGGCCTAACATCCAAGTAGCACCGTCCAGGATTCTAGGAGCACAAATTACACATATAATTTCCTGACAACCTATCGCACTTTTGAAGGCCCTGGAGCACCAGGACAATGGAAACCCCCATAAAATGACCCCATTTTGGAAAGCAAACAGCCCAACGTATAATTTTCATTTTTTTCCACAAGTTTTTGGAAAATGTGGAAAGAAAATGAAAACGCATTTTTTTTTTTACACAAAGCTGTCTATTTATGCAATATTTCTAACACATAGCACGTACATAGCAAAAATTGCACCCCAAAATACATTCTGCTATTCCTCCTGAGTATGGCGATACCACATGTGTAACACTTTTACACAGCCTAGCCACATACAGAGGCCTAACATCCAAGTAGCACTTTTCACAAAGTTGTCCATTTATCCACTTTAAGACTGGGCCTATTTATGACACTTGGTGTTTACAAGCTAAAATCATTTTTTTTGTTAGAAAACTACTTAGAACCCCCAAACATTATATATATTTTTTTTTTTAGCAGAGACCCTAGAAAATAAAATGGAGATCGTTGCAATATTTTTTATCACACCATATTTGTGCAGCAGTCTTCCAAATGCAGTTTTTTTTTAAAAAAATTCACTTTTTTGAACTAAAAAATAAGAAAACAGTAAATTTAGCCCAATTTTTTTCCATAATGTGAAAGATAATGTTACGCTGAGTAATTAGATACCCAACATGTCATGCTTCAAAATTGCGCATGCTCACAGAATGGCGCCAAACATTGGTACTTAAAAATCCCCATAGGCAACATTTTAAAAATTTCTGCAGGTTACCAGCTTAGAGTTACAGAGGAGATCTAGGGCTCAAATTATCGCTCTCGCTCTAACGATCATGGAGATACCTCACATGTATGGTTTGAACACCGTTTACATATGTGGTCGGGACTTGCGTAAGCGTTTGCTTCTGCGCACGAGCTAACGGGGACAGGACGCTTTAATTTTTTTTTCCTATTTTATTTATTTTTACACAGTTTAAAAAAAAAAAAATGTTTTGATCATTTTTATTCCTATTACAAGGAATGTAAACATCCCTTGTAATAGAAATAGGCATGACAGGTCCTCTTTATTGTGAGATCTGGGGTCAAAAAGACCTCACAACTACACTAAAAAAGAAAAAAAGATTGTTGAAAAAGGAAAAAAAAAAAAAAAAAAAAAAAGCGGCCCTTTAAACCGGTTGCTAGGCAACGACTTTTGACGTAGCTCCGGTCCTCCAAGACCATAGAGTCGAGTGAGGGCCATCTTGCCCTCACTCAACTTCCTGTCTCTGAGGATCCGGGACCGGATAGTTTTTCCCGCTGCCGGCGGGTCCGGTAAGCTGGGAAAACGTCTGGGATGCGGCGGGAGGGGGCACCTCTTCCCCTGCACCCTAAGGGTAATTCCGCGGCGAATCCGCCACTGGGACCACCCTTATCTGAAAGCCGACCGCCCGCCGTTTAAAAAAAATACCGGGGTTAACCCCAGTATTTAGCTTTTAATGGCCGACGCATATAGTCGTTAGGCGGTCGGTAAGTGGTTGCATGAATATGGCAAACAGGTGACAATGACCGATGGGGTGACAGGTGACAATGACCGATGGGGTGACAGGTGACAATGACCGATGGGGTGACAGGTGACAATGACCGATGGGGGTGATTCACTGCGATTCTGCCCACGATCCAGAAATCATTGCAAATCGCGGGACGCCTGTGCGTTGCCTGTGATTTGCAATAGCACACCAAACGCTGTGCGATGTTGCAGCGATTTCCGCCTGCCGAATCGCGGTAACATCGCGCAAACAACGCATGACGCCCCAAAGAAGCTCTTGTACCCTTTATTGGGCGTCATGCGTTGTTTGCGTGATGTTACCGCGATTCAGCAATGAATTTTCGGCAATTTGCAATGATTTCCGGATCGCGGGCAGAATCGCTGTGATTCTGCCCGCGATCGCTACGCTCACATGTGAACGTAGCCTTATGGGTGTCAATTTCTGGGCACTGATGAGGTGACTGTTGGGTGACAGGTGCAATTGGGGGGGGGGGGGGGGCTGAGGACTGTGTGGGGACCTTTATTGCTGTGATTTTACATTGTGACAGGTACACAGAGCAGTAACTCACTGTTTCTAGCTCTGCTCTCCTCACACTGGAAACTGTGTGAGGGGAGAAGAGCTAGTAGCAGTGAGTTACTGCTCTGTGTTTACATTTTGTGATCGGCTGTGAATGGATTCACAGCCGATCACATAGTAAACAGTCACTGTCAGTGACTGTTTACTACTGCCGGTGACTAGCTGTGTTCCTAGGGAACACAGAGCCACCGACATGACCGCGCTGCTCGCTCCCGATCGCGCATGCGCGGTCTGATTCCGGGCTTTGCTATTGTGATCGACTGTGTCATTGGAACACAGCCGATCACGTGGGAAACAGCCATGCCCTTTGGCCGTTTCCCCCCTGCCGGTGACCGGGTGTGTCCCGGGGACACGCTAACACCGGCAGTGCAGGGTAGCCCGCACACGATCGTGCGCCTGCCCTGCTTGAATGGGATCACGTCATATGACGTCCGCCCAGAACAATGGCCGCACCGTCCTGCCGTCATTTGACGGCGGGTGGGCGGCAAGTGGTTAATGCATATTGATTTGTATCATTGTTTGTTGTAGATAATGCGATTTTAAACAATTTTGTCTAAAAATTAATTCATTCTTGGATCCTGAGGAAGCTCCTTTGAGCGAAACGCGTAGGTCCACAAGATGAACCTTAACAGACATTGTCATAACCTTTATAATTATGTATATATTTGTTTGTTAAAATCCCCATTTCCAGTGTTTGGTAGTTACATTCCTCTACTGTCTTCTTCCCCTACCCCTTGATTAGTCGCCTACCAACCTGGCTACATATTGCAATATGTAAAAGTATAGGCACTACAGGGGGTCCCCAGGTTACAGACATCTGACTTACAAACAACTCCTACTTACAAATGGAGGGAGACAACAGGAAGTGAGAGGAAATCTACTGCTAGGAAGGGAAATTCACTCCTGTAAGAGTAATGATGGGAAAAAGGTGTCTCCACTGAAGCTTTATCACCAATCCTTGTTTCCACAACAACCCCATCATTTTCAAAATCCAATTGTCATAGGGACAGAAAGTGAGGTGATATCTTCTAAACAGGGACATAGACAGCAAAACAAATGTTACAGGGGTGTTAATCCTTCCCTATGCTATCCAAAAGACATAAAAACTGGATTTTTGACTTACCGTAAAATCCCTTTTCTCTTCATTGACGGACACAGTTCTCTCCGATTCATATCAGTAGGGTAATACTGCCCCCTACAAGAGTGGGACACTAGGCAGAAAAAAGTTCTGGCTACGCCTATGGGCAGTCCCGAGGGTACACCCTCTCTCTTCCTGCATAGATTGCCAGTTTTGTATCAAAGCAGTGTCAGAAAAGTAACACCAACCCAACTCAAAATAGAGGGGTGGGTACTGCGTCCGTCAATGAACTTAAGAGAAAAGGATTTTACGGTAAGTCAAAAATTCAGTTTTCTCTATCGTTCATTGACGGACACAGTTCTCTCTGATTCATATCAGTAGGGACGTCCCAAAGCAGTGCCATAAAATGAGGGGTGGGAAAAGCAGAAGTCCCCAAGGTCAAACCTAGCCGATCAGGCAACATAGGACTCATCAGCACAAAAGATGAGGTCCACCGGAAAACAACAGTAAACACCCTCAAGGAAGGCCAAAAGCCCTCTAAACAGCAGCCAGCAAAAAACACCTTGCGGCCGAAAAGAGGCATCTGCAGATGCCAGCACATTCACCTTATAAAGCGTGGTAAAGGTGTGAACAGGCTACCAGGTAGCCGACTTGCAACCTGGACCACAGATGCCCACAAGGCGAAAAGCCCAGGAAGCACTAGGCGCCCGAGTAGAAGGCACCGAAACAGGGTAAGGCAGGACCTGACCCCTAATTGAATAAACCTGCACCAACGTCTGTCCGATCCATCCGGGAATAAACGCAGCAGATGCAGGCAGTCCCATTCACGGGCCATCCGTAAGTACAGAGAGCGAGCCTGACTCACAAAAAGACTCAGTAGTCACAAAGCACACCTGGAGTGCCCGCACTCTAAACAGAGTAGCAATGCACATTCCTTAGGATATGAGGGCTCAGCACCTTACCGGAAATTAACGGATTGGGACTCGATCTTGCAACTGGACCGCATGACCTCCTGAACCCAGCAGCCTGGGATCCGGGCCAGCCACAGGTCCTCGACTGGAAAGGACCCCCCCCCACCCCCTAGATGGGTGAGGAAGCACCTTCAGGCCGAGTAGGCCTCGTCCGCAGGACTGGAAAAAAAATGATCTCATTTTCTCCAGACCAGGGTCGTTGGAACCACACACGGAAGTCTGGAAGGACTTCGCCACATCGACCGTCCCAGAGGGACGAAGAAACTGTTTGCGAGCCAAAAGGGAAGAACCCCGACTGCGATGAAGGCCCTTACCCTTGTTAGCCTGTGTAAGAAAACTCTCTCCCCCCCCCGGGAGACCCTTATATGTCATCCAGGGCAGCACCAAACAGGCGATCCCCCTAAATAGAGAGATCCATTAAGACCGTCGTAGAAGTTTGATTCGAAGACCAACACTACGGTCAAGTAGTTGCTGGATAACCACCACCGAAAACGGCAAGGTGACCCATACAAGGGAGCCTCGACCAGCGCAGCATTGCAAACAAATCGCAGCCCCTGCGCCAGCTGGTCCAATAGCTCCCCAGGGCAAGAGGGGCATGCCCCACACCAAGTCACAGCGATGCAAATCCGCCCATCAGGCAGAGTCTGCTTGGCAAGGGAAAACAAACACTGTTCCCAGTGCAGACTACGCCAGGGAGTACAGATCGCAGGCCACATCCTATCCCCCAAGTCCTTACAGGACGGGGATTCCTCCACTGGAACAACGGTAGTTCCATTCAGCTAGAGACCGTTTGTCCACCAAAGGCGGAACAGTCCTCTGTACCAGAGACTCCCCAAAAGGGCAACGTCTAAAACGGCCGCTTAGACACCCCAGGGGAACATCTCAGGACGGTCCCCTCCTACATTAGCAGCCAGCAAAAAGGGCAGCTCCAGATAGCATGTGAGCCACCAGTGCCCCAGGCGCAGCCGCCACTGTGACCCCCAAATCGCAGGGTGTCACGCACCAAAACAGCCAGTGCCATCCACCAGCGCCTGTCGCAGCAGGGGAGGTAGAAATGTCATCTTCATCATCCCAGGAGACAGGATGTGAGGTAACAGACAATGCAGGGAGGCTCCACGTCTGCGGAGGCTGAGCCAGACTCAGCATCCGAGACATCAGATGAGGCAGGGGTAGGCGGAGAAAGGTCTCAGCGCACCTACCACCTTCCCTTGGGTCCAAATGCTTCCCGAACTGCCGAAAAGGCATTGACGGACAGTGTAGATCCGGGAGGCCCTGCGGCCTCCTTGAGGGGGTCAGGTGGGAACAAATGGCATGCAGGGTCCATAGTGAACCTGAGGAACCCGCCAGCAACTTTTAAAAAAATGTCAAAAATTACTTTTTTTAAGCGGCCCACAGCGCCCCCCCGGAGGTCAGGCGTGCGCTAACAGACCCCCACAGAGAGGGAGAGACCACCCTCATGACACTGTCCTCCAGGCACTCCCACCGGCCTCCACAGCAAAAAATCTACCGCAAAATGGCCGAAAACAGGTGTACCAAGATGGCCGCTCCCATAGAAGCAGACAGAGGCTACAAAAAATGGCGGCCCCCCGAATTGTGGTAATCGGGGGCCACAGGGAGACCCCCCCAAACGCCCATCCACACCAGAAAACCCCACCAAGGGCCCCCCTGCAGGATCGGTCGAGCGCTGCGCACAGCGCACTCCCCTGGCCACCCATGCGGCCTTCACACTAGGCCCCCGCCTCAGGTAGGCCCAAACAGTCCCCCACGTGGGGGGGGGGGGGGGGGTGGTGGAGAGGAGGGGGGTCACAACAGGACAGAAGGAACCCAGGAGTGTAAAGGTCACTCCCCGTCTAGCGGGACCATGTCGCGGCCGACCCAGCACGGAGCTAAGGCCTGCACGCGCTTGATGGCCAGACTGGGATGACCACTGGATATGGGGGTCCAGTCTATCGCCAAGCCCGGCATAATTGCTAGAAGATCTCACAGGAAAGGATCTGGAAAAAAAAAAAGACTAGCTAAAAAAAAAAAATCTACATAAAAAAATTACTTCTATGCCAGGACAAAAGATCCCAGCAAGGAACTAGGTCCTTACACTCCTGACTAGGCAGAAAAAACTGGCATGCTATGCAGGAAGAGAAAGGGTGCACCCTCCGGGACTGCCCATAGGCATAGCCAGAACTTTTTTCTGCCTAGTGTCCTACTTCTGTAGGGGGCAGTATTACCCTAATGATATGAATTTGAGAGAACTGTGTCCGTCAATGAACGATAGAGAAATATTTTTGGCTGGAGCTACCCTTAAAATTGTACCTGTTCTGACTTACAAAATTCAACTTAACAAACCTACAGACCCAATCTTGTTTGTAACCATGGAATGGCCTGTATATCAATGCCTTCAAATAATAATTGAAAAAATGTCTTGACTGCAGATATAACTGTACTTACACGATTAAGGAAAAAATGGATTTTTGTAAGATCTTACCGTAAAATCCTTTTCTCTTAAGCTCATTGACAGACGCAGTCCTCCTTGATTCATATGAACTCGGGTTATACTGCCCTCTACAGGAGTAGGACTAGACAGGAAAGAAAACGTTCTGGCCACACCTTAGGAGCAGTCCCAGAGGGTATATCCTCTCTCTCTCTGCTACAGCAAGTCAGTTATGTCACAAAGCAGTGTTTAGAGAATTTAACCCAACCCAACTCAAAAACAGAGGGGCGGGTACTGCGTCTGTCAATGAGCTTAAGAGAAAAGGATTTTATGGTAAGATCTTCTAAAATCCATTTTTCTCTGTCGCTCATTGACAGACGCAGTCCTCCTTGATTCATATCAACTCGGGATGTCCCAAAGCAGTGCCACAAATGAGGGGTGGGATAACAGAAATCAAAATCCAATCTAGAAGGCCCAACCGGTGCCAACTAGAAGTTTTAAAGGCTCATCAAATCAAAGGATGAGACTCAACTGAAATTCCAACGGAAAAAACCCTTGAGGTAGACCACCAGTCTCCTCAAATTGCGGCCTGCAAAACCTTGCGGCCAAAAGAGGCATCCGACGATGCCATCACATCAACTTTATAGAATTTTGTAAAGGTATGCACCGACAACCAGGTAGCCGCCTTGCAAACCTGGACCACTGACGCCTGATGGCGGTAGGCCCAGGAAGTACTGAGCGCTCGAGTGGAGTGCGCCTTAACAGGGAACGGAGGATTCTGACCCTTAATAGAATAAGCCTGTACCACCTTCTGTCTAATCCATTTGGAGATAGTCGCGGCAGATGCAGGCAACCCCTTTCTGGGCCCATCTGTGATCACAAAAAGTGAATCCGTTTTACGGAACGATTCCGTAGTCTTCAGGTATACCCTGATTGCCTGAACTACATCCAAGGAATGCAATGCACATTCCCGAGGATGATTGGGCTTAGGACACAAGGAAGGTAGTACAATATCTTCATTCAGATGAAAATCTGAAACCACCTTAGGAAGAAAGGATGAAGAACTACCTTATGGGGAATGGCATGATAATGCAGCCAGTTCTGACACCCTGCGTGCAGAAGTGATAGCCACCAAGAAGGCCACCTTCTGGGATAATGTAAGCAAGGGAATCTCCCTGATATTTTCAAAGGGAGGTTTCTGCAGAACCGACAACACCAAATTAAGATCCCAGGGCGGTAAGGGCGCGCGCACTGGCGGAGCCAAGTGCCGCACCCCCTGGATGAAATTCCGCACCAAGGAATGAGTAGCCAGAGGCTTCTGAAAGAAGATTGCTAACGCTGAAACCTGACCCTTGATAGTGCTCAAGGATAGTTTCTGCTCAACCCCCTTTTGCAGAAAAGCCAAGATTCGGGTCACCGAATACGTACGTGGGGGAAAACCCAACGATTCACACCACGCAATATAAGCCTTCCATGTGCGATAATAGACTTTGCTGGAAGTCGCTTTCCTTGCTTTAATTAGAGTAGGAATAACTGAAGCTGACAATCCTCTGTCCTTCAGTCCCTGGGTCTCAATGGCCAGGCCGTTAAAGCCAGCGACTGTAAAGCACGATGGAAGATCGGTCCTTGAGACCGCAGATCCTCCATGAGAGGAAGTCTCCAAGGAGCGTCCGCGACTAGTCTTCCCAAGTCGGCGTACCCAGCTTGATGAGGCCAGCCCGGAATTACCAGGACAACTGGAGTTCCCTCCACCTCTATCCTGCGGAGGAATCTCAGCAGTAACTTGAGAGGGGGGAAGACATACAGTAGCTGATACTGCCCCTACGGGGCGATCAGCGCGTCTGCTGCGTCCGCTAGAGGATTGCGGGCGCAAGCTACCAACCTCTGTGCCTTCCTGTTGAGCCGACATGCCAACAGATCCACCTCCGGGATGCCCTAATGAAGACACAGCTGGTGAAATCCTTGGTGATCGACCTAAGTCACCACCCTGGCATTGTCTGACTGGATCCGAACCAGGCTGCCCTAGAGCTGCTTGGTCCAGGCAATCAGACAAAGTCTGATCGCTCTCAGTTCCGATACATTTATCGGTAACCTGGATACTATCGGAAGGAATGACTTCCCCTGGTTGAGCATCAGAGACCAAAGCCACCAGACCAGAGACTCCCTGGTCCGCTCGCTCAACCGGATCCGATAGTCCAGAGAATCGGGATTCCGATTCCATCTGAAAAGAATCTCCCTTTGGGGAATTCAGGTATGAGACTGGGCAAACGGTACTGCCTCTAAGGAGGCCACCATCAGTCCCAGCCAGTTGACGTACAGCAACATCCGAATCGTTGACTGAACCTTCTGGAGTTTCTCCGCAAGGAGAAACACTCTTGTCAAGGATTTATCCAAAATTAGGCCCAGATAGTTCAGTCTCCTGGTGGGAACCAGGGATGATCTTTGGGAAAAGCGAAGAAAAACGCTGATGTCCTGCGAAGATGGGGATATGAAGATAGGCATCCTAAATGTCTATGGACGCCAGGAAATCCCTCTGATGCAGGGAGGCCACCACTGTTTAGATGGACTCCATCTTTCCCAAGTCCAGAATTTGGACGCACCTTGCCCTCTTTCCTGGGCATTGTGAATAGGTTTGAATAGAACCCCTGAAAACGTTCTATCCAAGGAACGGGAACTACCGCTCCCTGTAGCATACGAATGTTGGAAGGGAAGAATCGCACCGGTAGAAGTGATCGAATACTCGATCTTGTATCCTGACCGTATGACGACCTGAACCCCCTTTGTCCGGGATTCAGGAAAGCCCTGGATCTGGAAACCGGTGAAAAACGTCCCCCCACCCCAGAGATGGGTGGAGGCGCATCAGGCTGTCTTATCTTCGGCTTGGCTGAGCCGGACTTTTGTTTAGCCGACCAGCGGCCTTTGAAACCCCCTGAAGGGGCTTTGGAGGACTTCGCCCTATCGCCCGCCCTAGCAGAACGAAAAAACCTTTTATGAGCAGAAAAGGAAGGTCCTCGTCTGTTACGAGGTCCTTTACCCTTAGCAGTCTGTGACAAGAACGTGCTCTTGCCCTCAGTGAGATCCTTCCTTATCTGGAAATCGGTGAGTCCACCCTGGTGGTACCGTCCATCTTTTAATGAGGGATTCCTCAAACGTATAGCGCCTAGCCATGCGTTTGGAAATAGCAGGGGTACGTTTCAGACTACCCCATTTGGGCGAAGGACAATCCTTCGCCATCCCAGAAGAGGGACCTGCAGCTGCAGTGACCAGCTCAGAATCCGTCTCTGAAGTATCAGATGAAATAGGGGTAGGCGGGGGTCGCTTTCTTGACCCCCGTCCCTGACAGGCCATCTCCACCCGGGATACCAAAGACTCCAAAACTGCTGATAATGCATCAATACTCTGTGAGGCACTGGAGGGTCCTGCGGCCCCCTCGAGGGGGAGTATAGTATAGTATAGTATAGTATAGTATAGTATCTCAAGAGTATAGTCTTTAGTATAGATCCCACACTTAATGTTCTGTACTGGCTTACGGAGTTAAGTTTCCAAAATTCTCCAAGGTCTGTTTGTAGAGGAGGTATAGCACGCGCAAATTTGCGTTAAAGGTTCTACACGCTATATTCAACGAGTCACATTATATGCACACATATATTTATATGGTTTTAACATAGATTTTATATTACGAATTATTTTAGTTCAGTATCTATATATAAATATATATATATATATATATATATATATATATATATATATATATATATATATATTTTTTTTTTTTTTATTCATCACTGTGCA
Source organism: Pelophylax lessonae (assembly GCF_965119305.1). NCBI lineage: Eukaryota > Metazoa > Chordata > Amphibia > Anura > Ranidae > Pelophylax > Pelophylax lessonae. Next base: position 223,966,058 of record NC_138776.1, read on the forward strand.
TATTGTAATTGGATATTGAGCATTTTTCTATTTATCTATATATATGTGATTTTATTTTCGCTCAGCAAGTCACGTCATTGGTCCACAAGTGCCTATTAATCCTAATATCAATTTTAATTTTATTGTTCCAGGTTATTGTATCTGATGTATGTATGAATATTGTTACTGCTATTACAATCATGTGTGACTACCATTTTTTCCACTTTTGGTGAGCTTTCCATATAATTCCCACCAGAGTGGATTCTTTATTGTGTATTTAAATATAAATTCTTCTGGATATGATCCCCTGATTTGCTCCACTCTGGCCCGTATCGTATGGTATGGTTTGTACTATGTATGGGCGGAGCATACATGCGCCCTCCTCTTGCGGTTACTGTGGGAACAGCTTGCCGGGGGCGCCATCGGATTGGATGGCTTCCCCTCACCTTCCTGATCCGGAAGTCGTGTTCCACCGCCCGGTTAGTGAGACGGGCGGAAGTCGTCACTGCCTGGACGGGCGGAAGTGATGTCATGCGGTGGTGCGCACGCCAGTTCCGAGATGAGCGGCGTGCGTTCCACCGCTGTTCCGCCGCTGCAGTGTTACTGTTTTTAATATTCGAACAATCAAGCTAATAGCGGACACCACTAGACCACCAGGTAATGTGCCCAGTACTAGTATCTTCCCCAACTTCACGATAACCGATTACACCTGACAGTCCACAGTCTACCACATTAACCCCTAACAGTCCACAGTGCACTATTATAGTAACCTTACACACTATCTACCTACAAAGAGTGTGTGTATGCACAGTTCTTTGGATGTGCATAAACAATGGCCTGACTAATACCATACGCTGGATTGTCCCTGTGTCACTGCATGAGGAGGATGCGATGTTCTGTTTGGTTTGGACCGAGACATGCACAGGTCTGTCTTTCCACACTAGCTTAAATGTATCATTTGGCATGTATGATTCTTGAAGTAGAGTCTGCGATGAGTTGGGAATTTTTGATGGATTGGATAGCTCACCAGTGGAGCAAATGGTCGCTTAGGGCTAGCCACTTGAAATTGTAATTGTAATTGTGATCTGCAATAGTTTTGGGCAATCAGTTGTGTAGTCACGCCCACTTGGGCGATATCTCCTCCCACATCCCCAAGGGCCATGTGGAGGCCTGGTCTTCCATACCATATTTAAACTACGGACTTGACCATGGCCTCCAGGCTCTGAGGAAGAGGCACGGCCTCGAAACGCGTCAGCCCTCTGCTTCCAGTAAAGACGTTGATCCTCTGGCATGAGGCAGATTTATGGAATTGATGTGCCTGAATTTCACGATTGTTTGTGAGTAGCTGATTTTAATTTTTCATTTAATAAACTCGCTGAGGATAATGCGCTAGGCTGGTGCGCCCTTTTCTTTGCTTTGTATTTTCAGTGTTTGGTCGACCGCCCTGGTCGTAAGGGGCAGCAAAGCCTAGCCATCATGGATGCCTATTATCAGCACGAGTTCCGGGATTGAGGCAGCCTGAGGACCAGGTTCCGAGCGCAGGAAAGGGGGTGCTGTATAGCACTTATCTTTTTTGGGGATACATGTGTGGCAGGGTCCATGATTATACAAGACACTTGCCAGAAAAAAATAATTGCAATCAAAAAAGAAAACTTTTTTTTTTTTCTTTAGTCCCCCAGCGCAGCAGCGCCCCTCAGTGTTACCTGCTTTTGGACCCCTACAGAGAGAGAGAGAGAGAGAGACCCCAAGGCTCACCACCTGATGCTCAGAAGTTTCTATACAACCTGCTTCCAGCACAGACAGGAAGTCTTTGGCTTGCTTTCCCGGGCAAAGGAGGCGGCCCCGCCCCTTTACACGCCTTCCGGCGCCTCCCAATTGCTCCTCGAGGTGTTTGGTCACCTCAAACATGGCCGCCCCCATGCTAGAGACACGAGGCTACGCCTATATGGCGGCCCCGTGCGATCTGCAGGAAAATGGCGACGGCCTGTGGAGGATAGCGGCGGCTTGCAAGGTAGCAGCGGCCTACGGGAGGTGTGCGCTCGGCCTGTGCGGCCTGCGGGAGGTAGTCCTTGGCCTATGCGGCCTGCGGGAGGCTGTGCGGTCTGCGGGAGGTGACCGGCTTTATGGACGGATGGCGACCTGTGGATGCGGTAATCCAGGCATAGGCATCGGCCTGTATAGCACATTATGTCAGGTAGGATACCTCTATACCTTCAACAGTAATGCCTTTTCCTTACAGTGTCATATAGTGACTATAGATAGTCAGCTCCCAAACCAAGCTCTCAAGAGGGGGATCAAATGACACCTGTTAATCCTAACAGGTGTCATTTGATCCCCCTCTTGAGATCCATCCCAGAGAGGGGCCCGTGTCCACCAACAAACCCGACAGGGAGAGAGGGGAACATTTTACTCACCATACCGGAACCAGGCGGGCGCCAACTCCTGACAGATCCCCTCTCCACCGGAGTGGGGGGGGGCTGTTGACCAATACGGACGCCGTGACTCAGTTTGTAACTGGTCATTGGCGTCCAGGCGAGACGTTTAACTCGCAGGGTCAGTCCCCGTCCAGTGGGACTATTTTGCGGCCGACCCAGCGCGGAGCTAGGGCCTGCACGCGCTCGCAGGCTGAACTGGGGTGACCACTGGATCTCAACATCCAGCCCGTCGCCCAGTTTCAGCGTACTTACTTGAAGATCTCACAGGAACAGTGGAGAAGAAAAGCTGCCTAAAAAAGTATTTCTAAAAAATCTTGCCAGGACCAAAGATCCCAGCAAGGAACTTAGGTCCTTACTCCTAACTAGACAGAAAATAACTGACTTGCTGTAGCAGAGAGAGAGAGGATAAACCCTCTGGGACTGCCCCTAAGGTGTGGCCAGTACGTTTTCTTTCCTGTCTAGTCCTACTCCTGTAGAGGGCAGTATAACCCGAGTTGATATGAATCAAGGAGGACTGCGTCTGCCAATGAGCGACAGAGAAACAAATGTACTTGAGAAAATCTCAAAAAATTTCTAAATCTTGAAAAATCCTCTCTTGTATTAAATGAGGTACAGACTGCAGGGAGAGACATTGTGTCCCCTGTACAAATCATTAACAATACCTCAACTGGAATATGATGTTCAGTTTTGGGCAAAAAAGGATAACGTAGAACTGAAGAAAGTGCCGAGAAGGACAACTAAACCAATAAGAGGCATGGAGGTGGTCAGCTATAAGGAAAGATTACTGTATTTTCTGGCGTATAAGACTACTTTTAAACCTCAAAAAAATCCCCCAAAAATGGGGGGTCGTCTTATACGTCGAGTATAATATCTCCAACCTAAGTATAAGTATTACCGGTAGATGTAATCTCTCAAGACGCTGGCTGTGTGGGAATCCTGTACCGGTATACCGTATGTACCGTAGCTCAGGCTACATACAGTATACCGCGCTGAGGCAATCAACGATGTATTCTATTATTGAATGCAGAGCCTGCTCGGATTGGCAGAGTAACATCAGCCCGCCTCTCTGACTCTGCCAATCCGAGCAGGCTTTGCATTCAATAAAAGAATAGGGGGGAACCTCTGGTGAGTCTAGGATGGAAAGGGACCTGGGGGTACTGGTAGACAACAGGCTTGGCAGTGGCATGCAATGCCAAGCCGCCACAAGCAAAGCCAACAGAATACTGGGTTGTATAAAAAAGGGGATTCACTCCAGAAATAAAGAGATTATTCTTCCACTCTACAAGACTCTGGTCCGGCCACATCTGGAGTATGGTGTCCAGTTCTGGGCACCGGTCCTCAGGAAGGATGTGCTGGAACTGGAGAAAGTCCAGAGAAGGGCAACAAAAATAATTAGGGGAATGGAGGACATCAGCTATGAGGAAAGACTACAAGCACTGAACCTATTCTCTCTGGAGAAGAGACGATTGAGGGGGGATATGATATCAATGTACAAATACTGTACTGGCGACCCTAGCATAAGGAACAAACTATTCAGAGAAAGGAGATACAATAAGACACGTGGCCACTCACTAAAACTTGAGGAAAGGCGGTTTAACCTTAAAGTGCGTAAGGGGTTCTTCACTGTAAGAGAGGTAAGGATGTGGAATTCTCTTCCACAAGCAGTCGTATCAGCGGGGAGCATTGATAGTTTCAAAAAAACTATTGGATGGACACCTTAAAGACCACAACATACAGGGGTATACAATGTACGGTTAAAAGCAAACACACACACACATCATAGGTTGAACTGGATGGACTTGTGTCTTTTTTCGGCCTCACTAACTATGTAACTATGTAAGAATACATTGCTCACTGTGATTGGCTCAGCGTGGTATACTGTATGTAGCCGAAGCTACGGTACATACGGTATACCGGTAAAAGATTCCCACACAGCGAGCGTCTTGAGATTACATCTACTGGTAATACTTATACTTGGGGTACCTTGGAGATATTATGAGAGATTACATGTATTATAGTACTTGGGGAACCTTGGAGATCTATGAGAAATCTGATGTTTTTCAATGGTGTTGCTTTGCTTCGGAAGGGGGGTAGTTTTATACGGCGAGTATAGCCCAAAACCTAGGTTTTAACTTGAAAATTAGGGGGGCCGTCTTATACTCCCAGTCGTCTTATACGCAGGAAAATACGGTAGTTGAACTAAATTTAGTCTATCTTGAGAAGAGATTTAGGGGGCATAGGATCAACATGTATAATTACAAAGTGGGTCCATATAGTTAACTTGGTGTAGAGCTATTCACTTTTAAGTCAATAGAAAAGGACAATGGGGCATTCTTTACGTCTGGAGGAAAGGGGATTTAACCTCCACATATGGAAAAGCTTTGTCACAGTTAGAGCTGTAAAAATGTGGAATAGACTTCCTCAGGAACTGGTTCTTGCCAGTTCAGTAGATTGTTTTAAAAAAGGCCTGGATGCATTCCTAAATGTAGATAATATAACTGAATATTTAGAGGTAACACCACCAGGCATAGTTAATCCAGAGAATATCGGTTTGACACCCGGGGATCAGGAAGGAATTTTTTGCCCCCACTGGAGTGAATTGAATCATGCTTTGTTTTTATTTTTGTGCCTTTTTCTGGATCAACTGTGCGTATAGGATTGAGTATATGGGGGCTTTCATCTTTTTCTTGTTGGTTGGACTAGTGTCTTTTTTCAACCAAACTATGTAGCAAGGGATGGTAGCTTGGGCAGTGACAGATACTCTTTATTGAAAGATTAGGGATCTAGAGGACCCCTGATCCCTCCTCTGCCCTCCAACGGAGCCAATCAAACCAAAACCTGCTAACAAAACACCAAAACCAGAAGAGATAAAATTCTCATTGCTTATAGCTTCATCTGTCTCAGTGGGCAAGAAAATCTGGGAATAGCGGTGGGAGGTCCCATTCTGAGCCCTGTAAATTTGATTCTGCGACTGTAGAGTCGCTCAGATCACTTTAACAGTAAAGCTGATTGCAGACTGGAAATGTTGAGCTCCAACCATGATGCTGGTATAAATGCTTCTCATCCAGGACGTAAATGCAGGAACACTGGAGGGGAAGTGGTTAAACACTGTCAGTGCTCCTTTGTTTACAGTTGCCTGTCAGCAGGGGAATCCTCTGCTGACAGCTGGATAAGCAGGGCAGGAATGAGTCACTGGCTGTTAAGGATGCCAGCGGGTGCCAGCTACTTGACAACCAGCACCTTTTGAGCTGAAACTGTCACAAGCAGTTCACTGCACACATTTCACAATGCTTGAGCTGACGAAACTCATGCAGAGTGATGTCATCTTGGCCTGACCAATGACAGTGGCTGCTGATCGAGATCTGGAAGCCAGCTGCCCAAAGATATCAGTGGCCAGCAGGGAGTTCCAGGAACACCACATCGCTGGACTGAAGGTGAGTATAGTTCCGCTTTAAATAATACACTGCTCAAAAAAATTAATGGAACACTTTGAAAACACATCAGATCTCAATGGGTAAAAATCTCATGCTGGATATCTATACAAATGGATTGAGTAATGTGTTAGGAACAAAAGGATGCCACATCGTTTAAAATTAAAATTATTAACCTACAGAGGGCTGAATTCAAAGACACCCTGAAAATCAAAGTGAAAAAATTATGCAGCAGGCTAGTCCATTTTGCTGAAATTTCATTGCAGCAAATCAAAATGGTACTCAGTAGTTTGTATGGCCCCCACGTGCTTGTATGCATGCCTGACCACGTCAGGGTATACTCCTAATTAGACGATGGCCGAAGTCCTGGGGTATTTCCTCTCAGATCTGGACCAGGGCATCACATAGCTCCTGAACAGACTGAGGTGCAACCTGCCGCTGCCAGATGGACCGAAACAATGTCCCAGAGGTATTCTTTTGGATTTAGGTCAGGCGAGCATAGGGGCCATTCAATGGAATCGATTCCTTCATCCCCCAGAACTGGCTGCATACACTCGCCACATGAAGCTGGGCATTGTCATGCACCAGGAGGAACCCAGGGCACACTGCACCAGTGTAGGGTCTGACAATGGCTCCAAAGATTTCATCCCGATAGCTAATGGCAGTCAGGGTGCCATTGTCTAGCCTGTAGAGGTCTATGTGTCTCTCCATGGATATGCCTCCCCAGACCATCACTGACCCACCACCAAACCAGTCATGCTGACTGATGTTACAGGCAGCATAACAATCTACACGGCTTCTCCTGACCCTTTTTACGTCTGTCACATGTGCTCACGGTGAATCTGCTCTCATCTGTGAAAAGCACAGGGTGCCAGTGGCAGACATGTCAATTCTTGTGTTCAATGGCAAATGCCAATTGATCTCCACTGTGCAAGAGCAGTGAGCACAGGGCCCACTATAGGATGTCAGGCCCTCAGGTCACCCTCATGAAGACTGTTTCGGTTTGGTCAGAGACATTCACACTAGTGGCCTGCTGGAGGTCATTTTGTAGGGCTCTGGCAGTGCTTATCCTGTTACTTCTTGCACAAAGGAGCAGATACTGGTTCTGCTGAAGGGTTAGTGGCATTCTACAGCCCTGTCCAGCTCTCCTAGAGTAACTGCCTATCTGCTGGAATCTCCATGCGCTTAAAGACTGTGCTGGGAGACACAGCAAATCTTCTGGCAATGGAACATATTGATGTGCCATCCTAAGGAAGTTCGACTGCCTGTGCAACCTCTATAGAGTCCAGGTATCGCCTGATGCTACCAGTAGGGATACTGAACCTAGCCAAATGCAAAATTAGTGAAAAACAGTCAGAAAAGAGTAGAGTAGAGAAAAACATGTCAGTGGTCTCCACCTGCAAAACCATTCCTGTTTTCAAGGTTGTCTCATTGTTGCCCATCTAGTGCACCTGTTAATTTCATAAACCCCCTCTGCTACTTAACTGACCAGATCAATATACCAGGAGTTTATTTGACTTGATGCTATACCCTGTTTAATAAGTGTTCCTTTTATTTTTTTGAGCAGTGTACATTCAAATAGGAAAAGGCTAGACCAGGAACTTATTAACTACTGTGTTATTTTTTAAATGAATTGATCTTTAGTGCATACTGCATGTTATGAGGTATTTAGTGTCTGTTGGTTTTGCAGTATTTACCACAGGAACAATAAAGTAGATGGACTTTTTATTTATCGCATGTGATATATGGTTGAAATGAATCATGTGACCTAAATATTGAATGCAATAATGCTAAGTGAATTGAGCCCTGGATGCGTTACTCCTTAGGAAAAGGAAACTATTTTACCAAGAACACGCCATAACTATGACAGTTAAAACAAAATGAAAAAAAAAAAAAAAGAAAATGAAAAAGGTGGCTTTACATACACATGTGAAAGGTGTGTGATTAGACTGGTTGGTCTTCAGCATCCCCAAGATCCAAAGATCCCCCAGTACTGAGGGATCTTTCCTGTGACAGAGAGGGTTAGTGATGAGATGAAAAGTCACAACACAGTATGAACACAGATGAGGTGACAGTCTGACATTTCATCTCAGCAGTACAATAAAAGTAATTTCTGGAAAGGGAAAGACTGCAAGTAACCATTTAAAATACTTGATTCTGTGCTTTTAACTACAATTTTTAAATGGGTGACAGAATATCTTTAAATTTAAGATTGGGATACTGTTCAGGTAATTAAGACAATGTGGACAGGTGAAACAATAAATTACACTGATATTTTCTACTCTGTATTTACTGCAGTACATAGAGAAACAGTGATCAAGCAATAAAAGTAATTTCTGGAAAGGGAAAGACTGCAAGTAACCATTTAAAATACTTGATTCTGTGCTTTTACCTACAATTTTTAAATGGGTGACAAAAACGGAATTTTTGTAAAATCTTACCTGTAAAATTCCTTTCTCTGAGTCCTCCGACAGTCGCCGCCTCTCCATATTCGTCACAATGGGGTAATTGACCTTTGCTCCATAGGAGTAGCTAGGCAACAGAATATGTCAATATTAAAGCTTTTAGCATATCCCACCCCCAGGGGGTGGTCCCCTCAGTCAATACCCTCCTGCTTCCTGTTCCATACCTCAGTTTCAGTAGAATAGCAGAAGAGTACATAAACAAACCCCAAAAGAGGGGCGGGGGCGGCGACTGTCGGAGGACTCAGAGAAAGAAATTTTACAGGTAAGATTTTACAAAAATTCAGTTTTCTCTTACGTCCTCCGACAGTCGCCGCCTCTCCATATTCGTCACAATGGGGACATCCCAAAGCAGTGTATGCATCAGGGGTGGGAAAACGCAGCCGCGCCTAAGGCAACGCCGGACCCATATCAGAGAAAGCAACCTTACCAAAGGAAGGAAACCAGCTGGGCAGCATGGAAAAAAAAAAAACCTTGCTCAACAGAAGCAACAACCCAGGAAAACAAATAACTCCGGGATAAAAACATCCCAAACAGCCAAGGGCCCAAAAACAAGGGACCCTAAGGTACTGCCGCACTAACAACCTTGCGGCCAAAGGAAGCATCTGCCGATGCCTGAACATCCACTTTGTAGAACTTTGAGAAGGTGTGAACGGACGACCAAGTCGCCGCCTTACACACCTGGGCCACAGAAGCCCGATGATGACAGGCCCAAGACGTACTCAGAGATCTGGTAGAGTGCGCCTTCACAGGCATAGGGGGAACTTTCCCCTTCAAAGCATATGCCTGCTCAATGGTCTGTCTGATCCATTTGGCGATGGTAGAAGCCGACGCCGCCAAGCCCTTCAGAGGACCCTCAGGAAGGACAAAGAAGGAATCCGTCTTGCGAAAAGATTTAGTCGCTGACAGGTAAACCCTGATCGCCCGAACAACATCCAAGGCATGTAAAGCCACCTCCTTCGGATGCTTAGGCTTCGCGCAAAGCGAAGGCAAGACAATGTCCTCATTGAGGTGAAATTCCGAAATCCTTTTCGGAAGAAAAGAAGGATTAGGTCGCAAGACCACCTTATCCAAGTGGAGTACCAGATACGGAGACCTGCAGGATAAAGCCGCCAGCTCCGAAACTCTGCGAGCCGAAGTGATCGCCACCAAAAAGGCGACCTTCTTGGACAACAGAGGCAACGAGATCTTCCTGATCTTTTCAAAAGGAGCATGTTGTAACACGGACAGAACAAGATTCAAGTCCCATGGAGGTAAAGGCTCCCTCCTAGGAGGGACCAGGTGTCGCACCCCTTGAACAAAGGTGCCAACCAGAGAATTAGACGCCACAGGGCGTTGAAAAAGAACGGCCAGAGCAGAAATCTGACCCTTAATCGTGGCCAACGCCAAACGCTGGTCCACGCCCGTTTGAAGGAAAGCCAACACTCTTGAGACCGAGTATGAGCGAGGGGAATACCCCCTGGACTCACACCAGGCAAAATAGGCCTTCCAAGTACGGTAGTAAATCTTCCCCGAAGAGGCCTTTCTAGCATTGATCAAAGTATGAATGACCTCCGGAGAGAGACCCCTATCCTTCAGGACCTCGGTTTCAACAGCCAGGCCGTCAAAGCCAGCGACTGTAAAGCAGGATGGAATATCGGTCCTTGAGACAGAAGATCTTCCCGAAGAGGCAGACGCCATGGAGCGTCGACCGCCAGATTTGCGAGGTCTGCGTACCAAGACCGGCGGGGCCAGTGTGGCGCCACCAGAATCACCATTCTTGGTTCCGAGGACAACCTGCGAAGGAACCGGGACAGCAACTGAATTGGTGGGAATGCATACATCAGGCGATACTGATGCCACGGAGCCTCTGACGCGTCTGCCCGAGGATCGCGCGTCCTTGCCACGAACCTTCCCACCTTGTTGTTCAGACGAGACGCGAACAGGTCCACATCCGGAAGACCCCACTTCGCGCACAACATCTGGAAGACCTCCGGGTGGAGTGACCATTCCCCCTGGTCCAGAGTCTGGCGGCTCAAATAATCCGCCTGCCAGTTCTCCACCCCTGGAATGTGAACTGCCGTTATCGCCGGGACGTGCGTCTCGGCCCAAGACAGAATGTCGGCTACTTCCCGAGCCGCTCGGGCACTCCTGGTGCCCCCTTGGTGGTTGATGTAGGCCACCGCTGTGGCATTGTCCGTCTGCACCCGAACTGGACGGCCACAGCGTCGATTTTGGGAAGTTTATCGTCCAACCAAACTCCTGCAGAGTCTGCATCGTGACGGACAGGTCCTTCACCAGACCCTGACTGGTCGCAGACCGAACCAGAATGTCGTCCAGATACCCCAGGATTGAGATACCCTGGGCTCTCAGTAAGGCCAGAACCGATGCAAGCACCTTGGTGAAAACCCGCGGAGCCGAAGCGAGACCGAAAGGTAACGCTACAAATTGATAATGATCCTCCGCAATGGCGAATCGAAGGTACCTTTGGTGACCCTCGAAAATGGGGATGTGTAGGTACACATCCTTCAAGTCGATGGAGGCCATGAATTCTCCCGGAACTAGAGCAGCCACCACCGAGCGCAGGGATTCCATGCGGAACTTGCGAACCCGCACAAAGCGGTTCAGAATTGGACGCACCTTGCCCTCCTTTCTGGGCACAGTGAACAGATTTGAATAGAATCCCCGAAATCTGTCCCGATGAGGCACCGGAACCACCACTCCCTGAGCCCGCAGGTCCTGCACCGCCAGGTGCAGATCCCGCAAACGCTCCGGAGACAGTTGAAGGTTTGAGGGAAAAAACCTGGTCGCCGGCCGAGACAGGAACTCGATCTTGTACCCGGACCGAACGATCTCCTGAACCCACCTGTCCCGAACGCGGGCCAGCCAAGAAAACCGAGCAAACGTCCCCCCACCCCAGAACTGGGTGAGGGCGTCCCTTCAGGTCGCATTGTTATTAGCAGCGGACCCGGACTGGCCGGACTTCTGCTTACCTGCCCACGGTTTCTTTTGGGAGCCTTGACCCTTGAAGGGCTTGCCCTTATAGTGAGACCGAGAGGCACGAAAGGACCCCTGAGAAGGCCTAAACGAAGCATGCTTCTTACCTGGAACGCCCTTAGCCTTGTGAGATTGGGGCAAGAGCGTGCTCTTACCCCCAGAGATCCCCTTAATCAGCGTATCCAGTGAGTCGCCAAAAAGGCGAGATCCCGTATAGGGCAAATTAGCCAAAGTCTTGCGAGAAGATTGGTCCACAGACCAACATTTCAGCCAAATCAAACGGCGTGTCAACACCGCCACGCTGTGCACACGTGCAGCCAAAGGAATTACATCCAATTCCGCATCACACTAATACATGACACCCTGATGAATCTGATCCACCATAGCCAATGTTGTCGGCGGGGCAGAATCAGCCACCAGGACGCGCCTGAGTACTTGCGTCCAATCCGCGACAGCCTGAGCTGCCATAAGGGAAGCAAAAATTGCTTTTAGCATGGAACCGGTAACCGAGTAAGTATGGCGGGCAAGAGACTCCAGTCTCCTGTCCGTAGGTTCCCGGAACACGGGGTATCCTCTGCCGGAATCGCAGTGGATTTATTCAAAACCACCGGAGGTGGCACACACCAGCGTTCATCAGTGGCGGGCGTGAAGGGATAACGCAGTTTAAACCTACTTGGCACAGCAAAAGGCTTTTTTAGATTGCGCCATTGTTCACTAACAGCGCGCTGAAAATCCTCAGTGCAAGGAAAAACCTGTGATGTTTTGCGTCTCCGCTGTGTCCCATAAGAAGCCAGAACGGCAGACGGACACGGTTCATCCTGTAAATGCAACGTTTGTTTGATAGAAGCAACCAATTCATCCATGATTGCAAGCTCTTCAGACGAGCCAGGGGGAGAATCATCAACCCCCTCAACCTCAGCATCCCCCTCCGACCCTGCAAAGTCCAGGGACGAACGGGACCCCGATAAGGGGACCCCAGCCATAGCAGCCCCATCACCATCGCCCTCTGAATCAGAGGAGTTTGAAACTCTGGGCCGTTTAGTGGATTGAGCAGCCACAAGCATCTGTACCTGAGCAGCAAGGTTAGCCACAACTGTGGCCAAATCGCCCCCCTCAGGGGAAACAGCAGCAGCCCCTTGGCCTCCCAGTAAAGTGGGAGGAAATTTGCTTTCCTGAGAATCCATGCCCCCAGAAGTGTGCAGGAGAAAAAGGGTAACTGCCCCTTTAAAAGCGCGGCGAGCGCAGCCCACCGCTCACACACACCAGCACAAGTCGACCCCCACAGGGAAAACTACAAACTCAGGCAAGGAACACAGGACTAAAGAGGATAAAAACCTGGAGAGATCACTGCTGCTGCTGTATCGATCGGTGTGCCCAGGGAAAAGGAAGTGATGCAAGAGAAGCTGCTCCTATAAAGCCTATGGAAGGCTACAAAAAATGGCCGCCGGGGGAGGAAGCAAATGCAGTGCTACATGAGGCCGGAGCGATCGCCGCCAAAAAGGCGGCGCTTGGCGCCAAAAACGCCGCTCCCAGCATACAGAAGAAGCCCTCACATGCCTGCAGCTATTAATAAAATGGCGGACCGCAGCAGCGGCCGCCGCATGTTGCACAAAACATGTACCACAGCATGCCCTACAACATACAGCATGTCACACAGAGAATCACACAGTTTGTAACACAAAACAGTGTATCATAGCCCCCCTCCTTGCAGCCCACAGCAGCATCCAGACAGGGAGCCCAACAGTGTGAACAGACATGCAGGGTTACACAGTCCCAGACTGACACCCACTAAACAGACAGGTCCCCACACAGAGTACACTTACCTTCTGAATGGCGTGGGGAACCTGCACAAGCGATCAAGCCACTGCACATGGGACAGGGAGAGTCGCAGCCAGGACGCAGTAGAACTGCGGTGCGAAACCGCATGGCGTCCAGTGAGGTAGCCACCTCACCACAGCATCCCTGCAGCGAACAGGGATGGGTCGTTCACCAATGCCAGGAAAAAATACCTGACTGAACGCTTGATGGCAGGCTGGGAAGCCACTGGCCCACAACCTGCGGCCAGCCCGAGACCCAGCCCGCACGATCCTCTTCATCAGAAGAACTAACTAATGCTGACAAAAGTAACAGCTAAGTAAAGAGAGAGAAAAAAACTCAAATAAAATCAAAAAGAAGATAAAGGCTGAGACAAAATGACCCAGCACAGAAACAGCCAGCTAACTCCTGAAAGCTAGACAATGAAACTGAGGTATGGAACAGGAAGCAGGAGGGTATTGACTGAGGGGACCACCCCCTGGGGGTGGGATATGCTAAAAGCTTTAATATTGACATATTCTGTTGCCTAGATACTCCTACGGAGCAAAGGTCAATTACCCCATTGTGACGAATATGGAGAGGCGGCGACTGTCGGAGGACGTAAGAGAAATATCTTTAAATAGGGGCATTTATATATACGCATAAAAATTGTTACAAAAAACGCTGTAAATTTTTTGATAAGGGTGAAGGTTAACCACTTTACCTCTGCTCACTTTGCTGCTACTGCAGCAAAGTGGCTCGTTCCCGTCCAGCGACGTAGACCTACGTCGCTGGACTCCACCCCTTGTGGGCGGCACGCGCGCCGCCGCAGGCTCGCTCCCGCTGTTTTCAGTCACAGCGGGAGTCGGGCCAGGGGAGGAGCGGCGGCGATAGCCGCTGCTATTACCCGATCGTCGGGGATCGAGTCTGGAGATCCGCCCGCTGTGTGTAAACACAGCGGGCGGATCTCTGAAGTGACAGGCAGGGTCAGATTGCAGGGTTCAGCATAGTTGAACCCTCGATCTGTCCTTGTGTCACACAGTCACCTCCCCCCCCCCCACACGTCAGTAAGCTCCAGGCATACATTAACCCCTCCCTCTCCAAAAAAATTAACCCCTTCCCTGCCAGTGTAATTTTTACAGTAACAGTGCATATATATAGCACTGATTACTGCAGTAATGTCACTGGTACCCCCAAAAGTGTCAAAAATGTCAGTCAAGTGTCCGATCTGTCCGCCGCAATGTCGCAGTCCCACAAAAAAAAAATCGCAGATCGCCGCCATTACGCGTTAAAAAAAAAAAAACACCAAAAATGACAGAAATCTTTCCCTTTGTTAGTAAACACAATAACTTTTGCGCAAACCAATCAAAATACGCTTAGTGATTTTTTTTTTACCAAACATAGGTAGCAGAAAACAAATTGGCCAAAAATTTTAAAAAATTTAGATTTTTACATTTTTTTGGGGGGAATTTCATATAAAAAAATGTGAAAAATATTGTTATTTTTTCAAAATACACACTCTTTTTTTGTTTATAGCGCAAAAAGTAAAAATCGCACAGGTGATCAAATACCACCAAAAGAAAGCTCTGTTTGTGGGAAAAAAAGGACGTAAATTTCGTTTGGGTACAGCATCGCACGACCGCGCAATTGTCAGTTAAATTCGCACAGCGCCGAATCGCAAAAAGTGGCCTGGACGGAAGACAGCAAAATCCTCCCGTGGTAAAGTGGTTAAGATTGGGATACTGTTCAGGTAATTAAGACAATGTGGACAGGTGAAACAAATAAAAAGCATGCATGTTGTGCACATATTTACCTTAAGAGGCTCCAGTTCAGAGAAATCTCCTGAACGATTCAGTAGGTGAGAGTTATTTTCCCCATTAAATGGATCTGGGGAAAATGTAGATGTAATTAGAAAAAAATTGATTTTTGTAAAATCTTACCGTAAAATCCTTTTCTCTTAGCTCATTGACAGACGTAGTCCTCGGTGATTCAACACCCTCGGGTTATGCTGCCCTCTACAGGAGTAGGACTAGACAGGAAAGAAAACATTCTGGCCACACCCTAGGGGCAGTCCCAGAGGGTATATCCTCTCACTTCCTGCTCTAGCAAATCAGTTATGTCACAAAGCAGTGTTTAGAGAATTTAACCCAACCCAACTCAAAAACAGAGGGGCGGGTACTACGTCTGTCAATGAGCTAAGAGAAAAGGATTTTACGGTAAGATTTTACAAAAATCCATTTTTCTCTATTGCTCATTGACAGACGTAGTCCTTGGTGATTCAACACCCTCGGGACATCCCAAAGCAGTACCACAAATGAGGGGTGGGAAAATGGAAATCAAATCCAATCTAGAAAGCCCAACCAGTGCCAACTAGAAGTTTACAATGCTCATCCTCAATGATGAGACTCAACAGAAATTTTTCAACAGAAAAAAACCCCCGAGGTAGACCACCGGTCTCCTCAAATTGCGGCCTGCAAAACCTTGCGGCCAAATGAGGCATCCGCCGATGCCATCACATCTTATAAAATTTTGTAAAGGTATGTACCGACGACCAGGTGGCCGCCTTACATACCTGGACCACTGACGCCTGATGGCGATAGGCCCAGGAAGTACTGAGCGCTCGAGTGAAGTGCGCCCTAACAGGGAACGGAGAATTCCGACCCTTAATAGAATAAGCCTGTACCACCGTCTGACTGATCCATGTAGATATGGTCGCGGCAGACACAGGCAACCCCCTTCAAGGGCTATCCGTGATCACAAAAAGTGAGTCCGTCTTACGAAAACAAGTTCGTAGTAGTCAAGTGTATCCTTCTGAACCCCATCCAAGGAGTGTAATGCAAACTCCCAAGGATGGCTAGTCTTAGGACACGGGGAAGGTAACACAATACTTTTATTCAGATGAAAAACTCTGAAAACCACTTTAGGAAGGAAGGATGGATTCGGAAGAAGAACCACCTTATCCCTATGAACCACCAGATATGGGGAACAACAAGATAATGCGGCCAGTTCTGACACCCTGCGTGCAGAAGTAATGGCCACCAAGGCGGCCACCTTCTGGGCTAATGTAAGCAAGGGAATCTCCCTGATATCTTCAAAGAGAAGTTTCTGAAGAACCGACCACACTAAATTAAGATCCCAGGCGGTAAGGGTGCGCGCACTGGCGGAGCCAGATGTCGCACCCCCTGGATGAAATTCCGCACCAAGGAATGTTAGCCAAAGGTTTCTTGAAAGAAGATCGCTAACGCCGGAAACCTGACCCTTGATCGTGCTCAAGGATAGTTTCTGCTCAACCCCTTGTTGCAGACAGACCAAAATTCGGGTCACCGAATAGGTATGTGGGGGAAATCCAATAGATTCACACCATGCAATATAAGACTTCCATGTGCTGGAAGTCGCTTTCCTTGCTTTAACTGGAGGTAGGAATAACTGAAGCTGACACTCCCTTGTCCTTCAGTACCTGGGTCTCAATGGCCAGGCCATTAAGCCAGCGACTGTAAAGCAAGATGGAAGATCGGTCCCTGAGACCGCAAATCCTCCCTGAGAGGAAGTCTCCAAGGAGCGTCCGCGACTAGCCTCACCAAGTCGGCTTACCAGGCTCGACGAGGTCAGTCCGGAATTTCCAGAATAACTGGAATTCCCTCCACCTCTATCCTGCGAAGAAGTTCCCGCAGCAACTTGAGAGGATGGAAGGCATGCCGTAGCTGATACTGCCCCCACGGGGCGATCAGCGTTTCTGCTGCGTCCGCTAGAGGATCGCGGCTCGAGCTACAAACCTCCGCACCTTCCTGTTAAGCCAAGGTGCCAACAGATCCACATCCGGGATGTCCCAATGAAGGGACAGCTAGTGAAAAACCTCTGGATGAAGAGGCCATATGCGATTGGATCCGAATCGGGCTGCTCTAGAGCTGCTCGATCCAGTAAATCAGACAAAATCTGATCGCTCTCAGTTCCGATACCCTTATTGGTAATCTGGATACTATCGGAAGAAATGACTTCCCCTGGTTGAGCATCGGAGACTTCCTGGTCCGCTCGCTCAACCGGATCCGATTGTCCAGGGAATCGGAATTCTGATTCCATTAAAAAAGAATCTCCTTCAGGAGAATTCGGGTATGAGACTGGGTATACGGTACTGCCTCTAAGAAGGCCACCATCAGTCCCAGCCAATTGACGGACAGCAACATCCGAATCGTTGACTGAACCTTCTGGAGTTTCTCCGCAAGGAGAAACTCTCTTGCCCAGGATGTATCCAACCTTAGGCCCAGATAGTTCAGTCTCCTGGTGGGAACCAGGGATGATCTTTGGGAAAGCGAAAAAACGCTGATGTCCTGCGATGATGGGGATATAAAGATAGGCCTCCTAAATGTCTATGGACGCCAGGAAATCCCCCTGATGCAGGGAGGCCACCACTGTACGGATGGACTCTATTTCTTCCCAAGTCCAGATTTGGACGCACCTTGCCCTCTTTCCTGGGCATTGTGAATAGGTTCGAATAGAACCCCTGAAACCGTTCAATGTTAGAAGGGAAGAATCGCACCGGTTGAAGTGATCGAAACTCGATCCTGTGTCCTCCAGAAACCGATGAAGACATCCCCCCCACCCCAGAGATGGGTAGGGGCGCATCAGGCTGTATCTTCAGGCTTGGCTGAGCCGGACTTTTTGTTTAGCCGACCAGCGCCCTTTGAAACCCCTCTAAAGGGGCTTTGGAGGGTTTCGCCTTATCGCCCGCCCTCGCGGAACAAACAACTCTTTATGAGCAGAAAAGGAAGGTCCTCGTTGTTACGAGGTCCTTTTATCCTAACGCCCCATACACACGTGCAGATTATCTGCAGACTTTTGTCTGCAGACTTACCAAAACCATATAAATATGAGGTCAAACCTAAACATTTTCAATTTGTATGCAATCCGGCAGGCCCTTGCACTACATAGAAAAGGTAAGTCTGCAGACAAAAGTCTGCAGATAATCTGCACGTGTGTACGGGGCATAACAGTCTGTGGCAAGACAGCAGGTGGTACGGTCTATCCTATAAAGAGGAATTCCTCAAACGGATAGCACCTAGCCATGCGTTTGGAAATAACAGGGGTTCGTTTCAAAACGACCCCATTTGGGTAAAGGAAAATCCTTCGCCCTTTTGGTAGGCTAACAAGTACCAAAAAGGAATCTCAGTCTCAGCTACCTCTGCCGGTGTAACCTCAAGACTAAAGGTTTCCCGGACGGACACAACTAGTGCATCCACCACTCTTGTGCTATGGCGGAGGCAGAAACGTGCTCCTCACTGCTGAGGAGATATTACCTGAGACAACAGCCCCTGAAGTATCTGATAAACAATAGGGGTAGGCGGGGGTCGCTTCTTGACCCCCGTCCCTGACAGGCCACCTCCACCCGGGATACCAAAGACTCCAAAACTGCCGATAATGCATTAAAAACAAGTGGGGTACTGGAGGGTCCTGCGGCCACCTTGAGGGGATCAGGTGGGGATACCTATGCGGCAGGGTTAATGATTATACAAGACACTTGCCAGCGACAAAAAATGACAAAGTAAAAAACTTTTTTTTTTTTTTTGTGTCCCCCAGTCGCAACAGCGCCCCTCAGTGTTACCTGCCTTTTTGGACCCGAGAGATAGAGAGAGAGAGAGAGAGAGACCCCAAGGCTCATCCCTGATGCACAGAAGTTTTCATCAGCTTGCTCAGTGCTTGTCTTGTTACAGACAGGAAGTCTTTGGCCCTATTTCCTGGGTAAAGGAGGCGGCTCCGCCCCTTAACACGCCTGCCGGCGCCTCCCCCTGGCTCCATGAGGTGTTTGAGTCACCTCAAACATGGCTGCCCCCATGCTGGAGACACGAGGCTACACCAAAATGGCGGCCTCGTGCGATCTACCAGACAATGGCGGCGGCCTGCACAGAATAGCGGCATGTCTGCAGAAGGATCTCGGCCTCACAACCCTTCACCCTCATGGTGGTCAGCATGGTCGGCGGTACCAGACCCTGGCGGGCCGTATGCGGTCCGTGGCCGTCCGGAGGCATCTGCTTAGCTGGAGGAATGATCTGGAATGCAGTATACATGTATAGACATCGCCCTGTGGCTTCTGACAGGTAGGATACCTTATACTATCACAGTAAAGTTCCAGTACTGCCACTGACTACAATCATTTTCACATTTTTACAATTAGATTGTCAGCTCCCAAACCAAGCCTCCTGGCTTCTTGTACACAAAAATCACACTCAATTAGGGGGATCTGTGACATGTTATAGGATAGAGGGGAACACATCCTTACCATTACAGAGAGGGGCCCGCGTTCACCACAAGACCCGTCAGGGGGAAAGGGGGAACATACTACTCACCATACCGGAACCAGGCGGGCGCCAACTCCTGACAGTACCCCTCTCCACCGAGGTAGGAGGGCTGTCGACCAATACGGACGCCGTGACTCATGGTCTTTGGCGTTTCAGCGAGACGTTTAACTCGCAGGGTCAGTCCCCGTCCAGTGGGACTATGTCGCGGCCGACCCAGCGCGGAGCTATGGCCTGCACGCGCTCGTAGGCTGAACTGGGGTGACCACTGGATCTCAACATCCAGCTCGTCGCCCAGTTCAGCTTTCTTGCTTGAAGATCTCACAGGAACACTGGAGAAAAAAAGCTGTCTAAAAAATCTTTTCTAAGAAAAAAATCCTGCCAGGACCAAAGATCCCAGCAAGGTATCTAGGTCCTTACTCCTAACTAGACAGAAAAAAACTGATTTGCTAGAGCAGGAAGTGAGAGGATATACCCTCTGGGACTGCCCCTAGGGTGTGGCCAGAACGTTTTCTTTCCTGTCTAGTCCTACTCCTGTAGAGGGCAGCATAACCCGAGGGTGTTGAATCACCGAGGACTACGTCTGTCAATGAGCGATAGAGAAAATGTAAAATTTATCACAAGTTGCAAAAAAAAAAAAAAAAAGCAGTGTATGGAAACATGCACTACTGTGCAAACGTTTTAGGCAGGTGAGATAAAATGCTGCAAATTACAGTAAATAATACTTTCATTAATAGTTTATCAATTAAGAAAATAAGTAAACAGAAGAGAAATCCAAATCGAATCATTATTTGATGTGATCACCCTTTGCCCTTAAAACAAGATAAATTCTTCTAGGTACACTTTCACACAGTTTTTGAAGGCATGTAGGTTGTTCCAAACATCTTGGAGAACTAACCACAGATCTTCTGTAGACGTAGGGGGCTTCAAATCATTCTGTCTCTTCAAGTGATGACCGACTCGACAATGTTGAGATCAGCGCTCTTAGTGTGCTTTGTCCTGCTGCAGAATAAATTTGGTACCAATCACATCTCCCTGATGGTATGGAATGATGGATACCAAGTATCTGCCTGTATTTCTTTCATTGAAGACACCATTGATCCTGACCAAATCTTCAACTCCATTTGCAGAAATGCAGCCGTAAACTTGCAAGGAACCCCAACCACGCTACACTGTTTCTTGCAGAAACTAATTTTTTTGCAACGCTCTCCAGCCCTTCTGTAAACAAACCGCTTCCCTGCTACAGCCAAATATATCACATTTTGATTCAACAGTGTAGAGCACCTGCTGCCATTTTTTGGCACCTCAGTTTTGTGCATAGGTAACTCATTTAGCCTTATTTCTTTGTCAGAGGTATTACTTTTTGGCTGCAATTCTTCTGGCCAGAAGTGGTCTTCATGGACTTCTCCAGACAGTAGATGGTTGTACCCGAGTATCACTGTTTTTTTCTAGTTCTGTGTTGATGGCAGAGCTGGGCATCTACTGCTGTCAAAGGGAAGTACTCGTGATGTGTTTCATCTGCTGCATTAAGTTTCTTTGGTCGACCACTGGTTCATCAGATTTGCAGATTTCCTAGTGCTTCTTCAAAAGAGCTTGAACAGCTGCCTTGTGTCATGTTGCTGTGCTCAATCTTGCCATGGTGTATGCCCTGTGACATGAGTCTTCCACAACCTCACCTTAGTAGCAGAATTTGGCTGTTCCTCACCAAGTTTTAAGCCTCCTAACACAGCTGTTTTTGTTTATGACTGTTTTAACCTACATATGAAATTGATGATCATTAGCACCTGCTTGGTATAATTGGTTTAATACACACCTGACTCAAAACCTACAAAATCCCTGACTTTGTGCAAGTGTACAAGAACTGATACTGGTTTGAAGCCAAACGGTAAGAACACCAAATATTGATTAGATTAAATATTTTCATCTGTTCGCTCACTTTGCATTTTGTAAATGCATAAAAAATAACTGATAAAAGATATTTTTTTAAACGCAATCTTACTTTGCAGTATTCCTTCACACCTAAAACTTTTGCACAGTACTGCATGTGTAGATATTTGCACATTTTATACATTTTACTCCTGAAAGTTATACAGCAGCCAAAGAAAGTATTTAGAGCACAAACTAAGTGGATCCAATCTACCCCTCGTCTGTCTGTAAATGGCTAAAAATGGTGAACCAGGCGTTGCCCTATGAGAAACTCATTTTTGAACACAGGGGTTGTCCTAATAGAGTCAATAAGGTGTGGGATGCATGGTGCTTTTCTACTCTTACCACCACTTGAGAGATTTGATAAATACACTAGGTAATAGAAAAATAAAAGTGTTGAACTCCGCGCTAAGGGATATATATATTGGGTAGGTGAGTAGGCTGCAGCCTCCCAGAAATATAGTCAGACACTATATAAAATATGAAATTCAAGGTATGGGAATGGCACTGTCTACTGGAAAATGTGTAAATAATTTGACAGGTGTGTACAAAGAATGTACAAAGATAAATAAATAAATATCTAAACTACACAAAGATAAGTAAATATCACAAAATAAGCTAAAATATGATGTGACAGTGAGTAAAAGGTGCAAACCTTATGATATATTTTAAAAAATACAATATATAAAGTGACTAGGTGCATACAAAGAATATAAATATAAATGGGTCCAATAAAGAGCAATGTGTAAATTAAATGACAATTTTTAGATAGATAAGGTGACCAGTGCAAATAATTGATGAGATCCAAAATAAAGTGACTCAGTGACAGCAAAAAAAAAAAAAACTGTGCTGCATATATCTGGTGTATCAAAAATAATAAATATAAGTAAAATGAACTAAGTGACAAAAACTGGTGGTCCAATAAAGTGACAAAGTGGCGTAATTAGTCCATATAAGTGAGAGAATTCTTCATATAAAAAAAAAAAAACGGGAAGCAACCCCGTGGTGGGTGGTAGGTGAGGTGCTCGTGACCCCTAAGGCAGGTAGCCCACTCACCGGAAATACCCACCCCGCACAGGGGTAAAGGGCCCTGTTCCTCTCCGGGGGTCCTGGGATAGGGGTATATCAGGAGTGCCCAGTAGGGCTCCGGAATGGTTCCTATAGGAATGCCCAGGTCTCAGGGCAAATTGTCCAGAAAAGAGCGTTACTCACCAAGCCAACCTCTGCCTCTCTTGTAGAACATACCCGCGCCGCTGGAGATGAGCGTGGACTGGCCCTTCTCCTGTGAGTCCTTTCAGCCGCTGGAGAGAAGACAGGGTGGCAGGGCTCGCTTCATCAGGCTGTTGGGGATCTGGGCTGACTGTCCAGCATCCCTGGGGTATACAAGTGAAGACTGTAGTCCCATCCACTACAACAGGAACTCCATCCTTTTGTATGTTGAGGACAGGCGAATATTACCCGCCGGACCTGGTTGGGGGTCTGCTGTAGAGAGGAGGGATCGCCTACCTTCTCCTCCTGGTATTCCTGCGGGGTAGGTTGGGGATCTTGACCCACCATCCCTGTAGGTCTGGTGCAGAGACCGCGGTCCCATCTTCACCATTGGGGTCAGGGCTGCTGTCTCCCTGTGGTTGGGGAATGAAGATGGCTTCCTCTTCTCCCATACCTTTATCCAGTGGCTGGACAGACGCATTCCTCCATCCAAGCTCGTCCCGTGCAGGTGAGCAAAGAACACTACCACTGTGCCATATTGTCGATTCTTCTGGATATTCCCAGGCAAGGGGAGCCCAGCCCTGGCGCTGAGCAGAGTCTAGCAACCGTCTGTAGGCGATCACCAGCTCCCCTTCCTAAATGGCCAGAAACTCAATATCTTACAGTGCCCAGAGCACTTCCGAGATGTTCAGAATCCTCTCTCTCTCTAATCCATAATTTCCTCTAACCGCCACTGCAAATCGCTCCCAAAGTTAGGGTCCCCTGACAGCTTCCCGTACAACAGTCCATGGCCGCCGTAGCCAAAGCCTTCCTTGGGCTGTCATCCACTATCCAAGGGCATGTTTGGGATACATGCCACCGGAGGGCTCTATAGCTCTCTTCCAACCGCATCTCTGCCCAGACCAGCCTGCTTAACTTAGCTGTCTGCTTCTTGTGCGGTGTATCTCCCAAAAACAGCTCCAGCAATCTATACTGCGACCAGTACCTTTTCTGAATGGAGGGGAGTATCTTTCCCTGGTGGCGCTGCTCATGGGCTAGCGTTTCCTTCCAGAGATCGAAGCGCACCGATTAATGCCATCCTAGCAGGACCTGGGATGACACTGGTGCCCTGTGCTGAATCTGCATCTCTCGCAACCTCCTTACGAATTCCTCTTCCATGGCGACGCTGCACGGGTGTTCGCTCACTCAATGTTACCAGTGTCTCTGAGCTGCTTCTTCTCACACATACTAAGGCAGGTTTTTTCAGAATTCCTCCAGGACGTTTGGACCACACTTTTTCAACCCATACTCTCATTCCATTTTCGTCCATCCATCCTTTCTCATGAACATGTACAACTCCTTGTGGAATCACTTCTTTTGGAAATGTTTTCCTTTTGAAAATTAACATGGGCAACGATTTGGTGCCGTCTGCACAGCAGGACAACACAACCGTGTAATGGGTTCCCTCATTTCCTGAGGTTTTCACGGTTATGGTTTTGGCACCTTTCAGATCAACAGTCTTATTAGATGGTACATCAAAGATTAGTGGCACTTCATCTATATTCTCAATCTAGCCAATTTCAAAACCATTTTTCTTCCTGGCATCAATTACAAATTTATGGACAGAATCTTAAATTCATATTCTTTTGGCATTTTTTGCGCAATTCTAGTTTTGGTGTGCAGGCCAGATCGCTTCATAAATCTGTAGCACCACGACGGTGATCCAGTAAAATCCTGAATGCCTTTCTCTACAGCAATGCGTTTGGCTTCATATATTATCATTTTTGTAGAGAGACTGAGAAGCCATTCCGGTGACCTGTGATCCATTCTCTCATGTCCACATCTAACTGTGGCCACTTTGCAGAATGCCTACGAAAAGTGTGCTTACTTTTATCTGCTTTTTGCAGCTGATCCTCCTGTTACCTCCACTCTCTTATCATTGTTTCAGTTGGAAGTGGCCCAAAACGTCTATCCGCTGCTCTGTTTCCATGCTCTTTAGCAGATTTTACTACCTCCAGTTTAAAAGGTATTTTATATGATAGCCTTTTCTGCTTTATCATCCTTGTGCGGTATGTAGAATGAGGTGGTGGTATTTTTCTGCTGGCGGGTACTGCTGGCTGGTACTGCTGTCAGGTAATGCTGGCTGATACTGCTGACTGGTATTGCTGGCTGGTACTACTTGCAGGTACTGCTGGCGAGTAATCCTGACTGGCACTGCTGGTAGCCAGGTAATACAGGTGGGTATAATGCTATGTGGGTATTTACGGTACACAGTAATTTTCTTGTAGGTCTGTGGTGTGCTGAGCCCGGGAGGAAGCACGCGGATGTAGATATGTAGAATGAGGTGGTGGTATTTTTCTGCTGGCTGGCGAGGAAGCACACGGATGCAGTATAGAGCAAAGCCGCTGCTTCCTGTGTATGGCTCCTCCTGTCACAGGGCGGAGTGCATCTGATATCACTCCGCCTGTGAGCCGGGCCTATACAGGAAGTAGCAGCACCATTCTACACTGACAGCTGAGGCGGGACACCGCACCGCGGAGACTTGGGGACACCGCAGAGAGCCGAGGATACTGCCAAGTACCAAACATGAAGGGTTTAATCAGTATTCGCTCCATAATACGCACATACATTTCCCCCCATATTTTTTCTGGGGGGGGGGTGTCGAAAAACTGGATGTTTGACTTACCGTAAAATCCTTTTCGCTTAAGCTCATTGACAGACACAGGACTCATATCTTGATATCAGTAGGGTATTGCTGCCCCCTACAGGAGTAGGACACTAGGCAGAAAAAAACTTTCTGGCTACACCTATGGGCAGTCCCAGGGGGTGTAACCCTCTCTCTTCCTGCTATAGGATGTCATTTATGTATCAAAGCATAGTCAGAGAAACCACACCAACCCAACTCAAAAAAGGGGGGCGGATACTGCGTCTGTCAATGAGCTTAAGAGAAAAGGATTTTACGGTAATTCAAAAATCCAGTTTTCTCTGTCGCTCATTGACAGACGCAGGACTCCTATCTTGATGTCAGTAGAGAAAGATCTGGGAGTTTGGAGAACGATCTGGGAGTCTTAGTAGAAGATAGACTTAACAATAGCATGCAATGTCAAGCGGCAGCTGCCAAAGCCGGCAGAATATTGGCACGCATAAGGAAGGGGATGTTTTCCAGAGACAAAGCTATAATCCTGCCCCTTTATAAAACTCTGGTCCGACCGCATCTGGAGTATTCTGTCCAGTTCTGGTCGCCAGTCCTCAGAAGGGATGTGTTGGAGTTGAATAGAGTCCAGAGAAGGGCAACTAAACTGATTAGGGGATTGGAGGACCTAGATTATGAAGAGCGCTTACAAGCACTTAATTTATTCTCTCTGGAGAAGAGACACCTGAGAGGGGACAGGATAGCAATTTATAAATACCTCAATGGTGATATCAACATAGAAAAAAAAAAAAACTATTCAGTCGCAAAGAATGTATGATGACACAAGGACAAACAATGCGATTAGAGGAGAAGCGATTTAACCTCAGACTATGCAGGGGGTTCTTTACAGTAAGGGCTACAAAACTGTGGAATTCTCTACCACAAATGGTAGTTACTGCAGGTAGTATGGCTACTTTTAAAAGACTCTTGGACGTACATCAAGGATAAAAACATTTGGGGGTATGGGAAATGAATACGTCCACGCACGTGACACAGGTTGAACTGGATGGACTATTGTCTTTATTCAACCTTAACTACTATGCAACTATGTAGTAGTGACGTCCCAAAGCAGTGCCATAATTGAGGGGTGGGACAGCAGAAAAAAACAGTCCACAAGGCTAAAACAAAGCCAAGGCAACATATGACTCATCAGAATAAGAAGATGAGACCCACCTGAAAACAAACCAAACCCCCAAGGTAGACCAAGGGTCCCCTCAAACAGCAACCTGCAAAACCTTGCGGCCAAAAGAGGCATCCGCAGATGCCAGCACATCAACCTTCTAAAACTTTGTAAAGGTATGAACAGACGACCAGGTAGCTGCCTTGCAAACCTTAAGTACAGATGCCTGATGGCAAAAAGCCCAGGAAGCACCAAGTGCCCAACTAGAGTGCGCCTTAACAGGGAAAAGAGGAACCTGACCCTTAATCGAATAAGCTTGCACCACCGTCTGCCTGATCCATCTGAAAATAGTCGCAGCCGACGCAGGCAACCCTTTTCTAGGGCCATCCGCAATCACAAAAAGCGAATCTGTCTTACGAGTCAGTAGTTGCCAGGTAGACCCTGATTGCCCGAACCACATCCAAAGTGTGCAGTGCAAATTCCTTAGGATGGATTGGCTTAGGACACAAGGAAGGCAACAGGATATCTTCATTTAAGTGAAAACCACCTTCGGCAGGAAGGACGGATCTGGACAAAGGACCACTTTATCCCTATGAACCACCAGATAGGGGGAGCGACAGAACAACGCAGCCAGTTCGGACACCCTGCGCGCAGAAGTAATAGCCACCAAGAAGGCCACCTTCTGGGATAAGGTAAGCAGGTGAATCTCCCTAATATTTGCAAAGGGAGGTTTCTGGAGAACCGACGGCACCAAATTAAGGTCCCAGGGTGGCAACGGAGGGCGCACTGGAGGTACCAGGTGCTGCACCCCCTGGATGAAATTTTGCACCAGGAAATGAGTGGCCAGTGGCCTCTGGAAGAAAATCGCCAAGGCCTAGACCTTGATAGTACTCAAAGACAGCTTCTGCTCAGCTCCCCGTTGAAGGAAGGCCAAGATCAGAGCCACCGAGTAAGAACGAGGAGGAACCACAAGGGACTCACACCACGCAATATACGACTTCCAAGTACGATGATAGATCTCCCTAGAAGTCGCTTTCCTCGCTTTAAGCAGAGTAGGAATAACTGAAGCAGACAATCCCCTGTCCTTTAGCACCTGGCTTTCAACAGCCAAGCCGTCAAAGCCAGCGACTGTAAAGCAGGATGGAGGATTGGCCCCTGAGACAGCAGATCCTCCCTGAGAGGAAGTCTCCATGGAGCGTCTGCGACTAGCCTGACCAAGTCGGCATACCAGGCCCGACGAGGCCAGTCCGGAGCAACAAGAATGACTGGAATTCCTTCCGCCTCTATCCTGCAAAGAAGTCTCGGTGGAGAGGAGGAAAGGCGTACAGTAGCTGATACTGCCCCCACAGGGCCACCAGCGCATCTGTGGCACCTGCCAGAAGATCCTGGGAGTGGGCTACAAACCTCTGCACTTTCCTGTTGATCCGGGATGCCAACAGATCCACATCTGGGGTGACCCAACAAAGGCACAGCTGGTGAAACACCTCCGGATGGAGAGACCATTCCCCTTGATCCAAGGTCTGTCGGCTGAGGAAATCCTCCTGCCAATTTTCCACGCCTGGAATGTGAACAGCGGAGAGAGCTGGAACAAAGTGATCTGCCCATCGGAGGATGCTGGCCACTTCCAAGGCCGCAAGGACACATTTGGAGCCCCCTTGGTGACTGACATAAATCACGGTCGTGGCATTGTCCGATTGATTGCGCACTGGGCGACCTCGAAGATGCTCGGTCCAATTAACCAGGCAAAGGCTGATCGCTCTCAGTTCCAATACATTTAATCGGCAACCTAGATTCTTCCAGGGACCAGATTCCCTGAGCAGAAAACCTGCCGCGAACACCTCCCCACCTGGATAGACTGGCATCCGTGGTGACAATCGTCCTGGAATGAGCATCGGCGACCGAAGCCACCATATCTGGGACTCCCTGGTCCGCTCGCTCAGCTGGATCTGATTGTCCAGGGAATCTGGATTCCTGTTCCATTTGAGAAGGATCTCCTTCTGAAGGGTCCTCGTATGAAACTGAGCGAAAGGTACCGCCCAGAAGGATGCCACCATCAGTCCCAGAACTCTCGTACAGGTCAGAAAGGACAACCATTTGCTGGACAGCAACAGCAGAGTCGCTGTCTGGAGTTTGTGGAGTTTTTCCGAAGGGAGAAAAGCCTTGGCTAAGGACGAATCCAAAGTCAGGCCCAGATAGTCCAGTCTCCTGGAGGGAACCAGGGACGACTTCTGCAGGTTCACAATCCACCCGAACTCTTCCAGAGATTTTATGGTGATCTCCAAATTTGTCATCAGAGCCAGTGGAGACTCCGCACGGAGAAGGAGGTTGTCCAGGTAGCCCAGGACCGTTGTGGCAACAGCGCCAGAACCGGAGCCAAAACCTTTGTGAAGACCCGGGGAGCAGAGGCGAATCCAAAGGGTAACGCCACAAACTGATAATGGTCGTCTCCCACTGCAAAGCGCAGAAAACGTTGGTGTCCTGCGTGAATAGGATTGTGAAGGTAGGCATCTTTGATGTCTATGGAGGCCAGAAAGTCCCCCTGATGCAGGGAGGCCACCACCGTGCGAATGGATTCCATCTTGAATTTTTGCACCC
Source organism: Pelophylax lessonae (assembly GCF_965119305.1). NCBI lineage: Eukaryota > Metazoa > Chordata > Amphibia > Anura > Ranidae > Pelophylax > Pelophylax lessonae. The sequence goes on from NC_138776.1 coordinate 223,994,943, forward strand.
GTACGAAACAATTCAGAGACCAGGATTGGATGCACCTTGCCCTCCTTCCTGGGCACTGTTAACAGATTTGAGTAAAAGCCCTGAAAACGTTCATGGAACTGGAAATATTACTCCCTGTTGTACTAGGTCCTGTACTGCCCCCAACAGAGCCCGTAAGTGATCCGGGGACAGTCTTACATTGGTAGGGAATAACCTTACCTGTGGAACTTATCGAAACTCGATCTTGTACCCCGACTGTATAACCTTGTGAATCCATTTGTCTTTAATACGGCCGAAGTGGCCTTGTCCTCAGGTCTGGAGGAACTCGATTTTTGTTTTCCAGACCAGGGTCGCTTGGAACCCCCCCCCCGAGGGGGGCCTTGAAGGGCTTCGCCTTGTCGGCAGATCCAGAGGGACGAAAAAACTGTGCTGAAAAGGAGGGTCCCTGTCTGCGACGAGTGTCCTTACCCTTGGTAGCCTGCGGGAGAAAGGTGCTCTTGCCCCCAGTGAGACCTTTGATAATATCATCCAAGGTAGCTCCAAAAAGGCAATCCCCCTGAAAAGGGAGATGAGTTAAGGCTTTCTTTGAAGCCTGATCCGCAGACCAGCACTTAAGCCACAGCATGCGCCGGAGGACCACCACCGAAAACGACAAACGCCCCAGCATTTGAGCAGTATCCAGTGCGGCATCGCAAACAAATTGCAGCCTTTGAACCATTTGGTCCAGCAGTTCTGAAACAGCAGGGGGAAGGTGTCTCCCCTACAGGTCACTGCGTAGTAACTTAGCCCATTCCGGTAATCTTTGCGAAACCAGGGCAATGGTAAACACCGGTCTTTAGGCAAACCCCGCTAGGGAGAATATAGTGCGGGACACAGACTCCACCCTACGATCCACCAAATTCTCCCTAAAGGACAGGGAATCCTCCACCGGGATCACAGTAGCTTTATTCAGTCTGGAGACCGGCGGATCCACCGTAGGCAGCACCGTCCACTTTTTAATGAGGGACTCTTCAAAAGGGTAGCGCCTAGCAATCCGCTTAGGCATTCCAGGGGAGCATTTCGGACAGTCCCATTCTTTCTTATGTGTATCGCCAAAGCATGCAAGAAAAGGAAACCCTTTGACACCCTGGAGGGTTCGCGGGTGCCAAAAGCAACATGCACATCAGTCGCATCCTCCATCTTTAGGGTATCACGCACAGACACAATTAGTACGTCCACCAGCACCTTGTCTTGTGCGGCAGTGGAGGCAGAAAGGTCATCCTCACTATCAGAGGAGACGGGGCGCAAGGCAGTAGACCCGGAAGGGAGACCTGTGTCAGCAGTGACTGATTCAGACTCAGGCAGGGGTAGGCGGAGGGTTTTTTCTAGCACCTCGACCCTGAAAGACCACCTCCACCCAGGACACAAACGAATCCAGGACAGCCGAAAAAGTGCATCTATAGTCAGCTGGGAACCCCCGACAGGATCAGGTGGGGACACATGTTCAGCAGGGTCTATGGTACACCAGGGGAACCCTTTAGCTAAATTTGAAGAAAAAAATGTTTTTTGTTTTGTTAGGGAAAAAGGCCTGCCGCGCTACAGCCCCCCAAAGTGGTCAGGCAGCGCACCTAGAGACCCCCAGCAGAGAGAGAGAGACCCCCTAAGGCTCACCAACCCACGGCAAGATGCACCAGAAGGGCCAGAGTGTTCTTCATCTTAAAAGAATGCCTTTAGAGCGGGTCTAGGGAGGGGCTCCACCCCCATACACGCCTCAGGGCTCCCCCACAGTGATTCTAGGCACTGAAATAAGAGCTGGTGTACCAAGATGGCTGCCGCCATGCAGAGCACATGGAGGCTACAAGAAAATGGCGGCCCGCGGCGGTAAAGGGGCCCTCCCCCCCCAGGCTGACAGACGAGCGATCGGCAGTTGGGCCCTGGGAAGGCAGGTAGGAACCCCCCCGCACAAAATGTCCGTCACCGGCGGCACACCCCACCCCCACTTGCGGCCTGTTATCCAGATACATCCCCCTGTAGACATAACACATCCCAACATCCCCAGTAGTGATGGGAGGGGGTAAATAGGTGGGGGTGTGAAATGGGGTAGAGGGGAACCCGGGAAGTGAGGGTCCGACCGTCCCAAAGAGGGGCCCGCGTCCACCCCAAAACCCGACAGGAGGAAAGAGGGGAACATTTACTCACCATACCAGAACAGGCGGGCACCAAACTCCTGACAGAACCCCTAGCCACCGAAGTGGGGGGCTGTCAGCCAAATAGGAACGCTGCGACTCGGCCGCAGACTAGTCGTATGCGACCTGGCAAGATGTTTAACTTGCGGGCCAGTCCCGCCCAGTGGGACTATGTCGCGGCCGACCCAGCGCGGAGCTAGGGCCTGCACGTGCTCGTTGGCCGGCTGGGGTGACCACTGGATCTCAACATCCAGCCCGTCGCCCAGATCCGGCACAATTGCTCGTATATCTCACAGGAACAATCTGGAGAAAAAAAACGAGCTAAAAAGCTTGCCAGGACCAGAGATCCCAGCAAGGAACTTCGGTCCTTACTCCTGACTAGGCAGAAAAAAACAGACATCCTATAGCAGGAAGAGAGTGGGTATACCCCCTGGGACTGCCCATAGGTGTAGCCAGAACTTTTTTTCTGCCTAGTGTCCTACCCCTGTAGGGGGCAGCAATACCCTACTGATATCAAGATATGAGTCCTGCGTCCGTCAATGAGTGACAGAGAAAATATGGTAGGTTCTTACTCCTGAACAGGCAGAAACAAAACAGATCCTAGAGCAGGAAGTGGGAGCATACCATCTGGGACTGCCCTATAGACGTAGTTAAGCTTTGTTGACCCTTTTCCGCCTAGTGTTCTACTCTTAGGAAGAGCAGCATAACCCATCTGTCAAATGAAGATATGAAGCTGTGTCCGTCAATGAACAAAAGAGTAATATGGATTCTTCCGTAGATACAGTAAAGTGAGGGAGAGTAAATAAAGGATGTGTTTTACTGGCAAAAAAGAGCCAGATTCAGCTACATCATCAATTAACCGCTTCCCACCTGGCAACAGTACATTTACCATCGGGTGGAACAAGGACCATTTTAGGATTATGCAACTGTACATCCTTCCATTATAGCCACTCTATGTGTCCTTGGGGGCGTTCAGCGAAGCAATCTGTGGACACAGCCGATCGATCAGGGTACATGGAAAATGAAATTAGCCCTGTACCATGTGATTACAGTGACCAATCACAACGATCACAAATGTAAACATAGGCTGCTTGCTGCAGCCATTGGTCCCCCTTCTTTTCACACATAGAGCACGTGTGAGAAGGAGAGCGATCTGTGGAATGGTCTGCAAGTTTTCTGTGATTTAACTGTGAAGTTGAACTTCCAGTGACCAGTAAGAGAGAGCGATAACACCAAATTTTACACACCTGCTCCCCATTCACACCTGAGACCTTGTAACATGAACGAGTCACACGACACCGGCGAGGGAAATTGGCTAATTGGGCCCAATTTGGACACCTTCACTTAGGGGTGTAATCACTTTTGCTGCCAGCGGTTTAGACATTAATGGCCGTGTGTTGAGTTATTGCTAGGGGACAGCAAATTTACACTGTTATACAAGCTGTACACTCACTACTTTACATTGTAGCAAAGTGTAATTTCTTCAATGTTGTCACATGAAAAGGTACAATAAAATATTTACAAAAATGTGAGGGGTGTACTCACTTTTGCGAGATACTGTATGTATCCCACTTTGGACCTTGACCTGCTGGTTTGGATATTCTATTAACCCGTTCCTGAGGCTGTGTGTTCCTCTCTAAATCACTGAATGTGCCATTTGATCATTGTGGAAGCAGTGATCCATTTGATGCGGTAAGAGGCAGTGTGTTTTCACTGTGGTGGTGGCGGATGTTGATTTCACTTTCTCTGGATTACACACCGAGGTAGTCAAGTCTTTTTTCAATTAGGATAATATGGAAGTCTCTGAACTTTTTATGATATTAATTTTAAGCGCTGCATTTCTTGTCTCCATTTTGTAATTTACCAGTATTTTTGTGCCAGCTGCTGTATTGCATTTCATTTTAGAAGCGTGGGTGTGTGCCTTTTATTTTGAATAAAATTATAAGCATGCATATATTTTGTATTAAAAAATACAATTCTAATCAAATAATCCAAAAAAGAAGATATCATGTACTGCAGTACTAACAACTCAACTCTGGCTGACCTTTGAGTCATGTTTTATGTTCGCTTTATAGATATCAGGACACAGGTCTACGATATTGATGGGGAAAATCAGCAGAGTTATGTATTTCTTTAAGTAGGGACATTAATAAATTAATGTAAGTGTATAATACCTGTTCTAATGTCACTCAGTGGAATGTCCACACCTTCAGACATTTTATCTGGGGGAAAAAAAACGCACAACTATAAACCAACATCGTATAGACATTACAAATAAAATAAGAAAAAGTGCTAAACATTGAACGGCTTCTCATATCACACAGAATACATTCATCTTTTGGAACAAAGTTCCACCTGTACGTAGGGTGGAACATAACATATTTCAGCAGCTTCAGAGTGACAGCAGGTGCCCGGGGAGGATGCCCGCTGTAACTAGGGAGTAACTCTCCCCCTCTTCTCCAGTGACAGCAGGCAGGCTCAGGGCACCCACTGTCACTCTGAAACCAACGTGGCTCCACACGCCCAGCCATGTCATTCATTCACAGTCCTAGGTAATGAGCAAACTACGAAAGTCCCGACAGCCTTTGCAGCTGGTAGTTCATTTGTTCTTTTGGTCAGTGCATAGCTTCTTGCTCCTACGAGGTACAAGCTAACAGATAAACTAACAGGAGTCCTGCAAGGTACCAGCAATCTACTGATCGCTGGTTAAATGCTTTGCAGGCTCGCAAAACAAAAAAATAGCACATTTTTTTAGCTGCAAAAAACCTAGATTTTTGATTTACCGTAAAATCCTTTTTTAGAAGTTCATTGCCAGACACAGCTCCATATTCTTAACCATAGGGTTATGCTGCCCCCTACAGGAGTAGGACACTAGACAGGAAAAAAAAAACAAAAACTTTACCATGTCTATGGGGCAGTCCCGAGGGCATACACCCACTCACTCTGCTATAGTATTCAGTTTTGTTGCAAGCGGTGTAAGAAGAAAAAAACCCCAACCCACTCAGAAATAGAGGGGCGGGTGCGTGTCTGTCAGTGAACTTCAGAGAAAATGATTTTATGGTAAGTCAAAAATCCAGTTTTCTCTATCGTTTATGGACTAACTAGCGATAGGGAGTGAAATAAAAGAGTATTATCAAAGAAAATTTTGTTTTTAAAAAGGAAAAAACAAAAAACTGAGACATAGGTCCCAGCTGGGAAGACCTAGACCTACTCCTGACGCTAGGCAGCATAAAACTGGAGAACAGTGCTTACTGTGTCAGGATAATGGCTGAGGGACGGCCCCCTAGAGGTGTGTCTAAGTGTGAAGTTTTTTTGTTAACCTTTCACTGCCTAGCTTACTCCTGCAGAGGGCGCCATTACCCACTCATGAAGTTATACCAACGGGCTGCGACTGTCAGAGGACGTAAGAGAAATTCAGTTTTTCTATAGTTTATGGACAGACGCAGCGCCATATTCTTCTTAACCATTGAGACGTCCCAAAGCAGTATTTGCATGAGGGGTGGGAAAAAATGCAGAAAAGAAAATAATTCCTAAAAGGCTAAACTTAGCCAACCATGTAACATGGAGCTCAACCAGGAAGAACTGGAGCTCACCTAGAAACAATAGAATTTTTGTAAGAACTTACCGTAAAATTATTTTCTCTGAGTTCTCTGACAGTCGCCGCCCACTCATACAGTCTGCACGTCTGGGTATTGGCCTTCACCACAGGAGTAAGCTAGGCAGAAGATTTTGTTAGAATACCCACAAAAACTTTGCATAGCCACACCTACAGGGGGTTGTCCCTCTGGTCAATACCCCCAGCTAGCTTCATTCCCAATTCAGTTTGGTAGCAAGCAGTATAGACATCCATGAACCCCAAAAGAGGGGTGGGGGCAGGGACTGTCAGAGGACTCAGAGATAATAATTTTACGGCAAGTTCTTACAAAAATTATATTTTCTCTTACATCCTCTGACAGTCGCCGCCCACTCCTACAGTCTGCACGTCTGGGACGTCCTAAAGCAGTGTAGATGTGAGAGGTGGGAAAACATAACCGTCAAAAAGGCAACGCAGCACCCAGGTCAGAGAAAAGAACCTTTTCTGAACCAGAAAAAGAATCACTGGGCAACAAGAAAGCTCAACAGGAGCGAAAACCCAGGAAAACCCCAACAGGAGACAGGCAAAAAACTACCCTGTCTCCTCTAAGGCACTGCCGCACTCAAAACTTTGCGGCCAAAAGAGGCTCCTGCTGATGCCAAGACATCAAGTTTGTAAAATTTTGTAAAGGTATGCACGGACGACCAGGTCGCCACTTTGCACACCCGAGTCAACGACGCCTGATGGCGGAAGGCCCAAAATGCACTAATCGCTCTGGTAGAGTGCGGTGTGACAGGCAAAAGGTGGAACCTGATTCCTAATTGAATAGGCCTGCACAATCGTCTGTCTGATCCATTTGGAAATGGTTGCCGCAGACACAGCCTACCCTTCCGAGGTCCCTCAGGAAGGACAAAAAGAAAATCCAACATTCTGAAGGATTCAGTAGACGACAGGTAAACCTTGATCGCCCGGACCACATCAAAGGAATACAAGGCAAACTCCTTAGGATGCTTAGGCTTCGCACACAGCGAAGGCAAGACAATGTCCTCGTTGAGATGGAAGTCTGAAACCACCTTCGGAAGGAAGGACTGAGGAGGTCGCAAGACCACTTTATTCCTATGAACAACCAGATAGGGGTAGCGGCAAGACATGGCCGCCAACTCAGACACTCTGCGAGCAGATGTGATCGCCACAAGAAAGGCAACTTTCCGTGACAGCACAGACAGAGGAATCTCCCGGATGTTCTCACAGGGGGGACGTTGCAAAAACGGACAGAACCAAATTCAGGTCCCAAGGGGGCAAGGGTGCCCTCCTAGGGGGAGCCAGATGACGCACCCCTTGAATAAAGGTGCGGATCAAGAAATTTGACGCCAAGGGGCGCTGAAAGAGAATGGCCAGCACAGATAACTGGTCCTTAACAGTGGTCAGCGCAAGACGCTGCTCCACCACAGTTGGCAGGAAAGCCAACACCCTCGCCACCGAAAAGGAGAGTGGATGAAACCCCTGCGACTCGCAGCAGGCGAAATAAGCCTTCCAGGTACGATAATAAATCTTACCCGAGGAGGCCTTCCTGGCCTTGAGCAAGGTAGGAATGACCGCCGACGAGAAACCTTCGTCTCTCAAGACCTGGCTTTCAACCGCCACGCCGTCAAAGCCAGTGACTGTAAAGCAGGATGGAAGATCGGACAGAAGACTGAGACAGAAGATCGTCTCTTAGTGGGAGCCGCCAGGGAGGCTTGACAACCAGTTGCATGATGTCCGCGTACCAAGACCGACGCGGCCAGCCTGGGGCCACCAGAATCACCAACCTCGGTTCTGAGACCAACCTGCAAAGGAATCTGGACAACTGAATCGGGGGAAAGGCATAGATCAGCCGATACTGATGCCAAGGCACCACCAACGCGTCCGAGGATCCCGCCAGAGGATCGCGTGTTCCGTGTCACGAACCTTCCCACCTTGTTGTTGACGAGACGCAAACAGATCCACGTCCGGGGATTCCCACCGCGCACACAGCATCTGAAACACCTCTGGGTGGAGGGACCATTCCCCTCGGTCCAGGGTCTGGCGACTCAGATAGTCTGCCTGCCAGTTCTCCACACCTGGAATGTGAACTGCCGAAATCGCCGGGACCTGCGTCTCAGCCCAGGACAGAATCTCGGCCACTTCCTTGGCCGCCCGGGCACTCCTGGTGCCCCCTTGGTGATTGATGTAAGCCACCGCAGTTGCGTTGTCTGTCTGGACACGCACTGGGCAGCCCTGAAGTCGATCCAACCAACGGAGCAAACAGAGCTTGATTGCCCGCAGTTCCAAGATATTTATCGGCAGGGAGGATTCCCCCTTCCGACCAAGTGCCCTGGGCACATAACTTGCCCAGAACTCCACCCCAGCCCGACAGGCTGGTGTCCATGGTGACCACAGTCCATAGCAACGGGCGAAAAGACTTGCCTTCCTTCAGAGCCGGAGACTGGAGCCACCACAGGAGATCCGATCTTACTTGGGGGCTCAAGGAAATCCTCCTTTCCAAAGACTGAGGATGTCTGTCCCATCGGACCAGAATGCCCGCTTGAAGAGATCTCGTGTGAAACTGTGCAAATGGGATTGCCTCGAAAGCCGACACTATCAAGCCCAGGGACCGCATACAGGTCCGAAGCAAGGAGAACTCGTTGTCCCTGATGAACCTGACCTCGTCTTGCAGAATTCGGAGCTTGTCCTCCGGAAGAAAGACCTTCGCCTGAGCGGAGTCCAGAATCATCCCCAGGTAAGGGAGGCGAACAGAAGGGGACAAAGTCGACTTCTGAAAACTGATGGTCCACCTGAACTCCTGGAGCGTCTGAACCGTGATTGACAGATCGCGCAACAGAGTGGTACTGGAGCTCGACCTTAAAGCGGAGTTCCAGCCATTCACTCACCTGTCCAACGGTCCAGCGATGCGGCCGCCCGAAGCCTCGATCCTCTCCCTCGGCGCCGGCATCTCTGCTGTGGGCACACGGCTGTGATAGTTTACGGCTTCACAGCCGGGTACCCACTGCGCATGCGCGAGTCGCGCTGCGCGTCTTGATTGGCCGGCAATCTTCTGGGACCTCTGACGTGTCCCAGAAGATTGCAGGGAGGGAGGGGGAGAGGAGAACTTCCGTTCAGAGCGCCGCGGCGCTCCGAACGGAAGTGGGAGCGGGTACCTGTCAAAACTAGGTACCCGCTCCCCCCCCCCAAAAAAAATGACATGCCAAATGTGGCATGTCAGGGGGTCAGGACTCCCTAAAGCGGAAGTTCCACTTTTGGGTGGAACTTCCGCTTTAATAGGAGATCGTCCAGGTAACCGAGGATGGCAATCCTCTGTACCCGAAACAAGGCTAGAACAGGCACCAACACTTTGGTAAAAACCCTTGGAGCCGAAGCGAGGCCGAAAGGCAACGCCACAAACTGATAGTGCTCCTCCGCTATTGCGAATCGGAGGTACCTCTGATGACCCTTTGTAAATAGGGATGTGTAGATACGCATCCTTGAGGTCGATGGAAGCCAGGAATTCCCCTGGACTCAGGAATGCCACCACCGACCGGAGGGACTCCATTCGGAACTTCTGAACCCGCACAAAGCGGTTTAGAAACTTTAAGTCCAGAATCGGACGCACCTTGCCCTCCTTTCTTGGCACTGTGAACAGATTCGAGTAAAAACCCCAGAAACCTGTCCCGCTGTGGAAACTGGACCACCACCCCTTGGGCGAGGAGATCCTGAACCGCCCGATGGAGATCTCGGAAACGATCGGGGGTTAAATGAAGATTTGAGGGAAAGAATCTGTCTGCGGGACGAGTTCGAAACTCGATCTTGTACCCTGAACGAATGAGTTCCCAAGGCTCGGGAAAACCACGGAGACGTCCCCCCACAAGTGAAAACGGTGAGGGCGCCCCTTCAGGACAAGGCGGACTGAGCCGCTGTGCCAGTGTGGGCGGCTTTTGACTTGCCTGCCCAAGGCTTCTTCTGGCCACTAGGGGCCTTGAAGGACTTACCTTTGTCTTGCGCCTTGAAGGCACGAAAGGAACCCTGGTTAGGTTTAAAGGAGGGACCCCGCCTGCACCGGGGTGATTTTCCACTGGACACCTGGGGCAAAAGAGTGCTCTTGCCCCCAGTGAGCACCTTGACCAGTTTATCCAGAGAGTCCCCAAAAAGACGACTCCCCGCATAAGGGATGTCAGACACGGTCTTCTTGGAAGACTGGTCGGCCGACCAGCTTTTTAAACAAACGATGCAACATTTTGCAACTGCGACTGCTGAAAGTCGTGCGTATAAAGGGGCCTCATCTAAGGCCACGTCACACTGGTACAGAACGGCCAGGCCCATATGATCCACCATCTTCAGAGCAGCAGGAGAGGCGGAGTCAGCAATTAGAGTGCGCTTAAGCGCCTTGGCCCACTCCACAACAGCCTGAGAGACCATTACCGAAGCGAACACTGGTTTCAGCAAGGAACCCGCTACCAGATAGATGTGGCGGGAAAGTGTTTCCACCCGCCTATCCGCCGGGTCTTTAAACACTGGAGAATCCTCCACGGGCATTAAAGTGGCTTTATTTAATCTTGATCCGCAAAGGGATAACGGGACTGAAATCTCTTTGGCACCACAAAATTATGTTTTATACGGCGCCATTGTTCATTCACGGTTTCGTGAAACTCTACGGGACAAGGAAAAACCTGACCCGATTTTTGGGCTTTGCGGATCCCAAAGGAAGACCGCTTACCCGACAGGTGGGGCTCATCAATCAAATTTAAAGTGTCCTTAACAGAGCTAATAGCGCGGACACCGCAGCGCGGTCCCGTGCTGATCCCGAGGAGGAATCTTCCTCTTCCGCATCCAACTGAGAGGACTGAGACCCCTCAGGGGGTACGCTGTCCGTGGCAACCAAATCTGGCTCTGAATCAGAAGACAGAGGGCATAGGCCTTTTCTTAGAAGCCCGGTCAGACATCAACAAATCCACTTTTGACGCTAAAATTGCAAGTGTAGCAGTAAGTGAGACTATAGCAGAGGATTCAGGAGCACCTGAACCCTCCACCAGATCTGGGGGGAATTTGCTATCCTGGGACTCCATAATAGCAATCTCAATTTAAATGACGCTGGCCCTTTAAATCGGCGATTCCCGCGGTCCCCACGGCAAATGCACCGCAAATGAAGAGCAAGTCCTGTGCTACAGGAAACTGAAAAAAAATGAATGCTAGCAGGAATGCAGGCCAGGAAATACAGTAAAAGCCCTCCACAGTGTGCTATACTTGCCCCACGCTGCTGAACGATCTGAAGGGAAGAAAGAGGAAGTGACCTCATGCCCCTAGAGGCAAAGAACAGCCCTGAGGCACAAAAAAATGGTTGCCAATACAAGTCTATGGGAAAAGCTCTGGGAAAATGGCCGCTGTCCACACAAGGACATTTGCCCACACTAAAGATCGGCGCCAAAAGCATAATAGAAAATGGCTGCTGCCCTCACTATGAGGCCAAACAGCCTGCCCACACCTAAAATGGCAGCCACGCGGTTTAGCGCCAAAAGCGTCCCCCACACACCATGTACTGTACCCCAATTAGTTGCACAAGCACCTCAGGGACATAGGAGACCCCTGCAACCCCCCATACAGCGGTGGAACCGCCACAGCGCCCCCGCAGGGACCGGGAAGGGACACACAGGGACCGCACCTACAGACATGAGGGGGACATCACAGAACCCATACCGAACTGCCATCCCCATAACAGAGGGCCCACATACACACCGCAACAGACATGTCAGAGACAGAGGGGTATCATGGTACTCACCGGTCCAGCGAAAACGTGGGCACCGCTCTGCGACAGGAAGCCTCCACCCTGAGTGGGGATGCCGTCAGCCGAAGGGGATGCTAGCAACACGCGGGCGTACCGCAGTTGAGACATCCCGGCGAAGATAGCAACTTCGCAGGCTCGACCCTGAGGTCAGGGACATAGTCGTTTGCGAGGCCTGGGCGTACCAATAACCTGCCAACGCTCAATGGCAGGCTGGGATTCCGTAAGGCTCTAGAATAACTAGTGCGATTCCCAGCTCCGCAAACGCTGTAGTCTTTCGAAGTCCGACTAAGCGCAGGAACAAATAAAAAGCTATCTTTTAAAAAGAAAAAAATACTTTTCTAGAGAGAAAACATAAAAAGAAGAAAAGCTGAGACTGCAGCCCCAGCCAGGGAAAAGCCATCCTACTCCTAAGCTAGGCAGCAGCAAACTGAATTGGGAATGAAGCTAGCTGGGGGTATTGACCAGAGGGACAGCCCCCTGTAGGTGTGTCTATTCAAAGTTTTTGTGGTTATTCTAACAAAATCTTCTGCCTAGCTTACTCCTGTGGAGAAGGCCAATACCCAGGCGTGCAGACTATATGAGTGGGTGGCGACTGTCAGAGGACGCAAGAGAAAACATACCCCTTCAAAGAGAGACATTTTTTTCTTTATTTTAAACAGCAACCTGCAAAACCTTGCGGCCAAAAGAAGCATCCGAGGATATAGAATTTTGTGAACGTGTGCACAGACGACCAACTTGCTGCCTTGCAAACTTGTATTACTATCGCCTAAGGGCGAAAAGCCCAAGAGGCACTCAGTGCCCTAGCAGAATGCGCCTTCACAGGGAAAGGTGGAACCTGACACTTAAGTGAATACGCCTGTACCATCTGGATATGGTCCCAGCAGACGCAGCCAATTACTTCTGAGGACCTTCCGTGAGAACAAAAAGAGTGACTTCCTGAAGACTCAGAACCGCCATGTAAACCCTAATCGCCTGAACCACATCCAAAGAACGCAAGGCAATTTCACTGGGATGCTTGGGCTTAAGACAAAGTGAAGGCAGCACAATGTCTTATTTATTTATTTTCAGGTACTTGTATAGCGCTGTCAATTTACGCAGCACTTTACATATACATTGCACATTCGCATCAGTTCCTGCCCTCAAGGAGCTTACAATCTAAGGTCCCTAACTCACATACATACACAGTAGGGCCAATTTATTTATTTTTTATACAGGATCCAATTAACCTACCAGCATGTCTTTGGAGTGTGGGAGGAAACCAGAGTGCCCGGAGGAAACCCACACAGGCACAGGGAGAACATGCAAACTCCAGGCAGGTAGTGTCGTGGTTGGGATTCGAACCAGCGACCCTCTTGCTGCTAGGTGAATGTGCTAACCACTGCACCACTGTGCCGTCTTCATTCAAATGGAAATCAGAAACCCCCTTAGGAAGAAACGATTGATTAGGTTGAAGTACCACTTTATCGCTGTGGACCACCTGATAAGGTGAACGGCAGGGCAGTGCCGCCAATTCAGACACTCTGCGAGCAGAGATAATGGCCACCAAAAAAAGGCTACCTTCTGTGACAGTGAAGGCAGAGGAATCTCCCTAATGGCTTTAAAAGGGAGGTTTTTGAAGAACAGACAGTACCAAGTTAAGGTCCCACGGAAGTAACGGGGACCATATCGGAGGAGCAATATGGGGAACTCATTGAATAAAAGTGCAAATCAAGGAATGCGTAGCTAAAGGGCATTGGAAAAACTCTGCCAAGCCAACACCTGGCCTTTAATAGCCCTCTTTGGAGAAAAGCCAAAATCTTGGCCACTGAAAAGGAGCGTGGATGCACCTTAAGCGATTCACACCATGAGATGTACGATTGGCACGTACGATGATAACCTTTCTGGAGGTAGATTTTCGAGCCTTCAACAGTGTAAGAATCACTAAGTCAGAAAGACCCCTATCCTTAAATTCACTGGCTTTCAACAGCCACCCTGTTAAAGCCAACGACTGTAAGCAGGATGGAAGATTGGCCCTTGAGACAGCAGATCTTCCCTGAGAGGAAGTCTCAAAGGAGCATTGAGGACCAACCTTACCAGATCTGCGTACCAAGACCAGCGAGGTCAGTCTGGGGCCACCAGAATGAGCGGGAATCCTTTCCACCTCTATTCCGTGCAGAGGCCTCGGCAGAAGTTTCAGTGGAGGAAGCGCATAGATCAGCTGATACTGACCCAAAGGAGCCACAAGTGAGTCTGTGGCGTCGGCCAGAGGATCCCAAGGCCTGGCTACAAACCTCTGTACCTTCTCTTTGAGCCAAGAAACGAATAGGTCTACATCGGGTGTTCCCCACCGGAGACACAGCAGGTGAAACACCTCCGGGTGCAGGGACCATTCCCCCTGATCCAACACCTGACGACTCAAATAGTCCTGTTGTGATGTGTAGAAAAAGTGCGCTGGAAAAAATAGAGAAGCTGCAACCTTAGAAAAATGAGATGCATAATGAATGGTGTATATCAGGTGCGCTAATCTAATGACTAATATCTAATATCCAATGATATATTATCAATGATAAAAATTGATGATAAATAAACAAGTGAAACACGAATTGGAGAACAAATATAAACAAGATCAAAAACTAAACAGTTTATAATATGTGCTCAACAAAATTGAACAGAAGGTGAGCAATAATACAGTTGGGTACAATGGTGAATTTCAGAAAATAAAGTCCATAAATATAAAAAGTCCATGTGAATCCAACATGCAAGTGATAAGCCTTCAAGGTGCAAAACTCAACACAATGAATGGGTGCAGCGAAGACCTCCACCATGGATGAATAAGCCCCTTACCAGATAGGATAATACAAGGGCGTGTGTATTATCAGATCCAATGATGTGGTATAGCCCAAAGAAATTAGGAAAGCCCCAGATATTCCTCTCTAGTCAGGAGAGGACAGGTCAGCCTCTTACCAGAAGATTCATGTGTCTGAGCAAGGAAAGCCCACCTGTATAGGATGCCCCCTCCGTTCTCTTGGGATCCTTGGGTCTATGGTAATCTGGTTGGTGTATATGATCTCCCCAGTATAAAATGAAAAAAACCGCCAATAGTGTAAAATCGTCACAATTAAAAATAAAGGTATCACACTTACAATCAGACTGGTAACCATGCGGAAAGCGGTAATGAATACCAGGAATATCAACTTGAGAGCCGCGGCTGCCTGCAGCGTGGTCCGCGGCTATGGATCGTCTTTTGAAAACGCCCACTAACAGGGTGAAACGCGTTGACGTATTTCCGGCGTGGAGCCACGTAACGTCACTTCCGGACGGGCTTCCTGGTTTCGGTGGAACGCACGCTAACAGCGGAGTTCCTGTTTGTTACATCGCTTGCTTATGCACTTTATCTTGTAAGTACAACTTAATCAGTGGGGAATAAACATACATTTGGAACATATTACACTATCAGCTCCTTTCTTTCATCCGCATATATCGGGGTAACCCATATTTGTCTGAACGGAGGGATTCGAATTCTGGATGAACCATTGGAGCACGGATGTCACAGTCTCATTATACCTAAAATACGCTGAACCATCCACAGTGTGGTGAGTAGGGGACCTGGAGGGTCACTCGTTGAGCACTCAATTCACCTGGATGGATATGCACTTGAGCACCTTTATCCACTTGCACTGAAGGGATCAAGATTTGCACTAAAGCACTTTTATAATTTATTAAGAGACTTTTTATAATTAATAACACCATTGTATTTATATGATTATATATATTTTTTGTTTTTATATCTGTTGCTAGCGCTGTTTTAATATAAATTTACACATATGGATCGTGATGTTACGGCGCTCCTCTCTGACGCGTTTCCTCCTACAACGGACATCAACTGAGACAGGAGATGGCACGCAACGTCACTTCCGCCCTTATATCGAAAGCTCCAAGAAAGACTTCCGGTGTCCACAAAGCAAGTACCGCTAAATGGTGAATTCGATTTGGGATAAAAACAACAAATCGGCGAATCGGATATACAAATATACTAGATTCTTATATTTAAAAGCAGTCCAGTAAATTTGATAATGCCAATATGTCCTAAAAAAGAAATGTATTAGGGCATTACTAGTTCGACATCCAGAAGTAAATCTTCTTAATGTACCACCAATATTAATGCATATATAGATAATATAAACATATTAAAACCTATTAACATGGGGTTGGATAAATATTCATATATAAACCTATATATTTTAAAATTTATCTTTTAGAATATGAATATTTATCCAACCCCATGTTAATAGGTTTTAATATGTTTAGATTATGTATGTATGTAGTCAGCCTGCCAGTTCTCCACCCTGGGTATATGCACGGTGGAGAGGGCTGGAAACAAAAACGGCCATGGTATTGTCTGATTGAATCCGAACTGGACAACCCTGCAGACGATTTGTCCAGTGACTCAAGCAAAGCTTTTCGCTCTGAGTTCCAGAATATTGATCCGAAGTCTCAACTCTTTCAGAGTCCAGGTCCCTTGGACACACAGCTTTCCAAGTACCCCCACCCAGCCGGACAGCCTGGCATCCATGGTTACCACGGTCCAATACAATGGAAGGAAGGAGCCACTAGTGAAGAGCACTTCTTGCGTTTTGACTCAACCAAATCAGATTGTCCAAAAATTTTGGATCCTTCTTCCACTTGACAAGAATACCCCTTTGCAGAGGTCTCATGTGAAACTGAGCAAACGGAACTGCCCGAAGGTAGACACCATCAGGCCTAGAGCTTGCATGCAAGTCCGCAAAGAGGACAGAGTGCTGGATAAAAGCAACCGAATCGCCCTCTGCAACTTTTGTAGCTTTTCCTGGGGGAAGAATCACCCTCGCAGAGACTTTGTCCAGTCAGTCCCAGATGAACCAATTTGGAGGCTGGGACGAGAGCAGATTTTCTGAAATTGATGGTCCAACCGAACTTTAGCAGGGTCCGTACAGTGATTAACAGATTTCCCACCAGAACTGAGTGGGAGCCTGCTCTTAAGAGGAGATCGCCCAGGTATCCTAGTACTGCAATCCCCAGCTGTCACAGTAATGCCAATACCGGAGCCACCACATTGGTGAAGACCTTGGGGGCGAAGGCGAGACCAAAGGGTAACGCCACAAATTTATAATGTTCATCTCCTACAGCGAAGCCAAGAAAACGCTGGTGTACAGAGTAAATAGGGATGTGCATATATGCATCCTCAATATCGATAGAAGCCAAAAAGTCCCCTTGGTGGAGGAACTATTGATCGACCGATATTGTTTTTTTTCCACCGATACCTATATTTTGGTCATCGGATATCAGTATCGGCCGATATTGGCTGTTATTTTCGGACATTTAATTTTTTTTTTTAACATCTACAGGTACTGTGGTGGAGGGATCTGGGGGTCTAAAAGACCCCAAACCCCTCCTCTGCACTTAAAAGCATTCCAAAAGCCAAGTTTGGCTGTTTTGAATGCTGTACGTTTTTTTAATTCAGCGCCGCCAGTACCCAGAAGTGTTGTCCCCTCCCGCTCCTCGGAATAACAGCCGAGCGGCTTCTCAGCCGCATCGGCTGTCATTACAAGACAGCCGACTGTCAGCTATGGACACTGGTACCGGGATGATGCCTCTAGCTGCAGGCATCACCCCGGTACATGCACTTTCCTGAAATATCGGCCATATCGGTAAATCAAAAGGCCGATTCCAATATATTGGAGAAAGTGCATATCGGCCCTCAATATATCGGCTTTGCCAATAATCGGTCGATCACTAGTAGGAACACCACTACCGTGCGAATGGGCTCTATTCGAAACCTCTGTACCCGCAGAAAGCGGTTTAGAGCCTTGTGTTCCAGAATTGGACGCACTTTTCCTTCTTTCCTGGGAACAGGAAACAGGTTTGAATAAAACCCTTGAAAGCGTTCACGTGAGGGAACCAGAACAATCACCCTTTGTGACAGCAGATCTTGTACCGCCTCTCGTAGATCCCTCAATCGATCTGTAGATAGGCGTAGATTGGACGGGAAGAATCTACCCGACAGTCTGGACCTGAAACCCCCAGATTAAACTAAATGGCTTAGGCCCTTTCTCCTGCATGCCGGAACCACAAAGGGGCCGCCTGTGTGCTGAAAAATAAGGGCCCCTGTGACTTGCCCTAGCGGATAAAGGAAGAAGAGTATTCTTTCCACCTGTGAGTCCATTGATCAGTTCATCTAACAAGACCCAAAAAGGCGGTCCCCCGTAAAGGGGAGATCTGATAGAGCCTTTTTAGAAGCCTGGTCCGCAGATCAGCTTTTTTTTAAACCACACCATGCGTGGTTGCGATTATTGCGTTTAGAACAACTCCACTGACTCGCGACAATTCTGTTACAGTAGGCGGGAAAAGGGAGTACCTTTGCTGCTTTTAGGGGTTCTGCGGGCCCCGAGGGGACCAGTGCCCCCCCAAGTTAAAATGTTCTCCACCAATACAATCAATGCACCCACTAGCGCCCTTGCATGCGCAATAAAAAAGGAATCATCCTCACCACGGCGCACCCGAAGTGCGTGGACACAGACCCAGTCGCTATATGCTAAGCTCACCCTTAGAACATAAGCAGGGGAGGTCGCCGACCACAGTCCCGCAAGGACACGCCGGTAAAGGTCCACAAAGGGAACCACCTAATAGATCTAAGGGTCACCTACCATAAAGGACCTAAAAAGACATAGCCCCTTAAAAAAGGGAGGGGGGGGGGGGGGGGGGGGAGGGCACGCCGTGACGCCGACGCGCAGGCAGAGTACCCCCACACAACAATGCCCCCACGGCGCCCCCTGGTTCATGGGGAGCGCCAGGCAGTCCATATATCCACCCCCCCCTGAGGAGGAGTGGGGGGAGAGGGTGGACGATTGTCAGGTACCCGGACAGCCGCGAGTAGGCTGCAAAGCGGCAAACTAAATTTTCAGACCCGCGGAAGAAGACACATCCGCTCACCCCTCAGCCTATAACCACCGCACGGAGCCCAAAGGACATCCCTCCCCCAGTCACTAACCCCCAGGGGGCTGTGAACTTGCTCAAAGACCCCCATGTGCGGTCTGGACAGCCCTGGTAAGCAACAACCACATCAACCCCCCCCCCACCCCCACTGAAGCAAGTGGCAAAGCCATCTTCTACCTCACCCTGGGAGGGGGGGGGGGATGTGGGGGTAGGCTGAGCCCAAAAGAACACCGACTGTTAGAGGGGCTGGGGGAATGGAAAGGAACCCGGGGGTCCGACCATCCCAAGGAGGGGCCTACGTCCACCCCGAGGGACAACAAAGGGGGAGGGGGGGGACACTACTTACCACACCATGGACCGGGATGGGCATCACTCCGGGCAGACCACCTTCCCATCTTGGAATAAGGGGTGCTGACGGCCAAGGGTCGTGACCAGGTCGTGTGCATCATGGCGAGGCGTTTCATTCGCGGGTCCTGTCCATTGGGGCTCAGTCGTGGCGAGGCCTAGTGCCTAGCTGTGACCTGCACACGCTCGCTGGCGAAAACATCCACCTTGTAGAACTTTGTAAATGTGTGTACAGACAACAGGCGGCTGTCTTGCAAGCCTGGACTACTGATGCCTGATGACGGAAGGCCCAGGAGGCACTAAGCCCCATCGTAGAATGCTTCTTAACAGGGAGAGGAGAAACCTGACCCTTAATCGAATAGGCCTGCACCACTGTGCCTGATCCATCTGGAAATGGTCGCAGCAGATGCAGTCTGCTCCTTACGGGGACCATCCGTAAGGATAAACAAGGGATCCGATTTGTGAATTGACTCAGTCGTCGTCAAGTACACCCTGATGGCCCGGAATTACAACCAAGGAATGCAAGGCAATTTCTTTTGGATGTTTTGGCTTAGGACACAAGGAAGGCAACACAATGTCTTCATTTAAGTGAAACCCCGAAACGACCTTAGGAAGGAAAGACTGACAGCGACGTAGCACCACTCTGTCCCTATGAACCACCAGGTAAGACGACTGTCAGAACGCAGCCAGCTCAGAGACCATGCGTGCATAAGTAATAGCTACCAAGAAAGCCCCTTTCTGTGACAAGGTAAGCAGAGGAAGTTCACGAATAGTTTCAAAGGGTGGATTTTGAAGAACCAACAGTACCAGATTAAGATCCCATGGAGGGACTAGGGACCGTTACTGCAGGAGCCATATGGCAAACTCCTTGCACGAAGGTGTGAACCAAGGAATTTGTGGCCAACAGCCTTTGGAAGAAAATTGGCAAATGATGCCCAGGGCCAAACGCTGATCTACACCTCTTTGTAGAAACTCTAGCAGACGTGATACCGAAAAGAAACGAGGGGAAACCCCCCCCCCCCACCCCGAGACGCACACCAAGTAATGCACAACTTCCAAACTTAATGGTAATGCTTCAGAGAAGCAGATTTCCTCGCTTTTAACAAAGTAGGAATCACCTAATCCGACATCTGCCTAGCCTTTAATACTTGGCCTCCGGGTTCACTTCCCTGCGAGCGCCGTGACAGAGGGGTGGAACCGGGCGGGAAATTAAAAAAAGCTCACAAAACAAGACATGATATATTGTAATCTGTTAGGATTACATTATTGTATCAAACCATTTCACCTCAGTTTTATCCCTAGTGCTTAGTCCAGTGCCCAGATACTGTTTTATTCCTTTTGCTTTTATTTTTTTAATCATAATTTATTAAATGTAATAATTTACTAATATTTTTTATTCACTTTTACTATTTTATTCCTAAGAGTTACAGGCCTAAAATATAAAAAAAAACAGATTTCCATGCAAAACAATGTACCGCTTTGACATTCATAAATACTGACATAACCAGACCGCCAGGGAGGTTAAACCTCTGCTTTTTCATTCAGCTGTACCAAGTAGTACATAGGAAAAAAAATTGGAACATACAGCACCGTAGCGAAGGGTGCGCGGTGACACTTGGACTCAAAAATTGAAAAAATTAAATCTTTAGTTTCATTAAGGCCCCTTTCACACTTGTGCAACTTGTCCAGCGACTTGGGACTGCAAAGTCGCACCCCATAATTTCCAATGAGTACTGTTCATATCTGTGCGACTTCAAAGTTGACCCTGTACTACTTTGGTCCAACTTTGATGTGACTTAAGGGCCATAGACTTCAAGATTACACAGGCATTGCTTCAAGTCTAGTCAAAATCGCAGCAAAGTTGCTCGACTTTCAGGTTGTACAATTGCTTAGAGGGCCTAAAGGATAAGTTCATTTTGCAAGTAAAAAAATGTGTATTTATTGGGGGTTATTTATTAAAATTGGAGGAAGCAAAATCTAGTGAAGTTCTGCACAGAAACCAGTCAGCTTTCAGGTTTTATTGCCAAAGCCTAACTGAACAAGCTGACATTAAAAGTCGATTGGTTTCCCTGGAAAACTGCACCAGATTTTTTACCCTCCAATTTTAGTAAATCTACCCCATTATTTCTTTTTTGAGCCCCCAAACTCCCATACTGGGAAAAATGGGATTTTTTACTTACCGTAAAGTCCATTTCTCTGAGCCTACCGATGGGACGTAGCTGCCTGCTACAAATCAGATGGATGGGTAATAAGCCCCTCCCACTAGGAGTGACCAGGTAGAGCCAAACGCTTTGACACGCCCAGGGGGGTGGGGTCCCTGGGTTATTACCCCTGGCCTCAACGTTGCATCTTCAGTTTAGTTGCAAGCAGTGAATAAGAACCAAAACCCAACTCTTCAGAGAATAGAAGGGTGGGAGCTACGTCCGTCGGTGGACTCAGAGAAATGGATTTTACGGTAAGTAAAAAATCCCATTTTCTCTTTCATCCACCGACGGACGTAGCTGCTGCTTTAAATCATAGACGGATGGGACGTCCAAAAGCAGTAACCACTGAGGGGTGGGGAAAGGACAAATTTAAAAGAATGCAATTCCCACGGCTAACATAGCCAACTATATTACATGGAGCCCAACAAGCAACAACTGGGGCTCAATTGTAACAAAACCATAAAGGAGAAGGAAAAGTAGACTGCTCCTTAAATGGCGGCCTGCAAAACCTTGCGGCCAAAGGATGCATCCGAGGATGCCAAAACATCCACTCTAAAACCCGGTGAACGTATGTACAGATGACCAAGTGGCTGCCTTGCAAACCTGCATCACTGATAGCATCACCTGATAGCGGAAGTCCAAGAGGAACTCAACGCCCGCGTAGAGTAATCCGTGACAGGGAAAGGAGGAACCTTGCCCTTAAGAAAATACGCCTTCACCACCGTCTGTCTGATCCATCGTGAGATGGTCGCCGCAGACGCAGCTTGACCCTTACGGGGTCCATCCATATTCACAGAGAGTGCGACTCACAAAAGGACTCAGTCTCCAAATACACCTGTTTTGCTCAAACCACAATTAATGCAAGGCAATTTCCTTAAGCTGGATACACACTATCCAACTTTTGTGGTTAGATTTCTTTCAGATTTACCTTTTCTATGTAGTGCAAGGGCCTGCCAGATTGCATACAAATTGAAAGTGTTTAGGTTTGACCTCATATTATATGGTTTTGGTAAGTCTAAAGGAAAAAGTCTTCAGAAAATCTTATAGTGTGTATGGCCCATTAGGCTGTGAAGGTTTCAGACAGAGTGATGGAAACACTATGTCTTCATTCAGATGGAAGTCTGAAACCACCTTAGGAAGAGACGACGGATTAGGCCATAACACTACCTTATCCCTGTGTAATGTCAGATAACGAGAGAGGCAAGATAGTGCCGCTAGTTCAGAAACCTTGCGCGCAGAGGTGATCGCCACCAAAAAGGCAACTTTCTGCGACAAGGCGAGCAAGGAAAATTGTCTCATGTTCTCGAAAGGAGGTTTCTGAGGAACCAATAGAATCAAATTAAGGTCTCAAGGAGGTAACGGAGACGACCTGGGGGGAGCCAAATGGCGAACCCCCTGAAGAAACGTATGAATCAAAGAGTGCGTAGCTAAAGGGCGTTGGAAGTACACAGCCCAGGCCAAGATCTGATAGAGTGCCCAACACCAAGTGTTAGTCAACCCCTTTCTGTAGAAAGGTCAGGATCCTGCTGAGAGCAAAGGATCTAGGATGCAGCTGCAGCGATTCGCACCAAGCAATGTACGCTTTCCACGTAGGACGATAAATCTTTTAAGAAGTGGACTTCCTAGCCTTGAGTAAGGTAGGGATCACAAAATTGGACAGACCCCCTGTCCTTTAACACCTTGCTCTCAACAGCCAAGCCGATAAAGCCAGCGACTGTAAAGCAGAATGGAAGATCGGACCCCGAGATAGAAGATCTTCCCGCAGAGGAATTGTCCACAGACCTGCGACCTTCAGCCGAATCACGTCGGCGTACCAGGATCTCCGGGGCCAATCTGGAGCCACCAGAATTATCGGAATCCCCTCCAACTCGACCCTGCGTAGCAGGCGAGATAAAAGTTTTAGCGGAGGAAACGCATAAATGAGCCCGCACTGGCTCCAGGGAGCCAGCAGGGTGTCTACTGCATCAGCCAGAGGATCTCAGGATCGAGCCACAAACTTTGAATCTATCCTGTTTTTTCTGGAGGCGAACAGATTCACATCCGGGGTCCTCACCGGAGACACAGCTGGTTGAACACTTGTGGATGCAGGAACCACTCTCCCTGATCCAGGGTTTGGCGACTCCGCCTGCCAATTGTCTACACCGGGAATGCACACGGCGGATAGTGCTGGGACGTAGTCATCTGCCCAGCGCAGAATCTCTGCTACCTTCAGAGTCGCCAGGGCAATCCTGGTGCTCCCATGATGATTGACATATGCCACGGCCGTGACATTGTCAGACTGGACTCGGACAGAACACCCCTTGAGATTGTCCGTCCAGAGGAACAGGCTCAACTTGATTGCTCTCAGTTCCAGAACGTTGATCGGGAGCTTGGACTCTTCCACCGTCCAGGTCCCTTGAACATTCAGGGTGCCCAGCACTCCCCCCCCCCCCCCCCCCAACCGGTTAGACAGGCATCGGTTGTCACAACCATCCAGAATACTGGAAGGAAGGATTTTCCGTGGAGACGATTCGGAGAGCTGAGCCACCAATTCAGGGAGTCCTTGGATCTCTGACTCAAACGAATCAGACTGTCCAGGGATAGAGGATCTTTGTCCCATTTGACAAGGATCTCCTGTGGCAAAAGTCTCGTGTGGGTCTGAGCATATGGTACGGCCTTGAAGGAGGACACTATAAGGCACAGCACCTGCATAGATGACCTGAGAGACACCAGGTCGCAAACCAGCAGCGACAGAATCGCTTCCCTTAACTTCTGTAACTTCACTGAATCTAGAATCATCCCTAAATACTCCAGTCTGGTTGTTGGAACCAGGGCAGATTTCTGAAGGTTGAGATTCCAACCGAACTGCTTCAGATTGTGAATGGTCACCTCCAAATCCCGTTCCAATGTCACAGACAAGTCCGGTCGGAGAAGAAGACCGTCCAGGTATTACAGAATCGCTATTCCTCTCTGTCGTGGCAGAGCCAGGATAGGGGCTAACACCTTGGTAAAGACCCTGGGAGCAGAGGCGAGACCAAATGGTCCTTGCCCACCGCGAAGCGGAGAAATCGTTGATGACCCTGGCAAATAGGGATATGGAGATAGGCATCCTTGATATTGATCGAGGCCAGCAGGTCCCCCTAATGCAAGAACGCCACCACTGACCGCAGGGACTCCATGCAAAATTTCTGGACACGCACAAAGCGGTTCAGAGTTTTGAGGTCCAAGATTGGACCCAATTTGCCCCCCTTCCGTGGAACGGTAAACAGGTTCGAATAGAACCCTTTAAAGTGTTCCTGATGAGGAACTGGTACAATCACGCCTTGTGACAGCATATCCCAAATCACTTCCAGCAGCCCTGCAAGGCGGTCTGGGGACAGCTGAAGATTGGAGGGAAAATATCTGTCTGGCGGATGGGAACAAAACTCTATCTTGTACCTGGACTGAATTACCTCGTGGACCTTCCTGTCGTGCAACAGTAAGGTCCAAGGATCCGGGAAGAAATGGAGACTCCCTCCACCACTGAAGTGGATGGGGGCGCCCCTTCAGGCAGAAGGGGTCTGCTCGGAGGTGCAGGGGGCAGAGGATTTCGGCTTACCAGCCCACCGTTTCCCGATCCTTTTCCGCCCGAAGTCTGTTTTCTGCGACACAGTCACACGAAAAAGACGCTTCTGTGCTGTTAAGGACCTCGCTTACCCAAGGGAGACTTACTCTTAGTGGAGTGAGGAAGGAGTGTGCTCTTTCCCCCAGTGACCGTCTTGATCAAGTCATCCAAGGAGGAACCAAAAAGGCAATCACCCTGAAAGGGAAGATCTGCCAAAAGCTTCTTTGAAGCCTGGTCGGTCGACCAGGACTTTAGCCAGATCGCACGGCTGATGAGTACACTTACCACTGACGCTCTGGCCAAGAGCGGAAGATCGTCCAGGTTAGCATCGCATACAAATTGCAGAGTCTGCGATAATTGGTCAGCGAGTTCCAGGGCAGATGACGGTAACGGAGTTAACGTCAGTGCCTCTCTCAGAGCCTTTACCCATTCAAACATAGTCTGAGAGACTAGAATGGTAGTAGATCCCACTACCATATACAGATGTCTGGATAAGACCTCAATACGTCTGTCAACCAGATCAGGGAGAGATGAGGATTCTGCCAAGAGTAAAACCGTGGCTTGTGAATATCAGATA
Organism: Pelophylax lessonae; assembly: GCF_965119305.1. Classification (NCBI taxonomy): domain Eukaryota; kingdom Metazoa; phylum Chordata; class Amphibia; order Anura; family Ranidae; genus Pelophylax; species Pelophylax lessonae. The sequence continues at coordinate 224,020,115 of NC_138776.1, forward strand.
TCTGGGGGTCCACCTAAGGGGGGACCGTCCATTTGCGTAAAATCTCTTCCTCAAACGGGTAGCGTCTAGCCAAACGTTTGGGAACTGCAAGCGTGCGATTAGGTCGCCGCCATTCTTCCTCCACTAAGGCGGACAAGACTTCGGGACAAGGGAAAACCTTGGCCGATTTCTTTGCCCTGAGGGATCCAAAGGATACCGAGGCTCCTTGCGATTTAGAAATCACATTCATGATTTTTAGGAGTCCCTCACTGAGGATATCAAAGCATCGACCAGCGCCTTTTCCTGTGCCAAGGCGGGTGTGGAAACATCCTATTCCGCGTCAGAAAAGTCTGAATGCGGGGACGCATCCTCCAAAAGGGGGCCTGCGTCACCGGCGACCATATCGGCCTCGGAATCCGAGGTCTGAGATGAGACAGGCAAGGGCTGAGAGTGCTTCTTAGTAAATGCTGCCGCAATAACTTTGTCCATTTTTCTGGACATTTCTTGTATCACAGACAATAAAGTCACATCATGAGCATTAGAAGCACGCCCCAACGATACATCGGGGGTCGCAGACAAACTTGGGGAATCCATGTTAGACATATGGCCAAACAGTAGGATTGCACAGTATGAATGTAAAGAGCAGACAAGGAAACAGGGAAACACCGGAACCTGCACCGCAAGGGGTTAAACCGAAGCCTCTCCTAAAAACAGGAGCAATCCACGCCCAATCGCCAAAGATGAACGCCCCTGAGGCTAAGTGAGGTTACAAAAGCACCCCAGGTTCCAGCAAGTCCGCCGCTACCGGCGTGCACTGTGCCTTTAAAGCAGTGTTCCGGCCTCAAAATCTTACCGTAAAATCCTTTTCTCTTAAGCTCATTGACAGACGTAGTCCTCGTTGATTAATAACAACTCGGTTTATACTGCCCTCTACAGGAGTAGGACTAGACAGGAAAGAAAACGTTCTGGCCACACCCTAGGGGCAGTCCCAGAGGGTATATCCTCTCACTTCCTGCTACAGCAAATCAGTTATGTCACAAAGCAGTGTTTAGAGAATTTAACCCAACCCAACTCAAAAACAGAGAGGCGGGTACTACGTCTATTAAAAAAGAATAGCGCGCAAATGCAAAAGAAATTACTACCAAATCTGAAGAGAGTCCATAAATAAAAATGGGGGTTTGGTCCCACCATATGGCCATATCGTGCTCAAGCCCACTACTGCGTCAAAGTACCCCATTATCAGTGGGTCCTACACTATCCATGAAAAAGAGATGAATCCAGCCATTCTTACCCTTGGAGATAACACTCCTTGCTGGGGAAGATGTGCAAATGCACTACAGGGGACTCCTCCTATATCCACTTGATGGTGGACACTGATTGAGTACAGGTGTGTGTGGGGGGTGGGGAGGGCTGCTCAACCTCGATAGTCTGGTCAGACCGAATACATAATAAACAGGCAAAAAATTTGGGGGAGCATACCCATGTATTTCCAAAGCTGCTGCAGCTATGAACCAAAAGACATGTATATTAAAAAAAGAATAGCGCGCAAATGCAAAAGAAATTACTACCAAATCTGAAGAGAGTCCATAAATAAAAATGGGGGTTTGGTCCCACCATATGGCCATATCGTGCTCAAGCCCACTACTGCGTCAAAGTACCCCATTATCAGTGGGTCCTACACTATCCATGAAAAAGAGATGAATCCAGCCATTCTTACCCTTGGAGATAACACTCCTTGCTGGGGAAGATGTGCAAAAGCAAATGGGGTACTTTGACGCAGTAGTGGGCTTGAGCACGATATGGCCATATGGTGGGACCAAACCCCTATTTTTATTTATGGACTCTCTTCAGATTTGGTAGTAATTTCTTTTGCATTTGCGCGCTATTCTTTTTTAATATACATGTCTTTTGGTTCATAGCTGCAGCAGCTTTGGAAATACATGGGTATGCTCCCCCAAATTTTTTGCCTGTTTATTATGTATTCGGTCTGACCAGACTATCGAGGTTGAGCAGCCCTCCCCACCCCCCACATACACCTGTACTCAATCAGTGTCCACCATCAAATGGATATAGGAGGAGTCCCCTGTAGTGCATTTGCACATTTTTCCCAGCAAGGAGTGTTGTCTCCAAGGGTTAGAAGGGCTGGATTCATCTCTTTTTCATGGATAGTGTAGGACCCACTGATAATGGGGTACTTTGACGCAGTAGTGGGCTTGAGCACTATATGGCCATATGGTGGGACCAAACCCCCATTTTTATTTATGGACTCTCTTCAGATTTGGTAGTAATTTCTTTTGCATTTGCGCGCTATTCTTTTTTTAATATACATGTCTTTTGGTTCATAGCTGCAGCAGCTTTGGAAATACATGGGTATGCTCCCCCAAATTTTTTGCCTGTTTATTATGTATTCGGTCTGACCAGACTATCGAGGTTGAGCAGCCCTCCCCACCCCCCACATACACCTGTACTCAATCAGTGTCCACCATCAAATGGATATAGGAGGAGTCCCCTGTAGTGCATTTGCACATTTTTCCCAGCAAGGAGTGTTGTCTCCAAGGGTTAGAAGGGCTGGATTCATCTCTTTTTCATGGATAGTGTAGGACCCACTGATAATGGGGTACTTTGACGCAGTAGTGGGCTTGAGCACGATATGGCCATATGGTGGGACCAAACCCCCATTTTTATTTATGGACTCTCTTCAGATTTGGTAGTAATTTCTTTTGCATTTGCGCGCTATTCTTTTTTAATATACATGTCTTTTGGTTCATAGCTGCAGCAGCTTTGGAAATACATGGGTATGCTCCCCCAAATTTTTTGCCTGGGTACTACGTCTGTCAATGAGCTTAAGAGAAAAGGATTTTACGGTAAGATTTTATAAAAATCCATTTTTCTCTGTCGCTCATTGACAGACGTAGTCCTCGTTGATTAATAACAACTCGGGACGTCCCAAAGCAGTACCACAAATGAGGGGTGGGATAACAGAAATCAAAATCCAGAAGGCCCAACCGGAGCCAACCAGAAGCATCAAGGACTCATCGAGCAAAAAGATGAGACCTAAGTGAAACACCCAACAAACCCTTGAGGTAGACCAACAGTCTCCTCAGATTGCGGCCTGCAGAATCTTGTGGCCAAAAGAGGCATCTGATGATGCCATCACATCAACTTTATAAAATGATGTAAAGGTATGAACCGACGATCAAGTCATCGCCTTGAAAACCTGGATCGCTGACGCCTGATGGCGGAAGACCCAGGAGACACTAGGCGCCCGAGTAGAGTGCGCCTTAACAGGGAACGGGGGATTCCGACCCTTAATAGAATAAGCCTGTACCACCGTCTGACTGGTCCATCTAGATATGGTCGCGGCAGACACAGGCAACCCCCTTCAAGGGCTATCCGTGATCACAAAAAGTGAGTCCGTCTTACGAAAACAAGTTCGTAGTAGTCAAGTGTATCCTTCTGAACCCCATCCAAGGAGTGTAATGCAAACTCCCAAGGATGGTTAGTCTTAGGACACGGGGAAGGTAACACAATATTTTTATTCAGATGAAAACTCTGAAAACCACTTAGGAAGGAAGGATGGATCTGGAAGAAGAACCACCTTATCCCTATGAACCACCAGATATGGGGAACGTCAAGATAATGCGGCCAGTTCTGACACCCTGCGTGCAGAAGTAATGGCCACCAAGAAGGCCACCTTCTGGGATAATGTAAGCAAGGGAATCTCCCTAATATCTTTAAGAGAAGTTTCTGAAGAACCGACCACACTAAATTAAGATCCCAGGCGGTAAGGGTGCGCGCACTGGCGGAGCCAGATGTCGCACCCCCTGGATGAAATTCCGCACCAAGGAATGATTAGCCAAAGGTTTCTGAAAGAAGATTGCCAACGCCGAAACCTGACCCTTGATAGTGCTCAAGGACAGTTTCTGCTCAACCCCTTGTTGCAGACAGACCAAGATTCGGGTCACCGAATAGGTATGTGGGGGAAATCCAAAAGATTCACACCACGCCATATAAGACTTCCATGTGCTGGAAGTCGCTTTCCTTGCTTTAACTAGAGGTAGGAATAACTGAAGCTGACACTCCCTTGTCCTTCAGTACCTGGGTCTCAATGGCCAGGCCATTAAGCCAGCGATTGTAAAGCAAGATGGAAGATCAGTCCCTGAGACCGCAAATCCTCCCTGAGAGAAAGTCTCCAAGAAGCCTCCGCGACTAGCCTCACCAAGTCGGCGTACCAGGCTCGACGAGGTCAGTCCGGAATTTCCAGAATAACTGGAATTCCCTCCACCTCTATCCTGCGAAGAAGTTCCCGCAGTAACTTGAGAGGATGGAAGGCATGCCGTAGCTGATACTGCTCCCACGGGGCGATCAGCGTTTCTGCTGCGTCCGCTAGAGGATCGCGGGTGCGAGCTACAAACCTCCGCACCTTCCTGTTGAGCCAAGGTGCCAACAGATCCACATCCGGGGTGCCCCAATGAAGGGACAGCTAGTGAAAAACCTCTGGATGAAGAGGCCATACCCCTTGATCCAGAATCTGATGGCTGAAATAATCTGCCTGCCGATTTCCCACCCCCGGAGTGAACACTGCGGGGAGATCCGGAACAAACCGTTCAGTCCAATGAAAAGATGCTAGTCGTTTCGATGGCCACCAGGACACTCTAAGTGCCCCTTTCTTGACATAAGTCACGACGGTGGCATAGTGCGATTGGATCCGAATCGGGCTGCTCTAGAGCTGCTAGGTCCAGTAAATCAGACAAAATCTGATCGCTCTCAGTTCCGATACCCTATTGGTAACCTGGATGCTATCGGAAGGAATGACTTCCCCTGGTTGAGCATCGGAGACTTCCTGGTCCGCTCGCTCAACCGGATCCGATTGTCCAGGAAATCGGAATTCTGATTCCATTAGAAAAAAATCTCCTTCAGGAGAATTCGGGTATGAGACTGGGTATACGGTACTGCCTCTAAGAAGGCCACCATCAGTCCCAGCCAATTGACGGACAGCAACATCCGAATCGTTGACTGAACCTTCTGGAGTTTCTCCGCAAGGAGAAACTTTCTTGCCCAGGATGTATCCAACATTAGGCCCAGATAGTTCAGTCTCCTGGTGGGAACCAGGGATGATCTTTGGGAAAGCGAAGAAAACGCTGATGTCCTGCGATGATGGGGATATAAGGATAGGCATCCTAAATGCCTATGGACGCCAAGAACTCCCCCTGATGCAGGGAGGCCACCACTGTTCGGATGGACTCCATCTTTCCCCAAGTCCAGAATTGGACGCACCTTGCCCTCTTTCCTGGGCATTGTGAACAGGTTCGAATAGAACCCCTGAAACCGTTCAATGTTAGAAGGGAAGAATCGTACCGGTGAAAGTGATCGAAACTCGATCCTGTATCCTACCCGTATGACCTCGCGAACCCCTTAGTCCGGGGTTCTGGCAAGCCATGGATCCGGAAACCGGTGAAGACATCCCCCCACCCCAGAGATGGGTAGGGGCGCATCAGGCTGTATACTTCAGGCTTGGCTGAGCCGGACTTTTTGTTTAGCCGACCAGCGCCCTTTGAAAAACCCTCTGAAGGGGCTTTGGAGGGTCTCGCCTTATCGCCCGCCCTCGCGGAAAGAACAAACTCTTTATGAGCAGAAAGGGAAGGTCCTCGTTGGTTACAAGGTCCTCTTTATCCTAACAGTCTGTGGCAAGACAGCAGGTGGTACCGTCTATCCTTTAAAGAGGGATTCCTCAAACGGATAGCGCCTAGCCATGCGGAAATAACAGGGGTTCGTTTCAAAACGACCCCATTTGGGTAAAGGAAAATCCTTCGCCCTTTTGGTAGGCTAACAAGTACCAAAAAAGAATTTCAGTCTCAGCTACCTCTGCCGGTGTAACCTCAAGACTAAAGGTTTCCCGGACGGACACAACTAGTGCATCCACCACTCTTGTGCTATGGCGGAGGCAGAAACGTTCTCCTCACTGCTGAGGAGACATTACCTGAGACAACAGCCCCATTAGAGGGACCTGCAGCTGCATTGACCAGCTCCGAATCCGTATCTGAAGTATCAGATAAAAAATAGGGGTAGGCGGGGTCGCTTCTTGACCCCCGTCCCTGACTCCAAAACTGCCGATAATGCATTAAAAACAAGTGGGGTACTGGAGGGTCCTGCGGCCACCTTGAGGGGATCAGGTGGGGGATCCCTATGCGGCAGGGTCAATGATTATACAAGACATTTGCCAGCGACAAAAAATGACAAAGTAAAAAACTTTTTTTTTTTGTATCCCCCAGTCGCAACAGCGCCCCTCAGTCTTACCTGCCTTTTTGGACCCTACAGAGAGAGAGAGAGAGAGACCCCAAGGCTCATCCCTGATGCACAGAAGTTTTCATCAGCTTGCTCAGTGCTGTCCTGTTACAGACAGGAAGTCTTTGGCCCTTTTTCCTGGGTAAAGGAGGCGGCTCCGCCCCTTAACACGCCTTCCGGCGCCTCCCCCTGGCTCCACGAGGTGTTTGGTCACCTCAAACATGGCCGCCCCCATGCTGGAGACACGAGGCTACGCCAATATGGCGGCCTTGTGTGCTCTGCAAGACAATGGCGGCGGCCTGTTAGGATAGCGGCGGCTTAGCAGCGGCCTGCGGGATGCTGTATTCGGCCTAGCAGCCTGCGGGAGTGCATCGGCCCCCCAAACTTCACCTTGGATGGTGATCAGCCTGGCCGGTGGTACCGGACCCTGGCGGGCCGCATGCGGTCCGTCGGAAGGCAGCCTGCCCTTGCTGGAGGAATGCGATCTGGACTGCAGTTATACATGCATAGACATCGCCCTGTGAACACCTCTGACAGGTAGGATACCTTATGCTACCACAGTAATATTCTAGTACTGCCACTGACTTCAGTCATCTTTACAGTTTTGAAATGACATTAGATTGTCAGCTCCCAAACCAAGCCTCCTGGTTTCTTGTTCACAAAAATCACACTCAAATAGGGGAATCTGTGACATGTTATAGGATAGAGGGGAGACCCATCCTTACCATTTCAGAGAGGGGCCCGCGTTCACCACAAACCCGTCAGGGGGAAAAGGGGGAACAGGGGGAACATACTACTCACCATACCGGAACCAGGCGGGCGCCAACTCCTGACAGAACCCCTCTCCACCGGGGTGGGAGGGCTGTCGACCAATACGGACGCCGTGACTCATGGTCATTGGCGTTTAAGCGAGACGTTTAACTCGCAGGGTCAGTCCCCGTCCAGTGGGACTATGTCGCGGCCGACCCAGCGCGGAGCTATGGCCTGCACGTGCTCGTAGGCTGAACTGGGGTGACCACTGGATCTTAACATCCAGCCCGTCGCCCAGTTCCAGCTTTCTTGCTTGAAGATCTCACAGGAACACTGGAGAAAGAAGCTGTCTAAAAAAATCTTTCTAAGAAAAAAATCCTGCCAGGACCGAAGATCCTAGCAAGGCATCTAGGTCCTTACTCCTAACTAGACAGAAAAAAACTGATTTGCTGTAGCAGGAAGTGAGAGGATATACCCTCTGGGACTGCCCCTAGGGTGTGGCCAGAACGTTTTCTTTCCTGTCTAGTCCTACTCCTGTAGAGGGCAGTATAACCAGAGTTGTTATTAATCAACGAGGACTACGTCTGTCAATGAGCGACAGAGAAAATTGATTTTGGGCAATCCACTTGCTGAGTGTCACCTAAAAAAGAAATGGATGCTCCCGATTTTTTTATTTTGTTCACTTACCTTGTTATAGAAGAAAATATACTCACCTTCCTTCCACTTCCTCCCTCTGCAGCTGCGGCCCGCGCCGTCTCTTCCGGCTTGCGATGACTCCTGGGAGTTGAACGTCATCGCTCCCAGGAGTCAATGTGCCTGCACCGGCCCCGCTCGTCACTTCCGGTGCAGGCGCGGCATTCCCTGCTAAACAGCTTCTGAGCATGCCCAGAAGCTGTGCAGGGATGCGGCGCCTGCACCGGAAGTGACGAGCGGGGCCGGTGCAGGCGCATTCTGGGACTCCGACATCACCGAAGAGGATGCAGAAGAGGATGCGCTGGCTTCAACTGCCCACACCTGAGATGGCAGCACTGGAGAAGAAATTTTCAAGGTAAGTATTTCTTCAAAAAGGTAAGTGCGACCCGGGACAGTTCAGAGGCTAGCCATTGTGGAATGTACTAGCCCTGACTGTCCCGGGGGTATTTTTATCTAAATTTCACCCCCGATGCCGGAACTTTAAGAGGTGATCGCGATGCATGCAGCACTACTCCAGGGGATAATCCTAAGCTTCCTAAAGGCCTGAAACCCCTCTGAAGATGAAAAGGTGAAGGCCAGGGTAGTTAACAAGTAGAACACAGCAAGGTCCATCAGCAGCATGGAGAAGAGAAGGTAGAAGGAAACGCCCCTGCCCACAAGAGTTAGAAGCTCCTGTGCTATTTTGTCTCTGGCTCCTGCAAAATGGCCACCGGCATTACAGTGATAGGGATACCCAGGCAGGCTGCTGAGGCCTGTCAAGGCTGCAGGCCACGGCAAAATGCCAGCTTCGCGTCGATGAGCATGTGACCTCAGACCTAGTGAGGCCAACCCTAGTAACAGGTATGGGGGACCTAGTGGGGTCATCCTGGCGGATGAAACCCCACCCCCCCAAGGTAGCGGTATGAGGCGCAACCATGTACCCCCCTCCGAGGCCTCCTCCCCACCGTCAACTATCCGGTATAGCACCTGAGGAGACTTACATGGTAGGAGGTATGGTTACCCGAGGGTCCTACTCACCTATGGAGGAGCCCAAGTCCGCTAACCAGATGGGGGGACTGTACTTACTGGACCATGCTGCTGAGGGTGGGCGTCCATCCTGACAAACTTGCCTCTGCACCACAGTGAGGGCGCTGTTGGCCAAAGGGCACGCTGCGACGCTGGCATGCCAGGTGTGTGCGTCCCAGCAGGGTATTTCACTCGCAGGTCAGTCCCAGTCTGTGGGACTATAGTCGCTATGGAGACCCAGCACGGAGCTACAGTCTGCAAGCACTCACTGGCACAAACTGTGAGACCATAAGGCTCTCATATAGCCATTCCGAAAACCAGCCGGCATTCCACAGGAACTGGAGTCAGCAGCAACAAAAAAATAAAATAAAAAAGGTTCCCTTTAAGACGTTTAAAACAGAGCTAGGACAAAAGGTCCCAGCAGGGAGCTGTTTGGCCACTACTAAGACCAGACAGCTAAAACTGAAGATGCAACGGTGAGACCAGGGGTAATAACCCAGGGACCCAACCCCCCTGGGCGTGTCAAAGCCTTTGGCTCTACCTTGTCACTCCTAGTGGGAGGGGCTTATTACCCATCCATCTATGATTTAAAGCAGTAGCTACGTCCGTCAGTGGACGAAAGAGGAAAAAACAAACAAAATATATATGAGGCTAGTTTCATGGAGGTATAAACAGCTATCTCTATTGTGTGTACACCAGTATGGTGATCATCTCCTGGCTAGAAGCATATATACATAAAATTCCTGCAAGGACCGCAGGGAAAGAAAGCCATATGGGGATGATTAATGAATCGTACACACGAAGGAGACTAAAAATACCTTCATCGTGATTTTATTGTGCAACAATTGCATAAAAAATAAGTAAAGCTGTGTCTGTTTGCAGCCAAATGGCTAGAGATAATTTTCAAGTGAGAACATGAAAAAGTGCAAGTACAACATGTAACAGTACAATGTGATTAAAAACAAGTACAAGGTACGCTGACGCCAGGTGTTCCCTGACATAACTGGCACTAACCCCACGGCAAAAACAGCCGTATAAGCGAATGTAGACAATGAGAAGTAAAAAAGGGAGGTGCCACTTATGTCAAGCCCCTGGATGCTCGAGCTGAAATACAAAGGAGAATAGGAAAAAGAAGGAATGGAAAAAAAAGGTGGTAGGGACTGGGAGAAGGAAAGATAGTGGCGGGGAAGGAAAAGCGAAAAAAAAAAAAAAAAAAAAAAGAGGGAAAACTTGTGGGTGCAATACTCCAAGTGGAGGAAGCTGAGTGCAGGGTACACTGAATGGTTCAAATAATTAATTGAACAAACAACACATGAATGGTAAGCATATTCAATAAAAGCATATTGGACTGATCAGTAGTATCAAATGCATATAAAAATAGTAACAGCATGGGCATATACAGTAAGCATATACAGGCATGTACAAACATGATAAAATTCAGCACCCTTGATACTCAACGCGTTTTGCTAAATATAATTTGCTTCCTCAGGAGTAGATGCGTACCATGTATCTATAAAGTTAAATAGTAATGTAAATGGTATAGATATATATATATGGGGTATCTAAACTGAGTAATGAACGGAGCAGTCATCAGGGCTCCAAACTTACTGAGTCAGGCTCAACATGAAAGCACTTGAAGTGGGGCCCACTGGAAAATCTGACCCGGGAGCCGTGGGGGGGCCCAGTGGACAAAGGGGTCACAGGGAGAGCAGGACTGGAGGTGACAAGATGTGTGTCCATGTACCTAAATTTGGGTTGAAAACAACCCAGAATACCAGTGACTAGTGAAAAAATAGTAAAAGTGTATAAATATATATATATATATATATATATATATATATATATATATATAAATAAAATATATCAATAGACAAATGGTACTGAGTGACAACAAAGTAGTTAATGGGAAAATTTATATATATATATATATATATATATTGGTAAAAAACACGCAAAACCACAGTGAAGTGCTGAAAAACTGACTTACTGGCGGGAGGAGGCGAAGCTCAAGGTGCATTGCATTGGGGCTCCTGCGATCAGGAGACCAGCGGGATCAACCTGACCAGAAGCCATCCACAACAAATGCTAGTACAGATGTATATATATGTAGGTACAGTAATGTGACTAAACCAACAAGATGTGAAGAGTGAGATGGAGATTCAGATCACGGGGGGTACTTTATAGATACATGGTACGCATCTACTCCTGAGGAAGCAAATTATATTTCACGAAACATGTTGAGTATCAAGGGTGCTGAATTTTATCATGTTGTTTGTACATGCCTGTATATGCTTACTGTATATGCCCATGCTGTTACTATATTTATATGCATTTGATACTACTGATCAGTCCAATATGCTTTTATTGAAAATGCTTACCAGTCATATGTTGTACTGTGTTATCAATGAGCTTGATGCCTCTTTTTAAGTCCCTTGGGCAAATTTAGTTTCCGTTTGTCTGATGTCCTAATTGGTTCAGTCACCGCCAGGTAAACCCGAATCGCTCTTACCACATCTAAGGAATCTAAGGCAATTTCCTTAGGATGTTTAGGCTTAGGACATAAGGACGGTAGCACAATGTCTTCATTCAAATGAAACCCCGAGAAAACCTTAGGAAGGAACGTCTGACAGAGTCATAACACCACTTTGTCCCTATGAATCACCAAGTAAGGTGACCGATAGGACAACGCAGCCAACTCCAACACGCGATGTACGGAAGTAATAGCTACTAAGAAAGCCACCTTCTGCGACAGAGTGAGCAGAGGAATTTCTTGAATATTTTCAAAGGGAGGCCTGTGAAGCACAGAACCAAACTGAGATCCCACGGAGATACCAGGGATCGTACCAGAGGAGCCAGATGGCGAACTCTCTGCGCAAAAGTGTGAACCAAAGACTTTGCCGCCAACGGCCTTTGGGAAAAAAAAATAGCCAAGGCAGAAATCTGGCCCTTGATGTTGCCCAGAGCCAAATGTTGATCTACACCAAATTGTAGAAACTTCAAAAGGCGAGACACAGAAAAGGAGTGGGGAGAAACCCCCTGCGACTCACACCAAGTAATATATGCCTTCCAAACTCGATGATCAAGCTTCCTGGAAGTAGATTTCGTAGCCTTCAACAGCGTAGGAATCACCGACTGACAGCTCCCTGTCTTTCAGCACCAGGCTTTCAATAGCCAGCGACCGTAAGGAAGGATGGAAGATTGGTCCCTGAGACAGAAGATCTTCCCTGAGAGGAAGTTTCCAAGGGACATCTGCTACCAGCCTTACCAGGCCTGTGTACCAAGGCTAGTCTGGTGCCAACAGAATGACTGGAATTCCTTCTACCTCGATTCTGCGTGGGAGTCTCGACAGAAGTTGAATTGGAGAAAAGGTGTAGATCAGACGATACTGACCCCAAGGGGCCACCAGAGCGTCTGCCAGAGGATCCCGAGACCTTGACACGAAACTCTGCACCTTCCTGTTGGGACGGGAAGCCAGCGGGTCCACATCGGGGGTCACCCACCGAAGACACAGTTGATGGAAAACCTCCGGGTGAAGAGACCATTCTTCCGGATCCAACGTCTGCCGACTGAGATAGTCCGCTTGCCAATTCTCTACCCCAGGATGTGCACAGCAGAGAGGGCCAGAACATATAGTTCTGCCAATCTCAAGATGCCGGCCACTTTCCGGGCCACCAGGGTACTCTTTGTGCCCCCTTGATAATTGACATACGCCACAACCATAACATTGTCCGATTGTATCCGCACAGGTCATCCCTGCAGACGATCCGTCCAATGAGACAAAGTCTGATCACCCTAATTTCTAGGATGTTGATTGGCACCCTGGACTCCTCCCGAGTCCAGACATCTTGGGCCGAACAAACTCCCAAGACACCTGCCCATCTGAACAGACTGGCACTCGTGGTAATTACAGTGTAATAGAGGGGAAGAAAAGATGTTTCCAGACGTAGGGCTGGGGAGTGGAGCCACCCGACTCAACAGAATCAGATTGTCCAATGACAGCGGATCCTTGTTCCATTTGATCAGAATCTCCCTTTGCAAACGTCTGGTGTGGAACTGCGCAAACGGAACTGCCTCGAAGGTAGAGACCATCAGACCCAGCACTTGCATGCAAGAACTGAATGACGATCGGTGGTTTGACAAAAGGAGCCGAACAGCCTCTTATAGCTTCAGTAGTTTTGTCTGAGAAAGAAACACCCGGGCTGACACTGAATCCAGCGTCAGACCTAAGTGGTCAAGCTTTGTGGCCGCAGACAGTGCCGATTTCTGAAAATTTAGTGTCCACCCGAATTCCTGCAGAGTTCGCAACGTAACCTTGAAGTCGGCTTCTAGAGCCGAGGAAGACTCTGCACGCAGAAGCAGATTGTCCAGGTAACCCAGTACCGCGATCCCCTTCTGCTGTAACAAGGCCAACACTGGGGCCAAAACCTTTGTGAACACTCGAGGAGCTGAAGCGAGACCAAAGGGTAACGCCACAAATTGAAAGTGCTCCTCTCCCACTGCAAAACAAAGAAAATGCTGATGCCTGACATATATTGGAATATGAAGGTAAGCGTCCTTGAGATCGATAGAAGCCATCAGATCTCCTTGATGAAGGAAAGCTACTACTGTGCTGATGGACCCCATCCAAAATTTCTGAACCCGCACAAAGTGGTTCAGAGCCTTGAGATCAAAGATCGGACGAACCTTGCCTTCCTTCTTGGGAACTGTAAACAGATTTGAATAAAAACCTTGGAAATGTTCAGACTCTGGAACCGGCACAATAACTCCTTGTGCTAACAGGTCCTGCACTGCTCCGTAGAGGCCCTGTAGCCCCTCTGGAGACAGGCGTAAGTTGGAAGGAAAGAACCTTGCTGGAGGCAAGCACCGAAACTCGATCCTGTAACCAAATCAGTTAGTGGACCCATTTGTTCTGAATGAGCAAGGTCCACGGATCCGGAAAGAAGCAAAGACGTCTCCCCACCCCAAATGCGGGTAAGGGTGCTCCTTAAGGCTGGGGAAGGCTTGTCTGTGAAACTGGACGTGCTCCCTTTGGACTTACCATTCAAGGGTCTCTTGGAGCCTCACGCAAAGTTACGGGTGGATCTCAAGCTCTTTTCCTGCGAACCAGACGGACGAAAGGGCCGCTTGTGAGCCGAAAAGAAGGGACCCCGCTTACGATGAGGTTCCTTGCCCTTAGTACCCTGTGGAACCAAAGTACTCTTACCTCCCGTAAGGCCATTAATGATCTCCATAGAAGCAAACGGTCACCTACAAAGGGAAGATCAGTCAGTACCTTTTTAGAAGCCTGGTCAGCTGACCAGTACTTTAACCAGATGCAGAGAAGGATCACTGCAGTCACAAAAACCCTGCCAGCCAGGGGGGCCACATCCAGGGATGCATCACAAATATATTGTAACCCTTGGATCAACTGATTCGCCAGCTCAGAAGGATGTGGACTCCTCCAGATCCTGGTGCAAAACCTTAGCCCATTCCGTTAAGGTCTGGGATACCAAGGTGATTGCAAATACCGGTCTTAAAATTGAACCAGCCACAGTGAAAAAGGTACCGTACCAGAGCCTCCGCTTATTTGTTAACGGGCTCCTTAAAAGATGGGGAATCTTCCACCGGCAAAAGTGTGGTCTTATTCAGCCTGGAAACCTGAGAATTCATCGATGGTGAAACCGTCAGTTTCTTCAGAAGAGACTCCTCAAATGGATATCTTCTAGCAAAACGCTTTGGTATTCAAACCATGTGTTTTGGGGAACCCTACTGACTAGTGACAATCATCAAAATAGGCAGGAAAAGGAAAAACCTTATTCACCTTGAAAGATTTGCGGGTGCCAAAGTGCACCGGCTTAGCCAACTCAGTAGCAGCTGAGTCCTCCAACATTAAAGTTTCCCGCACTGATGAAATCAGGGCCTCCACCAGCTCTTTTTCATGCGTGGCTGCAGAGGAGAATGACTCATCCTCACTAAAAGAGCACTCCGTGTGCGTGGACGCAAACCCAGTGGGCTGACTGTCATCAGCGGCAGCCAAATCCACCTCAGAATATGAGCAAGCAGAGGATACAGGTGAAGGTGGGGGGGCGCTTCCTGCCAGGTCTCCTTTGCAGGGACTGCAGGGCTGCCATCATGGCTGCCAGGGCAGTCTGAGACCCAGAGGGTTTCGTAGCTTCCAGGAGTGGATCAGGTGGTGAAACTAGCTCCCTAGGCTCCATGAGAGGGATTAAGCAGAATCGTGCTGCTCAGCAAAATACAGCTCTTCCCCAGAAACACACAATATCAATCCTATACACACTACTTAACATTCATTCCATGTCCAACACAAGCAAAGCTTCCTGCACATGGGTAAAAGACCTCAAAATTGTCATCCCTCAAAAAAGGATGAGAACACATTTTTCGCTGTGCACACCAAGGGTCAGCTAACGTTTCCATATAGGTTCCAAGATGGTATAGAACACCAGAAATCTTACATAAATTTGATGAGTCGATACCTTCTCGTTGTTGGAGATGTCAACAAGAGAAGGGCACCCTCCTGCATATTTGGTGGGATTGACCTCGCATTCGATCTGACTGGAAATAGGTTCACAGCACTATATCTAATGTCACTACTGAGACTTTGGAATTCTCCCCAGCACAATACTTGCTACATTACTCCACACGACTACCTAAGAAATATTACAAATCCCTGGCGATGCACATGGTAAATGCCGCCAAAGCTTGCATACCTATCAGATGGAACTCCCGACCCTCCCTCAATCAAAGAATGGTTCACATGCCTTAATAAAATAGCAGAAATGGAGGAGGAACTGATACTCATAGCCAAAGATTCTATTAACAAATACAATATGGTTTGGTCATGCTGGTCACACTTTCGTTCCAACTACTTTACTCAAAAATGGTCTACCCTAAACAATATCCAATTGTAATACTGCAGATCACCAGTACATTGTTTTCCTCTGTGAAGAAATTGATATCAGAAGCGGATTCCTCTACCCCTGGCACAGCAGGTTCCCAGTAAGGGGTGCCGGGGGCTGAGGGTTGCACATGATACACAGTCAGGAACTTTATTCATGACAAATTTTTTATTTCTTAAAATATTTTCCTTGTTGGTATAGTTACCACTGTTATGTTATATGTTGTAACTACAATTTTGTACTTCTCATTGGCTTCATTTCATCTCCTGTACCATGCTTCCAGTAACACCAGTAACAGTGGCCTCTTACCAGAAATGTGTGATCCCCATTACAGGGATCTCAGTACACATTGACAGGAACTCGTCTCCTTTCACACTAGGTCAGACAAAATATCACCTCCACAGGAAATGCCTCTAAGTGTACATAGCCAATCCTCTCATGGACGTATTAATATCACCATCGGCACATGAAAGCAGAAAGAACTCCTCATGGTGCAGTATATTTTGACACAGGTAATATTTAATGGAAAAAGCCAATGAAACACTCACATTATAGTAGATAAGCCAGGCATCAAGGTAAGTATCCTGAGGAGAACTTGCAAGTAAAATGTGTGATAGCTGTAGCCAGATGAAATCCTAATCTCCCAGCAGAGGGAGGACGACGCTGCAAGAATGTTACAGGGCAAACGTGGCCGGTCCACAACCGGTTTCGTCAGATCGTGACATCATCAGGGGGCGTGGTTTGGTGCAGCCGAACATCCACATTATATGGCCAAGTAATCACCGGAAGGGGAGGAGCGGCATGAACTGCGATCGATCCCGCCCCTTCACAATGACGCTACACACACTAGAAGACAGGAAGAGGAAGTAGTCCTATACCCCCCGGAGCCTAAAGCCGAATCCAATCAGCAGGCACCATCAGGGGACCAATCCTAGCACCTTATGAAAACTTGCTCCAATCGCTACAAGCCTCCAAAAGCACAAGCACAGTGTCCAGTGAAAAAAAGAGAGAAAACACAGACACAGAAAGCATTGTGCAGCGGCATGAGTGTGACCCACCTATGTAAACCTTTTGGGTCAAACAAAGGTAGATTCACCTATAATCAGACACAAGAACAAGAGAAATTCATCCCCTGCTCAAGTGCCTTTAATCTTGTGCTGGCACATAATCAAATATGCCTAAAAAATGACAAAAAGTGATAATAGGCAATGCTAGCACACTGTACTATCAAGATCCCTCAGGAATACTATAATAAAAATAGTAAAAGCTAACAATAAACCATTAAAATTTATATACACTCAAATAGCTAAAAATACATACAAAAAGTACATAAAAACAGGCAATATATAAACGCATCAATATAAAAACATCAAAACAGCAGACTAAAAGATTTTTAAGAATTGTTAAGGAGTTAATATCCCAGTCGGGGCAGTAACAAAACACGTGGCGTATCCCAACTAGAAACCCAATGGATATATAGGGTTAAATGCTATAGCCCCTATGGCATGAACATCGACTGGGATATTAACTCCTTTATTAACAATTCTTAAAATTTTTTTAGTCTGCTGTTTTGATGTTTTTATATTGATGCGTTTATATATTGCCTGTTTTTATGTACTTTTTGTATGTATTTTTATGTATTTTTAGCTATTTGAGTGTATATAAATTTTAATGGTTTATTGTTAGCTTTTACTATTTTTATTATAGTATTCCTGAGGGATCTTGATAGTACAGTGTGCTAGCATTGCCTATTTATTATCACTTTTTGCCATTTTTTAGGCATATTTGATTATGTGCCAGCACAAGATTAAAGGCACTTGAGCAGGGGATGAATTTCTCTTGTTCTTGTGTCTGATTATAGGTGAATCTACCTTTGTTTGACCCACGCTGCACAATGCTTTCTGTGTTTTCTCTCTTTTTTCACTGGACACTGTGCTTGTGGAGGCTTGTAGCGATTGGAGGAAGTTTTCATAAGGTGCTAGGATTGGTCCCCTCATGGTGCCTGCTGATTGGATTTGGCTTTAGGCTCCGGGGGGCATAGGACTACTTCCTCTTCCTGTCTTCTAGTGTGTGTAGCGTCATCGTGAAGGGGCGGGATCGATCGCAGTTCATGCCGCTCCTCCCCTTTCGGTGATTACTTGGCCATATAATGTGGATGTTCGGCGGCGCCAAACCACGCCCCCTGATGTCACGATCTGACGAAACCGGTTGGGGACCGGCCACGTTTGCCCTGTAACATTCTTGCAGCGTCCTCCTTCCTCTGCTGGGAGATTAGGATTTCTTCTGGCTACAGCTATCACACATTTTACTTGCAAGTTCTCCTCAGGATACTTACCTTGATGCCTGGCTTATCTACTATAATGTGAGTGTTTCATTGGCTTTTTCCATTAAATATTACTTGTGTCAAAATATACTGCACCATGAGGAGTTCTTTCTTCTTTCATGTGCCGATGGTGATATTAATACGTCCATGAGAGGATTGGCTATGTACACTTAGAGGCATTTCCTGTGGAGGTGATATTTTGTCTGACCTAGTGTGAAAGGAGACGAGTTCCTGTCAATGTGTACTGAGATCCCTGTAATGGGGATCACACATTTCTGGTAAGAGGCCACTGTTACTGGTGTTTGGTGGAGGCTACCTATTCTGATCTTCTCACCAGCATCTTGGACCTCTTATTGGACTCCTTTCTCCTATGGACTTTCTATAATTATGCAATATCATCAGTATTTATATTGATTGATTTCTATGATCATTATATCAAGCGCTGCATACCTTGTTTTAATTTTGTATGGGGAAAAGTCCAGGAAGCACTAAGCGCTCAAGTAGAATGCGCCAAAACAGGGAAAGGTAGAACCTGACCCTTACTGAATAAGCCTGCACCACTGTCAATATGATCCATCTGCAAATTGTCGCATCAGACGCAGGCAGCCCATTTCTTGGGCCATCTGAGTACAAAGAGCGAATCTGACTTACTAAAAGACTCAGTACACCTTGATTGCCTGAACTACATTCAGAATATGCAGAGCACATTCCGTAGGATGTTTGGGCTTCGGACAGAAAGATGGTAATACAATGTCCTTGTTTAAGTGAACACTAGAAACCAACTTCGGAAGGAAGGACGGATGCGGACGAAGTACCACTTTGTCTCTATGAACCAACAAATAGGGAGAACGCAGGACAATGTCGCCAGTGCCAACACCCTGCACGCAGAAG
Source organism: Pelophylax lessonae (assembly GCF_965119305.1). NCBI lineage: Eukaryota > Metazoa > Chordata > Amphibia > Anura > Ranidae > Pelophylax > Pelophylax lessonae. The sequence continues at coordinate 224,038,937 of NC_138776.1, forward strand.
TGATAGCCACCTTCTGGGATAAGGTAGGCAGGGGAATCTCCCGAATACTTTCAAAAGGAGGTTTCTGAAGAACCGACAGCACCAAATCAAGGTCCCAAAGTGGTGACGGAAGTCGCACCAGAGGTACCAAGTGTTGCACCCCCTGGATGAAGTTACGCACCAGGGAACGGGCGGCAAACGGCCTTTGGAAGAAAATTGCCAAAGCCGAAACCTGACCCTTGATAATACTCAAGGCCAACTTTTTTTTTTAATTATGTTTTTATTTGCATAAAAAAGAAAGTATCACGGTACAGAAACAATATAAAGGCAAAAGAACAGTCAAAAACAGGAGTGGTGCCCCCATAGAAAAAGATAAAACAAACAATGCAGTGACAATAGTAGATAATCCATCAGTACAGCGCTACAAAACCTGGGAATCATCAACAGTACAGTAGCATACAAAAAAATTCGAATACCTCAAGAAATCGTGGGATCAGGTGGGGTTCAAGTTATAGGAGTCCCAGTCATCCCAGACAGCATTAAACTTAACGAGGTCATCATGCACCCTTGCCGTCAGGGACTCCATTGCCCGGATATCCGAAACCAGCTTCAAAAACTTGGGCTTATTCGGGGGGGATTGTTGGAGCCAACACATCGGGATAGCCCTCTCAGCGGCCAGTAGGAGGAAAGATATCCGCTTGGCTGCCGTCTTAGAGACCCTATGAAATGGTAGGCCTAATAGACAATGTAAGGGGTCCAGCGGCAAATCTAAACCCTACCACAGCTTGTAGTGTATCTAACACCATGGACCAAAAAGGACGTATGAGGGAACACGTCCAAAAAATGTGATCGAGTGAGCCCCTCTCCTCCCTGCACTGCCAGCACAGGGCGGAGCAGGAGGGATTCATCCTATGAAGGCGCACCGGGGTCCTATACCAAAAAACTGAATTTTTGTAAAATCTTACCTGTAAAATTCCTTTCTCTGAGTCCTCCGACAGTCGCCGCCACCTCTAAGTCATCACTATTGGGTATTGACTTCCGCTCCGCAGGAGTAGCTAGGCATAAGACTTAGTCAAAAGAACAAAGGCATTTGCATATACACACCCATGGGGGCTGTCCCACTGGTCAATACCCCCCTGCAGTGACCACTCCCAACTCAGTTTGGTAGCATAGCAGTAAGTGTACAAGAAAAAACCCCAAAAAGAGGGGCGGGGCGGCGACTGTCGGAGGACTCCGAGAAAGGAATTTTACAGGTAAGATTTTACAAAAATTCTGTTTTCTCTTACGTCCTCCGACAGTCGCCGCCACCTCTAAGTCATCACTATTGGGATGTCCCAAAGCAGTGTAGACATGAGGGGTGGGAGACGTAACCGTAGAAAAGGCAACGCAGTACCCACATCAGAGAAAGAAACCTTTACACGCACAGTAAGAGAACCTTCTGGGTAACAGAAAAGGCTCAACAGGAGCAACAGCCCAGGAAAGCAAATAACCCAGGGGATAAACAACCCCAACAGTCAGGGACCCACAACAAAACAAGGGTCCCTCATGGCACTGCCGAGAACTTTGCGGCCAAAGGAGGCATCAGCTGATGCCAGAACATCCACCTTATAGAATTTGGAAAAGGTGTGCACCGACGACCAAGTCGCAGCTGTGCACACCTGGGCCACCGAGGCTCGATGCCAGTAGGCCCAGGGCGCACTCAAATATCTGGTAGAGTGCGCTTAACAGGGAAGGGTGGAACCCGTTCCTTCAAAGCATAGGCCTGTTCAATGGTCTGTCTGATCCATTTGGCAATGGTCGCTACGGACAAAGAGGGAATCCGTCTTCCGAAAGGAGTCAGTGGACGACTGGTAAACCCTGATCGCCCTGACAACGTCCAAGGAATGCAATGCAACCTCCTTGGGATGCTTAGGCTTCGCACAGAGCGAAGGCAGGACAATGTCCTCATTAAGGTGAAACTCAGAGACCACCTTAGGAAGAAAAGAGGCTTGAGGTCGCAAGACCACCTTATCCTTGTGAATCACCAGGTAAGGAGAGCGGCAAGACAACGCCGCCAACTCCGACACTCTGCGAGCCGAAGTGATCGCTACTAAAAAGGCAACCTTCTTAGACAGTAGAGGCAACGATATCTCCCGGATGTTTTCAAAGGGAGGACGCTGCAACGCAGACAGAACTAAGTTCAAGTCCCATGGAGGCAAAGGCTCCCTCCGGGGAGGAGCCAAATGTCGTGCACCTTGAATAAAGGTGCGAATCAAGGAATGAGACGCCACAGGGCGTTGGAAAAGAACAGCCAGTGCAGAAACCTGGCCCTTAATCATGGCCAGCGCCAGGCGCTGGTCCACACCAGTCTGGAGGAAAGCCAACACTCTCGATACCGAGTATGAGCGAGGGGAGAACCCCCTGGACTCACACCAGGTGAAATAGGCTTTCCAGGTACGGTAATAGATTTTACCAGATGAGGTCTTCCTAGCCTTGATTAGAGAAGGAATGACCTCCGAGGAGAGAACCCTGTCTCTCAACAGCCAGGCCGTTAAAGCCAGCGACTGTAAAGCAGGATGGAAGATCGGTCCCTGAGACAGTAGATCTTCCCGCATTGGCAGCCGCCAAGGAGGCGCCACTGCCAGGTGAACAACGTCGGCGTACCAGGACCGGCGCGGCCAGTCCGGTGCCCCCAGAATCACCAAGTGCGGTTCCGATGCCAACCTGCGAATGAACCTGGACAACAACTGAATCGGAGGAAAGGCATACATCAGGCGATACTGGTGCCAAGAGGCCAACGCATCTGAGGCGTCTGCCCACGGATCACGCGTTCTTGCCACAAAATCTTTCCACCTTGTGGTTTAGCCGAGACGCGAACAGATCCATGTCTGGGGATCCCCACTTCGCACACAGCATTTGGAAGACCTCCGGGTGCAGGGACCATTCCCCCTGGTCCAGGGTCTCGCAGCTCAGATAGTCGGCCTGCCAATTCTCCACACCCGGAATTTGAACTGCTGAGATTGCCGGGACATGTCTCGGCCCAAGACAGAATGTCGGTCACCTCCCGGGCCGCCCGGGCACTCCTGGTGCCCCCTTGGTGCTTGATGTAAGCCACTGCGGTAGCATTGTCTGTCTGTACCCGAACAGGACGGCCCCGAAGTCGATCCGACCACTGGAAAAGACAGAGTTTGATCGCTCTTAATTCCAATATGTTGATTGGAAGGGAGGATTCCTCCCCCGACCAAGTGCCCTGGGCAGACAGGTTTCCCAGGACTCCACCCCAGCCCGACAGGCTGGCATCCGTGGTAATTACCGTCCACAGCAACGGACAGAAGGATTTGCCTTCTGACACAGCCGGGGACTGAAGCCACCACAGGAGATCAATTCTGGTCCGGCGACTCAATGAGACACTCAGATCCAAGGACTGAGGTTGTCTGTCCCACCTGGTCAGGATCTCCGCATGAAGAGCCCATGTGTGAAACTGAGCAAAGGGTATCGCCTCGAAGGCCGATACCATCAACCACAGGGACCGCATGCAGGTTCTGAATGACGAGGATGGCTTGTCCCTGAGGGACCTGATCTCGTCCTGCAAGGTCCGGAGCTTGTCCTCCGGCAGGAAAACCTTTGCTTGAGCAGAGTCCAGAACCATTCCCAGATAGGGAAGACGAACCGAAGGAGACAAGGTCGACTTTTGCACGTTGATGGTCCATCCGAACTCCTGGAGCATCTGTACCGTGGTGGACAGATCGCGCAGTAGGTCCTGGCGGACACTCGATCTTAAGAGGAGATTGTCCAGATAACCCAAGACCGCAATGCCCTGAGCCCTTAGCAGGCCCAGAAAAGGCGCCAGACCCTTGGAGCCGAAGCGAGACCTAAAGGTAACACTATAAACTGATAGTGATCCTCCGCTATAGTGAACCGAAGGTACCTCTGGTGACCCTCGAAAATGGGGACGTGTAGGTACGCATCCTTCAGGTCTATAGAGGCCAGGAATTCCCCTGGACTCAGGGAGGCCACCACCGAGCGGAGAGATTCCATACGGAACTTTCGAACACGTACGAAGCGGTTCAGAGCTTTCAAGTCCAGAATAGGACGCACCTTGCCCTCCTTTCTTGGCACAGTGAACAGATTGGAATAAAACCCCCGAAATCTGTCCCGATGAGGCACCGGGACAATCATCCCCTGGGCAAGGAGGTCTTGCACCGCTTGATGTAGGTCCTGCAGGCGCCCTGGGGTCAAATGAAGATTTGAGGGAAAGAATCTGTCCGCCGGCCGGGAAAGGAATTCGATCTTGTACCCTGATCGAATGATTTCCTGAACCCACCTGTCCGGAATTTGGAGCAGCCAAGGTTGGAGGAAACCGCGCAAACGTCCCCCCACCCCAGAAACGGGTGAGGGCGCCCCTTCAGGCAGAGGCGGATTGACCCGCCGCACCCGAATTGCCGGACTTCTGTTTGCCCGTCCAGGGCTTCTTCTGGCTACCTCGGCCTTTGAAGGGCTTGCCCTTGGTTTGATTCCGAAAGGCACAAAAAGACCCCTGATTGGGTCGAGGGGCGGAACCCCGCTTGCCACGAAAGGACTTGTTCTTCGGGTTCTGGGGCAGCATGGTGCTCTTGCCCCCCGTGACGCCTTTCACCAAGGTATCCAACGCCTCGCCGAAAAGGCGAGAACCAGCATAGGGAAAATCAGCAACTGTTTTCCGTGATGACTGGTCAGCCAACCAGCTCTTCAGCCAGATCAGTCGACGATTAAGCACCGCAACACTAGATAGGCGTGCTACCAAAGGGGCCTCATTTAAGGCCGCATCGCACAAATACACGACTTCTTGGTGAATTTGATCCACCATAGCCAGTGTGGCAGGGGGGGGGGGGGGGCAGAGTCAGACGCGAGGTTGCATCTAAGCACCTTAGTCTAATCTGCCACCGCCTGAGCCACCAGAACGGACGCGAAAACAGGTTTGAGCAAGGAACCCGCCACCGTGTAGGAATGGCGGGCTAGAGACTCCAACCTTCTGTCCGTGGGATCCCAAAAAACCAGGGTTCCCTCAGTAGGAATCAAAGTAGCCTTGTTTAACACGGCCACAGTGTGATCCACCTGCGGAGGCACACACCATCGCGATTCCGTAGCTGGCGCAAAGTAGTTTGAACCGACTAGGAACCACAAATGGGCGTTTTAAAGTGCACCATAGTTCATTCACAGTGTAATGAAACTCAGCGGGGCAGGGAAAAACCTGCGCCGACTTGCGGGTCCTGTGCGTCCTAAATGAGGACACAATGCCCGGAGGACTGGGCTCATCCTCCAAATGTAGTGTTTCTTTTACAGAAACAATCAACTCATCCATGGTCGCGCGTTCTTCAGGCGACCCCGGGGAGAAACATCAACCCCCCTCCACCTCTGCCTCCTCCTCAGACCCCAGAGGGTCCAATGATGAGCGAGACCCTGAAAAGGGCACGCCCGCCGCAGCAGCCACATCACCATCTGAATCAGAGGAGATAGATAATCTGGGCCTCTTCCTAGCAGCACGTTCAGCCATCAGCACCTCCATTTTGGACACTAAAGACGCCACTACGGCGGCTAAATCAGGTATAACAGGGGCCCCAGCAGGACTGGAGTCCCCCACCAGAGCTGGGGGGAATTTGCTTTCCTAAGATTCCATTGCCCAAGTTAGAAAACAAAAGTGCAAGAAAAGGTACTGGCCCTTTAAAATCACTGTGGAGTGCGCAGCCCACTGCTATATGTATAGTGACTAAAGACCCCCAAAAGGATTAGAAACTGAGCCAGGAATGACACAACAGAAAGTTATGGAAGAGAGTCTGCAGAGCCCCACAGTGTTACCACATCGATCGCTGCTTCAGGGGAAAAGGAAGCGAGGTCATAAGAGGCTGAACTATAAGCTGCAAGGCCCAGGGAAAATGGCTGCCCATAGAACTGAATGGGAGACTTCGGGAAAATGGCCGCCGAACATGTGCTAGGAACGATCGTTCTGCCACACGCCAGATGGCGCCAAAACAGCATGTAATGTAGCCCACAGTGAAGCCAGACATGCCTGCCCATATTAAAGATGGCGGACCGCACGGTTTTTACCCCGCTGCGGCCGCCACACACATCGTCTGCACCCCCAGTAAAAAACACCGAAGTGACACAGGGGAAGGGGCCCCCAACAATACACAGCACCGCAACGCATGTACAAAAAGACGCCCGCAGGGATCGCCACACAAGCACAGACATGGGGGACACACAGCAACACAGGACTGCCACCCCAGACAGAGGCCCCACACAGAAGTACTTACCTGTACCAGATGGCGTGGGGTGCCTCTATGAATGTAAAGCCGCTGTCCTCATCTGACAGGGAATGCCGTTTGCCAAGGACAGGACACTGCAGCACCGCAGATGTGTCCAGGGAGGTAGCCACCTCACAGGCTGCATCCCTGCTGCGAGCAGGGATGGGTCATTCATGATGCCAGGACGAACACATGGCTGAACGCTCGATGGCGGGCTGGGGATCCCTATGACCCTCTGCCCTGGAGAGCCAGGGCGGTCAGTCTGATTCCCAGCTCCGCAAGAATCCATCTTCATGCGAAGAAGCAACTAAAACTTCAGCTGACAAAATAAACAGCTAGTATATCAAAGAAAAAACTGATATTTTCAAAGAAAAAAAGATTAGAAAGGATGAGACTGGAGCCCCAGCACAGGGAAAGCCTAACTACTCCTGACGCTAGGCAGAAACAAACTGAGTTGGGAGTGGTCACTGGAGGGGGGTATTGACCGGTGGGACAGCCCCCATGGGTGTGTATATGCAAATGCCTTTGTTCTTTTGACTAAGTCTTATGCCTAGCTACTCCTGCGGAGCGGAAGTCAATATCCAATAGTGATGACTTAGAGGTGGCGGCGACTGTCGGAGGATGTAAGAGAAAAGGAGAATCTTGAGAGCCGTCTCTCTCTGCGCCACACAACGAGATGATTTAAAAGTGGACGTCCATATTTTATTCCACATAGACAATGTAATTGGTCGATTTAGCGTCCCAGACCACTTACGCATGTAAAAGTGTGAGTCCTCAGTAAGAGGAGTAGTGTCATGTAAGATATAAATGGAAGACACCAAGTGACCCTGATGAGGACCACGTCCACACAACTCAAAGGCCGTGGGTCTCTCCAGGGCGAGCGAAGGCGTCCATGTCCTAAAAAATTGCAGATTTGGAGAAAAAAATAAAAGGAATGTTTCGGCAGAGAGAACTTCTCCCTAAGCCTCTCAAATGTATAAAAGTTACGGGACACCGGATGAACCAAGTTGCGCAATTGGAAGAGCGGTGGTTGGGTCCAGGCCCACTCAAGGCCAACTTTTGACTAATTCCCCACTGAAGGAAAGCCAAGATACGGCTACCGAGTAAGAGCGAGGGGGAGCCCAAAGAGACTCACACCACACAATATACAACTTCCACGTAGGATGATAAATCTTCCTAGAAGTTGCTTTCCTTGCTTTAAGCAAAGAGGGAAGAAGCAGAATGGAAGATTGGCCCTTGAGACAGTAGATCCTCCCTGAGAGGAAGTCTCCAAGAAGCGTCTGCGACTAGCCTGACCAGGTCAGCGTACCAAGCTTGGCGAGGCCAGTCCGGAGCCACAAGAATGACCGGAATCCCTTCCGCCTTGATCCTGCGAAGATGTCTTGGCAACTTGAGAGGAGGAAAGGCATACAGCAGCTGATACTGACCTCCATGGTGCCACCAGTGCATCTGCCAGAGGGTCCCGGGCCACAAACCTCTGCACTATCCTGTTAATTTAACGGCAACAGATCCACGTCTGGAGTGCCCCAACGAAGGCACAACTGCTGGAACACCTCCGGATGTAGGGATCTCTACAGGGTTCATACACATTTTCACCAATGAAATTCCATGACTTTTCCATGACTTCACGTAAATATTCATGAGCCTAATGTTTCATGAAATGTCTATGTATACGTGTTAAATAAGAAGAAAATCTATGTCACACCCAGCATATATTTACTAATATAAATGACAAGCTTTGTAGTGTACAGTGGAATATGAAATATTTAATTAAATAACGCTTGCACAGTAACGACGTTTCATAACGTGACGTTTCTGGATACAGCGTGACTCAAAATGGTCCCTTGTTTTACAGTAGATGAGATGGAAGCACTGCTGCCGCAGCCATGAGCCGGTGTCTCTTCAGGCGCACGGGTGAAAAAGCCAGCGATCGGATTGGAAGCTGTCGAGCACGCAGCTGCAGACTGGTGCTTTGTACCTTTAGCGTGGCTAGACAGCGCTGCCTCTCCCATGTTCGAAATGTCAAACGTTTTACGACACACTGTACATTTAGCACGTCCCGGGTCCTGATCTTTCTCCAGCCACCTCTCATAATTTTCGTCATGAAGCCATACATTTTTAAAGCTGCATTTCCCTGGCATTGCTGTAACACTGTGAACGGACTGGTATGGATGGCACAAAATGCAGCACTTAATCTTTTTAGGCCCAAGCCACAGTCATGAGGTTCAGGCGGACTGGTATGGATGGCACAGACAGTCAGATGCACAAAATGCAGCACAGTAATCTTTTAGGCCCAAGCCACAGTCATGAGGTGCAGGCGGACTGGTATGGATGGCACAGACAGTCAGATGCACAAAATGCAGCACAGTAATCTTTTAGGCCCAAGCCACAGTCATGAGGTGCAGGCGGACTGGTATGGATGGCACAGATCTGATGGTGCACAAATGCGGCACTTACTCTTGGCGAAAGAACAGTAATGGGTGCTCCTGCTTGCCGAAATAAAGCAATTCAGGCAGTCATGAAGGTGCAGCTGGACACTGATATGGATGGCACAGAAATGCACAAAATGCGGCGCTTACTACTCTTAGGCCAAACCTAACAGTCCCACAAAAAGGCAGAAAAGAGTTCACAGAAAGGCGACTCAGGATTGGATGCTTAATAATTTATTGACATTTATTTTTTACATTCCCCGTATAGGACTGGTACACTAGGTGTCCTTCCGGGGCCACAGTTTGCCCTACTGTAAGTCACTGGCCAGCAGCAGCCGAGGAGATGATTGTTTACCAATCACTAGCAGCGGGGAGGGCCGGCCGCGGTTTGCCTGGATGTGACTGGCCAGCAGCAGCAATATGCCTATGATTGGTTTGCTGCTGCTTGCCAGTCACATCCAGGCAAACCGCGGCCGGCCGGCCCTCCCCGCTGCCAGTGATTGGTAAACGATCATCTCCTCGGCTGCTGCTGGCCAGTGACAGCGCACGGGCATACTGCGGACCCGGAAGACAAATAGTATGTGGCACTGGCAAACATTACTGAATAAAATAATACATTACACTAAAGTCTTTAAGCATCCGCTCCCCACGCCGCTCCCCAGTATATTTCCATGACTTTTCCAAAACCTTTGTGGAATCCTAAGATTCCATTACCTTTCCAGGCCTGGAAAGTGTCATCTCCAAATTCCAAAACTTTTCCAGGTTTTCAAGGACCGTACGAACCCTGCCTCTACCCAAGGCCTGTCGCCTGAGGTAATCCGCCTGCCAATGTTCCACACCTGGAATGGGAACAGCGGAGAGAGCTGGCACAAGGCGCTCTTCCCAACGAAGAATGCCTGTCACTTACAAGGCCGCAAGGACACTCTTGGTGCCCCCTCGGTGATTGACATAAGCCATGACCTTGGCATAATCTGATTGAATGCGCACTGGACAACCTGCAGGTGCACGGTCCAGTGGATTAGGCAAAGCCGGATCTCTCTCAGCTCCAGGACATTAATCGGTAACCTGCATTCCTCCAGGGACCATACTCCCTGAACAGAGAACCTGCCGAGGACTCCTCCCCACCCGGACAGGCTTGCATCTGTGGTGACAGTTGTGCAGTATATGGGAAGGAAGGATTTTCCTGCCCGGGCATCGGGGACCAAAGGCACCAGATGAGGGACTCCCTGGTCACCTGCATCCGAATGTCCATAGTTTGGATTCTTGTTCCATTTGAGAAGGATCTCCTTCTGGAGGATCCTTGTGTTGAGCGAAAGGGACCGCCTCGAAAGACAACACCATCAGTCCCAGAACTTGCATGCAGGTTTGAAGAGACGACCATGTGCTTGACAGCAACAGCTAAAAATGCAGTCTGACGTTTACAGAGTTTTTCCGGAGGGAGAAACACCTTGGCAGATAGTCCAGTCTCATGGAAGGGACCAGGGACGACTTCTGAAGGTTCGGAATTCACCCAAACTCCTCCAGAGTTCTCATGGCGATTTCCAAATACGTTGTCTGCGCCGTAGGGGACTCCGCATGGAGAAGCAGATCGTCCAGGTAACCTAGGACCGATATCCCCCGCTGTCGCAACAGGGCCAGAGCCAACACCTTTGTGAAGACCCGAGGAGCCAAGGCGAGACCAAAGGGTAACGCCACAAACTGATAGTGATCCCCTCCTACAGCAAAACAGAGAAACCGTTGGTGTCATGTACATATCGGGATGTGAAGGTAGGCATCTTTGATATCTATGGAGGCCAAGAATCCCCCTGATGTAGGGAAGCCACCAATCGTGCAAACTGATACCATCTTGAATTTTTTAATCGCACAGAACCATCCAGGGCCATTAGGTCCAGCCTTGCTGAACCAGATCCTGTACTGCCCCATAGAGTGCCAGCAAGCGATCTGGGCAACGGAGGGGAGAAACCTTACCGGAGAAACAGATCGAAACTCGATCTTGTAACCGGACCGTATGACCTCCTGAACCAAGCTGTCTGGGATCCGGGCCAGCCGCAGGTCCAAGTACTGGCAAAGAGGTCCCCCCAACCCAGATACGTGTGAGGACGCACCTTAAGGCTGAGTAGGCCTTGTCCGCAGGTCTGGAAAAACCAGACTTTTGTTTGCCAGACCAAGGTCGCTTGGAGCCACCCGAGGAAGTCTTGAAGGACTTTGCCTCATTGACTGTCCCCGAGGGAAAAAACAACTGTTCATGAGCCGAAAAGGAGGGACCCCGTCTGCGACGAGGGTCCTTACCCTTGTTAGCCTGTGGAAGAAAAGTACTCTTCCCACCCTTATATAATGTCATCCAGGGCAGCGCTAAACAGGCGATCCCCTTGAAAAGGGAGATCCATTAAGGCCTTCTTAGAAGTTTGATCTACAGACCAACACTTCAGCCAAAAGTATACACCGGATAACCAATGTCGAAGCCGACAGGTGACCCAATAAAGGAGCCGTGTCTAGCGGGGCATCGCAAACAAATTGCAGCCCCTGCACCAGCTGGTCCAACAGCTCCCCAAGGTAGGAGGGACTTGCTTCCTCACCAAGTAACGGCGTTGGAACTCCACTCATCAGTCAGAGTCTGCGTGACAAGGGCAATCGTAAACCCTGTTCTCAGTGCTGACCCCGCCAGGGAGTACAGATTGCTGGCCACAGCCTCCACCTTCCTATCCCCCAGATCCTTAAAGGATGGGGATTCCTCCACTGGAATAACTGGAATAACGGTAGCCTTATTCAGTCCGGAGAACGGTGGGTCCACCTTAGGTGGTACCCACTTCTTTACCAGAGACTCCTCAAAAGGGTAACGTCTAGCAAGCCGCTTAGACACCCCAGAGGAACGTCATGGACGGTCCCATTCTTTTATGAGCATGATAGCAAAACAAGGTGAGAAGGGAAAAATATGTTCCGCTTCCGGATGGTTTGCGAGTACCAAACCCAAGTTTCAGGGTGTCACGCAAAGAAACAACCAGTGCATCCACCAGCGCCTTATCCTGCACGGCAGGGGAGGTAGAAATGTCATCCTCATTATCCGAAGCGGCAGAGCGCAAGGTAACAAACCCGGCAGGGAGACCCATGTCTGCGACGGCTGAGTCAGACTATGAATCCGAGACATCAGATGAGGCATGGGTAGGTGGAGGTCGTTTCTTCGCACCTCGCCCTCTCAAGGCCACCTTCACCTGGGAAACAAATGCATCCAGAACCGCTGAAATTGCATTGGTGGACAGTTAAGATCTGGAACGTCCTGCTGCCTCCGTGAGGGGGTCAGGTGGGGACACATGTTCTGCAGGGTCCATACTGCACCAGAAGAACCCGCCAGCAAAATATGAAAAAATTACAGAAAATAGAATTTTTGTAAGAACTTACCGTAAAATTATTTTCTCCAAGTCCTCTGACAGTCGCCACCCGTTCAGTTAGCCTTCACGAGTGGGATATCCCAAAGCAGTGCAGATGTGAGGGGTGGGAAGACGCAACCAAAGAAAAGGCAACGTGCAACCAGGCCAGAGTCGAAAAAAATGGAGCCAACAGGGCAACAAAAGCTCAACAGGAGCCAACCCTGGACAAATACACCCCAAGAAGAGGCAGAAACACACGTCTCGTCAAAACAACTGCTGCGCACAAAACTTTGCGGCCAAAAGAAGTATCCTAGGATGCCAGCACACCTTAGCCACAGGAAGCCTGATGGCGGAAGGACCAAGAGGCAAAAGCGGCTCTAGTAGAATGTGCCCTCACAGGAAAAGGAGGCACCAGAGCCTATAGTGAAGAAGCCCAAAACCAAAGTCCGTCCGATCCAAACCGGAAGAAACTGCAGCGGACGCAGCCGAACGCTTCCGAGGACCCTCCGAAGGACAAACAGGGAATCAGACTTCCCAAAAGACTCCGTGGCAGACAGGAAAAACCTGATCGCCCGGACCACATGCAAGGAACACAGGACAAATTCCTTGGGACGCTTGGGCTTCACCCAAGGCGGAAGCAACAGAAGAAACAACGATGAGGTGGAAAGCAGACACCACCGCAGGAAGAAAAGACTGAGTGGGTCGCCGTACCACGTTATCCCTAGCAAATGACCAAGACAAGCAACCGGCAAGACGGAGCTGCCAATACCGACACTTTGCGAACAGAGGCGACAGCCACCAGAAAGGCAACTTCCTGGGACAACACAGGCAGAGCTGGTTCTCTGATGTCCTCAAAGGGAGGCCGTTGTAAGAAAAATAAACGAACAAAAAACCAAAGTCAGTCCCCACAGAAGCAAAGGAGCCTTCTGCGGGGGGAGCCAGATGACGCACCCCTTGAGTAAAGGTGCGACGCAAGAAATAAGTCGCCAAGGGAGGCTGGAAGAAAACAGAAAAATGCCGACGACTGACCCACGACAGTGCCCAGCGCTGATCCACACCTTCCTGCTTCCTTCAAAAAGGAGTGGGGAAGAAACCCTTGCGACTCGCACCAGGCAATATACACCTTCCAGGTGCGATGATAAATTTTCCTAGAGGTAGCTTTCAGAGCCTTCAATAAGGCAGGGATGACAGCATTCGAGATACCCTTGTCTCTCAAGACTTGGCTTTCAACAGCCACGCCGTCAAAGTCAGATTTTCCATCCTGCTTTACAAATCGGCCCTTGAGACAGAAGACCGCCTCTCAGCGGAAGCTGCCAGGGAGGCTCAACAACCATCTGCACGATGTCTGCGTACCAAGACCGACCAGAATGACCTGCACCCGTTCCGACGCCAACCTGTGGAGGAACCTGGATAACAGTTGAATAGGAGGGAAGGCATAAAATCAGCCGATACTGGTACCAAGGCATCGCCAATGCGTCCGTGGCATCCGCCAGGATCGCAGGTTCAGGCCATGAACCTTCCAACCTTTTTGTTGAGACGGGACGCAAACAGATCCACATCCAGAGTCCCCTACCGGGCACAAAGGAGGTAAAACACCACCGGATGCAGGGACCATTCTCCCTGGTCCAGGGTCTGGCGACTCAGATAGTCCGCCTTCCAGTTCTCCACACTCTGAATGTGAACGACCGAAATCGCCGGAACGTGCGTTTCGGCCCAAGAGAGGATCTCGGACACCTCCTTGGCCGCATGGGCACTCTTGGTGCCCCCTTGGTGAGTAAAGTAATCCACTGCTGTGGCGTTGTCTGTCTGCACCCGAACCGGGCAACCCTGAAGCCGAGTTGACCAACAGAACAAGCAGAGCTTGATTGCTCGGAGGACCAAGACGTTTATCAGTAAGGAGGCCTCCTCCGCCGACCACGTCCCCTGGGCAAAAAGCGTGCCCAGAACTCCACCCCAGCCCAACAGCTTGCCTTGTGCCAGAGTCGGTGACAGGAGCCACCACAAAAGATCCGATATTGCAAGGTGGCTCAGAGAAAACCTCCTGTCAAACGACTGAGGTGTCCCACCTGGCAAGAATCTCTGATTGCAGAGTTCTCGTGTGAAATTGAGCAAATGGGATCGATTCGAAAGCCGAAACCATCAAGGCCCAGGGACCGCATGAAGGCCCGTAGAGAGGAGAGATTGTTGTCCCTGAGGAACCTGATCTCGCCCTGCAGGGTCCAGAGTTGTCCTCCGGCAGAAAAACTTTCGCCTGAGCAGAGTCCAGGACCATCCCCAGGTACTGGAGGCGAACCGAAGGAGTCAGAGCCGACTTCTGGAAGGTGACGGTCCACCCAAACTCCTTGAGCGTCTGAACCGTGATCGACAGATCGCTCGTCAAGGCAGCACAGGAGTTTGACCTTGACAGGAGGTTGTCCAGATAACCGAGGACCACAATACCCTTTAAACGCAGTAAAGCTAGCACTTGAGCCAAAACCTCGGTGAAGACCCTGGGAGAGACCGAAGAGCAAAGCCACAAACTGCTTTCTTCAAGTCGATGGAGGCCAGGAAGTCCCCTGGGCTCAACGATGCCACCACCGACCGGATGGATTCCATCCAGAACTTCTGAACCCTCACAAAACAGTTCAGAGACTTTAGGTCCAGATCGGGCCCACTTTTCTGGACACTGTGAACAGATTGGGGTAAAAAACGCGAAACCTGTCCAGTGAATGGACTGGCACAATGACGCCTTGGGCGAGAAGATCTTGAACCGCCCCCTTGAGATCTCTGAAACGATCAGGAGTCAGATGGAGATTTGATGGAAAGAACCTGTCTGCGGAGTGAGATCGAAACTCCATCTTGTACCCCGAACAAATCCGTTCGTAAACCCACCTGTCGTGAAAAAAGGGTTTCTGGGAACAACGCAGACGTCACCCCCACCCCTGAAGCGGGTGAGGGGGTCCCTTCAGGAAGAGGCAGACTGGGCCGCCGAACCGGCCTGACCAGCCTTGGGCTTACCTGACCATGGTTTCTTGTGACCATCTGGGGTCTTGAAGGAATTCTTGTTATCCTGTGCCCCAAAGTCATGAAAGGACCCACGATGAGCCTTAAAAGAAGGGCCCCACAAAGCGCAGGGTGATTTTCCCTTAGAGTACTCTTGCCCTCCCTGTAAGCCCCTTGATCAACTCATCCAGAGTGTCCCCAAAAGGACGACTACCCACATAAGGGACATCAGACACAGTATTCTTGGAAGCATGGTCAGCCGATCAGCTTTTCAGCCAAATAATGTGGCAAAATGGCAACCCCGACCGCCGACAGCCATGCAACCCAGGAAGCCTCGTTCAAGGCCGCGTCACACAGTTACATTACGGCCTGGTTCACTTAATCCACCATGTCCAGGGCAGCTGGAGATACCGACTCTGCCACCAACGTGCACCTAAACGCCCCGGACCATTCACCGAAGCGAACACAGGCTTGTGGCGGGAAAGCGTCCCCACACGCCTATACGCCAGATCCTTAGAAACCGGGGAGTCCTCCACGGCATCAAGGTAGATTTATTTAGTCTAGAAACAGTGTGGTCCTCCCTAGGTGACACCGTCCAAGGATTAGCAACAGGATCCACAAAGGGATAACGGCATTTAAACCGCTTGGGCACTGCCATAGGTCGTTCACGGTTTTGTGAAACCCCTCGCGGCAGGGGAAAACCTGACCCGACACGGAGGGCTCATTATCAAGATTTAAAGACTCCTTAATGAAGCTAATAAGTGCATCCACTGCAGCGAGTTCCCGCGCCTCTGTAGAGGAAGACTCTTCCTCCTACCCACCTGAATTTGAGGGCTGGGACCCCTCAGGTGGGACGTTGTCCATGGCAACCAAATCAGGCTCCAAGTCAAAAGACTGAGAGGGCATAGGCCGTGATTGAAAAGTGCGTTCAGACATCAGCAGATCCACTTTGGATGCCAAAGTTGCAAGAGCAGCAGATAATGAGGCCATGGAAGAGGATTCAGGAGTTCCTGAAGCACCAACCAGGTCTGTGGGGAATTTGCCATCTTGGGACTCCATATTAGTAAAAAATTTTTTTAAGGACGCTGGCCCTTTAAAACTCGGTTCCCTCAGACCCCCACCGTAAACTGCTCCACCTGTGGAGACCCTTCAGAAACAGCAAAAGCCACAAAAAGAAACAGTTTTTACAGGAAAAAGCCAGAAAAAAAACTGTTAAAATCACCCCACAGTGTCTGTACTTGCCACACGCTGCTGCAGTGAAAATTAGAGAAAAGAGGAAGTGACCTCGCGCACATAGAGGCCTATGCCCGCCCTGAGCCACAAACAAATGGTGCCTGATGAAAGTCTATGGGAGGAAGCACAGGCAAAATGGCTGCTGCCCTTACGAGGTGGTTGCCCATACCAAAGATGGTGCCCGATCGGCGCCAAAACGATGAGCTAAAATGGCTGCTGCCCACACAGTGAGGCCCAAACAGCCTGCCCTCACTCAAAATGGCGGCCGTGCGAAAGGCGCCAAATAGAGCAAAAAAAAAAAAAAAAACATGCGCTGGCCCCCACAGGGAACCCCAGAGAGCAACCCCGGGATGTATTGAGCCCCCACACCCACCAGTCATGGCAGTATGCACTGCAGAGCACCCCCAGCAGGGGCAGGGAGGAAGGGGCCTACCATATGGCCAAGGAGGGGGATACTACAGAAGCCACCATGTACTGCAATCCCCTAAGAGTGGGCCCACAGAACACCCCGACAGATAATAGCCCCCTTTTAGGGACCCAGGGGTAGTAGCACTCACCAGTTCAGCGAACGCGGGCACCACTCTGATACGGAACACCTCCCACTCTGAGTGGGGGTGCCGTCAGCCAGGAAGGATGCTAGCAACTTACGGGCGTTCCGGAGTCGAGACATCCCGGCGAAGAAGGGACTCCGCAGGCTCGTCCCCATCTCAAGGGGCACTGTTGTTGCGAGGCCAGGGCGCACCAATGACCTGCGACGCTCGATGGCAGGCTGGGACTCCATAAGAATCTATATTATCCAGTGCGAGGCCCAGCTCTGCTGTCGCTTGTATTCCTCCAGGAATTCCCTGACTAACTAGCGATAGTGAGTGAAATAAAAAGAGTGAAATAAAAAAGCTATTTTCAAAGAAAAAAAAACACTTTTCAAGAAAAAAAAAAAAAAATTAGACTAGGTCTCAGCAGGGAAGACCTAGCCTACTCCTAAAGCTAGGCAGCATAAAACTGAAGAGCAGCTCCTAGTGGCTGATGGGTAATAGCTGAGGAACAGCCCCCTAGAGATGTGTTCTGTGTAAAGGCTTTTGTTTGTTAACCTTTTCACTGCCTAGCCTGCTCCTGCAGAGAGGCGCATTACCCACTCGTGAAGGCTAACTGAACGGGCGGCGACTGTCAGAGGACGCAAGAGAAAAAATATATTTTTTTGCAAAAGTGCGAAGGTCAGGTACGCGCTGAAGACCCCCAACAGAGAGAGAGAGAGAGACCCCCAGAACTCACTGTCCCAAAATGCATCAGCCGGTCCCAGAACGTCTGCACGTGTCAGCAGCAGCTCTCCAAAAGCAAGTGAGCTTGAAACTGACCAGGGTGAAGGGAGAAAAATGGCTCTAGGCACTCCCACCTAGATTCCCAGCAAAGAATCCGCCGCAAAATGGCCAAAACTGGGTGTACCAAGATGGCCGCCTATTACTGTAGCACATGTGGCTATAAGAAAATGGGGGCCCCGCGCGGTGAGCGGAGCGACCAAGGCCTTCAGGGGGACCCCCTCAGACTCCCTGAAAGCACAGACTGAGCCCCCCCCGATCCCTATGCGGCCTGAGAATGTGGTTCCAGCCCCCGGGAGAAGGCCCAAACAGTCCCCCACGTGGAGTGGGGGGAGGAGGTAAAAGAGGGGGTGCACAACAGGACAGAGGGGAACCCAGGTTGTGAGGGCCCGACCGTCCCAGGGAGAGGACCGCACCTACCCCAAAATCCGCCAGGGGGAAAGGTGGGGAACATTTACTCACCACCTCCTGACAGGACCCCTCTCGGCCGAATGGGGGGGGACTGTCGGCCAAATAGGAACGCTGCGACTCAGGCCTAGGCCCTGTCATGTGCGACCTGGCGAGACGTTTAACTCGTGGGGCCAGTCTCCGTCCAGTGGGACTATGTCGCGGCCGACCCAGCGCGGAGCTAAGGTATGAGTGCGCTCGTTGGCAAGCTGGGGTGACCACTGGATCTATACATCCAGACCGTCGCCCAGATCTGGACTAGTTGCTTGTAGATCTCACAGGAAAAAATCCAGAGAAAGCCAACTTAAAAAAAAAAAATTAACTAGAAAAAAACTTTGCCAGGACCAGAGATCCCTGCAGGGAACTAGGTCCTTAACTCCTGACTAGACAGATTAAACCGACTGACATCCTATGCAGGAAGAGAGAGGATGTACCCTCAGGGAATGCCCATAGGCATAGCCAGAACTTTTTTTCTGTCTAGTGTCCTACTCCTGTAGGGGGCAGTATAACCCTACTGATATGCATCAGGAACTGCGTCTGTCAATGAACGATAGAGAAATGGGATTTTTGCACATACAGTAAAATCCATTTCTTTGAGTTTGACGGACACAGTGCTCCATAAATCTTAACTACTGGATTGTATTGTCTCCTCCAGGAGTAGGACTAGGCAGAACAAAAAAACACCTGGCTACGCCCATGGGCTATCCTCAGCTTGGTATATAACCCCTCTCTCTGCTCTAGGTAATCAGTTCCGTAGCAAGCAGTATTAGAAGTATCAGAACTCCATAGAGGGGTGGGTGTTGTGTCCATTGACAAACTCAGCACAATGGATTTTATGGTATGTTCAAAAACCCCATTTTCTCTTTCGCTCATCGACAGACACAGCGCTCCATAAATCATAACTACTGGGACGTCCAAAAGCAGTGGCAAAAGGAAAATGAGGGGTGGGGAAAATAACCCAGGGCTAAACATAAGAGCCCTTACACAGTCTGAAAAATACACAGGAGCCTTAACCCGTCTGAAAAATAAGAACACCACCACTCAGGAGGGAACAGACACTCACAGCAGCCTGCAAAACTTTGCGGCCAAAAGAGGCATCCCCCAGATGCCAAAGTATCTACCTTATAGAATTTTGTGAAGGTATGCACCGACGATCAAGTGACCGACTTACGGTATTGATGCTTGATGACGGAAGGACCAAGAAGTATTAAGCTCCCGAGTAGAATGCACTGTGACAGGGAAAGGTGCAACCTGCCATTTAATGGAATAGGCCTGAGTCACAGTCTGTCTGATCCATGTGGAGATGGTAGCTGAAGTGGCCAGCCCTTTCCTTGGTCCGTCCGTAACCAAAAAAACAGAATTTTTGTAAAATCTTACCTGTAAAATTCCTTTCTCTGAGTCCTCCGACAGTCGCCGCCTCTTCATATTCGTCACTAATGGGGTTATTGACCTTTTCTCCGTAGGAGTAGCTAGGCAACAGAATATATTAATATCCAAGCTTTTAGCATATCCCACCCCTAGGGAGTGGTCCCCTCAGTCAATACCTCCCTGCTTCCTGCATTTCCAACTCAGTTTCAGTAGCATAGCAGTAGAGTACATAAACAAAACCCCAAAAGAGGGGCGGGGGCGGCGACTGTCGGAGGACTCAAAGAAAGGAATTTTACAGGTAAGATTTTACAAAAATTCAGTTTTCTCTTACGTCCTCTGACAGTCGCCGCCTCTTCATATTCGTCACTAATGGGGACGTCCCATAGCAGTGTAGACATGGGGGGTGGGAAAAAAGCAGCCGCGCCTAAAGCAATGCAGTACCCACATCAGAGAAAGGAACCTTACCACAGTAAGAGAACCAACTGGGCAACAGGAAAAAACGTGCTCAACAGGAGCAACAACCCAGGAAAGAACAAGTAACCTAGAGGTAAAAACACCCCAACAGCCAAGGGCCCAAACAAGGGACCCTAAGGCACTGCCACACTAAGAACTTTAAGGCCAAAGGAAGCATCAGCCGATTTCTGAACATCCACCTTGTAAAATTTTGAGAAGGTGTGAACGGACGACCAAGTCGCCGCCTTACACACCTGGGCCACAGAAGCCTGATGACGATAGGCCCAAGACGTACTCAGAGACCTGGTAGAGTGCGCCTTCATAGGGAAAGGAGGAACCTTCCCCCCAAAGCATAGGCTTGCACAATGGTCTGTCTGATCCATTTGGCGATGGTCGCAGCCGACGCCGCCATGCCCTTCCGAGGTCCCTCAGGAAAGACAAAGAGAGAATCCGACTTGCGAAAGGATTTTGTAGACGACAGGTAAACCCTGATTGCCCTAACAACATCCAAGGAGTGCAATGCCACCTCCTTCGGATGCTTAGGCTTCGCGCAAAGCGAAGGCAGGACAATATCCTCATTGAGATGAAATTCCGAGATCCTCTTCGGAAGAAAAGACGGGTTAGGTCGCAAGACCACCTTATCCAAGTGAATCACCAAATACGGGGATTTGCAGGACAAGGCCGCCAGCTCCGACACTCTGCGAGCCGAAGTGATCGCCACCAAAAAGGCAACCTTCTTGGACAACAGAGACAACGAGATCTCCCTGATCTTTTCAAAAGGAGCATGTTGCAACACGGACAGAACAAGGTTCAAGTCCCATGGAGGCAAAGGCTCCCTCCTAGGAGGGACCAGATGTCGCACCCCTTGAACAAAGGTGCTAACCAAAGAGTTAGACGCCACAGGGCGTTGAAAAAGAATGGCCAGCGCAGAAATCTGACCCTTAATCGTGGCCAACGCCAATCGCTGGTCCACGCCCGTTTGAAGGAAAGCCAACACTCTCGACACCGAGTACGAGCGAGGGGAATATCCCCTGGACTCACACCAGGCAAAGTATGCTTTCCAAGTACGGTAGTAAATCTTTCCTGAGGAGGCTTTTCTAGCCTTGATCAACGTGGGAATGACCTCAGGGGAGAGACCCCTATCCTTCAGGACCTGGCTTTCAACAGCCAGGCCGTTAAAGCCAGCGACTGTAAAGCAGGATGGAATATCGGTCCTTGAGACAGGAGATCTTCTCGAAGTGGCAGACGCCACGGAGCGTCGACCGCCAGATGCACGAGGTCTGCGTACCAAGACCGGCGAGGCCAGTCCGGTGCCACCAGAATCACCGTGTGCGGTTCTGAGGCCAACCTGCGAAGGAGCCTGGACATCAGCTGAATCGGTGGAAAGGCATACATCAGACGATACTGATGCCAGGGCGCCACTAACGCGTCTGAGGCGTCTGCCCGAGGATCACGCATTCTTGCCATGAACCTTTCCACCTTGTTGTTTAGACGAGACGCGAACAGATCCACATCTGGGGACCCCCACTTCGCGCACAACAACTGAAAGACATCCGGGTGGAGGGACGATTCTCCCTGGTCCAGGGTCTGGCGGCTCAGATAATCCGCCTGCCAGTTCTCCACCCCCGGAATGTGAACTGCAGATATCGCCGGGACGTGCGTCTCGGCCCAAGACAGAATGTCGGCTACTTCCCGAGCCGCTCGGGCACTCCTGGTGCCCCCTTGGTGGTTGATGTAGGCCACCGCTGTGGCATTGTCCGTCTGTACCCGAACCGGACGGCCCTGAAGCCTGTCCATCCAACGAAGAAGACAGAGATTTATCGCTCGCAATTCCAGAATGTTGATCGGAAGGGAGGATTCCTCCTCCGACCAAGTACCCTGAGCGGACAGAACACCCAGAACACCACCCCAGCCCGACAGGCTGGCATCCGTGGTGATCACCGTCCACGACAAAGGACGAAAAGACTTGCCCCCCGACACCGCCGGGGACTGGAGCCACCACAAAAGACCCCTGCGGGTGAGGTGGCTCAACGACAGCCGCAGATCCAGAGACTGCGGACGCCCGTCCCATTTGGCCAGAACCTCCGCCTGAAGATCCCGCGTGTGAAACTGGGCGAAGGGAATCGCCTCGAAAGCCGATACCATCAATCCCAGACACCTCATACACGTCCGGAGGGACGAGCACTGATTGTCCCTGAGGGACCTGACTTCGCACTGAAGCGTCCGAAGTTTGTCTTCCGGCAGGAAGACCTTCGCTTGAACAGAGTCCAATATCATCCCCAGGTAGGGAAGACGAACCGACGGACACAACGTTGATTTTGGAAAGTTTATCGTCCAACCGAATTCCTGCAGAGTCTGCATCGTGATGGACAGGTCGTTCACCAGGCCTTGACTGGTCGCGGACCGAATCAGGATATCGTCCAGATAGCCCAGGACAGAAATGCCCTGAGCTCTCAATAAAGCCAGAACCGGCGCAAGCACCTTGGTGAAAACCCGCGGAGCCGAAGCGAGACCAAAGGGCAACGCTACGAATTGGTAATGATCCTCCGCAATGGCGAATCGAAGGTACCTCTGGTGACCCTCGAAAATGGGGATGTGTAGGTACGCATCCTTCAAGTCGATGGAGGCCATGAATTCCCCCGGAACCAGGGCAGCCACCACCGAGCGCAGGGATTCCATGCGGAACTTGCGAACCCGCACAAAGCGATTCAGAGCTTTCAAGTCCAGAATCGGACGTACCTCGCCCTCCTTTCTGGGCACAGTGAAAAGATTGGAATAGAACCCCCGAAATCTGTCCCGATGAGGCACCAGGACCCCCACTCCCTGGGCCCGCAGGTCCCGCACCGCCAGGTGCAGATCCTGCAATCGCTCCGGAGTCAGCTGAAGGTTCAAGGGGAAAAATCTGCCCACCGGCCGAGAGAGAAACTCGATCTTGTATCCAGATCGAACGATTTCCTGAACCCACCTGTCCCGAATTCGGTCCAGCCAGGGTTGAAGAAAACCGAGCAAACGTCCCCCCACCCCAGAACTGGGTGAGGGCGTCCCTTCAGGCCGTATTGTTATGGGCAGCAGACCCGGACTGGCCGGACTTCTGCTTACCCGCCCACGGCTTCTTCTGGGAGCCTTGTCCCTTGAAGGGCTTGCCCTTATAGCGACCGAAAGGCACGAAAGGACCCCTGAGAGGCCCTAAACGATGTATTCTTCTTACCACGAACAAACTTATGTTTGTGCGGTTGGGGTAAGAGAGAGTGCTCTTACCCCCAGAAATACCCTTTATCAGAGTATCCAAGGATTCGCCAAAAAGGCGAGATCCCGCGTAGGGCAAATTAGCCAAAGTCTTGCGAGAAGATTGGTCAACAGACCAACATTTCAGCCATATCAGGCGACGGGTCAATACTGCCACACTAGAAAGGCGCGCAGCCAAAGGAACCATATCCAAGTCCGCATCACACAAATACATGACACCCTGATGAATTTGATCCACCATAGCCAAAGTTTTCGGCGTGGCAGAATCAGCCACCAGGGTGCGCCTGAGCACCTGCGTCCAATCCGCAATAGCTTGGGCTGCCATAATGGAAGCAAAAATAGGCTTCAACATAGAACCAGCAACCGTATAAGCATGACGGGCAAGAGACTCCAATCTCCTGTCCGTCGCGTCCCGGAACACCGGGGTATCAGCAGGGATCGCAGTGGATTTATTCAAAATCGCCACCGCGTGATCCACTTGAGGCGGCACACACCAACGCTCATCAGTGGCGGGTGTAAATGGATAACGCAGCTTGAACCTACTCGGCACAGCAAAAGGCTTCTTTAAATTGCGCCATTGCTCATTAACAGCGCGCTGAAATTCCGTAGAGCAAGGAAAAACCTGCGATGTTTTGCGCTTTCTTTGCGTCCCATAAGAGGACATCAAAACTGGAGGACATGGTTCATCCTGTAAATGCAGCATTTGCTTGATAGAAGCAACCAACTCATCCACGAGTGCAAGCTCTTCAGACGAGCCAGGGCGAGAATTATCAACCCCCTCCACCTCAGCCTCCCCGCCAGACCCCACAAGGTCTAGGGATGAGTGAGACCCTGAGAAGGGCACTCCAGCCATAGCAGCCCCATCGCCCTCTGAATCAGAGGAAATAGACACTCTGGGCCGTTTTGTGGATCGATCAGCCACCAGCATCTGCACCTGAGCAGCCAAATTTACCACAATAGTGGCCAGATCAGCCCCCTCGGGGGAAGCAGCAGCCCCTTGGCCCCCCACCAAGGTGGGAGGAAACTTGCAATCCTGAGAATCCATGCCCCAGCAAATTAGTAAGAAAAGGGTACTGCCCCTTTAAGATTGCGGCGAGCGTAGCCCACCGCACCCACTGAATACACTGACCCCCACAGGGACAAGAAAATGGGCAAGGAATACAGGAAAAAAGGAAAAGGTAAAAACCTGGAGAGATCACACAGGCTGCTGCACCGATCGCTGTCCCAGAGCAAAAGGAAGTGATGCAAGACTGACCGCCCCTATGAAGCCTATGCAAGGCTACACAAACATGGCCGCTCGGCTGAGGATTCTCTGGGCAAACAGAAAATGGCGCCGACATGTGGCCTGATCGATCGCCGCTAAAATGGCGGCGCTTGGCGCCAAAACGCCGTGTCTAACCACACAGGACCGGCCACCATGATTTCTGCCCAAAAAAATGGCGGGTCGCCGCAGCGATCACCGCACAGCATGTCCCTATTCTGACTGCTTCATGCTGACACCCAGCAGAGCGGGAGAGCCCCAACCCTCACAGCCCACACACAGGCAGCAAGTCCACACAGGAACTGACAGGGAGCACAGCAGCCACACAGACATGCAGGGTCACACAGTCACAGACTGACACCCAAATAGACAGGTCCCCACATAGAGTTACACTTACCAGTCCGGGTGGCGTGGGGAGCCTGCTCCAGCGACCAAACCGCTGCACTGAGGACAGGGAGTGTCGCAAGCATGACGCACTGGAATTGCGGTGCGAAACCGCAATGGCGTCCAGTGAGGTAGCCACCTCACCGATAGCATCCCTGCAGCGAACAGGGATGGGTTGTTCAATGTGCCAGGGCAAAACCTAAGCTGAACGCTCGATGGCAGGCTGGGAAGCCCCTGGCCCTGAGCCCTGGGATCCAGGGTGGCCAGACTGAGACCCAGCTCCGCACGATCATCTTCATCAGAAGAAGCTAACGCTGAAAATAAACAGCTAAGTAAAAGAGAAAAAAACTCCAAATAAAATCAAAAAGAGAAAAGAAGCTGAGACTAAGAGCCCCAGCACAGGAACAGCCCAACCTACTCCTGAGCTAGGCATTAGAAACTGAGTTGGAAATGCAGGAAGCAGGGAGGTATTGACTGAGGGGACCACCCCCTAGGGGTGGGATATGCTAAAAGCTTTGATATTAATATATTCTGTTGCCTAGCTACTCCTACGGAGCAAAGGTCAATAACCCCATTAGTGACGAATATGAAGAGGCGGCAACTGTCTGAGGACGTAAGAGAAAAGGGAGTTTGACATCCGAAAGGACTCCATAGCTGCCAGATACACCTGAATTGCACGAACCACATCCAAGGTATGCAAAGCAAATTCTTTGGGATGAGCTGGCTTGGGACACAAGGAAGGCAACACAATGTCATCATTCAAATGAAAGTCAGAGATAACTTTGGACAGGAATGATGGGCAGGGACGAAGAAACACTTTATCCCCATGGACAACCCAATAGGGACTGCAACAAGATAATGCCTATGGACCACGACAGGATAGTGCCGCCAACTCTGATACCCTACGGGCCGAAGTAATAGCCATCAAGAATGCCACCTTCTGGAACAATGAAGGCAAGGGAATCTCCTGAATATGCTCAAATTGAGGTTTCTGGTGAAGGTTTCTGGTGAACCGAGAGCATGAAGTTTAAATCCCATGGTTGCAAAAGAGACCATACAGGTGGAGCCACATGTCGAACCCCCTAAATGAAGGTACGAACTAAAAAGTGCGTGGCTAGGGGGTCACTGCAAGAAATTTGCCAAAGGCAGACACCTGGCCCTTGATGGTACTCAAGGCCAACTTCTGATTAATGCCCTATTACAGAAAGGCTAAGGTCAGAGCCACAGAAAGGGTTTCGAGGATGAGCGCAAACTGTCTCACACCAAGAAATGTACGCTTTCCACTTACGATGGTATATCTTGCTGGAAGATTATTCCTAGAAAATCATCATCCTAAAAAAATCCAAAATGGATGATTCTTTTGGGGGTACCAAAAAAGGGAGGCAAAATTCATTTCGGTGATCCCCTTAATGCTTACGAAGGATTGGAAACCAGGTAAGATGTCCCCCCACCCCAGTAATGATGGCTGAAGGGGTCCAGTCTGCGGATCCGGAGAAGCCAGCTCTAGGCTTACCAGACCAAGGTTGCTTGGAATCTTCCGATGAATACTTGAAAGATCTGTTTCTCTTTTTTGCAGTCCTGGGAGCACAAAATAAATTTTCTATGGGCGGAGAAGGAAGACCCACGTTTGGGAAGAGGCTCCTTCCCTTTCCTAGACTGTGGCAGAAGGTACTCTCCCCCCCCCCCCCCCATGTGACCCTTAATGAAAGGGCAGATCAATGAGAGCTTTCATAGAGGCTTGGTCTGCAGACCAATTCTTAAGCCACAGCATCCGCCTAATTATCACCGACGAAACAAAGTTTGGACAGTACATGAGCGGTTTCCAAAGCTGCATCACAAATATACTGCAACCCATGGACCAACTGGTCTGTTAAATCAACATAAGCAGCGGGAACCTGCTCATTCCCAAGATTCTGGCTCAAAAGCTTGGCCCATTCAGTTAAGGTCTGAGACACCAGGGCAGAGGCAAAGACTGGCCGCAGTGCCGAACCAGCCATGGTAAACATGCTGCGTGCCACAGCTTCCACTTTTTTAAAAGGGACTCAAGCAAAACGTTCGGGGACCACAAAGGGTAATTTTGGTTGTTCTCATTCCTCTAATGCCCCGTACACACGTGCAGATTATCTGAAGACTTTTGTCTGCAGACTTACCAAAACCATATAATATGAGGTCAAACCTAAACACTTTCAATTTGTATGCAATCCGGCAGGCCCTTGCACTACATAGAAAAGGTAAATCTGAAGACAAAAGTCTTCAGATAATCTGCACGTGTGTACGGGGCATTACAGGAAAACCTGTCAATAAGGCACATAAGGATACACCTTTGGAGTGCGAGGTGACTTATGCGTATCAAATGACACAGCCATGTCTGTGGCTACATCAGCTGCATCCTCCATTTTATCCACCTCCCACACGGCCACTGTACATATACAGCCGGGTGGGAGTCTCGTCCTTCTGATCGGACGTTCTGGAACGTCCTTCAGAAGGAGCGAGATCGCGCCGCCGCGGGCACGTGCAGTGGCGCGATCTCGATGTGCCCGTGTCCCTCGGCCACAGAGCAACAAGATGCGGCAGGAGGGCCCTGTGATTGGCCCTTCTGATCACATGACGGCCGTGTCCAATCACAGCCATCATGTAATGTAAACACAGCCGTTGACAGATCCTGTCAGTGAGGAGAAGAAGAGAGGATCTGTACTGCAGCCGGGGGGATCAGTGAGTATTTCTAATTACTCACTGATCACAGGGGGGGTCTGTGCTGGTAATCAGAACATTGATTACCAGTGCAGCCCCGGGGGGTGGGGGTGCCACTAGAGCCACCAGGGATGCCCAACCATGGCCACCAGGAATGGCAAACGGAGCTCAGAGAGCCTTCCAGTGGTGCCCTCCCTATCAGTGCTGCCCACCAATGCCATCTATCAGTGCTGCCCACCAGTGCCCATTATTGCCATCTATCAGTGCTGCCCACCAGTGCCCATTATTGCCATCAGTGCTGCCCACCAGTGCCCATTATTGCCATCTATCAGTGCCGCCCACCAGTGCCCCCTATCAGTGCCGCCCACCAGTGCCCCCTATCAGTGCCGCCCACCAGTGCCCCCTATCAGCGCCGCCCACCAGTGCCCCCTATCAGCGCCGCCTATCAGTGCCCATCAGCGCCGCCTATCAGTGCCCATCAGCGCCGCCTATCAGTGCCCATCAGCGCCGCCTATCAGTGCCCATCAGCGCCGCCTATCAGTGCCCATCAGCGCCGCCTATCAGTGCCCATCAGCGCCGCCTATCAGTGCCCATCAGCGCCGCCTATCAGTGCTATCTATCAGAGCCACATATCAGTGCCCATCAGAGCCACATATCAGTGCCCATCAGAGCCACATATCAGTGCCCATCAGTGCTGCATATCAGTGCTATCAGTGCCACCCCATCAGTGTCTCCTCATCAGTGCCTGTCAGTGCGGCGTCATTCCCCACCAAAAGAAAGCTCTATTTGTGGGGAAAAAATGACACAAATTTGGTTTAGGTACAGTGTAGCATGCCCGCGCAATTGTCATTCAAAATGCAACAGCGCTAAAAGCTGAAAATTGGCCTGGAAAGGAAGGGGGTTTAAGTGCCCAGTATTGAGGTAGTTAAAAGTCTCACGTACTCACTTTTTCATTTGCTGCTGCGACCATGGAGGAATCATCGAATAGATCTGGGGTGTTTAAGTCCCCCTGGACAGATCGCGTCCATGGCAGCATCAGGCTCAGAATTAGATGAGACAGACTGAGCAGGTGAAGGCGGGGGGCGCTTCCTCCTGGGCCTTTGCCCACAAGCCACAAGGGACACTAAGGACTGCAGGACCACCATCAGCGCAACCATGGGAAGCTGGAGTTCCGCGGGACCTGTGACCCTGAGGCTCCAAAAGGAAAGGAAGACCTTGCAGTACAAAAACGATCTTTTGGCACCACTGAAGGATCAGCAGAGAGAAATAACCGGGACCCCCAAAGACTCACCTTACCGTCCGGAGGAGCGTCGAGAATTCGGATCCAGCAACACTATGGACACCATCCCTTTTCATATGTCTCGGGCACAGGAAGAGGAAACTGAGGAGGAAGAGTAGTAGCTTCGGCATCCCCACATGGCTTTGGTCGTCTCCAGGACTAAGGGAAAATGGCCGCTATGACGTAATCGGACTTCTCCAACATAGCCGCCGGTAGCTACAGATGTTGAAGCATGCTGCCAGGATCTTCCCTGGGCCCTCTGCAACGCTGCACCCATTGCGAGGGGCCCCCCATGAAGGTACTGTACTCCACAGATAGGACACAAGTTAGGGGAGACTCAGCTGCACACACTGCATTGGCACCCCCCTGCACTACACACACTGCAACCAGTTAAGGCATGCACATAGGGGTCTCCCACACTGGGACCCCTCCAGACTGCTAGGACGGGACACACATTATCCCAGGACCCTTATAAAATGTGGATAACGGGGGAGACCCCAGGGGTCTCTGCTGCATCCTCTGCTCTGGGACCCCTAACAGACTCCAGGTCCAGACAGGGGGGAAGCCCAGCTCACTAAGGGGTTTTTGAATGGGACGAGGGAACCTGCAGTTAGGTCTGACCGTCCCTGAAAGGTACCCGTGTCCACCTCAAAAAAAAAAAACACCAAAAGGGGAGAGGGAGGACTGTACTTATCCTTACATGGTGCAGGTAATGCTCCAGACAGAACTCCTCGCCACCGAAGTAAGGGATCTTTCGGTCAAGGGACCGCTGCGACTCAGACCCACTCCCGGTTGAGAAGTTTACCTCGCGGTCCAGCTTCTGTCTGTGTGGCTATGTGGCGGCCGACCAAGCTCGTAGCTGCGGTCTGTACAAGCTCGCTGGCTAGGCTGGGGGGACAACTGTCTTCTCTGTTGCTCCCCTTCTTTCACTGTCCCCAAACCATCTCTTGATAGAACAGAGGCAAAGGGATGAGCTACA
The DNA here is from genome assembly GCF_965119305.1 of Pelophylax lessonae. Taxonomy (NCBI): domain Eukaryota; kingdom Metazoa; phylum Chordata; class Amphibia; order Anura; family Ranidae; genus Pelophylax; species Pelophylax lessonae. The sequence goes on from NC_138776.1 coordinate 224,068,606, forward strand.
CTTGCTCAGTTTGGTGTGTATTGCTAGAGATTTTTTTTTCCCTTGGGAGAGTGCATGTGATCAGCAAAGGGCCAACCAGCACTATCTAGACAAGAGGGTCAGGGGTCCTTAAGCCTTACAGGACAGCAAGAAAACTCCTCCTACAAGCTATATTATATTGTCAAAAGTATTGGGATGCCTGCCTTTACATGCACGAGTGGCATCCCAGTCTTAGTCTGTAGGGTTCAATATTGCGTTGCCCCATCCCTTTGCAGCTATAACCGCTTCAGTTTTTCTTGGAAGTCTGTCCACAAGGTTTAGGAGTGTGTCTATGGAAAGCGCATTTGTGAGGTCAGGCACTGATGTTGGACGAGAAGGCCTGGCTCGAAGCCCCTGTTCTAATTCATCCCAAAGTTGTTCTGATCGGGTTGAGGTCAAGACTCTGTGCAGACAAGTCAAGTTACATAGTTGCATAGTAGGTGTGGTTGAATAAAGACAATAGTCCATCCAGTTCAACCTGTGTAGGTGTGTGTGGCCGAAATCATCTCACATACCCCTGAATGTTCTGATCCTTGAGATGTACGTCTAAGAGTCTTTTGAAAGCCACCATACTTCCCGCAGAAACCACCTCTTGTGGTAGAGAATTCCACAATCTTGTAGCCCTAACAGTAAAGAACCCCCCACGTTGCCTGAGGTTAAAATGCTTCTCCTCTAATCGCATTGTATGCCCTCTAGTCCTCATGCAATCCCTTCGACTGAATAGCTGTTTTTCTATGCTGAGATCACCATTGGGATTTATAAATTGCTATCATGTCCCCTCTCAGGCGTCTCTTCTCCAGGGAGAATAAATCAAGCGATTGCAGACGCTCTTCATAATAAAGGTCCTCCAATCCCCCAATTAGTTTAGTTGCCCTTCTCTGGACTCTCTCCAGCTCCAACACATCCCTGCTGAGGACTGGAGACCAGAACTGGACAGAATACTCCAGATGTGGTCGGACCAGAGTTTTATAAAGTGGAAGGATTATAGTCTTATCCCTGGAATACATCCCTTTCTTTATGCATGCTAATATTCTGCTGGCTTTGGCAGCTGCCGCTTGATATTGAATGCTATTGCCTAGTCTATCATCTACCAAGACTCCCAGATCTTTCTCCATTTTTGATTCCCCCAAGGCTTCCCCCCCCTAACGTGTATTGTGCTTTTGTGTTTTTAGTCCCCAAGTGCAAAACCTTACACTTCTCCACATTAAACCTCATTTGCCATGTCGTTGCCCACTCTTATTTTGTCCAAGTCATTCTGTAGGATATCTGCTTCATGCTGTGCAGTTATTGCCCTGCCCAATTTTGTGTCATCTGCAAAAACTGATATCGAACTACTGATCCTGTCCTCAATGCGGTTTATGAATAAATTGAACAAGGTTGGTCCCAGGACTGAGCCTTGGGGGACCCCGCTTACCACCTCAGACCATTCCGAGTATGCACCGTTTATTACCACCCTTTGGACACACCCTTTTAGCCAGTTCCGTATCCAAGAGCAAACCCTGCGGTCGATACCTGCAGACCTTATTTTATAAATTAAGCGCTTGTGGGGAACTGTATCGAACGCCTTAGCGAAATCCAGGTACACCACATCCACTGGTCTGCCCCTATCTAGCTCACAGCTCACCTCCTCGTAGAATGTTAAGAGATTGGTTTGACAAGAACGCCCATTTGTAAACCCGTGCTGATTACGGCTGATGATGTTGTCGTCTTTCTACGATATAGTCCCTTATCATCCCCTCCAGAAGTTTACATACTATTGATGTCAGACTGACAGGCCTATAATTTCCTGGGATATGCCTCTGCCCCTTTTTGAATATTGGTATCAGGTTAGCTTTCCTTAAAATTCCCCTGGTACATTTCCTGTCATAATACTGTCAGCAATGATCAGGAACAGTGGTCCAAATATAATCTTACTGAGTTCTTTGAGTACTCTTGGATGTACGCCATCCGGGCCTGGTGATTTGTTTGTGTTAATTTTATCCAGCCTTTCCCTGATTTCACCCTCTGTTAGCCATAGTGGCAAGACCTGTGTGTTACTAAATATAGTCGTGGTCCGTGTACCCCTCCTTTTCCTGTGTAAAGACTGACGAGAAAAAAAGCGTTCAGCACGGTTGCTTTTTCAGTGTCCTCTGTAACCATCGTTAATTATGTGTGCAATATGCTCTACCCTAGCTTTTTTGCTGTTGATATATTTAAAGAATTTCTTAGGGTTCTTCCACTCCAAACTTGCTCATCTATATCTTTATGGACCTTGATTTGTGCACTGGTCTAAATCATTTGGTGGAGGGGGAATTAGGGTGTGGGGTTGTTTTTCAAGGGTTGGGCTTGGCCCCTTAGTCCCAGTGAAGGACCATAAAGACATGGATGGGCGAGTTTGAGGTGGAGGAACTTGATTGGCTTGCACAGAGTCCTGACCTCAAACCGATAGAACACCTTTGGGATGAATTAGAGCAGAGAATGAGAGCCAGGCCTTCTTGTCCAACATTATTGCCTGACCTTACAAATGCGCTTCTTGAACAATGAGTTGAAGCTGTTAAACCTGCAAAAAAGTGAGCCAACTCAATATTGAACCCTACGGACTAAGACTAGGATGCCCTTAAGGTTCATGTGTGTGTAAAGGCAGGCATCCCAATACTTTTGGTAACAATGTATTTGTCTACCATGCTATTTGTAAATGTACCTGGGTAGTCAAGTAGTTTAAAAGGGGAAATGAACAGAAGTTAAGATTTTAAAAAGCTCACCAGTTTTCTGGCTGCGGTCGATGAGAGGGAGTGTGCTGTCATCATATGGCAGAGGTTGTGCTGTGCCAGCAAGAGACACCTAAAACATGAAAACAATTTTTAACATGCTTTTAGAATTAGAATACTGTATTACAATTTTCAGCAATGAAGAGTTGCATTTCTATTAGTGATCGACCAATATCAGATTTTCGTTGCAGATACCGATATTTTGGCCATTGAATATCGGTATGTGCCAATATTTTCATACATTAAAAAAAAATAAATAAAAAATGTTTAATTTTTACACTCGACAGGTACTGTTGCGTTCTGCACTTAAAAGCATTTAAAACAGCCAAGTTTGGCTGTTTTGAATGCTGTCAATTTTTTAAATCTGGCACGGAATACCCGGAAGTGATGTCATGACATCACTTCCGGGTTGTTACATGGGGACCCGGTCAGAGCCGAATGCAGCTTTGATCAGGTATTCGGCTGTGTCCTGCCGAAGACAGCAGCCGTGAGAGCTGGTTGCCCGGTGTTGTGCCGAAACCAGGCACTCTGCACTCCAGCTCCTCCCATGCTCCCTCCGCTCTGAGTAATCTACGGTATGTTTATGAAAGACTACAGTACTTTGAGTCAGTGTCCACTAGCAAGCAGATATAGGAGGAGTCCCTTATAGTGCAGTTGCACATCTCTCCCTGTAAGGAGTAAGTATCTCCAATGGTTTAGAGAGGCTGGATTCATCCTTCATTTTATGGATAGTGTAGGACCCACAGACAATGGGGTACTTTGACGTAGTGGTGGGCTTGAGCACGATATGGCCATATGGTGTGACTAAATCCCCATTTTTATTCATTGATTGCCTTTATATTTGATAGTCATTTCTTTTGCATGTGTGCGCTATTCTCTGTAAATATGCATGTTGCTTGGTTTTCATAGCTGCACCAGCTTTATAAATGTATGTTCAGGGTGTGCCCCCCCAGCTCTTTGTTTGTTTATGTATTCGGTCTGACCAGACTTCTGGGGTTGAGCACCCCACCCTCCCACACCTGTACTTTGTTATCAGTGTCCACTAGCAAGCAGATATAGGAGTCCCTTATAGTGCAGTTGCACATCTCTCCCTGTAAGGTGTAAGTATCTCCAATGGTTTAGAGAGGCTGGATTCATCCTTCATTTTTTTTTTAAATAATTTTTATTGGATTTTGCAATATAGAACAAACAACAGAGAAACCATAAGATAATGTAATACAGAACACATAGAACATTGTGATGTAATGCAATACAATACACAAAAGAGGGGGGGGAGGTCCGTCAATCAAGAAACAAGGAACATAGTGCCATATTACAAAGGATATTCACACAAATGCATAGGTAGTATAACAAGCATGGTAATAGAGGGAATACTGTAGTTCAAGAGCGGAGACATAGAGGAGTTGAGGACGAGGCTGTCTCGGTAATCTCAAGGAGGGTGAGGTATCTGGAGAGAGTGCAAGAGTCCCTCACGTGCAGGCTTCCCTATTGGGTCTCCAGCACACGAGCGAGAGACTCCCGCCATCATGAAATTGAATAATTATACTGAGGTCCAAAAGTCCCAATAGTGGTCAAATCTTTTCAAAGACATATCATTTATAGCTATAGCTCCAATCTAGTGAGATGACTTCCTGCATGGTTGGGGGGGGGTAGTCGTTTTCCATTTCCGCAGGATTAAAAGGCGTGTTGCGATAAGTATATGTGTAATCCAGGCATGGAAACTGTATGGGTGGATTTCAATGCCTAAGTGGAGAAGGGCAAATGCTGAGTTGGGGGCGATGATGCAGCCGGTCTGGGATGCTATGCACTTGAAAACTGTGTTCCACAAACTCTTGAGGGAAGGGCACCCCCAAAGAATACGTAGAAGTGTCCCTGTACTATCCTCAGCGCATATTGCCACTGTGTGATGGAAAAAGTTGTGCTGAGGTCTATTTCCCATTTGAACATGGGGAGGGGGGGGGGGGTTCAAAAAGGAGGTGTTGTCAAGTAGGATGTCATAGTAGTAGGAAAGGCCTTTGGGTTTTTTTTTTTTTAGAGCAGATGGTGTATTGGTCCCAAATTCGTTTGTCGACTAAAAGTTCTCTAAGTGGGTTTTGAGAGAGAAAGTGGTGTATGTGGAGGATGGTGAAGTGCTACGAGGTGGGGAGGTTATACGTCTGAATTAGAGCGGAGATGGGTATTACTTTGTCATCCCTGAAAAATTGCAAGAAATCCGTAACAGTTCGTTGTCGAAGGGTCTGTAGGGGAAGATCCGGAATATGTGCGCTCAATAGGGATACAGGCATAGATATGAGTGGTAGTATGTTGTTAAAATGGGGGAGGGTGGGTCTACGCCAGGCTCTTAGGAAGGCTTGCATAGGGAGCGTAAGTGGCTTCAAGTCCCAGTGGAGCCATCTGTCACTAAGAAGGAGTAGACGTAAATCCCTGGTAGGTGCTATGACAGTCTCTAGGTCTACCCATATGGGAGGAGAAGAGTGTTGAAGCCATAGTTTCGTTTGGGATAGATTTGTCGCCCAATAGTAAGAATGAAGGTCAGGTAACCCCGCTCCTCCTAGCTGTTTATGTTTATGAAGAATAGAGGATGCACACCTTGCTCGCTTACCATCCCATAGGAATTTGTGAAGTGATTTAGTTAACAAGGAGAGGCTGGTATGCGGGAAGGGGATAGGCAGGTTTCTGAAAAGATAAAATATTTGGGGCAGGATGATCATTTTGTAAGTTGCCAGGTGTCCGCACCATGCTAGTTCCGTTTTTCTGATATGATTCAGCACTGCATCAGTTTTCTTAAGGATCTGGGTCAGGTTTGTGGAGAGTAATGCATTCGGTGTGGCAGTGAAATCTAGGTACTGGATGCTGTTTGAGGTCCAGAGGATGGGGATAGAGCTCTGTAAGTGAGGCCTCAAGGTTCCACCCACCCCTAAGTTCAGAATTGAGGATTTTGTCACATTTAGTCTGTAATATGAAACTTTGCTAAAGGTTTGAAGAGCATGGTATGCAGCCGGTAGGGAACGGGAGGGATTTGTCAGCATGAGCATGAGGTCATCCGCAAACAAATCAATTTTGTGGTGGGTACCTGAGACGGAGAATCCTGAGATAGCAGGGTCGGTTTGAATATATTCAGCTAGGGGCTCAATAATCATGTTAAACAAAGATGGGGACAGTGGGCAGCCCTGTCTAGTACCATTAGTTATGGGAAATGGTTTTGAGAGGACACCAGAAGTATTTACTTGTGCCGAGGGGCTGGAGTATAGTGCGGAAATAGCCAGTAGTATAGAGCCAATAAAGCCAAACTTCTTCAGGGTGGAGTACATGTACCCCCAATGAATCCTGTCAAAGGCCTTCTCCGTATCTATAGTCAATAACACTGATGGTATCATGTTGAGGGTGGCATAATTAGTAATGTCAATAACCCATCTAGTAGCATCAGAGGTGTGGCGGCCTGGCATAAACCCCATTTGATCACGTTTGATGCATCATTGAATACGTTTGGCTATAATTTTAGCAAAGAGTTTGGCGTCCGAGTTGAGGAGGGAAATCGGGCGAAAATTGGCGGGGTTGTGGGATCTTTGCCCGGTTTGGGGAGAGTAGAAATATATGCTCTAAGCATATCCGGAGGTAGGAAGCCACTAGAATTTGCTTTCCCAAATACTTCAGCCAAGTGTGGAGATAGGGTAGGAGAGAATTGCTGATAGTACTCGTTAATGAGCCCGTCCGGGCCCAGGAATTTACCTTTAGGCAGGGTTTTGATGCTATTCTATTTCTTTCGTGGTGATGGGGAGATTTAAGGAGTGGAGTTGGGAGCCCGTAAGGGTGGGTCGTTTTAAGGAGTTTAGGAAGTTATTGATGGTGTGGTCTGTGGGTTGGTGTTCGTCAGGACAATCTTTCAGATTGTATAAAGAAGCATAGAAGTCAGCAAAAGTCAGCTATGTCCTGGGGGTGAGATATCCTATGTGAAGATGATGTATCTAATAGAAAGGGAATTCTTGATCTAGCCTGTTTCTGTTCGACCCTGGAGGCCAGATGTAGTGGGTTTTCTTAAGGTTGTTCAGAAATTTGTCCGATTGTTCCAAAAACAACAGACGAAGCTCATGTCTGAGACGTGCCAACATGGATGAGCATGCATCCGAGGGGGACTGTTTATTCTTAGTTTCTAGGGTATGCAGTTGGGATAGGAGATCGTTTAATTTAGTTAGGTTTGGCCCTGGCTTGCTGTTGGATGCACACTCCCCTTATAAAAGCTTTGTGCGCATCCCACAGCACCCAGGGGTCGTTGACAGAGGGGGCGTTAATAAAGAATTTGCAAAGGTTCTTCCTGATATGGGAATATGAGTTGGAGTCTTGCAAGATCTTGCTGTCACATCTCCAGAGAAAAGTTGTCCGAACAGGTGTCCCCTCCTCAATAGTCAATTCAACTGCTGCATGGTCGGACCAAGTTATATCTCTGACTACCGAGGAGGAAGACTTCTCCAAGAGACGCAGATCTGTGACAAACAAGTCTACGCGAGAATATGAATGGTGGCGATTGGAAAAGAACGTGTAGTCCCTCTCGGATGCGTGCAAACATCTCCAATCATCAAACAAGCGTTCTGTATGCAACATATTACCCAGAGATATTTGTCGGCCCCCGGAAGGACATGAGGAGTCCAGCCCAGGGTCGACAACTAGATTCAAGTCCCCACACATCAATAAATGCCCATACTTAACCCGGGATACTTGTTTGAGCAACCTGCGCAAAAAACAAAGCTGGTATTCGGAGCGTACAGGGCCACGATCGCCAGGGGGAGATCGTTAACATCACAGGTGAGGATAATGAAGCGACCAGATGGATCTGTTATGGAAGTTCTCAGGTGGAAAGTCAGTGTGTCTTTCAATGCTAGCATTACACCTGCTTTCTTTTCCGTACCATTGGCAAGAAATACATGAGGGAAGTTCCTGTGCAAACATCGGGGATGGTGGATGGACTGGAAGTGCGTTTCCTGCACAGTGACAATGTCCGCCTTGCTATTGTATACTTCCTTCCATAGGGAATGTCGTTTGGCCGGGTGATTCAGGCGGTTAGATTTAATGGTCAAACATTTAATGGTCATGGTTACTGCTAGCAAAGGCGATCAGGCTGAGATGTAGTGGTTCTGTAGGCGAGGTGTCAGAAGGCATCATGGAACCGGTAGTGCGGAGGCACTCCATGAATGGAGAGGTTATCCGTGGCAGCAAGAGAGGCATAAGTAGGACCATGGAATGATGGATGTAAACAGGAAAGGTAACAAAGAAAGGTAGGTATAAGAAAAGGACTGTCACAGCAGTCTGGGAACAGTCAGAGCTGTCGCTAGTAATCTTGAGGGCCATGGGGGGATGCAAACATCCTTAGCCCAAGGACACTGACAAGTTGAGTGGATACCGTGAAACAATAGAGCCCCAAATAGATGTCATTTGGACTTGGCCGAACGTTTGCGGGAGACCACCTGCCAAGGTTCTTCTTGGTGCATGGGTTGAGGTGGAGTGGTCGATCCCAACGGAATCAGAGGAAGAATGTTCCATGAACGGAGAGCTGTTAACCCCTCTTCCAAGGTCCGGACTGAGACAGAAGAGCCAGCATTCGTGATGAGTAGAGTAGCTGGGTACCTCCACTTATGAGAAATGTTGTTGTTCCGCAGAGCCTTGGTAATCATAGCAAGGTTACGTCTGCTTTGGAGGGTATGCCTGGAAAGGTCAGGTAACCGTTGAATGCTGTTGTATTCAGCTGGCATAGATGTAGCAGTGCGAATAGCCTGCATGAGCTGATCCTTTATGTGGTAAAAGTGGACCCTCAACAGTACATTTCTGGGGAGGTCCCCTGCAATAAAGGAAGGCTTGGGGAGCCTGTGGATCCTGTCTATCAGGAGGTCAGAGGCCGATACAGAAGGCAGCAAGGCATGAAAGAGAGCCATGACATACGGTAGTAGTTGGTCTGGTGGCACAGATTCTGGGATGCCCCTGATTTTTATATTGTTCATTCTGGAACGGTCTTCCAGATCAGCTACTTTGGTTTTTAGCCATTGAATTTCATCTCTCTGGGTGTTAAAGGCTTCCACCATGTCATTAAAAGAGGATGTGAGAGTGGAGACTGCATGTTCCACGCAGTCCACCCTGGATCCTAAGGAATTTATTTCAGACAAACTGATGCATGCAGGACATCATGTCTGTGTGCATAGAGGTTTTCAGCGTGGAAAGCATATCTTTTAGAACTGAGACAGATACAGGATGGTCCCCTGATGGAAAGGCAACAAAGGGATCAGGTACAGGCTGAGAAACAGTCATTGCAGCAGAGGCAGACTGAGTAGCATGCATACCTGTATACTGCTGAGGCCTGTGTGGGGGCTTATTCTTGGCCGGGCTTCTGGAAGAGGGCGACAAGGGGGGCAATGGTGGTGATGCAGAGCCTGAGGATGTCCCGCTGTCTGGGTTCGCCACCATTCTCACCAGAGGAGAGATGGCAGTTGATTCTGCAGGCCTGGCGAGTGGTGGTCTGTGTGATGGCGCGGTCCTCCGCCACCATGTTTCTGTAGCCCAGGGCCTTGCTGGATGAAGAACCCCGCCAGCTTGTTCAGCTGACTGGGGTCTTTCTTGCGGCGAGTCATCGCTTCCTTGGGAGCAGGGGGGCTTGCGGAGGTAGATGGAGGCGTCCGTAGAAGGTCAGGGGGCCGTGGATGTGGTCAGTGTCCTGGATGGCTAGTGGAGCTAGAAAGCCGCCATTCACTCCGCTGGAAGCCACGCCCCTCCTCGATTCATCCTTCATTTTATGGATAGTGTAGGACCCACTGACAATGGGGTACTTTGACGTAGTGGTGGGCTTGAGCACGATATCGCCATATGGTGGGACTAAATCCCCATTTTTATTTATCGATTGCCTTCATAATTGATAGTCATTTCTTTTGCATATGTGCACTATTCTCTGTAAATATGCATGTTACTTTATTTGAGTGCCTGCGGAAACTGAGCAAGCCGCGAAAGGTGGCGGAAGGGGGGGGGGGGGTTGACGTCCCCTCCCGCTCCTTGTAATGACAGCCGAGCAGCTTCTCAGCCGCATCGGTTGTCATTACAAGAAAGCCGACCGTCGGCTATGCACGCCGGTACCGGGGTGATGCCTCTAGCTACAGGCATCGCTCCGGTACACGCACTTTCCGAAATATCGGCAATATCGTTAACCACAGGGGCCGATTCCGATATATCAGGGAAAGTGCATATCGGCCCCCGATATATCAGCTTTGCCGATAATCGGTCCATTCCTAATTTCTATATTCTCAGTAAAAGCCTTAGAAACTAAATGACACAAGAGAAAACAACAGAGGTGCCTGTTTATGAAAGCCGAGATCCTGATGAACTCGGTTGATCTCTTATGTGTGCCAGTGTATGCAGCTGAGATAAGGAGGGGAGAACATGTTCTTCACTTCTCATTATAGAACCCACTCTTCTGTCATTCACTTTTACAGAGATGGCTGGTTTATACCGATGACATCTGAAGATCTCCATCAAATTGACCATCTCTATCAAATTTCTCCATCCCAGCTTCTCCAGCTCAGAGGTGGAGAATACGTGAGGAAGAAGGCTTCTTGCTTCCTTATATCAGAACCAGCGGGGTTAAAAATTTATATAAATAACCATATATGTTTATATACACACATATACAGTACATATATAGTCATACTGTATTGTCTTGTATGTTCCATTCACATCTGGGCAATGCAGAATCATGGGCAGAATCTTGCAATTCTAGTCGCAATTACAAATTGTGCCAAAATCAAGTGAAAATATGCAGTGTGCTATTGGATGTCTTTGTTAACCGCACCCTAAATGTGGTTAGCAGACATGCATTTTGCCACAGACTGTCATTTGATAAATGCGCTACAAACATGCCAAAACCACCACTGAAAAAAAACGCAGAATGCTCCAAACCCAAAGAGGTTCAATTTTTTTCTTGTGTGCACATATTGGTGACGTTTTTTAACACACATTTTAGCGTGTTTTTTAAAAAGCATTTTAACAATTTAACCCAAGCTTTTGCTTGTGTTATGGAAAAGCACGCAAAATGCGTATCCTGTTTGCGGTGCCATTAATTATCACTGGCTCTCCAAAAGTGGCTAGCAGATGTGCATTTTGCCAAAATGCGTATAAAAACTACATCAAAACGCCTGTTAAAAAGTGCCAAAATATGCATTACAAATTAAACCATAATGTGTGTTCAAATAATCTTTGCCAAAATGTGTGTTTAGAAAAGCGCCAAAATGTACATTAAATAAACCCATGCCAAAATGCGCAATGAAAAAAAAAAAAAAAAAGCCAAAATACATATTTAAAGAATGTGTCAAATTGCTAGTGCTTATTATTTTCATGCAATTACATGGTCTTTTTAAATTTGGTTTTACTTTTTAAACTCGGCTGCACTGTAATTTCACAATATCTCACGAGATCACATGCAATCCTCCCCATTCTAAACAGTTCTCAGCCATTCAAATGAGATTGAGCTAATGATCCCGCCCTAAATGCTAATTATGAATAAATTGAACAAAACTGGTCCCAGGACTGAGCCTTGGGGGACCTCACTTACCACCCCAGACCAGTCTGAGTATGCGTTATTACCACCCTTTGGACACGCCCCTTTAGCCAGTTTTGTATCCAAGAGCAAACCTTGTGGTCGATGCCTGCAGACCTTATTTTATAAATGAACCATTTGTGGGGAACTGTATCAAATGCCTTAGTAAAATCCAGGTACACCACATCCACAGATCTCCCACTATCTAGCTCACAGCTCACCTCCTCGTAGAATGTTAAGAGATTGGTTTGACAAGAACGCCCTTTTGTAAACCCGTGCTGATTACTACTGATGATGATGTTCTCTTTAGCAAACTCTTGGATATAGTCCCTTATTATCCCCTCCAGAAGTTTAGATACTATTGACGTCAGGCTGACCGGTCTATAATTTCCGGGGGACATGCCTCTGCCCTTTTTTCAATATTGGTATCACGTTAGCTTTCCTCCAGTCCCCTGGTACAGTTCCTGTCAAAATACTATCTGCAAAGATCAGGAACAGTGGTCTAGATATAACCTTACTGAGTTCTTTGAGTACTCTTGGATGTACGCCATCCGGGCCTGGTGATTTACTTGTGTTCATTTTATCCAGCCTTTCCCTGATCTCACCCTCTGTTAGCCATAGTGGCAAGTCCAGTGAAGTACTGCTAACCATACAGTCATGTTCAGTGTACCCCTCCTTTTCCTGTGTAAAGACTGAGAAGAAAGCATTAAGCACGGTTGCCTTCTCTGTGTCCTCTGTAACCATCCTCCCATCATTGTTAATTATGTGTGCAATATGCTCTGACCTCGTTTTTTGCTGTTGATATATTTAAAGAATTTCTTAGGGTTCTTTTTACTATCCTCTGCTATTTGTCTCTAGAAGTTGATTTTATTATTATTTATTATTATACAGGATTTATATAGCGCCAACAGTTTGCGCAGCGCTTTACAATGTGAGGGAAGACAATACAGTTACAATACAATTCAAACAGGAGGAACTAGAGGGCCCTGCTCGTTAGAGCTTACAATCTAGAAGGGAGGGTCAAGTGAAACAAAAGGCAATAACCGTGGGGGATGGGCTGATGGAGAAAATGGAGGTATTTTTGTTAAGTGTGGGTAGGATAGGCTTCTCTGAAAAGGAGGGTTTTCAGAGATCGCCTAAAAGCTAATAGAGTAGGAGATAATCGGACAGATAAGGGTAAGGAGTTCATAGGATTGGAGAGGCTCTGGAAAAGTCCTGGAGGCGAGCATGGGAGGAGGTGACGAAGGAGCTAGAGAGCAGGAGGTTTTGAGAGGAACGAAGAGAGCGATTAGGTTGGTATTTTGAGACCAGGCTAGTGATGTAGCTAGGGGCTAAGCTGTATGTTGTAAGTATTTTGAATTTAATTTGTTGGGTGAGCGGAAGCCAGTGGAGGGCTTGACAGAGGAATAGCGGATACTGAGCGATTGGTAAGGTGGATGAGTCTGGTGGCAGCATTCATGATGGATTGAAGGGGGGATAGCCTGTGTAGAGGTATGCCAATGAGAAGGGAATTGCAGTTGTCGAGGCGCGAAATGACCAGGGAGTGAACTAAGAGCTTTGTTGTGTCTTTGGTTAGAAAAGGGCGTATTTTGGAGATGTTGCGGAGGCTGAGGCAGCAAGATTTGGACAGCGATTGGATGTGGGGTTTGAAGGAGAGTTCAGAGTCCAAGACAACACCTAAGACCATTGACAGAGAAATCAGGGGAAGGGGCACGTGGTGTAGGAAAAATTATAAGCTCGGTTTTGGATGGATCGAGTTTGAGGAAGTGGTGTGACATCCAGACCGATATATCTGATAGTAAATTAGTGATACCTGAGGAGACTGAGGGAGAGAGCGGAGGGTGGATAAATAGATTTGGGTATCGTCAGCGTAGAGATGGTATTGGAAGCCGTGGGAGGCTATCAACTGACCCATAGATTGAAAATAGGAGGGGTCCAAGAACAGAGCCTTGGGAAACCCCAACAGAGAAGGGAAGAGGAGAGGAGGAAGTAGAATTGTACATAATGCTAAAGGTGTGGTTGGATAAGTAGGAAGATAACCCTTGAAGAGTACAGTCGCGGAGACCAAAGGTATGGAGTTTTTTGAGGAGGAGGGGATGGTCAACCGTATCAAAGGCAGCAATAAGGTCCAGAAGTATGAGTACAGAATAGTGTCCATTGGTTTAGGCCGTTAGTAAATCGTTTGTCAGTTTTAGGAGAGCAGTTTCAGTGGAGTGTTGAGGCCAAAATCCAGACTGAAGGGGATCAAGGAGGCTATTCTCGGCAATGTGGGCGCACAGTCGGTTGTAGACTAGACGTTCAAGGAGTTTGGATGAAAAGTGGATCAAGGAAATAGGGCGTAGGTTGTTCAGATCGGTTGGGTCCAGTGAGGGCTTTTTAAGTATGTGGCTGACTAGTGCATGTTTTAGAGAGTTGGGGAAGATGCCACAAGAGAGGGAGAGATTGAAGATGTGGGTTAGAGAGCGTAGAATACAGCCAGAAGGTGAATGTAGCATTTGCGAGGGAACAGGATCCAGTGGGTAGGTCGTTAAGTAGACGTTAGCAAGTAGTTTAGCAACCTCATCTATAGTGACGGGGTTAAATGAGGGAAGTAATGATCGCACCAGTGGGCATGAAGCATAAGGCATGGAAGTTATCTTAACAGCAATGATCTCCTTATGAATTGTATCAATCTTCTGTTTGAAGTGGTAGGCAATCTCCTGGGCAGTGAGTGAGTCGGTGAGAGGGGGTAGAGGAGGACGGAGTAAAGAATTAAAGGTAGCGAAGAGTTGCCAGGTGCGTGATGACAGGCTGTTAATGAGAGTGATAAAATAGGTCTGTTTGGCAGTGTGGAGACTGGAATTGTATTTTTGGAGGGCAGATTTATATTGGTTGAAATCCTTCTGAGACCTAGTCTTACGCCATAGGCGTTGTAGACAGAAGTGGCTAGGTTGGTGCAGGACAGGGGTGCGATTTTGTCATAGAGGTGGTCGGTAGCAGAGTAGAGAAGAGAAGGGTTGAGATGGCGTAGGTTTCTGCGGGTAACTGTAAGGTAGCTGGAGGGAGAGGAGGTGGAGGAGAGGGAGAGAGTGAAACTAATAAGGTAGTGATCAGAGAGAGGGAAAGGATTGTTTGAAAGGTTGAGAGGAATTTTAGCGATTTTGATTTCATATTTACATTTCTTATTTGAGTCCTTGTATTGCTGGAAAGCCGATGATGTGCCCTCCGATTTATATTTCTTGAAGGGCATTTTTTTTACATTACGGTTTGGCCAGCCTGCTTTGGCTCGTCTAATTTATTTCCCATTGGAATGCACTGCGAGATGCTTTTGTTTAATATGTTCCTAAAGCGTTCCCATTTTTCCTCTGTGGTCAGTGTCCCTAGGGTTTGGTCCCAGTTTATTTTCTCTATCATTGAGCACAGTTTGGGAAAGTTTGCCATTCTGAAGTTTAGGGTTCTTATGTTCCCCTCTTGCCTTGCTATATTGTTATTTACGCTAAATGTGATCATCCTGTGATCGCTAGAACCCAAGTTGTCCCGGACTCCTACACCTAAGATTAGATCTGGGTCTTTAATAATTAATAGATCCAGCACTGCATTCATTCTAGTAGGAGAATCCACCAACTTAGACATGTAGTTGTCCTGTAAGGTTTCCATGAAGAGACGGGCCTTTAGTGAGTGTGCAGTCCCCTCTTCCCAGTCAATGTCGGGATAGCTGAAGTCCCCTAATATGATGACTGATCCCAGCTTTGCCAAGTTACCCAACAGTGAAAATTCCAGCTTTTCTCCCTCCTGACTGGCTCTACCTCTGAGCCCCCCCGCCCCCATCTCCTAGTTTAAAAGTCCCTCCAACTTTGTGGACATCTTTCTCCCCAATAGAGCTGTACCGTCCCCATCAAGGTGCAGCCAGTACTTACTAAATAGCCAGTAGCGGACTGAGAAGTCAGCCCAGTTCTCCAGGAACCCGAACCCGTCCTTCCTACACCAGTTCCTCAGGCACTTGTTCAGTTCCCTAATCTCCTTCTGCCTCTCTGGTGTGGCTCGAGTTACAGGCAGTATTTCAGAGAAAACCCCCTTGGAGGTCCCATTCCTCAATCTATTCCCTAAGTCCCTGAAATCAATCTTTAGGATCCTCCACCTTACTCTTACTTGGTCATTGGTGCCTACATGCACCATGACCACTGGGTCCTCCCCAGCCCCGCCCAATAATCTGTACACTCGATCCACGATGCCCCGAACTCGAGCGCCCGGTAAACAACATACTGTTCAGCTACCACAATCGTTTTGACAGATTGCCTTCAGTCCTGATGTGAATGGTGGAATCTGTTAGGTTCTCTTTTTTTCGTTCAGCCCACAGGCTGTGTTATATTCTCCGTGTTGTGAGAGACACAGGACTCTGGTCTGGAACAACGGTTGTTTATTCAGGACTCACTGTACAGCATTACAGGACAGCTCTGCATATCAATACATCTCTACATGTCTCCAAGATGGCCACTCTGCCCCTTGACCCTTGTCATCACTCCTGGGTGGAGCCAGCCTTAAAGTGACAGTACATGTGAAACCCTTCAGGTATAACACCTTCCATCCATCCCTAAAAAAACAACAAAAAAAAAACACAACAAAACGAGAACAGGCATAAAACAGTAACTAATAATTGTCCAATACAGTCCTCAAACTCAGGAGATTTACATGGCTTCTTCCGCGTCCGGATGTGAGAACAACTTCCAGGGACGCTACGGGGAGAACATGGCAGCGGATCACTTTCGGTGGGCCCGTCCAAAGTCTCGTAACCGCTCTTGCATTTGAAACCGGTCAGGAGGGCGACAGTGTCGTTGAGGACGGACACTCAGGCCTGGAGGAAGCAGGGCTGGCTGGAATGGACACCGGCGGGACCAAGAGGGGATCCCCTATCTCAGAGGGTGAACAGACCTCTGGACCAGGGCTGGAGGGCTCTGTTGGAGCGAGTTCAAAAGTTCAGAGTCTCCCCAAGCATCAGTCTCAATGCCTCCTGATCCGGTAGGAGCAGATCCTTGAGACACTGGAGGTGCAGCCGATGTCAGGGATTCGGGCAGCTGAGAACGAGGACGCAATTGGTCCGCATGCCTTCTGCAAATGGAACCATCTTCCAGGCAGACCCAATACATTTTGGGTCCCAAAGTCTCTGCGACTATAGCAGGAAGCCAACGAGTGTTGGAAGCGCCATAAGATCGAGCCCATACCTTTTGCTGGGCTGTAAACCGGGGAATCTCGTCGTGTTCGACCCTCTTGTCTTGGGACTGCCGTACATGTTCCTGGACCGTTTGAGGGCGGAGCATATCCAAAACAGTCCATGGCTGCCGACCCAAAAGAAGTTCAGCTGGAGTTTTCCAAGTAGTTGCATGTGGTGTGGTTCTGTAAGCAGAAAGGAAGGAGTCCAGCTGCTGGGGTGACAGGGACTGTTGTTTACTTGTAGCCACAGTAGCTTTGAAATAGCGTTTGAAGTTCTGTACAAACCTTTCTGCTTGACCATTTGTAGCCGGGTGGTAAGGTGCGGTCAACTTGTGTTTGATGTTGTGGGCAGTCAGGAAACTCTGAAACTCCTGGCTTGTGAATTGTGCACCGTTGTCTGTGACAATTTCTCTGGGGTATCCAAACGTAGCAGCGAGATGTAACAGTATGGAAATCGTCGCCTTAGTCGTCGGCTGGGTAACAGGAATGACCTCAGGCCACTTTGAATGGGCATCAATAATGATCATAAAGGTGTGTCCTCTGATCGGGCCTGCAAAGTCCAAGTGTAGGCGAAACCAGGGGACCGTGGGCCAAGTCCAGGGCTGGACACACCCTCGAGGAGGGTCTCTTGCAGTTTGTGCACATCCAGCACACGCATTCACATATGTCGTGATATCGGAGTCGAGGTTCGGCCACCACACATAGCCTCGGGCCTTTTGTTTCATACGTGTGCCCCCGGGATGACCAGTATGTAGCAAGTCCAGAATGTGTCTCCGGAGGGTCTGTGGAACGATCACTCGGTCTCCCCATAAAACACAGTTGCCAGCCACAGTTAATTCCAGACGCCTACGGAAGTAAGGTTCATAATCCTGTGTGACAGTTGCAGGCCAACCGTACCGTACCCAGGAGAGTATTGTCTGAAGGAAGGTATCCTTGGCTGTATGGGCTGCTACTTCCCCGGAAGACAAAGGACAGGCTGGTGACAGGTGGAGAAGAGTCTGTTAATGTCCTTGTCAGCCGGGACATGGCGTCCGCATTAGCATTGGCATCATGGCTGCGATACTGGATTTTGTAGCTATATGCTCCCAAGAATAGGGCATAGCGTTGAAGACGGGCCGCAGTCGTCTGGGAGATGCCTTTGTCAGGGCTAAAGATCTGAAGGAGTGGTTTATGATCAGTCAGTATGGTGAATTCCCTACCATACAGGTAAATATGAAACTTCTTAATTGCCCATATGAGCGCCAGAGCCTCTTTGTCAATGTGAGAGTAATTGCTTTCTGCTTTTGTCAAGGACCTGGAGGCGAATGCCACAGGTTTCTCTGACCCATCTGGTAAAACGTGAGCTAGTACAGCCCCTAGACCATAGGGTGAGGCATCACAAGCCAAGGTGAGAGGCCTTTGGAGGTCATAGTGCACAAGCATGCGTGACGCCAACAGCTTTCGCTTAGAAACTTCAAAAGCACGTTGGCATGCAGCCGACCAGTTCCATCTGGAGTGTTTCTCCAAAAGCTTGTTCAACGGAAACAAAGTGTGTGCTAGATCCGGCAGGAATTTGTGGTAATAGTTCAGCAAGCCCAGGTATGATCGCAGCTGTTGGACGTTGGTTGGGGCTGGAGCTTTTACTAAAGCATCAACTTTGGCTTCCGTGGTGTGTATACCCTCTGCATCCACAAGGTGGCCACAAAACTCCAATTTAGGTACCATGAACTGGCATTTCGCTAAGTTCACTTTTAGACCCTGCTCTTGGAGTCTGGCCAACACAAGCTCCACGTTACGCTTGTGTTCCTGGTCCGTCAGGCCCGTGATGAGCATGTCATCTAACAGGCACTGTGTGAAAGGAATGTCTGCCAAAATCTCATCCATTTTGCGTTGCCAAATGGCTGGGGCGGAGGCTACACCAAACACCATCCGATTGTATTCATACAGTCCCTTGTGAGTGTTGATGGTTAGAAACTTACGGGACGAAGGGTGGACCTCAAACTGTAAATAGGCTTGCCTGAGATCAAGCTTGGTGAACTTTTGACCTCCTGCAAGAGAGGCAAAAATGTCATCTACTCTGGGTAGGAGATACTGGTCTATCTCCAGTTGAGAATTTAGTGCCATGCGGAAATCGCCACAAATGCGCAAGTCCCCATTCGCTTTCTTTACTGGTACAACTGGTGATGCCCACTCGCTGTGCTCTACCTTTGAGATGACACCTTGTTCCTCCAGCCGGCTTAGTTCAGCTTCCACACCTGCTCGGAGTGCGAAAGGTACCGTCCGAGCTTTGAAGAACCTAGGCTGGGCATTGGGTTTCAGCCTGAGTTTCACACAGTCATGCTTTATTTTTCCCAAATGGTGATCAAAGACTTGCGGGAATCGCTGTTTCAGGGATTCCACCCATCCCTCGTTATCTCTTGATGTGATGGTCACGGTGTTGCAGGGGTTAATGGCGATGTCTGGCATGCCAAAGTGAGCAATCCAGTCTCTCCCAAAGAGAGGGGGTCCCCCATGTTCTAGGATATACAATGGCATTCTCTTTGTCTGACCCTTGTAGGATACCTGTACTTTCACGTAACCCAGTGGGTGGAGTATCTGCTTTGAGTATGTCTGCAGTTTAATTGGTGTTGGACGGACAGTTCGGATCAGAAGTTTTCTCCATTGTTTCTGGGTGATAACTGAAACTGCTGCTCCTGTGTCTACATCCATCTTGAGTTTCTTTCCTTCCACGGTTACCTCTACAGTCATTGCTGAGGGTGCTGAATGCATATGATGTATGTCCAATCTGTGGAGCACTTCCTCATCCTCTGATTCCGATGACGATGTATATCTTCCCACCATATATGCCTTTGTCCTGGTGTTCAGAGGTTGTTTATTTCGCACCTTCTTACAACGGCAGACTCGTTTTAGATGGCCTGCCTTTCCACAATTATGAGAGAGCTGATCCTTAAACCGGCAGACTTTGTGATCATGGTCTGTATTCCCACAACGGTAGCAAGCTGACTCCCGGCTTGGTGAGGTTCTATATTTACCGTTAGCTGCAGTTTGCTTAACTGCTGTTCTGAAAACTTCCTCTTTAACCTGGGGGTTCAATCTGCTCTGGGGGTTCAATGCCTCTGTATCTTTCACAGCCATTTCCATCACTGAAGCTATCTCAATTGCCTTTGTAAGGGTAAGGTCTTTCTCTGTTAACAGTCTCTTTTGGCTAGACTCACTATTTAGTCCCATGACAAACTTATCCCTCAGTGCAGTTGGTAAATACTCCCCAAAAGAACAGGTTGAGGCTAGTCTGCGAAGTGCGAGCATATAAGCCTTAATATCTTCACCAGGCTGCTGCTGCCGCTGATAGAACCTGAATCTTTCTGCAATCTCTTGTGGTTTAGGCTGGAAGTGATTCCCTAACAGTGTCAGGAGCTCTGCCAAAGTCTTAGTTGCTGGTTTTTCAGGGAAAAGGAGATCCCTAAGAGTGTCATATGTCCTAGCACCAACCACTGTCAGAAATACTGCTACTTGCCTGTCGCCTGGGATGGCATTTGCACAGAAATATTGTTCTAATCTTTCAATCCAGGAGCTCCACAATGTCTGTTCTCCATCAAATTCACTTAATGTCCCGATCAATGACATTTTCCTGCTGGGCTCTGTGGGTTTTGTATTCAGCTGACAATCCAGAGTTTTTTGACTTCTTTTCTTTTCTCACACGGATAGTAACCTTGTAAATCCCATCCTCGTCGCCACTGTTATATTCTCCGTGTTGTGAGAGACACAGGACTCTGGTCTGGAACAACGGTTGTTTATTCAGGACTCACTGTACAGCATTACAGGACAGCTCTGCATATCAATACATCTCTACATGTCTCCAAGATGGCCACTCTGCCCCTTGACCCTTGTCATCACTCCTGGGTGGAGCCAGCATTAAAGTGGCAGTACATGTGAAACATTTCAGGTATAACAGGCTGCATAAAAAAAAAAAAAAAAAAAAAAAGCCCCTACCATATATGTCCAACAAGGACCAGCAGCTTACTGGTATGTCGCTGGACTTTGAGTGGTCATACCATGATGATGACTGCAGATTTTGGTATCATATTTTACAGCCAGCGGTCAGCTTACAGGTAAAAGCGATCCTAGTGGATAATTAGCTGCTAGACTGCTTTCACAGGAAACTCTCCCCCCCCACGGTTTTCTTGGGCTCTCCTGTCCCACCGGGTAACCCAAAACTGCAGCCGGTGGTTCCATCAGCTGACCATAGAGATGCTTGGAGACGAGAATGGCTCCAATCATCTCTATGGGCTAAGATACCGGAAGATACGAGCATTTTATGACTTCGGTTTCGCCAGATATAAACAGCGCCATAGGGAAATTATCTTATTACACTAATCTTGGTGTGGACAGATGCTTTAAGGGCAGAGATCTAGAGTCTAAAAGACCCCAATATTTATTTTTTTTTTTAAAAAGAGTACCTGTCACTACAGATTGCTATCCTGTGATAATAAAAAAAAAAAAAAAAAAAAAAAAAAAAAAAAAAAGAAGAAAGAGAAGGTGTACAAATAACATAAAAAAGCAAAATAAATAAAAAAAAAAATCAGGCATTCCTGTCCCCCCCGTGTCTGCACGCAAAGGCGCACGCAAGTGTCGGTCTAGTGTCATATGTAAACAGCAATTGCAGCATGCATGTGAGGTATCGCCACGAACGTCAGGTCGAAGGCAGTAATTCTTGCAGTGTAAGTCTTAAGTGGTCACCTGTAAAGGCTTTTAAAAATGTATGTAGTTTGTTGCCGCTGCACGGACGTGCGCAATTTTAAAGCAGGTCATATTTGGTATCTATGTACTCGGCATAAGATCATCTTTTAAATTTTACCAAACAATTAGGAAATACAGTGGGTACGGAAAGTATTCAGACCCCCTTAAATTTTTCACTCTGTTATATTGCAGCCATTTGCTAAAATCATTTAGGTTCATTCTTCTTCCTCATGAATGTACACATAGCACCCCATACTGACAGAAAAACACAGAATTGTTGACATTGTTGCAGATTTATTAAAAAAGAAAAACTGAAATATCACATGGTCCTAAGTATTCAGACCCTTTGCTCAGTATTTAGTAGAAGCCCCCTTTTGATCTAATACAGCCAGGAGTCTTTTTGGGAAAGATGCAACAAGTCTTTCACACCTGGATTTGGGGATCCTCTGCCATTCCTCCTTGCAGATCCTCTCCAGTTCTGTCAGGTTGGATGGTAAACGTTGGTGGACAGCCATTTTTAGGTCTCTCCAGAGATGCTCAATTGGGTTTAAGTCAGGGCTCTGGCTGGGCCATTCAAGAACAGTCACGGAGTTGTTGTGAAGCCACTTCTTCATTATTTTAGCTGTGTGCTTAGGGTCATTGTCTTGTTGGAAGGTAAACCTTCGGCCCTGTCTGAGGTCCAGAGCACTCTGGAGAAGGTTTTGTCCAGGATATCCCTGTACTTGGCCGCATTCATCTTTCCCTCGATTGCAACCAGTCGTCCTGTCCCTGCAGCTGAAAAACACCCCCACAGCATGATGCTGCCACCACCATGCTTCACTGTTGGGACTGTATTGGACAGGTGATGAGCAGTGCCTGGTTTTCTCCACACATACCGCTTAGAATTAAGGCCAAAAAGTTCTATTTTAGTCTCATAAGACCAGAGAATCTTATTTCTCACCATCTTGGGAGTCCTTCAGGTGTTTTTTTTTTAGCAAACTCCATGCGGGCTTTCATGTGTCTTACACTGAGGAGAGGCTTCCGTCGGGCCACTCTGCCATAAAGTCCCGACTGGTGGAGGGCTGCAGTGATGGTTGACTTTCTACAACTTTCTCCCATCTCCTGACTGCATCTCTGGAGCTCAGCCACAGTGATTTTGGGTTCTTCTTTACCTCTCTCACCAAGGCTCTTCTCCCCCGATAGCTCAGTTTGGCCAGACGGCCAGCTCTAGGAAGGGTTCTGGTCGTCCCAAACGTCTTCCATTTGAGGATTATGGAGGCCACTGTGCTCTTAGGAACCTTAAGTGCAGCAGAAATCTTTTTGTAACCTTGGCCAGATCTGTGCCTTGCCACAATTCTGTCTCTGAGCTCTTCAGGCAGTTCCTTTGACCTCATGATTCTCATTTGCTCTGACATGCATTGTGATCTGGAAGGTCTTATATAGACAGGTGTGTGGCTTTCCTAATCAAGTCCAATCAGTATAATCAAACACAGCTGGACTCAAATGAAGGTGTAGAACCATCTCAAGGATGATCAGAAGACATGGAAAGCACCTGAGTTAAATATATGAGTGTCACAGCAAAGGGTCTGAATACTTAGGACCATGTGATATTTCAGTTTTTCTTTTTTAAAAATCTGCAACAATGTCAACAATTCTGTGTTTTTCCGTCAATATGGGGAGCTGTGTGTACATTCATGAGGAAGAAGAATGAACTTAAATGATTTTAGCAAATGGCTGCAATATAACAAAAAGTGAAAAATTTAAGGGGGTCTGAATACTTTCCGTACCCACTGTATATAGTGTATTTGTGCATTAAATTTAAAAAAAGTTTTTTTTTTTGGCAAAATCTCTGCGCAGATACCGTGTGACAAAAAAAATTGCAACACCTACCATTTTGTTCTGTAGGGCCTCTGCTTTAAAAAAATATATTGTTTGGTGGCTCAAAGTAATTTTTTAGTAAAAAACAAACAGTTTTTTTCATGTACTGTAAACAAAAAGTCACAGAAAAGGCTTGGTCTTCAAGTGGTTAGAAGAGTGGGTGATGTGTGGCATAAGCTTCTAAGATTGAGCATAAAATGACAGGACAGTTCAAACAACCCCCAAATGACCCTTTTTGGAAAGTAGACACCCCAAGCTATTTGCCGAAAGGCATGTTGAGTCCATGGAACGTTGAGTCCATGGAACGTTGAGTCCATGGAATATGACAATTAGATTTTTTTTTTCACACAAAGTTGTTACTAAATTATATATTGCTCACACATGCCATATGTGAAACCCCAAAATACATTCTGCTGCTTCTCCAGAATACAACATGTGTCTTTTTGGGAGCCTAGCTGCGTACGGGACCCTGAAAACCGATCACCACCTTCAGGTTTTCTAAGGGCGTAAATTGCTTATTTTACTTCCTCACTACCTATCACAGTTTTGGAGCCTATAAAATGCAAAGATAGCACAACCCCCCCCCCCCCAATTACCCTTTTTCGTGAAGTAGACACCCCAAGGTAATTGCTAAGATGCATGGTGAGTATTTTGAAGCTCTCATTTATTTTGGAAAAAAAAAAAGGGAAATTGATTTTTTCCTTTTTTCAATTTTCAAAACATTGTGGCAAAAAGTGAGATCTGCAAAACACTCAACACAGGGGTCATTTGGGGGGGGGGGGGGGGTTGTGTTGTCTTGGCATTTCATGGCCTCGGCAACTGTGATAGATAGTGAGGAGTGAAATGAACAATTTACGCCCTTAGAAAGCCTGAAGGCGGTGACTGGGTTTCGGGGTCCTGTATGCAGCTAGACTGTCAGAAAGTCTCACACATGTGGTATCCCTGTACTCAGGAGAAGCAGCAGAATGTATCTTGGGGTGTCATTTCACATATAGTCATGGATGTGTGAGCAATATATCATTTAAAGTAACAACTTTGTGTAAAAAACAAACAAATAAAATTGTCCTTTTTCCGACACTTGTGGCAAAATATAAAATATTCCATGGACTCAACATGCCTCTCAGCAAGTAGCTTAGGATGTCTACTTCTTCAAAAGGGGTTATTTGAGGGGGGGGGGGGGGGTTGCTAGCTTGCCATTTCATGGCATCCGAAACTGTGATAGGTAGTGAGGAGTGAAATCACCCTTAGGCAGCCTGAAGGCAGATTGGTTTTCGGTGTCCTGTACATGGCTAGACTGCCAAAAAGTCTCTCACATGGAGTATCCTCATACTCAGGAGAAGCAGCAGAATGTATTTTGGGGTGTAATTCCACATATACCCATGGCATGCGTGAGCAATATATCATTTCAATGACAACTTTGTGTAAAAATTGTATTTATTCATTTTTTGTCATTTATTCAAACACCGGTGACAAAAAAAAAAAAAATATTCAATGGGCTCAACATGCCTCTCAGGAAATTCCTTGGGGTGTCTACTTCGAAAAAAGGGGTAATTTAGCACTTCAAGAGATGGGATAGGCAGTCAGAAAGTAAAAATGGGGTCAGTTCGTAGACGCTGTAACTTTTGCGCAAACCAATAAAATACGCTTGAGTTTTTTTTTTTTATCAAAGACATGTAGCTAAATACATTTTGGCCTAAGTGTATAACAAAAATTGAGTTTATTGGATATTTTGTTTATAAGAAAATGTCATTTTTTTTCAAAATTTCTGCTTTTTTTTGTTTATATCGCAAAAAATAAAAACCGCATTGGTGATCAAAGACCACCAAAAGAAAGCTCTATTTGTGGGGATAAAAGGATGTAAATTTCCTTTCGGTACAGCATTGCATGACCGCGCAATTGTCAGTTAAAATCATGCAGTGCCAAATTGCAAAAAATGGCCTGGTCATTAAGGGGGCAAATCCTTCTGGTCCAGAAGTGGTTAAAATGAGATTGGGACCCATGGAGAAAGAAAACGTTACTGACAGGACCTGCATGAATTTTAATTCAGCACCCCTGATTTAGAGGGTTGGGAAAAAACATTAAACACTGATAGGGTTTACAATGGTCAGCTTTAATTGGTTTATGTAAATCCTTTATCCCAAAAAGAAAAAAAAAAAACTGGATTTTTGTCTTGCTGTAAAAAAATGGATTTTTAATATATACTTACCTGTAAAATCCATTTCCTGAAGTACATCATGGAACACAGAGCCATAAATCATAGCATATGGATTATATAGCCACCTACAGGTGGACACTGGCAACCAATCAGAAAGGATATCCCCCTATATAAACCCTCCCACAAAGGAAGTACCTCAGTTTTGTAGCAAGCAATAAAGGCCCCATAAAAGAGGGGAGGGAACTCTGTGTCCTGTGATGTTCTTCAAGAAATAGATTTTACAGGGAAGTATGTATTTAAAAATACAATTTTCAATTTCATACATCATGGGACACAGAGCCATAAATCATAACATAGGTGATGTCCCAAAGCAATGCATCTGAGGGGAGGGGGACACCAAAAATACCACCATCAGACCACAAAAAGGACTACACCGCTGCCTGCAGAACACTGCAGCCAAATGCAGATTCTTCCTGGGTCCCAACATCCACTTGATAGAAATGAGAGAACGTATGCACAGACGACCAGGTCGCGGCCTTGCAAATTTGAGCAATAAAGGCTTGATGGCGATGTGCCTAAGAGGCACCTACTCCTCTGGTAGAATATGCCTTTACAAATCATACGCCTTTCTAAATCATACGCCTGGATAATAAGCTGCCGTATCCAATGAGAAATTGTAAACTTAGATGCTGCCAACCCTTTCCCAGGCCTTTCTGGCAGCAAAAACAGATCGGTCTTATGAATCTGAGCTGATCTTTCCAAGTAAAACTTAAGTGCAAGCATTACATCAAGAGAATGCAAAACTTTTCCTCCCAGAGTGAGGATCTGGAAAAAATGAAGGCAGTATAATTTCCTGATTCAAATGAAAGGTGTACACTACCTTGGGCAAAAAACCTGGATGTGGACATAGAATCACCCTATCTTGATGCAAAATCAAGAATGGCTCTTTACAAGAAAGGGATGCTAGTTTCGATACCCTTCTAGCCAAAGTTATTGCAATCAAAAAGACCAGTTTCCTGGTCAGAAGAACCAGGGGAACCTCAAACATGGGCTCAAAAGGCTGTTTTTGTAAAACTGCCAGCACCAAATTGAAATCCCAAGGACATAATGGTGGCTTCACAGGTGGAAGCAAACCTAACATTCCTGAAGGTCTGAACCGACGAATGGGAAGCAATTGGTTCTTGGAAGAAAACTGATAAGACTGAAATTTGCCCCTTAATAGTGCTCAAGGTTACCCCTGCTTGAAAGGAAGTTCGACTTCTCCCAATCTATTTTACGGGGATGCCATTTCCTGGCTTCACACAAGGTAATGTAGGATTTCCAGACACTGTAATAAATGCTTCTAGAGACTGGTTTCCTAGCATTCATCAGGGTATAAACTGCAGAGCCAGATACACCCCGCTCCTTCAACATTAAGGCTTCAATAGCCAAGCCGTCAAAGTTTGAGACTGTAAAGCAGGGTGGAAAATCAGACCTTTAGAGATTAGGTCCGGATGCAGTGGAAGGGTCCAAGGCCAACCTTTGGATTTGTGCACACCAAACCCTTCTCGGCCATGCCGGAGCTACCAAGATTACTGGTTTCTCCTCTAGCTAGATCTTGCGCAACAGATGCGGTATCAGCTGCACCAGAGGAAAGGCATAAATGAGGGGAATACCCCTTCCAAGGAGTGACTAAAGCATCCACTTCGACTGCGAGTGGATCCCTGGTCCTTAACACTTCAACTTGTTGTTGAACCTGGATGCCAACAGATTTACGTCTGGGACCCCCAGCGTAGGCAAATTGACTGAAAAATCTCGGAATGTAAGGACCATTCCCCCGGAAACATCTGTTGACAGCTCAAAATCTACCTGCCAGTTCTCTATTTCTGGAATAAAAACTGCTGTCAGGCATGGCACAAACTTCTCTGCCCAGGACAGGATGATATCCACCTCCTGAGCTGAATGACTCTCTCTGCCCTCCTTGATGGTTGATATAAGCCACAGAAATGGCATTGTCCGATTGAACCCTGACAGGGTAACCCAGAAGTCTGGGCGTCCAGTATTTTAAAGCCTGACTGAGTGCTCGGATTTCCAGAATGTTACATAGTTACATAGTAGGTGAGGTTGAATAAAGACAATAGTCCATCCAGTTCAACCTGTGTAGGTGTGTGTGGCTGTAATCATCTCACATAGCCCTTAATGTCCTGATCCTTGAGATGTAAGTCTAAGAGTCTTTTGAAAGCCACCATACTTCCCGCAGAAACCACCTCTTGTGGTAGAGTATTCCACAATCTTGTAGCCCTAACAGTAAAGAACCCCCCACGTTGCCTGAGGTTAAAACGCTTCTCCTCTAATCGCATTGTATGTCCTCGAGTCCTCATGCAATCCCTTGGAATGAACAACTTTTTTTGTAAGCTGAGATCCCCATTAAGATATTTATAAATTGATATCATGTCCCCCCTCAGACGTCTCTTCTCCAGGGAGAATAAATCGCGCGATTGCAGACGCTCTTCATAGTTAAGGTCCTCCAATCCCCTAATCAGTTTAGTTGCCCTTCTCTGGACTCTCTCCAGCTCCAACACATCCCTCCTGAGGACTGGCGACCAGAACTGGACAGAATACTCCAGATGCGGTCGGACCAGAGTTTTATAAAGTGGAAGGATTATAGTCTTATATCTGGAATACATCCCTTTTTTTATGCATGCTAATAATCTGCTGGCTTTGGCAGCTGCCGCTTGACATTGCATGCTGTTGCCTAATCTATCATAAACCAAGACTCCCAGATCCTTCTCCATTTTTGATTCCCCCAAGGGTTCCCCTCCTAACGTGTATTGTGTTTTTATGTTTTTAGTCCCCAAGTGCAAAACCTTACACTTCTCCACGTTAAACCTCATTTGCCATGTCGTTGCCCACTCCGTAATTTTGTCCAGGTCATTCTGTAGGATATCTGCTTCATGCTGTGCAGTTATTGCCCTGGCCAATTTTGTCTCATCTGCAAAAACTGATAACGAACTACTGATCCCGTCCTCAATGTTGTTTATGAATAAATTGAACAAGGTTGGTCCCAGGACTGAGCCCTGGGGCACCCCGCTTACTACCTCAGACCAGTCTGAGTATGCGCTGTTTATTACCACCCTTTGGACACGGCCTTTTAGCCAGTTCCATATCCAAGAGCAAACCCTGCTGTCGATACCTGTAGACCTTATTTTATAAATCAAGCGCTTGTGGGGAACTGTATCAAACGCCTTAGCGAAATCCAAGTACACCACATCCACTAGTCTGCCCCTATCTAGCTCACAGCTCACCTCCTCGTAGAATGCTAAGAGATTGGTTTGACAAGAACGCCCATTTGTAAACCCGTGCTGATTACCGCTGATGAGGTTGTTGTCTTTAGCAAACTCTACGATATAGTCCCTTATCATCCCCTCCAGTAGTTTACATACTACGGATGTCAAACTGACAGGCCTATAATTTCCCGGGATATGCCTCTGCCCCTTTTTGAATATCGGAATCACGTTAGCTTTCTTCCAATCCCCTGGTACATCTCCTGTCCTAATACTGTCAGCAAAGATCAGGAACAGTGGTCTAGATATAACTTTACAGAGTTCCTTGAGTACTCTCGGATGTACGCCACCCGGGCCTGGTGATTTGTTTGTGTTAAGTTTATCCAGCCTTTCCTTGATTTCACCCTCTGTTAGCCATAGTGGCAAGTCCTGTGTATTACTACTAACCATACAGTCATGGTCAGTGTACCCCTCCTTTTCCTGTGTAAAGACTGAAGAGAAAAAAGCATTCAGCATGGTTGCTTTTTCAGTGTCCTCTGTAACCAACCTCCCATCATTGTTAATTATGTGTGCAATATGCTCTGCCTTAGTTTTTTTGCTGTTGATATATTTAAAGAATTTCTTTGCGTTTTTTTTTTACTATCCTCCGCTCTCTACCCAAGACCATCTCCCCTGGACAATGGCTTCCGGAACTGCTCCCCAGCCGGAGAGACTGGCATCTGTAGTCACCACCCTCCAGGTTACTATAAGAAAGGATTACCCTTTCTCCAGATTTCTAGTCACCAATCACCAATTCAGAATGATGTACTCTTGGTACCAGAGACATGGACCAGTCCAGACACTGAACCCTTCTGGTCAAATGTAGACAGAATGTTGTTCTGCCATGGTCTGGCATGGAACGGAGCATAGGGAATTGCCTCGAATGCAGACACCATTTTTCCCAATAACTTCATGCAAAGAAGTACAGAAGGATATATTATATTATATCCTTGAGATCTGTGACCTTTCTTGTTAGCAAGAATACCTTTGCCTGTACTGTGTCCACAAGGAAAGCCAGATGTGTCCACAAGGAAACCCAGATATTCCAGAAACTGGACCTGCTGTAGTGCTGACTTTGCCAAGTTCAGAATCCAACCCAGACATTTGCAAGCTACTCACTAGGGGGGAAACCTCTGGGTGAATACAAGATGGAAAAGAACCGTATCTGAACCACAAAGGTAACCCACTGGGTAACAGGAAAGATCAACAGGAGCGAACAAACCCAGAAAGGCAAAATAACCAAGGGGGAAAAAACCCCAACAGGAGGGAACTGGCTAAAAACGCCATGTCTCCCCCCAAGTACTGCCACACTCAGAACTTTGCGGCCAAAGGAGGCATCTACCGATGCCTAAACATCAATTTTGTAAATTTGTAAAGGTGTGCACGGGCGTCCAGGTCGCCACTTGCACACCCGGAACACTGACGCCTGATGGCGAAAGGCCCAATATGCACCCCCCACTCGGAAGAGTGCACCGTGACAGGGAAGGGCGGAACCCATTCCCTAAGAAGTCTGTACAACCGTTCGTCTGAACCATTCAGAAATGGTTGCCGCAGACGCAGTCATACCCTTCCGAGGTCCCTCAGGATGGACAAAAAGAGAATCTGACTTTCTGAAGGATTCGGTAGACGACAGGTAAACCCTGATCGCCCTGACAACATCCAAAGACTCCAAGGCAAACTCCTTAGGATGCGTAGGATTTGCACACAGCGAAGGTAAAACAATGTCCACATGGAGATGGATTTCAGACACCACCTTCGGAAGGAAGGATGGATGAGGTCGCAAGACCACCTTATTCCTATGAAGCACCAGGTAGGGGGAGCGGCAAGATAGGGCCTCCAACTCCGACACCCTGCGAGCAGATGTGATCGCCACCAGAAAGGCGACTTTCCATGACAGCGCAGGCAGAGGAATCTCCCAGATGTTCTCAAAGGGAGGACGTTGCAAAACGGACAGAACCAAATACAAGTCCCAAGGGGGTAAGGGCACCCTCCGAGGGGGGCCAGATGACGTACCCCTTGAATAAAGGTGCGGATCAAGAAATTTGACGCCAAGGGGCGCTGGAAAAGAATGGCCAGCGCAGATAGCTGACCCTTAATAGTGGTCAGCGCAAGACGTGGTCCACACCGGATTGCAGGAAGGCTAACACCCTCGCCACCGAAAAGGAGCGAGGATGGAAACCCTGCGATTCGCACCAGGCGAAGCAAGCCCTCCAGGTACGATAATGAATGTTACCGGACAAGGCCTTCCTAGCTCTAAGCAAGGTAGGAATGACCGCCGACGAGAGACCCCGATTTCTCAAGACCTGGCTTTTAACAGCCACCCCGTCAAAGCCAGCGACTGTAAAGCAGGATGGAAGATCGCCCCCTGAGACAGCAGATCGTCTCGTAAGGGGAGCCGCCAGGGAGGCTTGAAGACCATTTGCATGATGTCCGCGTACCAAGACTGGCGCGGCCAGTCCGGGGCCACCAGGATCACCAACCTCGGTTCCGAGACCAACCTGCGAAGGAACCGTGACAACAACTGGATCGGGGGGGAAGGCATAAATCAGGCGATACTGATTCCAAGGCATCACCAGCGCGTCCGAGGCGGCTGCGAGAGGATCGCGTGTTCTTGCCACGAACCTTCTCACCTTGTTGTTTAGAGGAGGCGCGCCATCGCGCACACAGCATCTGAAAAACCTCCGGGTGTAGGGACCATTCCCCCTGGTCCGGGGTCTGGTGGCTCAGATAGTCGGCCTGCCAGTTTTCCACACCCGGAATGTGAACTGCCGAAAGCGCAGAGACCCGCGTCTCAGCCCAAGACAGAAGCCCGGCCACTTCCTTGGCCGCCCGGGCACTCCTGGTGCCCCCTTGGTGATTGATGTACGCCACCACAGTGGTGTTGTCCGTCTGTACACGCACAGGGTGGCCCTGAAGACGAAGTCTGATCACTCTCAGTTCCAAGACATTTATC
This sequence comes from Pelophylax lessonae, assembly GCF_965119305.1. NCBI lineage: Eukaryota > Metazoa > Chordata > Amphibia > Anura > Ranidae > Pelophylax > Pelophylax lessonae. The sequence continues at coordinate 224,100,107 of NC_138776.1, forward strand.
GGTAGGGAGGATTCCTCCTCCAACCAAGTGCCCTGGGCAGACAATATGCCCAGAACGCCACCCCAGCCCAACAGGCTGGCGTCCGTGGTGATCACCGTCCATAACAACGGCCGGAAGGATTTTCATTCCGTCAGACCTGGAGACTGGAGCCACCACAGAAGGTCCGCTCTGACCCGGTGACTCAAAGATATCCTCCTCCTTTCCAAGGACTGAGGATGTCTGTCCCACCTGGCTAGGATCTCCGCTTGCAGAGATCGCGCGTGGAACTGTGCAAACGGCATCGCCTCGAAGGTTGACACCATCAATCCTAGGGACCGCATGTAGGTCCTGAGTGATGAGGATTCGTTGTCCCCGAGGGACCTGACCTCGTTCTGCAGAGTCCGGAGTTTGTCCTCCGGCAGCAAAAACTCTCGCATGGGCGGAGTCCAGGACGATTCCCAGGTAAGGGAGACGAACAGAAGGGGACAATGTCGACTTCTGAAAGTTGATGGCCCACCCGAACTCCTGGAGCGTCTGAACCGTGGTTGACAGATCGCGCAACAGAGTTGGACTGGAACTCGACCTTAACAGGAGATCGTCCAGATATCCAAGGATTGCGATCCCCTGCGCCCGTAACAGGGTCAGAACAGGAGCCAAAACCTTGGAGCCGAAGCGAGACCGAAAGGCAACGCCACAAACTGATAGTGCTCCTCCGCGATTGCGAATCGGAGGTACCTCTGATGACCCTCGAATATAGGGATGTGTAGATACGCATCCTTGAGGTCGATTGAAGCCAGGAATCTCCCGGGCTCAGAGAGGCCACCAGCGATCGGAGGGATTCCATACGGAATTTGTGAATGCGCACAAAGCGGTTTAGAAACTTTAGGTCCAGAATCGGACGCACCTTGCCCTCCTTTCTGGGCACCGTGAACAGATTTGTGTAAAACCCGAAACCTGTCCCGATGTGGCACTGGGACAATCACCCCCTGGGCGAGGAGATCCATAACTGCCCGTTGGGAGATCTTGGATACAATCTGGGGTCAAACGAAGATTTGAGGGAAAGAATCTGTCTGCTGGGCGCGATCGAAATTCGATCTTGTGTACCCCGACCGAATGAGTTCCTGAACCCATCTGTCCTGAATGGCGGATGGGGCTGCCGTGCCAGAGTGGGCGGCTTTAGACTTGCCTGCCCAAGACTTCTTCTGGCCACCAGAGGCCTTGAAGGATTTGCCCATGTCTTGTGCCTTAAAGGCACAAAAGGACCCCTGGTTAGGTTTAAAGGAAGGGCCCCGCTTACCGTGGAAAAAACTTACCTTGGACACATGGGGCAGCAGAGTGCTTTTACCCCCAGTGACCCCCTAAACCAACTCTTCCAGGGAGTACCCAAAATGGCGATTCCCTGCCTAAGGGATGTCAGACACCGCCTTCCTGGAAGTCTGGTCGGCCGACCAGCTCTACAGCCACACAAGGCGACGGATTATCACTGCGACAGCAGATAAACGTGAGACTAAAGAGGCCTCATCCAAGGCCACATCACACAGGTATAAAATAGCCTGAATAATTTGGTCCACCATCTCCAAAGTAGCAGGAGTGGTGGAATCAGACACAAGTGTGCTTCTGAGCACCTTAGTCCACTCCACCACAGCCTGAGAGACCTATTTCGTGAAACTTCAGCGGAACAGGGAAACTGAATGGCTTCTGCAGGTCCCAAAGGAAGACCGCTTACCCGGCGGGTGGGGCTCATCCTCTAAATTTAACGTATCTTTAATAGAACTAATGAGCGCAGACATTGCAGCGCATTCACTGGCCGACCCAGAGGGGGAGACCTCCCCTCTTCCACCCCCCCGACAGAGGACTGAGACCCCGCAGGGGGGTTACTGTCCATGGCAACCATATCTAGCTCTGAATCAGAAGATTAAGAAAAAAAAATGGTTCTTTTGCTAGAAGCCCGCTCAGACATCAACAGGATCACTTTAGACGCTTAAAGTCTCAAGTGCAGCAGTAAGGGAGCCTATCACAGAGGATTCAGGCGTACCTGAACCCTCCCCACCAGACCTGGGGGGAATTTGCTGTCCTGGGACTCCATAAACACACCCAATTTTATGGCGCTAGCCCTTTAAATCGGCGACAGCGGCGGATTCCACTGCAATGCACCGCAATGAGGACTAGCCTGTGTTGCTAAATACTGAATAAAATAACTGCCAGCCCGGTATGATCACTAAAAAAAAAAGCATAAAAAGAGCATAAAAAACCCCCAGAAGTGCAGCTGTACAATACCACGCTTGTAGGTCGATCCGACTGCCTGGGGAAAGGAAATGATGTCGTGCCGCTAGAGGCCAAAATAGAACTGAGCTAAGGAAAAATGGTTGCCAATGTAATTCTATGGGGAGGCTCCGGGAAAATGGCCGCTGAGCACATGAACAAAAAACATTGCCAACACTAAAGATGGCACCCGAAAGGGTGCGAATACACTACAGAGAAGATGGCTATTGAATGCCCACACATGAAACCAAAACAGCCTGCCCATACCCAAAATGGCGGCCCCGCGATTTTAACACCGCAGCGGCCCCCACAAGCATGCCTGCACCCCCAAACGTTACACAAAACATTACCGAGGGGCTCAGGGACCCCCACAAACACCCCACAGCACGGCATAAACGCAAATAGCGCCCACACAGGGACCGTGAGGGACAAACAGGGATCACACAGACAGACATGAGGGGGATAACACAGATTCCAAACAGACTGCCATCCCCATGACAGAGGCCCCACATACACCCTCGGACATACAATGCCATAGAGGGGGTAGCATGGTACTTACTGATCCAGCGAAAGCGTGGGTGCCTCTCTGTGACGGGAAGCCTCCCACCCCGGGTGGGGGTGCCGTCAGCCAAACAGGACTCTAGCAACACGCGGCGTACCGCAGTTGAGACATCCTCGCGAAGTGGCCACTTCGTGGGCTTTGTCCCTGAGGACAGGGACAGGTCGTTTGCGAGGCCAGGGCGTACGCATAGCCTGCTAAACACTCAATGGCGGGCTGAGATTCCGTAAGGCTCTAGTACAACCAGTCTTATTCCCAGCTCCGCAAACGCTGTAGTCTTCCGAAGTCTGACTAAGCACAGGAACAAATAAAAAGCTATTAGTGTAAAGAAAAAACACTTAGCAGAAAATAAAAATCAAGAAAAAACAGAGAAAAGGCAGAGACTTTAGCCCCAGCTAAGGGAAGCCTGCCTACTCCTGAACTAGGCAAAAGACAAACTGAATTGGGAATGAGGCTAGCCGGGGGTATTGGACCAGAGGGACAGCCCCCTGTAGGTGTGTCTATGCAAAGTTTTGTGAATATTTCTAACAAAATCTTCTGCCTAGCTTACTCCTGTGGATAAGAGGTCAATACCCATAAGTGAAGACTGTATGAGTGGGCGGCGACTGTCAGAGGACGTAAGAGAAAAATAAATTATTCTACCACTCTACAAGACTCTGGTCCGGCCACATCTGGAGTATGCTGTCCAGTTCTGGGCACCGGTCCTCAGGAAGGACGTGCTGGAACTGGAGAGAGTCCAGAGAAGGGCAACAAAAAAAATTAGGGGGATGGAGGGCATCGGCTATGAGGAAAGACTACAAGCACTGAACTTATTCTCTCTGGAGAAGAGACGATTGAGGGGGGATATGGTATCCATGTACAAATACTGTACTGGCGACCCTAGCATAAGGAACAAACTTTTTAGAGAAAGGGAATACAATAAGACAGGTGGCCATTCACTAAAAGTAGAGGAAACACGGTTTAACCTTAAAATACGCAAGGGGTTCTTCACTGTCAGAGCAGTAAGGATGTGGAATTCTCTTCCACAAGCAGTGGTATCAGCAGGGAGCATCGATAGTTTCAAAAAACTATTAGATGGGCACCTTAAAGACCACAACATACAGGGGTATGCAATGTATGGTTAACAGCACACACACACACACACACACACACACACACACACACACACACACACACACACACACCATAGGTGTGTGTGTGTAACTATGTATGTGACATTCTAGGAGCTGTACTGTCTGGAGGACATTTCGGCTTAGAGCCAAAGTCGATCGATCTATAAGTAATACATCGTCCAGATACCCTATTAACGATATCCCTCAGGACCTTAGAACAGCCAATACTGGAGCTAGGATCTTTGTGAACACTCTTGGATCTGTAGCTAACACGAAGGGTAGGGCCACAAACTTAAAATGACGGTTTTCTACTGCAAATCGTAGAAACCCTTGATGAGCCTGGAATAAAGGCATGTAAAGATATTATGCTTCCTTGATGTCTTTGGATGCTAGAAATTCCTCTCCCTGCAGGGAGGTGCTGATTGAACGAATTGACTCCATACGGAAAGTACGAGCATTCAGAAACTGGTTTAGAGCTTTGAGATCCAGGGCTCACATCCCCGTTTTGTTTTGGGAATATGAACAGGTTTGGAATAAAAACCCCTGATTCTTTCGTTCCCTGGAACCTCCGTTATCACTCTTTGGGCCCTCAGCCTTGTCCAGCGTATAAAGGAAGACGGCTTGCCACAGGCCACACCCCCTGACGACGTCACGTATTGAGGAAACGCGTAGGAGGAGCCTGCGGCACGTCACGCTGTGACCTACGAGGGGACGTGGCGGCCATTTTCCTGGTTTGAAACAAGGTCCCAATGAATGCTCTGAGACACGCTGATTTATCTTCATGTCAATGTGAGTTGCCACTCTTCGTATACTTATTTCATTTATTTATTCATAAGTTCATGATTGTGCTTCACTATGGGAGTTGTCCCTCGTTTTTGTATCTGCATTTGTTCCGGTTGGAGCCGATGAGGGGTCACTAGGAGCCGGCTATCTGTCCATCTAGGCATTGGATATTACACACAGGCTGGATACGATCCCTGTGGGGATCATCGCATTGTGGTAAGGGGCCATTCTTATCCTTGGTGGCGGTTCCTGCACTCTGGGCTTTTTGGAGTTTGAAGTGGTTGGCAGTTTCTCTTTCGGAGCACCCTTTTGGAAAGACTTTGTTTATTTACTCTATTTGTTCTATCTGAACACTTGTATGGACTGTGGAGTTTATATTATCATTATCAGTGCTACACCATATCCATTACATATTGTTTTTCAGATCTGGTATTTCTAATTCTAGGTCAGGTGTTGGCTGCTATATTTAGTCTATTGACTCATTTTATATTGTATATTGTATGGTTTTAGTCTTAATGTGAGCGCAGCAATATCCCCATTTTTAGAGGAAGACTTGGCTGACCTCTGGGCCCAGGGCTTTTTCTGTCCCTGCCCTGAAGGCTTAGTTCTGGACAGGGATGGCTGAGGCCGTCGCCACCGTCTTGAATTAGAAGCACTGGTAGTATGAGTGCTGGGGATCTTAAAAGAGGGACGCTTGCTCTTCCTTTTTACAGGTAGGAACATACTCTTCTCCCCCCAAGATCTTTTGGATATACGTATCTAGATCGTCACCAAAAAGGCGTTCTCTAAGTAAAAAGTAAATTTCTTAGTAAAATTTTTCCTCCAAAGGATACAATAGAGAAAACAGTTTAGGAGGAACAAAAATAATATCAGGATGATCCCAATCATTATACATTACTTGCTCCAAGAGCAGATGTATGGGAAATGTCAGAGGAGTAGGAGGAGGGCGCAATGAGCCTAGAGAGGAAAAAGACTTCAGCCGTCTCTAAGGGAGGAAATTTGTATCCAGACCGGACCATTTCCGTAAGAGACTGAATCTCAGGGTTTGAGAGGCTGATAAAGGCACCTCTGACCCTGACTCCCCAGAAGTGGAAACCTCAGCTTGACCTTCCATAGGGTCATCCGCTACTACTTCTACATCCTCTGCCTAATCCTGAAGTGATTCAGGGATTGGCTCAGGTGAAGGGGATCTATAACGTTTCCTCCCTCCTTGAGATGCTTCATTAATGCCAGCAAGCTTACCCTCAAAGTTGGCTAATGCCGATGGCAAAATGTCCTTAGTGACGTAGGTTGTGGCAGAAGCACCTGGATTAACTATGCCTGACAACCGTAATGGCTCACATTCTCTCCCTGAGAGGAAGTCTCCAAAGAACGTCTGCGAATAGCCTGACCAGGTCGGCGTACAAAGCTCAGCGAGGCCAGTCTGTAGCCACAAGGATGACCGGAATCGCTTCCGCCTCAAACCTGCAAAGTTTTGGAAGCAACTTTGTGAAGGTATGAACAGACGACCAGGTAGCCGCCTTGCAAATCTGGACCACAGATGCCTGAAAGCGAAAGGCCAAGGAAGCACTAAGCGACTGAGTAGAATGCGCCTTAACAGGGAAAGGAGGAACCTGGCCCCTAACTAAATAAGCCTGCACAACAGTCTGTCTGATCCATCTGGAAATAGTCGCAGCAATGCAGGCAGATCTTTCTTCGGTCCATCCGTGTGTACAAAGAGCGAATCTGACTTTTGAAAAGACTCAAATACACCGATTGCCCGAACCACATACAATGTATGCAGTGCAAATTCCTTAGGATGTTTAGGCTTAGGATACAAGGAGGGTAGCACAATGTCCTCATTTAACCACTTTACCACCGCAGGATATTGCTGTCTTGCGTCTGGGCCACCTTTTGCGATTCGGCACTGTGCGACTTTAACTGACAATTGCGCGGTACCCAAACAAAATTTATGTCCTTTTTTTCCCCACAAACAGAGCTTTCTTTTGGTGGTATTTGATCACCTGTGTGATTTTTATTTTTTGCGCTATAAACAAAAAAAAGAGCGACAATTTTGAAAAAACAACAATATTTTTAAAAAATTTTTTATATGAAATTTATATGAAATTCCCACCCAAAAAAAATGTAAAAATCAAAATTTTTTATCATTTTAGGCCAATTTGTTTTCGGCTACATATTTTTGGTATTTTGATTGGTTTGCGCAAAAGGTATTGCGTTTACTATCTAAGGAAAAGACTTCTGTCATTTTTGGTGTTTTTTTTTTTTTAACGAGTAATGGCGGCGATCTGCGATTTTTTTTTGCGGTACTGCGACATTGCGGCGGACAGATCGGACCCTTGACTGACATTGACACTTTTGGGGGAACCAGTGACATTACTACAGTAATCAGTGCTATACATATGCACTGTTACTGTAAAAATGACACTGGCAGGGAAGGGGTTAATTTTATTGGAGAGGGAGGGGTTAATGTATGCCTGGTGCTTACTGACATGTGTGGAGGTGACCGAGTGACACAGGGACAGATGGCAGGTTCAGCTATGCTGAACCCTGCAATCTGACCCTGCCTGTCACTTAGGAGATCCGCCCGCTTGTGTAAACAAAGCGGGCGGATCTCCACACTCGATTCCCCGACAGGCTGGTGTCCGTGGTTACCACAGTCCATAGCAACGGTCGAAAGGATTTTCCTTCCTTCAGAGCTGGAGACTGGAGCCACCACAGAAGATCCGATCTGACTTGGGGGCTCAAAGAGATCCTCCTTTCCAAGGAGTGAGGATGCCTGTCCCACCTGGTCAGAATCTCCGCTTGCAGAGATCGTGTGTGGAACTGTGCAAATGGTACCGCCTCGAAAGCCAACACCATCACATGAAGCCCAGGGACCGCATGCAGGTCCGGAGCGAAGAGAACTCGTTGTCCCTGAGGGACTTGACCTCGTCCTGCAGAGTCCGGAGTTTGTCCTCCGGAAGAAGGACCTTCGCCTGGGCGGAGTCCACAATCATCCCCAGGTAAAGAAGACGAACAGAAGGGGACAATGTCGACTTCTGAAAATTAATGATCTACCCAAACTCCTGGAGCGTCTGAACTGTAGTTGACAGATCGTGCAACAGAGTGGCACTGGAACTCGACCTTAAAAAGGAGATCGTCCAGGTACCCCAGGATAGCAATCCCCTGTACCCGCAACAAGGCAAGAACAGGAGCCAACACTTTGGTAAAAACCCTTGGAGCTGAAGCGAGGCCGAAAGGCAACGCCACAAACTGATAGTGCTCCTCCGCAATTGCGAATCGGAGGTACCTCTGATGACCCTTGTATATAGGGATGTGTAGATACGCATCCTTGAGGTCGATGAAAGCCAGGAAATCCCCTGGACTCAGGGATGCCACCACCGACCGGAGGGACTCCATCCAGAATTTCTGGACCCGCACAATGCGGTTCAGAAGCTTTAAGTCCAGAATTGGACGCACCTTGCCCTCTTTTCTGGGCATTGTGAACAGATTCGAGTAAAAACCCTCAAAACCTGTCCCGATGTGGTACCGGGACAACCACCCCCTGGGCGAGGAGATCCTGAACCGCCCGATGGAGATCTCGGAAACGATCGGGGGTCAAATGAAGATTTGAGGGAAAGAATCTGTCTGCTGGGCGTGATCGAAACTCAATCTTGTACCCTGACCGAATGAGTTCTTGAACCCACCTGTCCTGAATATTGGCCAGCCAAGGCTCGGGAAAACAGCGCAGACGTCCCCCCCACCCCTGAAATGGATGAGGGCGCCCCTTCAGGTCGAAGCGGACTGGGCCGCCATGCCCGTGTGGGCGGCTTTAGGCTTGCCCGCCCAAGGCTTCTTCTGGCCACCAGAGGCCTTGAAGGACTTACCCTTGCCTTGTGCCTTGAAGGCACGAAAGGACCCCTGGTTAGGTTTAAATGAAGGGCCCCGCTTACCGCGGAAGGATCTTCCCCTGAACACCTGGGGCAGCAGTGTGCTCTTACCCCCAGTGACTACCTTCACCAGTTCATCCAGAGAGTCCCCAAAAAGACGACAAGGGATGTCAGACACCATCTTCTTGGAAGACTGGTCGGCCGACCAGCTTTTCAACCACACGATGCGACGAATCGTCACTGCAACTGTAGACAGGCATGAGACTAAAGGGGCCTCATCCAAGGCCGCGTCACAAAGGTATAAAACAGCCTGAATAATTTGATCCACCATCTCCAGAGTAGCAGGAGGGGCGGAGTCAGCAATAAGGGTGCGTTTAAGCACCTTGGCCCACTCCACAACAGCCTGAGAGACCATTACGGAAGTGAACACGGGTTTCATTAAGGAACCCGCTACCATGTAGATGTGGCGGGTAAGAGTTTCCACCTGCCTATCCGCCGGTCTTTAATGCCCGTGGAGGATTCTCCGGTGTGAAAGTGGCTTTATTTAACCTGGAAACAGTGTGGTCCACCTTAGGAGCCACAGTCCAGCGCAAATCCAACGGAGCCGCAAAGGGATAACGGTACTGAAATCGCTTGGGCACCACAAAATTGCACTTTAAATGGCGCCATTGGTCATTTATGGTCTCGAGAAACTCAGCGGGACAGGGAAAAACCTGACCCGACTTCTGGGCTTTGTGGGTCCCAAAGGAAGACCGCTTACCCGACAGGTGGGGCTCATTATATAAATTTAGTGTGTCTTTCACAGGGCTAATAAGCGCAGATGTTGCAGCGCATTCTCTTGCTGAACCGGAGGTGGAATCCTCCTCCTCCTCAGACCGAGAGGACTGAGACCCCTCAGGGGGTACACTGTCCGTGGCAACCATATCTGGCTCTGAATCAGAAGACTGAGAAAGCCTGGGCCTTTTCCTAGAAGCCTGGTCAGACATTAACAAATCCACTTTTGACGCTAAAGTCTCAAGCGCAGCAGTAAGTGAGACTATAGCAGAGGTTTCAGGGGTACCTGAACCCTCCACCAGAGCAGGGGGGAATTTGCTATCCTGGGACTCCATCATAGCACTGCAGAATTTATACAGCCTCGGGGGACGACCAGTTCCTGACCACGCTGCTGAGGATTGTATACCTTGTTTGATGTGTTTTTATCAAGAACTCATTTGTGAGTATTTTTAATCTATTTCTTTTAATAAACCTGCTTAAAGGATAATGCACTAGGCCGGTGCGCCCCTTGTGTTTGTCTTTTTTAGAGTTTCCAGACCTCCCTGGTCTTGTAAAGGGGCGGCAAGGCTGAAGCATTCCAAGAGTTGCCGTGTCTAGAGTTTGACATTTGCAAGCTTATAGCCAAGCAGGATAGAGGATCGCACCACTCAGAGCGCAGGGGACAGGTGTTTTGCACCAACGGTTTACTTGATTGGATAAGCCCAATACCCAGAAGTGCAGACTGTATGAGTGGGCGGCGACTGTCAGAGGACGTAAGAGAAAGAAGGATTTCCCTTGTTTTAGCGTTGGGGACTGAAGCCATCATATCAGGGACCCCCTGGTCCCTCTGGATCTGGAGGTCCAGGTAATTTGGATGTTTGTTCCATTTGAGAAGGATTTCTTTCTGTAGGATTCTCGTGTGGAATTGAGCGAAAGGGACCGCCACAAAGGACGACACCATCAGTCCCAGAACTCTCATACAAGTCCGAAGGGACGACCATTTGCTGGACAGCAATAGCTGAATTGCAGCCAGGAGATTTTGAAGTTTGTCCGGAGGAAGAAACACTGATCGATATCCTGGAGCTCAGGGCGGTCAAACGCTGCCTGCTCCATTGGGCACCTCGGCTGCACGATCTCCCGGTTTGGGTGCCGTTCCGACAATGCCACGGCTGTGGCTTATTTCGATCATCCAGGGGGCACCAGGAGTGCCCCCGCGGCCAAAGAAGTGGCTGAGATTCTGACTTGGCCCGAGGTGCACGTTCCAGCTCTCTCCGCTGTTCACATTCCTGGAGTGGAGAACTGGCAGGCAGACTACCTGGGTCATTAGTCCCTGGATCAGGGGGGAATGGTCCCTGCATCCGGAGGTGTTGTCTCCTGTGTGCCCGGTGGGGGACTCCGGACGTGGATCTGTTCGCATCCCGTCTAAGCAGATTTGTAGCCAGGGCTCGAGGTCCTCTGGCGGACGCCACAGACGCGTTGCGGAGCTGGGGTCTTCACGCACTCGCTTGCCGGCTGGGGTGACAAATGGATTGATATATCCAGCTCGTCGGCCAGATCCGGCTTAGTTGCTTATATATCTCACAGGAAAAAAAATACGGAGAAAAAAAAAACTAACTAGAAAAAAAAACTTTTGCCAGGACCAGAGATCCCAGCAAGGAACTAGGTCCTCACTCCTGACTAGGCAGATTAAAACTGACATCTTATAGCAGGAAGGAGTATACCTCCTGGGGCTGCCCATAGGCGCACTCAGAACTTTTTTTCTGCCTAGTGTCCTACTCCTGTAGGGGGCAGTATAACCCTACTGTTATGAAGAACAGAAACTAAGTGAACGTGTGTACAGATGCCCAGGTAGCCGCTTTGCACACCTGAACCACCGACACCTGATGACTGAAGGCCCAGGAGGCACTGAGTGCCCTCACAGAATGCGCCTTAACAAGGAAAGGAGGAACCTGCCCCTTAATGGAATAGGCCTGCACTATCGTCTACCTCAGGGGTCTTCAAACTATGGCCCTCCACAGGGTTCATACACATTTTTACCAATAAAATTCCATGACTTTACGTAAATATTCATGACCTAAAGTTTCATGAAATGTCTATGTATACATGTTAAATAAGCAGAAAATCCATGTCACACCCAGCATATTTTTACTAAAATAAATGACAATCTTTGTAGTGTACAGTACCTCTACAGTTAGGGTTTCGTTTCTGGATACAGCACGACTCAAAATGGTCCCTTGTTTTACAGTGGATGAGATGGAAGCACCGCTGCTGCAGCTGGGAGCCGGTATCACTTCAGGCGCACGGGTGAAAAAGCCAGCGATCGGATTGGAAGCTGTCGAGCATGCAGCTGCAGACTGGTGCTTTGCACCTTTAGCATGGCTAGACAGCGCTGCCTCTCCCATGTTCGAAATGTCAAACGTTTTACGACACACACTGTATATTTAGCACATCCCGGGTCCTGATCTTTCTCCAGCCACCTCACATACTTTTCATCATGAAGCCATACATTTTAAAGCTGCATTTCCCTGGCATTGCTACCCTGTGAACACACTAACTTTAGCCGAAACTGTTACCCCCATAAAGTTAACTTGTAATTTGACCAATATACTGTAACTGGAGAAAGAAGATTAATGACCGCTCCTGCTTGGGGATAAAGCTTCAGTTCAGGCAGTCATGATGGAGGTGCACCTGGACTGGTATGGATGGCAAAGTCAGATGCACAAAATGCGGCGCTTACTCTTTAGGCCCAAGCCACAGTCAAGATGGAGGTGCAGGTGGACTGGTATGGATGGCACAGATGCACAAATGCGGCGCTTACTCTTGTCTATACTCAGGGGTCAAGTTCTGGGAAAAAAAGTGTGGGGCTGTGGACATAATACAGGAGGTGGTCAGGGGCTGTGGACATGATACAGGGGATGGTCAGAGGTTGTGGACATGGTAGAAGAGATGGTCAGAGACTGCGGACATGATACAGGAGATGAAATGAACAACAATAAAATCAATGGCAAATGCACAGTCCATCTGAAAGAAACTGATACAAGATCAGGTAAAAGGTCAAAAAGGTGTGATAGTCCTTAAAGTGCAAGAATTCCCAATGTATTCCAAAGAAGCCAGGTGCAGACAGCAGGAAAAACACCACACATTCCCTCCACCTTCCAGAGTGGCCTCTCACCTCAATAAATATAATACGGGCATTGCACACATGAACAAATCACTGACTCCGACCTCTTGTTAATCCTCTCAGTGGTCAAACGATGGAAAAGACAATCTCCCGTCAGCATGAGCCTGCTCCACTTAGAACTAAACACTCCGACTCTTCGACGCCATTGTTACGGCGTCCGCTGACCTCCGTACAGTAATCCAGCAGGCACCACGCTTCTCTTTTTATAGAACTCGATCACGTGGCTCTATTGGGAAGCCTTGAGTACATAGGGACTCATTGTTCGCTACCGCGCAGGCGCAAGTTTTTTCTTGTGCGGCTGCGCGGTAGCGAACAATGAGTCCCTATGTACTCACGGCTTCCCAATAGAGCCACGTGATCGAGTTCTATAAAAAGAGAAGCGTGGTGCCTGCTGGATTACTGTACGGAGGTCAGCGGACGCCGTAACAATGGCGTCGACGAGTCGTAGTGTTTAGTTCTAAGTGGAGCAGGCTCATGCTGACGGGAGATTGTCTTTTCCATCGTTTGACCACTGAGAGGATTAACAAGAGGTCGGAGTCAGTGATTTGTTCATGTGTGCAATGCCCGTATTATATTTATTGAGGTGAGAGGCCACTCTGGAAGGTGGAGGGAATGTGTGGTGTTTTTCCTGCTGTCTGCACCTGGCTTCTTTGGAATACATTGGGAATTCTTGCACTTTAAGGCCTATCACACCTTTTTGACCTTTTACCTGATCTTGTATCAGTTTCTTTCAGATGGACTGTGCATTTGCCATTGATTTTATTGTTGTTCATTTTATTTGATTTTAGCTTTAGAGAGCGCTGCACTGCCTATTGTTTTTTATCTTTGTTACCCAGGTTTGTTTCTGTGCCTGTCTAGTGTTCAGCTGCTATTAGTTAGGGAGGAGCGCTGATATCTCTATCATTTACTATGATACAGGAGATGGTCAGAGACTGCGGACATGATACAAGAGATGGTCAGAGACTGCGGACATGATACAAGAGATGGTCAGAGACTGCGGACATGATACAAGAGATGGTCAGAGACTGCGGACATGATACAGGAGATGGTCAGAGACTGCGGACATGATACAGGAGATGGTCAGAGACTGCGGACATGATACAAGAGATGGTCAGAGACTGCGGACATGATACAAGAGATGGTCAGAGACTGCAGACATGATACAAGAGATGGTCAGAGACTGCAGACATGATACAAGAGATGGTCAGAGACTGCAGACATGATACAAGAGATGGTCAGAGACTGCGGACATGATACAAGAGATGGTCAGAGACTGCGGACATGATACAGGAGATGGTCAGAGACTGCGGACATGATATAGGAGATGGTCAGAGACTGCGGACATGATACAAGAGATGGTTAGAGACCGCAAACATGATACAGGAGATGGCCAGAGACTGCGGACCTGATACAAGAGATGGTCAGAGACTATGGACATGATACAAGAGAAGGTCAAGAACTGCGGACATGATAGAAGATAGAAGAGCACTAGGGGGGCCGGAGAGCACAGGGCAAGCAGAGAGCACTGGAGGAGCTGAATGGCACGGAGGGGGGGGGGGACTGGAGAGAATTAAGGGGGGGTTTGGAAAGCATTGCAGGGGGGTTGGAAGGCGCAGGGGGGTGGAGGGCACTGGGGGGGGGGGGAAGCAGGGAAAACCAGGGGGATGGAGAGCACAGGGGGAGGGTGGGAGCTGGAGAGAACTGTCTGGGGGGAACTGGAAATACTGAGGGGGGAGCCAGGGAGCACAGGGGGGTGGAGAGCACTGGGGGGGGGGAGCCAGAGAGCATGGGGGGGGGGAAGATGAAAAGCACTGTGGGGAGCTGAAGAGCACCGGGGGGGGGCTAAAGAACACTGGGGGGGGGGCTAAAGAGCACTGAGAGGGGGGTTAATAGCACTGGGGGGGGTTAATAGTAATGGGGGGGCTAAAGAGCACTGAGGGGGGCCAGCAAAGGAAGTTGTATAGGAGGGGGATGGGGCAGCTGCATATAGATGAATTGAACTTTCCATATTCCTCCTGCAGACGCTGAGAGGAGGAGTACCAAATGTTCAGCGACAGCATGAGGAAAATGGAAAGTTCAATTAATCTGTATGCAGCTGCCCCATCCCATCCCCATCCAGCACACAAAACAAGGCTGCTCAGACACTCTCACTGACCTTCTTCCTGCCACTGCAGCTGCCTTCTTCACACGGAGATGCGGGCGGCCCGGCGGACACCTGCCTGACACATCCCAGTGCGGCCTGACACCCCCCCCAGTGCGGCGATGCGGGCGGCCCAGCTGACACCCCCCAGTGCGCGCCCCCTCCCGGTTACCGCACCCCCGCTTCATCACGTTCATGCGGCCGGCCCCCCTCCACTATGCGCTTCCGCTGCCTGATTGGTTGTAATCTCCCGGCTGCTGCTGGCCAGTCACAGTCTCAGGGCAAACCGCAGCCGGCCCTCCCCGCTGCCTGATTGGTTCATCTCCTCGGCTGCTGCTGCTGGCCAGTGACAGTAAGGGCAAACCGCGGACCCGGAAGAACACAGACGCTTACACCAATTTAAATATGTGGCAATAAAATCATTAGGCAATAAAATAATTAAGCAATAAAATCAATAAGCATCCGCTCCCCGCTCCTCCACAGTGGCGAGTTCTCATATTCCATGACTTTTCCAAAACCTAGTGGGGTTTACTCATTTTCCATGACTTTCCCAGGCCTGGAAAGTGTCATGTCAAAATCCCATGACTTTTCCAGGATTTTCATGACCGTATGAACCCTGCCTCCAGGTGTTCAGGAACTATTCCCATCATGTCTGTGAATGTCAGAGTTTTACAATGCCTCATGGGATGTGTAGTTCCGTAACAGCTGGAGGGCCGTAGTTTGAGGATCCCTGGTCTACCTGATTAATCTGGAAATGGTCGGAGCAGACGCAGCCTGTCCCTTATGAGGACCCTCCATCAGAACAAACAAGGAATCCAACTTCCAAATTGACTCAGTCGCCATCAAGTACACCCTGATGGCTCGAAACACGTCAAGCGAATGCAAAGCAACCTCCTTGGGGTGCTTAGTCTTAGGACATAACCAAAGCAGCACAATGACCTCATTCAGGTGAAAACCTGACACGACCTTAGGAAGGAATGACTGACAGGGACAAAGCACCACCTTGTCCCGATGAACACCCAGATAAGGTGACCGACAGAACAACTCAGCCAACTCCGAGACCCTGCGTGCAGACTTAATTGCACCAAAAAGGCCACTTTCTGCGACAAGGTAAGTAAAGGAATTTCACAAAAATTCTCAAATGGCGGTCTTTGAAGGACCAACAGCACCAGACTGAGATCTCATGGAGGCTCCAGGGACCACACCGGGGCATTTAGATGGTGAACTCCATGCACAAATGTGCGAACCAAGGAATTCATCGCCAGTGGTCTTTGGAAGAAAACTGCCAAAGCTGAAATCCGACCCTTAATGGTGCTCAAGGCCAAACCTTTATCAACACCTGTTTGTAAAAAATCTCCAGAAGACAGGATACTGAGACGGATCAGGGAGAAATTCCCAGAGACTCACACCAAGAAATATATGCTTTCCAAATTCGATGGTAAATTTTCGGAGACATAGACATCCTGGCCCTTAAAAAATGAAATTTTTGTAAAATCTTACCTGTAAAATTCCTTTCTCTGAGTCCTCCGACAGTCGCCGCCACCTCTAAGTCATCACTATTGGGTATTGACTTCCGCTCCGCAGGAGTAGCTAGGCATAAGACTTAATCAAAACAAAAGCATTTGCATAGACACACCCATGGGGGCTGTCCCACTGGTCAATACCCCCCTGCAGTGATCACTCCCAACTCAGTTTGGTAGCATACCAGTAAGTGTACAAGAAAAAACCCCAAAAGAGGGGCAGGGGCGGCGAATGTTGGAGGACTCAGAGAAAGGAATTTTACAGGTAATATTTTACAAAAATTCAGTTTTCTCTTACGTCCTCCGACAGCCGCCGCCACCTCTAAGTCATCACTATTGGGATGTCCCAAAGCAGTGTAGACATGAGGGGTGGGAGACGCAACCGTAGAAAAGGCAACGCAGTACCCACATCAGAGAAAGGAACCTTACACGCACAGTAAGAGAACCTTCTGGGCAATAGAAAAGGCTCAACAGGAGCAACAGCCCAGGAAAGCAAATAACCCAGGTGATAAACAACCCCAACAGTCAGGGACACACAACAAAAACAAGGGTCCCTCATGGCACTGCCGCACTGAGAACTTTGCGGCCAAAGGAGGCATCAGCTTATGCCAGAACATCCACCTTATAGAGTTTGGAAAAGGTGTGCACCGACGACCAAGTTGCAGCCTTGCACACCTGGGCCACAAGGCTCGATGCCAGTAGGCCCAGGACGCACTCAAAGATCTGGTAGAGTGCTCCTTAACAGGGAAGGGTGGAACCCGTTCCTTCAAAGCATAGGCCTGTTCAATGGTCTGCCTAATCCATTTGGCAATGGTCGCTGCAGACGCAGCCATGCCCTTCCGAGGTCCCTCAGGAAGGACAAAGAGGGAATCCGTCTTCCGAAAGGATTCAGTGTACTGCAGGTC
Source organism: Pelophylax lessonae (assembly GCF_965119305.1). Classification (NCBI taxonomy): domain Eukaryota; kingdom Metazoa; phylum Chordata; class Amphibia; order Anura; family Ranidae; genus Pelophylax; species Pelophylax lessonae. The sequence goes on from NC_138776.1 coordinate 224,117,170, forward strand.
AACCCTGATCGCCCTCACATCCAAGGAATGTAATGCAACCTCCTTGGGATGCTTAGGCTTCGCACAGAGCGAAGGCAGGACAATGTCCTCATTAAGGTGAAACTCAGAGACCACCTTAGGAAGAAAAGACGAATGAGGCCGCAAGACCACCTTATCCTTGTGAATCCCCAGGTAAGGAGAGCGGGAAGACAACGCCACCAACTCTGACACTCTGCGAGCCGAAGTGATCGCCACTAAAAAAGAAACCTTCTTAGACAAAAGTGGCAACGATATCTCCCGGATGTTTTCAAAGGGAGGACGCTGCAACGCGGACAGAACTAAGTTCAAGTCCCATGGAGGCAAAGGCTCCCTCAGGGTAGGAGTCAAATGTCGCACACCTTGAATAAAGGTGCGAATCAAGGAATGAGATGCCACAGGACGTTGGAAAAGAATAGCCAGTGCAGAAACCTGGCCCTTAATTGTGGCCAGTGCCAGGCGCTGGTCCACACCAGTCTGGAGAAAAGCCAAAACTCTCGACACCGAGTACGAGCGAGGGGAGAACCCCCTGGACTCACACCAGGTGAAATAGGCTTTCCAGGTACGGTAATAGATTTTTCCAGATGAGGTCTTCCTAGCCTTGATTAGAGTAGGGATGACCTCTGGGGAGAGACCCCTGTCTCTCAGGACCTGGGTCTCAACAGCCAGGCCATTAAAGCTAGCGACTGTAAAGCAGGATGGAAGATCAGTCCGAGACAGTAGATCTTCCCGCATTGGCAGCCGCCAAGGAGGCACCACTGCCAGGTGAACAACGTCGGCGTACCCAGTAACCGGCGTGGCCAGTCCAGCGCCACCAGAATCACCAAGTGCGGTTCCGAGACTAACCTGCGAAGGAACCTGGACAACAACTGAATCGGAGGAAAGGCATACATCAGGCGATACTGATGCCAAGGGGCCACCAACGCATCCCGAAAGGTAACGCCACAAACTGATAGTGGTCCTCCGCTATAGCGAACCGAAGGTACCTCTGGTGACCCTCAAAAATGGGGATGTGTAGGTACGCATCCTTCAGGTCTATAGAGGCCAGGAATTCCCCTGGACTCAGGGAGGCCACCACCGAGCGGAGAGATTCCATACGAAACTTTTGAACGCGCACAAATCGGTTCAGTGCTTTCAGATCCAGAATAGGATGCACCTTGCCCTCCTTTCTGGGCACAGTGAACAGATTGGAATAAAACCCCTGAAACCTGTCCCGATGAGGCACCGGGACAATCACCCCCTGGGCAAGGAGGTCCTGCACCGCTTGATGCAGGTCCTGCAGGCGCCCTGGAGTCCAATGAAGATTTGAGAGAAAAAAATCTGTCCACCGGCCAGGAAAGGAATTCGATCTTGTACCCTGATCAAATTATTTCCTGAACCCACCTGTCCGGAATTCGGAGCAGCAAAGGTTGGAGGAAACCGCACAAACGTCCCCCCACCCCAAAAACGGATGAGGGCACCCCTTCAGGCAGAGGCGGATTGACTCTCCGCACCGGCATTGCAGGACTTCTGTTTGCCCGTCCAGGGATTCTTCTGGCTACCTTGGCCCTTGAAGGGCTTGCCCTTGGTTTGATTCCGAAAGGCACGAAAGGACCCCTGATTGGGTCGAGGGGCCGAACCCCACTTGCCATGAAAGGACTTGTTCTTCGGGTTTTGGGGCAGCATGGTGCTCTTGCCCCCCGTGACGCCTTTTACCAAGGTATCCAACGCCTCGCCGAAAAGGCGAGAACCAGCATAGGGAAAATCAGCAACTGTTTTCCGTGATGTCTGGTCAGCCGACCAGCTCTTCAGCCAGATCAAACGACGGTTAAGCACCACAACACTAGATAGGCGTGCTACCAAAGGGGCCTCATTTAAGGCCGCATCGCACAAATACATGACTCCTTGGTGAATTTGATCTACCATAGCCAGCGTGGCAGGGGTGGGAAGAATCAGAAGCGAGGTTGCATCTAAGCACCTTAGTCCAATCTGCCACCGCCTGAGCCACCAGAACGGACGCAAAAACAGGTTTGAGCAAGGAACCCGCCACCGTGTAGGAATGGCGGGCTAGAAACTCCAACCTTCTGTCCGTGGGATCTCGAAAAATCGGGGTCTCCTCTGTAGGAATCAAGGTAGCCTTTTTTAACACGGCCACAGTGTGATCCACCTGTGGAGGCACACACCATCGTGATTCCGTAGCCGGCGCAAAGGGATAAAGTAGTTTAAACCGACTAGGAACCACGAATGGACGTTTTAAAGTGCGCCATAGTTCATTCAGTGTAATGAAACTCAGCGGGGCAGGGAAAAACCTGCGCCGACTTGCGGGTCCTATGTGTACCAAAAGAGGACAGGGCTCATCCTCCAAATGTAGTGTTTCCTTTACAGAAACAATCAACTCATCCATGGTCGCGCGTTCTTCAGGCGCACCCGGGGGAGAAACATCAACCCCCTACACCTCCACCTCCCCCTCAGACCCCAGAGGGTCCAAGGATGAGCGAGACCCTGAAAAGGGCACGCCCGCCGCAGCAGCCACATCACCATCTGAATCAGAGGAGATAGAAAATCTGGGTCTTTTTCTCGTAGCACGTTCAGCCATCAGTACCTCCATTTTGGACACTAAAGACGCCACTACAGCGGCCAAATCAGGTATAACAGAGGCCACAGCAGGACTGGGGTCCCCCACCAGAGCTGGAGGGAATTTGCTGTCCTGAGATGCCCAATTTAGAAAAATAACAGTGCAAAAAAAAAGGTACTGGCCCTTTAAAATCGCTGCGGAGTGCGCAGCCCACCGCTATATGTACAGTGACTAAAGACCCCCAAAAGGAGAAGAAACTGAGCCAGGAATGACAAAACAGAAAGTTATGGAAGAGACCGTTTGCAGAGCCCCCCACAGAGTGTTACCACATCGATCGCTGCTTCAGAGGAAAAGGAAGTAAGGTCATCAGAGGCTGAACTATAAGCTGCAAAAAACCCAGGGAAAATGGCTGCCTATAGAACTGAATGGGAGGCTTCGGGAAAATGGCCGCCGAACATGTGCTCGGATCAGTCTGCCACACGCCGGATGTAGCCCACAGTGAAGCCAGACCTGCCTGCCCATATTAAAAATGGCGGACCAGAAAAACACTGAAGTGACACAGGGGAATGGGGCCCCCAACAATACACAGCACTGCAGCGCATGTACAAAAGACCGCCACAGGGAGCCCCACACAGGCACAGACATGGGGGACACACAACACAGGACTGCCACCCCAGACAGAGGCCCCACACAGAAGTACTTACCTGTACCAGATGGCGTGGGGTGCCTCTATGAACGGAAAGCCGCTGTCCTCATCTGACAGGGAATGCCGTTAGCCAAGGACAGGACACTGCAGCACCGCAGATGTGTCCAGTGAGGTAGCCACCTCACAGGCTGCATCCCAGCTGCGAGCAGGGATGGGTCGTTCATAATGCCAGGACGAACACATGGCTGAACGCTCGATGGCAGGCTGGGGGTCCCTTTGACCCTCTGCCCTGGAGAACCAGGGCGGTCAGTCCGATTCTCAGCTCCGCAAGAATCCATCTTCATCCGAAGAATCAACTAAAACTACAGCTGACAAAATAAACAGCTAGTATATCAAAGAAAAAACTGACATTTTCAAATAAAAAACAAAGAAAAAAGATTAGAAAGGCTGAGACTGGAGCCCCAGCACAGGGAAAGCCTAACTACTCCTGACGCTAGGCAGAAACAAACTGAGTTGGGAGTGATCACTGCAGGGGGGTATTGACCAGTGGGACAGCCCCCATGGGTGTGTCTATGCAAATGCTTTTGTTCTTTTGATTAAGTCTTATGCCTAGCTACTCCTGCGGAGCGGAAGTCAATACCCAATAGTGATGACTTAGAGGTGGCGGCGACTGTCCGAGTACGTAAGAGAAAAGTAGGAACCATAGATTCCGACAAACCTCTATCTTTTAGAACCTGGCTCTCAATAGCCAGGCCGTTTGTAAAGCAGGATGGAAGATCGGCCCCTTAGGACAAGAGATCTTCTCTGAGAGGAAGCCACCAAGGGGCGTCGGCTACGAACCTTACCAAATCCGCATACCTGTACCGAGGCGGCAAGTCTGGTGCCACCAGGATCACTGGCATCCCTTCTGCCTTGATTCTGCGCAGAAATCTCGGCAGAAGTTGTATTGGAGAAAAGGTATAAATCAGACGATACTGGCCCCAAAGAGCCACCAGAGCGTCCCATGCATCCGCCAGAAGATCCTGAAACCTCGCAACGAACTGAACTTTCCAGTTGAGATGAGAGGCCAACAGGTCCACATCTGGGGTCCCCCACCAAAGGCACAGCTAATGAAAGACTTCCGAGTGAAGAGACCATTCTCCTGACGACTGAGGTAGTCCGCCTGCAAATTTTCCACCCCTGGAATGTGCACTGCTGATTTTGCCGAACAAGACGTTCCACCCATTGCATTATACCGGCCACTGGTGCCCCCTTGGTGATGGATATATGCTACAGCCGTGGCATTGTCCGATTGGATCCGCACCAGACACCCGTCCACACAGACGACCCGTCCCCCGAAGTAGGCAAAGTCTGATGGCTCGAAGTTCAAGGATGTTGATAGGCAGACTGGACTCCAAGGACCAGACCCCCTGGGCTGAATCAGTGCCCAGGACTCCCCCCATCCAGACAGACTGGGGGTCTGTAGTCACCACTGTCGAGAACAATGGGAGGAATGATTTTTCCTGATGAAGTGCCGGGAAGCAGAGCCACCAAAGCAGAGACCATCTCGCCACCCAACTCAGCAGGATCAAGAGACTGTGGATGCTTGTCCCATTTGGTTAGAATATCTTTTTGCAGAAGCAGAGTATGGAACTGAGCGAAGGGAACGGCTTCAGAAATGGAAACCATCAAACCCAGCACCTGCATGCAGGTCCTCAAAGATGACTGATGATTGGATAACAGGAGGCAAATTGCCTGCTGCAACTTCAAGAGTTTGGACTCTGAGAGAAACACCCTGCTGACGCTGAAGCCAGTGTCAGCCCCATAAAGTCCAACTTACTGGACGGAGTCAAGGCTGACTTGAAAATTCAGAACCTTCTTCAGGACTGAGGACGATTCTGCCCTCAGAAGATGATCGTCCAAGTATCCCAGAACCAAAATCTCACGTTGCCTGAGTAAGGCTAACACTGGGGCCAGCACTTTTGTAAACACCCGAGGAGTGGGGGCAAGACCAAAGGGTAACGCTGCAAATTGATAATGCTTCTCGCCTATGGTGAAGCGAAGAAAACATTGATGTCCGATGTAGATCGGAATATGAAGGTAGGTGTCCTTGATATCGATGGAAGTTAGAAAGTCCCCCTAAAGGAGGGAAGCCACGACTAATCAAATTGATTCCATTCTGAATTTTTGAACCTGCACAAAATAGTTTAGGGCCTTGAGATCTAGGATCACCCGAACCTTCCCTTCCTTACTGGAGAAGTTGGAATAAAACCCCTGAAAACGTTCCGACTCTGGAACAGGAAACTATCACCTTTTAGGACAAGAAGTCCTGGACTGCTCCAAAAAGGCCTTGAAGGCGATCCTTGGACAGACGAAATTTGAAGGGAAGCAGGACCGAAACTCGATCTTGTAACCAAACCGAACCAACTCCAGAACCCATTTGTCCTGGATGAACGAGATCCATGGATCCGGAAAGAAAAAAGTCCCCCCACCCCTGGAATGTGTGAGAGCATCCCTTCAGGCAGAGGAGGGCTTCTCTGTGAGGCCGGAGGAACCCGCCTTGGACTTGCCAGCCCGGGGTCGCATGGAACCCCCCCCGAGAAAGGTTGAGAGGGTTTGGACCCTTTGTCCTGCAACCCCGTGGGATGAAAGGGCCACTTTTGGGCCGAAAAAAACGGGAGTTTCAGCGTACTTGCTTGAAGATCTCACAGGAACACTGGAGAAAAAAAGCTGTCTAAAAAAAGTATTTCTAAAAAAAAAATCCTGCCAGGACCGAAGATCCTAGCAAGGAATCTAGGTCCTTACTCCTAACTAGACAGAAAAAAAACTGATTTGCTGTAGCAGGAAGTGAGAGGATATACCCTCTGGGACTGCCCCTAGGGTGTGGCCAGAACGTTTTCTTTCCCATCTAGTCCTACTCCTGTAGAGGGCAGTATAACCCGAGTTGATATTAATCAAGGAGGACTACGTCTGTCAATGAGCGACAGAGAAAACTCTTTATTCTTAACCTGTGAGAGCAAGGTACTCTTGCCTCCCGTGAGACCCTTAATGATCTCTTCCATGGAGGCTCCAAACAGACGGTCACCCACAAAGGGAAGTTCTGTCACAACCTTTTTGGCAGCCTGGTCTGCAGATCAGCATTTCAATCAGATCATGCGGCGTAAAGTCACCACTGTCACCGAAGCCCTGCAGGCTAACAGAGCTGCATCTAGGGAGGTATCACAGATTTATTGCAATCCCTGAATTATTTGCTCCTCCATTTCCTGAGAGTGCTGACCCTCCTTCAACTCTTGGCGTAACAGCTTCGCCCACTCCGTCAAGGTCTGGAAGACCAAGGTAATGTTAAACACCAGTCTCAAAATTGAGCCGACCACTGTAAAAAGATGGCGTACCAGTGCTTCAGTCTTCCTTTCCTTTCTTTACCAGGGACTCTTCAAAGGGATATCTTCTAGCAAAACACTTAGGAATCCCAGCCATACAATTTGGGGAACCCCACTGACTAGCAACAATCTCATCGAAATAGGCAGGGAAAGGAAACCCTTGTCACTCTGGATGGTCTGCGGGTGCCAAACTGCACCGGCGTGACTGACGCAGCATCCACTGCATCCTCTATTTTCAAAGTTTCTTGCACTGACACAATCAGTGCCTCTACCACCCCTTTTTCCTGCGCTGAGGTGGAGGAATCATCCTCACTGTGAGAACACTCAAGATGTGTGCACGCGGACCTCGTGGGGCGATTTACGTTCAAGGCGGGCACATCCACCTCAGAATCTGAGGAGGCAGATGAAATGGGAGGACAGCAGATGCTTATTTGCAGGTTTTCTTTGTAAAACCATGTCCACTTTTGACACTAAAGATTGTAGGACTGCCGCCATGGCCGAATGAGACCCCAAAGATCCCCGCTCTGAGAGTGGGTCTGGTGGTGAGACATGTTCGGTCAAGCACCATCCTAGTGCCGCAGTGGGAACACAGTAAGAAGTTTAACAGAGCTGTATGAATATTAAAATCCCCAGCAATATTAGTGCCTACAGGTCCCAGAACGCTGCAAATAGCTAGAGCAGGTAGGGATGATACGCACACCTCCCTGGAAGCCGACTTTCTTGCCCTGAGAAGAGTAGAAATTCCACTGAGAAAAACCTGTGCGCTCAGGATATGACCTTCAACAGATATGCCATCAAAGCAAGTGACCATTAAGCTGGATACAAGATCATAACCTGCGACAGCAAGTTCGGCTGATCTCATCTGCCAGGAGATTTACAATCTCTGCATACCATGTTCCTTGTTAGCCAAGCTGATGTTTTCAATTACTAGAGTTCCCTCCACCTTAGCCTGCGCAACAGGCAAGGAAAAAGCTGTAGTTGAGGAAACACATAGATCAGGGAGAACCGACTAAGAGTAACACCTACTAAACTAGATGAAGCTATTTTTTTTAACAGTGTATATAGAAAGTAGGGCAAAAACAGATATTCTGTTGTGAATATTAAAGATACATCTCTCTATAATATCTACAGATATGAATGTTTTCTTGCTTTTAACCACTTCTGGACTGGAAGATTTTTATCCATATTGACCAGGCCATTTCCTGCGATTTGGCACTGCTTTAATGAAAATTGCGCAGCCGTGCAATGCTATACCCAAATAAAATTGATGTTCTCCCTCCACAAATAGAGCTTTCTTTTGATGGTATTTGATCACCTCTGATTTTTATTTTTTGCGCTATAAAAAGAAAAAAGAACGACAATTCTGAAAAAAAAAAAATAATAATAATATTTTTCACTTTCTGCTATATAAAACATTCCCAATAAAAAAAAATGGAATTTTTTTTTAAATCATTTTACGCCAATTTGTATTCTGCTACATATTTTTGGTTAAAAAAAAAACAATAGGCGTATTTTGATTAGTTTGCGCAAAAGTTATCGCGTCTACAAACTAGGGGAAAGATTTATCATTTTAATTTTTTTTACTAGTATTGGCAGCGATTTTTAGCGGGACTACGACAATGTAGGGGACAGACCGGACACCTGACATTTTTGAGGGGACCAGTGACATTACTACAGTAATCAGTGGTAAAAATGTGCACTGTTCCTGTACTGATACTGGCAGGGAAGGGGTTAACCCAGGGGCGATCAAAGGGTTAAATGTATGCCTACGGGATAACTGTGGGGGGGATGGGTCTATGGAATCAACACAGGGACCTGTGTTCCTAAATAGGAGGAACACAGGAGGCCTGTGTTGATTGCTGAAAGGACGACGGTCTCCTGTGTTTACAACTGCAGGTCGCCGTTCTTTCTCCACGGGGAGCGAATGCGGCCGCCGACCCCGTGGATCAGCATCCCCGCTGACGAATGGGCACGCGTGTGCACCCCCACGACCGCTCCCGCGAAGCGACGTACGGCGTTTTGTGGGAACCTGCCGCCGTATATCTGCAGCGGCTGGTCGGCAAGTGGTTAAAGTGTTTTTAAAACTTGTTCAAAATGTGAAAATACTTTATCTGCATAGTCTGAATCCTAATTTACTTTAGCTTAACAAGATCTTTGGAAAATGCACAGGAAGGCAATACAGGTTGCCAGATATTTTTACCTGAAAGTCACTTTTTTTCCACCCTTCTTTTTCCAGTGGTTTTCTAAGCTCTTTAAATCCCCATACAGTTTGAAGGCAGAGACCAGCTGCACGTATCTCCCGATCAGAGCGTCCCCTGTAAGAAGTACAAACCAAATCATGTTACAGTAAAAGGTCTGATCTATTAAGTCTGCAAAGTAAATACAAATTTAGTCAACAAATCAAAAATATATTATACACGCTAATATACATACTATAAGCTCTCTAAATTCTGGCTTTAAAGTGAAATGCAAATCCTATCAGACACTTACCCTCCTTTGTTGATGAGAACAAGTCTCTCAATTCCTTGGCTCTCCCGCAGCTTCTTAGCTGCCTCCAAATTTCCAGTGATGACTTCCTGGATGGTGCCAAGTACTGCCACAGTTGTATCCTCTGAAACTTTGTTTGACTGGGGAGAAGAACTGGGAAGACGAGCAACCAGACTGCTGAGAGCATGCTTTCCTGCAAAGGGTGCCACATAAGAAATAAGCCAGTAAATGTATTATGTATGTTTATTTAACCTTATTTACTATCCACTCCCCAATTAGCTTGTTCTGTTATGTTCTACCCACCCCAGTAACCAATCCCTACAAGAATCACAAGACAACTGCCTCACCAATCAGCTCCCTGTTCCGGTTGTCTCCACAAAGATTTCGAAGGGCCCCACAAACGGCACGTACAACACGCTCATTCTCATGGGTAAGGTGATCAGCAAGTGACGAAAGACCTTTCTCCAGACGGACAGCAGCACGAATACAACGGCCATACTGCGAAAGCCACACCACATAGTATGAGACACAATGCAAGCTCACTAACTACAACAAAAGAAAATTATACATCTCTGTAAAGATTATACTCCGTGAAAAGTTTGAGTATTTGAGGCCACATTTACATGTGTTTTTGTGTAGCACAGTAAAGTGCAGTGTGGTGACTTGCCATTCATTTTGAATGGCACCCCAAAGGACATGCATGAACAAAACAAACACACCTGACATTCAGCAATGGAAACAAAAACAAACTAGGAGAGGTTTTTGGTTTGTGGGTATCAATGTTCCAAAAAGGCCGGAAAACACATGCACAAATGAGAATAGGAAGGTAACTCATATCTCAGTATATCTAGGACACCAACCAGATTTGCAAATATAAACATACCTGTCAGTTAACGCCTTCAGTGCAATTAGACAAACTGATTATTTCTAGTCTCTCAGGAACTACTAAGTAGCCACTGGATCATGAAAAAGAAAAATTTTTACTTACCTGTAGATTCCATATCTTAGAGTACAGTATAGGACACAGGAGTATTCATAGACCCTGAGATGTACCCAAGCAATGAATGTGAAGGGTGAGCAACAACTAGGCAAACAGAACTTTGGAATGCACTGGCCAATCTCTTTATTTAGTATGTTCTTGAAGTACTCCAATTTTTCCTCCGTGTTCTTTGTTCCCAGGGTTCTATCTGATATTGTCTAGCAAAGAGCGGAGTTTAGGGAAGTTGGCTCTTTTGAAATTCAGTGTCCTCATATTACCCTTGTGTTTCCTATTTCTATGATTTATACTGAAACGAATTGACCTATGGTCATGGTTTCCTAAGTTGCCCTGTATTTCTATATCTGTGATCAGGTCTGTATTGTTGGTAATCAGTAGGTCCAGTACCGCATTGTTCCTTGTCGGGGCGTTCAACATCTGACCCTTGAAATTGTCCTGCAAAACATTTAGTAACTGCCGAGCCTTGGGTGAATGCGCAGTTCCTTCTACCCAGTCTATATCAGGATAATTAAAGTCCCCTATTATAATAACATTTCCCATCCTTGCTGCCAATCCAAGCAGTGATAGGAGGTCTGCCTCCCACCCCTCCCTCTCGTTTTGGGACCTATAGCATATGACCAATATTACTTTCCCCACAGTGCCTTCCCTTTGAAATTGTACCCATAGGCATTCTACCTCCTCCTTCGCTCCATTCGTGATATCGTCCCTCATCTTTACCTGCACACTGTTCTTAATATACAGACATACCCCTCCCCCTTTTTTACCTGCTCTATCTCTGCGATATAAGGAATACCCCTGAATGGTCGCCAGCCAATCATGAGAGCTGTCAAACCAAGTCTCTGAAATTCCCACAAAATCAAAATCCTCCTGATACAATAGCAGCTCCAGTTCTCCCATCTTGTTGGCCAAACTTCAAGCACTGGCATACAAACCTCATAATTTTGTCTGGTTGCATACTATATCCTCGTTTGATATTTTTTGGGCTGCACTTGTGATTTGTCCCCCTGTCCTAGTTTAGGAACTCTGAACACCCTACCGCTAATGTCCCCATTACTGCCCGCTAAACCTTGCTCCCCGCTGGCTAATTCTACATCTGTACCCTACCCCCCCATCATCTAGTTTAAAAGCCCCTCTAACTTATTGGCCATCTTCTTTCCCAGTACAGCTGCATTCTCCTAATTTAGGTGCAAACCTTCCCTACTAAAGAGCCGGTAGCCGACTGAGAAGTCGGCCCAGTTCTCCAGGAACCCTCCATACTACACCTGCTCCTCAGCCACTTGTTTACTTCCCTAATCTTCTGCTGCCTCTCTGGCATGGCTCGAGGTACAGGTAGTATTTCTGAAAATACTACCTTTGAGGCCCTACTCCTCAATTTATCTCCTAAGTCCCTGAAATTGTTTTTTAGGACTCTCCATCTCCCTCTGACTTTGTCATTGGTACCCACGTGTACCATGACAGCTGGGTCTTCCCCAGCCCCACCCAATAATCTGTCCATCAGATCCGTGATGTGCCGAACCCGAGTGCCCGGTAAACAACAGACCGTTCGGCACTTATGGTCTCTGACAGATTGCTCTCTGCCCTTCTGATCATAGAGTCCCCTACCACCAGAACCTGTTTTCCTTACCGTTAGCCTTGTTCCTGGCCTCACTGGAGGAGTTCAACCCCTGGCAGCTAGGGGCATTGCTCTGCTCCAGCAAACCACTTGGTTTATTTTTTTTTTGCTAAATAAAAAAAAAAAAAAAAAAAAAAAAAAAAAAAACTTCCAGTGACAAGTATAAAGACATTTACACTGTTATACAAACTGTACACTCACTACTTAACATTTTAGCAAAGTGTAATTTCTTCAGTTTGGTCACATGAAAATGAATAAAATATATTACAAAAATGTGAGGTGTGTACTCACTTTTGTGAGATACTGTATATACACCATAGTTTGTGGACTCTAACTTTCCTACAGATGAAAAACACAGATTTGGGGTATTTTCACCAAAGAAAATGAGCAAAATACATTTTGGCCTAACTTTATGAAAAAGTCAATAATAGAAATGAAGAAAAACACATTTTCGATCTTTTTTTTTTTTTATTTATTTTATTTAGCATAAAATAAAAAAACCCCAGTGGTGATTAAATAGCATCAAAACAAAACTATTTATGTGAAAAAAAAAATTATTTCATAATGGGTACAGTGTTGCATGACCACGCAAATGTCATTCAAAGTGCTACAGCGCTGAAAGCTAAAAATTGGTCTGATTAGAAAGGGGGTGAAACTGCCCTGTATTGAAGTGATTAAGCCCAGGATAGGATGAATACCTCTGTTGGGTTTTGATACCATTACCAGTTTTGAGTAGAAACCTTGAATCCATCTTGTGGTGGTATTGGTGTAATGACTCCCTGGAATAAAAAGTAGTCATTGCAAATCTGACTGCCCTTGGAGAGTTTTTGGTTGATGTGAAAGAAGAAAACAGCGAGGCACCAGTGTTTTAGATTCTAGCTTGTACTCTTTTGAAACCAACAACTGAACCAACAGGTCTGGGATGTCTGTGACCCAGAGAGATGCAAACTTCAACTGAAAACCCCCCACCCTTAGGAGGGAAGGCATGACTTCATTGTGAAAAGAGCTTTAGAGAAGGCTTGGTGGCCTTTGTGGGCAAAGCCTTGTGCCGAAAGGAAGGGCTGAACTTAATTCAACTCTTTGATGAATCGGTCAAGTGCCTCAGTAAAAATAAGTCTTCATTGGAAAAGCATACACCTTTTACAGGCAGCTTCAACTGTCCAGGCTTTTAGCTAGAGGATTCTAAACATATGAACATATGCTCCAGGGCATCGATGCAGAACAAAAAAAAAAAAAGCAGTTGGCAATTGTAACGTTTCTGCAACAGCACAATTCTAAAATACAGGGTCATGTTGGATATTCATTGCTCTAGTCGAGTTAGCTGCAGTTTGACATACAGAAAAAGAAAACACTGGTTGCAGGGGTGGGCATGTATGGTTAGACAACTTTTAAGAGTGTCTGAAATCTTCTGTAAGCACAATCTTTAAAAGGAGGAACATCTTCAATAGGTACAGTGAGGTTTGTTTAGGACAGACACGGTGAGGTCAACCACAGGAATAGCCCACTTTTTTGCAAACGTTTATTCAATTGGATAGAGCTCAGTAAAGATTTTCAGGGGATTGAAATTCCTTTTAGGAGTGACCCAATAGTCAGACTGCACATTCTATCTGTTCATGAACAAGGATTGGTTTGGAAGCTTTGTAGATCTGCCAAGGCTTTTGAGGAGAAAGGCAAATTAGCTTTTCAACCTTGGCAAGTGTGCTGCATGAAGCTTGACAAAGTGGGCGAGAGATATCTTGTTCAGCTTTCTCCAACACTGCTTCAACATCCTCTTAATTCACTCAGTGTTCTCTAGGACTGATATATATGGCTCCCAGCTGGAAAACACGAGTAGGAGAAAAAGTGGGGAGCGTCAGAGTTTTGGAGAAAGATGACTGAATTAAAGATATAATCTGTGGGGGCATGGCCGGGATCTGACCACAAGAGGACGTGCAGGCTGCGAGCTCCGTGCTAATCCGCATCTATCCTCCTGACACAGGGCACTGACGGCAGTACAGAAATCCCAGCTGGCTCCCTCTTGTCTCCCGGATCCTCCACGTACCGCTATTCTGTCGGCTAAGAGCAAGGGTAATGGGCCATACACACTAAGATTTTCTGAAGACTTTTTCCTTTAGATTTACCAAAACCATATAATATGAGGTCAAACCTAAACACTTTCAATTTGTATGCAATCTGGCAGGCCCTTGCACTACATAGAAAAGGTAAATCTGAAGGAAAAAGTCTTCAGAAAATCTTATAGTGTGTATGGCCCTTTAGTCTGCACGGGATCCGAAGCCCCAGCGTCCAGGGAAGGGGCGGGTCACATGCTCGCCCAGCACCATCTTGCCTTCTACTAATGCTGCACAGGGAGGACGCTGGCCAGAGCAGAGCCACACAGATTCTCCTGCAGGGATGTCTTCTCCTCCCCAACTAAAGGTAACGGAGCATAGATCCCCCACTCTGGCAGATCCAAACCTCAAAGCTATTACAGGGCCTATATTTGCGGCAATAGAGGGGTGCAAGGCATCCCTGATGATCCGGATAGACAATGTTGCCTCTGAATGCACGCGTATCCGCCATGACCTGGATAAAATAAGGGGTAGGCTTACTGAAGCGGAGGATCATATAGGCACAGTGGAGGACTAGCAAGGCTCTCATACTTCTAAGATCGCAGAATTGCAATCACTGGTGAACTTGCTGGCACACAAAGTTGATGATGCTGAAAATAGGCAACGCCAAAATAATGTCCGATTGGAAGGCCTACCTGAGGGCTCTTTAAATCTCTCCTAAAGTTGCAGGACCTCCTGTCCACAAATGTGGTAGAATGGGCGCAAGGAGTACCAACAGGCAAGTGCCCATCCGGGGCACCACCTAGGATGTTCCTGGTTAGTCTGCTTAACTTCAGGGACAGAGACCTGATCCTGGAAGAGGCCAGGAAACATTCTGAATTGCCATATGAAAATACCAAAGCAATGCTTTTTCCAGACTTCTCAGCAGAGGTGCAGAAACGTTGTTGATCCTTTAATGACGTCGGGCGCCCACTCAGAGAGAAGAATATAAAGTACAGTATGATGTATCCTAGCTGGCTGAGAGTTTCACATCAAGGCACGGTCAGGTTCTTTGATATGCCGTGGATGCCAACAACTGGGTCGTCACCTTGGGAGCTGATGCATAACCAGCCAGCCAGAAGGAACATCCCAGCATCTGCTGATCTGGACGACGACCGGGTAAATTGATTATCCTGACTACCCACATTCTGGGCCTGTAGTGATATGGCCTACACATCTTGCTAAGATGCCACTTTTCTGTGACCGGGCGGGACGCCTGATCATCCACAAGTTCAAGCCCTGGTCAATCCACCCTAATTGCACGGAGCTCCAAAGGATGCGTCAATCTAACCTACCAGTTACTGTTGCTCTCTACGGGCGGTCTCTACCTAAACCCTTTTTGTGCTGTTTTCTTAATTTTTTTTTTTTTGCTTTTCCCTTTTTCACTAGATTTTTTGATACCCCTATGGGGTTTTTCTAGGGTACGCCTTTCCAATGTTTAACAAGTTTATGGCAAAATGCTGCGTGTATATGTTCTGCTGTTTTACACGGCGGCAGGGAGTTCTACACAATTGGAGACTGTTTACAAGATGTACTGCAACGGTTCATATCCACCCTTTATTATGTGGCTCGCCAAGGACATTTTTGAGCCATGAGATCATGCTCTCTGTTTATCTGCCTCAGGTACCCAGCAGGCGGGACATGTTTACTGAAATGCTAAAATGGCGGGGTATGTAGTTGATTTGATCTCTTGAAACGTCAGAGGCCTCAACGACGAATTTCGGTGGGCCCCACTGTTCCAATACCTAAAAACGCTTAGGCCACATAACTTTTTTACAGGAGACACACATGGATGGTGGTAGGGTTCTAACCTTCCACCGCCCCTGGATTCAGCATGCCTTATATTCCACATATTCTAGGGGCATCACAATCCTAATTGGCAAGGTGGTCCTGTGCACCATCACAGTCTCCATCATGACCATGCGTCACCAGGTAATCTCAGACCCCAAGGGTCGATACTTAATTCAGGGTTCATACACATTTTAATCAATAAAATTCCATGACTTTTCCATGACTTCACGTAAATATTCATGACCTAAAGTTTCATGAAATGTCTATGTATACATGTTAAATAAGAAGAAAATCCATGTCACACCCAGCATATTTTTACTAAAATAAATGACAATCTTTGTAGTGTACAATACCTCTGCAGTTAGAGTTTCGTTTCTGGATACAGCACGACTAAAAATGGTCCCTTGTTTTACAGTGGATGAGATGGAAGCACCACTGCCACAGCTGGGAGCGGGTGTCACTTCGAGCGCACGGGTGAAAAAGCTGAGAACTCTGATGTAGGGGGGGACTCTGGTGACCAAAGACCACTTTCCACAGAGTGAATGCACTAAGAAAGGGAGGGGGTCCTGATACAAGGAGGAACCTTTATAACAGTGCCCCCTTAAATCAGTGACCCCCCCCCCTCAGACTGGCCGGGCAGCACTGTCACTGACCTCCTCTTAGGTGCACCATGCTCTGGTTTTATCCTGTAGTCTCCTCTCCCCAGTCCACACATGTATGACTTCTCCTGTGATCCCCATCCCGACAGCACTCCCACTTTTGACTCCTCTCCAGACCCCCTCAGAGACTGCAGACATGATAAAAGACAAGAGATGGTCAGAGATTACGGACATGATAGAAGAGATGGTTAGAGGCTGTGGACATGGTACAGGAGGTGGTCAAAGGCTGCGGACATGGTACAGGAGATGGTTAGAGGCTGCGGACATAATACATGAGGTGGTTAGAGGCTTGCAGGGGGGTTGGAAGGCGCAGGGGAGCGGAGAGCACTGGGGGGGCAGGCAGGGAAAACCAGGGGGGATGTAGAGCACAGGGGGAGGGGGGGAACTGGAGAGCACTGTCTGGGGGGGGGGGGGGGACAGGAAATTACTGAGGGGGAGCCAGGGGGGGGGGATCACTGGGGGAGCCAGACTAAGAGCACGGAGGGGGCTAAAAGAGCACTTAGGGGGGCCAGCAAAGGAAGTTGTATAGGAGGGGGATGGGGCAGCTGCATATAGAGGAATTTAACTTTCCATATTACTAGTGCAGCTTCTGAGAGGAGGAGAAACAACATTCAGTGACATGAGGAATATGAAAGTTCAATTCCTCTCTATGCAGCTGTCCCATCCCATCCCCCTCCTATCCAGCACACGAGACTCCTTCACTGACATTCCACAATAGACTCCTCACTGACATTCCACAATAGACTCCTCACTGACATTCCACAATAGACTCCTCACTGACATTCCACAATAGACTCCTCACTGACATTCCACAATAGACTCCTCACTGACATTCCACAATAGACTCCTCACTGACATTCCACAATAGACTCCTCACTGACATTCCACAATAGACTCCTCACTGACATTCCACAATAGACTCCTCACTGACATTCCACAATAGACTCCTCACTGACATTCCACAATAGACTCCTCACTGACATTCCACAATAGACTCCTCACTGACATTCCACAATAGACTCCTCACTGACATTCCACAATAGACTCCTCACTGACATTCCACAATAGACTCCTCACTGACATTCCACAATAGACTCCTCACTGGCATTACTCACTGACATTCCTGACATTCCTCACTGACATTCCTGGCATTCCTCACTGGCATTCCTGACATTCCTCACTGGCATTCCTGACATTCCTCACTGGCATTCCTGACATTCCTCACTGGCATTCCTGACATTCCTCACTGGCATTCCTGACATTCCTCACTGGCATTCCTGACATTCCTCACCGGCATTCCTGACATTCCTCACTGGCAATCCTGACATTCCACAATAGACTCCTCACTGACATTCCTTCTGCTGCTGCCTTCTTCACACAGATGCAGGCGGCCCGATGGACACCGGCCTGACACCCCCCCCCCCAGTGCGGAGATGCGGGCGACCCCGCTGACACCGGCCTGACACCCCCCAGTGCACGCGCCCCCCCCCCCTCGCTGGTACGTCCCTGAGAGCGGGACAGTATAGCCACGATTTCTTAGTTTCAGTTTCAGCGGATCAATCTGCCGCAGAGTTCCGAGCCTGTCACAGTCTATTCATATTGAAGAGACCAGTGATCAGGCTTCAGCTGTGCGTTGCGGCAGATTAATCCGCCTAAACCCGAAACACAGAAAATAGTCCCACTTACTGTCCCCGCTCCCACAGAATACAGGGGGCCCCGAGACAAAAATAAATAGTTGCACAACACAATTCCATGACTTTTCCAAAACTTAGTAAGTTTTCCCATTTTCCAGGACTTTTCCTGTCCTGGAAAGTGTCATGTCAAAATCCCATGACTTTTCCAGGATTTTCATGACCGTACGAACCCTGTTAATTGTCATTGCTGATATCTATACATGCAAAATGGTTTTGGTGACTGTATACCTCCTCCTTTTCAGAGTACCGTGTTTTATGAGCTACTTGATAAACTGGTTCCCTTCATGCACCTCCCCCTTATAATGGCTGGCGACTAACACTATACTAGATGCCACACTGTATTCTTCTAATCCTGCCAGGGCAGCCTCGATGGACCTTTTCTCTTGGGCGACAACGGCATCCCTGACGGAAATCTGGAGATGGAGGAATCCAGGCACTTCTCACATTTATATAAAACACACAAATCATCTTCTAGAATCGACCAGGCCTTTGCTAATGCTCCCACATGCTCCAACTAGTGAGAGGCGCTAGAAATATCGGGCAGGGGGACTTTCGGATCACACGCCATTGGCGGTAAATATAAGCATACCATCTAGAATCGGGGGGGGGGGGGGGTGCATATAGACTAAGCTCTGGGTGGCTGGAGGTGGAGGCAGTGTCCTCTCGTGGCAACTGCTATTACTGGTTACTGGGAGGACAACAAATCTTCAGCCAATCCTCCGATGGTCTGGGATGCCTGTAAGGCATACCTCCGAAGCCAATAAATATATCGGCCATCAAACAAGCTCGTAGGGAGTTTAACTCTGTGTTACAAGAACTTCAGGACAGGGAATGGGACTGTGAACAGGCTCACGCTTCGGGACTCACAGACGACACCTTCACGGCCTTATAGGAGGCCCGTCGCCTCTTGACCCTGCATTTCACTGAGCTCACACACACATGGACCAGAAGGGCTGATATTCTATTTGAAAAAGGGGACAAAAACGGTAGGCTTCTAGCGGCACTGGTAGCGGATCAGAGAGTTCAGACGAACATTCACTGTATCCGGAATGCCCAAGGGATGGTTCTCACTGACCCGGTGGATATTATGGATAACTGGATTTTTGACTTACTGTAAGATCCTTTTCTCTTAAGTTCACTGATGGATGCAGACCTCTGATGCATATCAGTAGAGTTATACTGCCCCCTACAGGAGTAGGAAACTAGGCAGAAAAAAAGTTCTGGCTACGCCTATGGGCAGTCCTGGAGGGTACACACTCTCTCTTCCTGCATAGGATGTCAGTTTTGTATCAAAGCAGTGTCAGAAAAGTAACACCAACCCAACTCAAAATAGAGGGGCGTGTACTGCGTCCGTCAATGAACTTAAGAGAAAAGGATTTTATGTTAAGTCAAAAGTTTTCTCTATTGTTTGACGGACGCAGTCCTCTGATGCATATCAGTAGGGACGTCCCAAAGCAGTACCCAAATGAGGGGTGGGAACAGCAGAACAATAACAGTCCCCAAGGCCAAAAATAGCCAACCATGCAACTCAGGACTCATCCGAACAACAAGATGAGGTCCACCTGATAACCAAACAGGAACACCCTCAGGAAGGCCATGGGGCCCCCTAAACAGCAGCCTGCAAAACTTTGCGGCCAAAAGGAAGCATCCGCAGATGCCAGCACATCCACCTTATAAAATTTGGTAAAGGTGTTAACAGACGACCAGGTAAAACCTGGTGTAAACCTGCAGCACAGATACCTGATGGCTAAAAGTCCAGGAAGCACTAAGCGCCCTAGTAGAACACACCGAAACAGGGAAAGGTAGAACCTGACCCTTAATTGAATAAGCCTGCACCACCATCTGTCTGATCCATCTGGAAAGCAGCAGACGCAGGCAGCCCTTTTCTTGGGCCATCCGTGAGGACCGAGAGCGAATCTGACCTACAAAAAACTCAGCAGTCGCCAAGTACACCTTAATTGCCCGAATTATATCCAGAGAGTGCATATTCCTTAGGATGTTTGGGCTTAGGACACAAAGATGACAACACAATGTCCTCATTCAAGTGAACACTAGAAAACCATCTTCGGAAGGAAGGAAGGATCCGGACGAAGTAGCACTTGTCTCCATGAACCAACATAAAGGGAGGACAGGACAATGTCGCCAGTGCTGACACCCTGCGCGCAGAAGTGATAGCCACCAAGAAGCCCACCTTTCGTGATAAGGTAGGCAGGGGAAACCCCCAAACACTTGGAGGTTTTGGAAGAACCAACTGCACCAAATCGAGGTCCCCAGTTGGTGATGGAGGTTGTACCGGAAGTACCAAGTGTTGCACCCCCTGGAAGAAGTTACGCACCAAGGAATGGGTGGTCATCGACCTTTGGAAGAAAATTGCCAAAGCTGGAGCCCGACCCTTGATAGTACTCAAGGTCAGCTTTTGATCAACTCCCCGTTGAAGGAAAGCCAAGATCCGGGCCACTGAGTAAGAGCGAGGGGGAGCCCAAAAGAGACTCATACCACGCAACATACGACTTTCTCGTATGATGATAAATCAACGTAGAAGTCGCTTTCCTAGCTTTAAGCAGAGTGGGAATCACTGAAGCAGACAATCCCCTGTCCTTCAGCACTTGGCTTTCAACAGCCAAGCCGACAAAGCCAGTGACCGTAAAGCAGGATGGAAGATTGGCCCTGGAGACAATAGATCCTCCCTGAGAGGAAGTTTCCAAGGAGGGTCTGCGACTAGCAGGACCAGGTCGGCGTACCAAGCTCGGCAAGGCCAGCCCGGAGCCATGAGAATGACCGGAATCCCTTCCGCCTCGAACCTGCGAAGAAGTCTTGGCAGCAACTTGAGGAGGAAAGGCAGACTGCAGCCGATACAGACCTTGGGCCATCCGTTATCGCTCACACGATTATGCGTGCGTCATCCTTGCGCAGGTGACCATGCTAAACTTCTCAGTGTCGTTCATGTTAACTTAGTATATGTTCTTGCCTATGACAGAACCCATGGTGCCACCAGTGCATCTGCCAGAGGGTCCCGGCACAAGGCCACAAACCTCTGCACTATCCTGTAGATGCGACGCCAACAGATCCACTGCTGGAACACCTTAGGATGTAGGGACCATTCCCCTGCATCCAAGGCCTGTCAACTGAGGTAATCAGCCTGCCAATTACCCACACCTGGAATGTGAACAGCGGAGAGCAGGCGCTCTGCCCAACGAAAAATGCCTGTCACTTCCAAGGTGCCCCCTTGGTGAATGAAATAAACCACAGTCGTGGCATAGTCCGATTGAATGCGCCCTGGACAGCTGCAGGTGCCCGGTCCAGTGAACTAGGCAAAGCCGGAGCGCTCTCAGCTCCAGGACATTGATCGGTAACCTGTATCCTCCAGGGACCATACTACCTGAGCAGAGAACCTGCCGAGGACTCCTCCCCACCTGGACAGGCTTGCATCTGTGGTACAATTTTCCAGTATAAGCGGAGGAAGGATTTCCTGCTTGGGCATCAGGGACCAAAGCCACCAGATCAAAGACTCCCTGGTCACCTGGCTCAGCTAGATCCGAATGTTCAGAGAGTTTGGAATCTAGTTCAATTTGAGAAGGATTGCCTCCTGGGGCATCCTCGAGAGGGATGGATTGAGCTAAAGGGACCGCCTCGATAGATGACATCAGTCCCAGAACTTCCATGCAGGTTTGAAGGGACGACCATGTGCTGGACAGCAACAGCTGAACCGCAGCCTGAAGTTTCAAGAGTTTTCCAGGGAGAAACACCCGGGCTGAGGACGAGTCCAAAGTCAGTCCCAGATAGTCCAGTCTCATGGAGGGGACCAGGGACGACCTCAAGGTTCAGAACCCACCCCAAACTCCTCCAGAGTTCTCATGGTGACCTCCAGCACCGTAGGGGACTTCGCACGGAGAAGAAGATCGGCCAGGAACCCAAGACCGATACACCCTGCTGTCGCAACAGCGTCAGGACCAGAGCCAACACCTTAGTGAAGACCCGAGGAGCAGAGGCGAGACCAAAAGGTAACGCCACAAACCAATAGTGATTCTCTCCCATGGCAAAAACCGGGAACAGTTGGTGTCCTGCATATAACGGGATGTGAAGGTAGGCATCTCTGATGTCAATGGAGGCCAGGAATCCCCCTGATGTAGGGAAGCAACCCTCGTGCGAACCGATTCCAGGGCCCTTAGGTCCAGCCTTGATGACTGTACTGCCCCATAGAGCGCCAGCAAGCGATCCAGGGACAGCCGTACAGTGGAGGAAAACCTTACTGTAAAAACTCGATGGTTCGAAACTCGGTCTTGCAACTGGACCGCATGACCTCCTGAACCCAGCAGTCTGGGACTTGGGCCAGCCGCAGGTTCGAGAACGGGCAAAGACATCCCCCCACCCCATATACGGGTGAGGACGCACCTTAAGGCTTAGTAGGCCTTGTCCGCAGATCTGGAAAAAAAATATCTTTGTTTGCCAGACCAGGGTCGCTCGGAGCCACCTGCAGAAGTCTTGAGGGACTTGGCCTCATCGACTGTCCCTGAGGGATGAAGAAAACGGTTTGTGAGCCGAAAAAGGAGGGACCCAGTCTGCAACGAGGGCCCTTACCCTTGTTAGCCTGTGAAAGAAAAGTACTCCTCCCCCCGTGAGACCCTTATATAATGTCATCCAGGGGCAGCGCCAGAGAGGCGATCCCCCTGAAAAGGGAGATCCGTTAAGGCCCTATTAGAAGTATGATCCGCAGACCAACGCTTCAGCCAAGTAAACTACCGAAACCGACAGGTGACCCAATAAAGAAGCAGTGTCCAGCGCAGTATACAAATAGTGCAGCCCTGCACTAGCTGGTTCAACAGCTCCCCCAAGGCAGGAGGGACTTGCTCCTCACCAAATCACGGCGTTGGAACTCCGTCCATGAGGCAGAATCTGCGTGGCAAGGGCAATCCTAACACTGTTCTCAGTACAGACCCCGCCAGGGAGTATAGATCGGGGGCCACAGCCTCCGCTATCCTATCCTCCAGGTCCTTAGGATGGGGATACCTCGACTGGAATAACGGTAGTCTTATTCAGCCTGGAGACCGGTGGGTCCACCTTAGGTGGCACAGTCCACTTCATTACCAGAGACTCCTCAAAAGGGTAACGTCCAGCAGCCGCTTAGCCTCCCCAGGGGAACGTCTTGGACGGTCCAATTCTTTATGAGCATGCTAGCAAATTAAGCTGCTCCGGATGGCATGGGAGTGCCAAACCCAACCTGCGCCCCCTCCTGACTAGGCAGATTAAAACTGACATCCTATGCAGGAAGAGAGAGGGTGTACCCTCCCGGACTGCCAATAGGCATAGCCAGAGCATTTTTTCTGCCTAGTGTCCTACTCCTGTAGGGGGCAGTATAACCCTACTGATATACATCAGATGACTGCGTCCCTCAATGAACGATAGAGAAAACTTTGTTACATACTACAAACAAGTTTATGCGCCCATTTTACCGTACCAGGCACAGGATCTGGAGTCCCTACTACTGTCCCTGAAAATCCCAAAACTTTCGGAGTGGGAGAGAGATGGCCTAGAGGCTGACATCTCTACCAAAGAAATTGGAATGGCAATTAAGGCCTTTCCACCCGATAAATCACCTGGCCCTGACGGCTTCTGGGTGGAGTGGTATAGAGCCCATATGGACACTTTAGTCTAGTGCTGCAACGACGCGTCAACGTAATCGATTACGTTGACTACGTATATACGTCGACATGCGTGAAAGGCGTCGACGCATCACACGTGACGTCACGCGCCCCCTGCTCGTGCCGGCCGTTCTCCTCCTCCTCGGAGTGCACAAGACATGAAAATACCGGGAAAGACTGAGGCATGAAAAAACCAGGAGATAAGGTAATCACTCAGCTATGTCGGTGTCGGTGTTTGCTGCAACCCCTGCTGTGAGAAGATCCACAAAGTACGCAATGCTGCTGCTGCTGATAGCAGAGAGCCGTTTCCAACAGAAATAACAGCTCATCGCATACAATACGGAGCAGGCTGATGGACCTGTCTGTACTGGCCAAGATTGATGGCAAGGGTCCTCAGAGGGCAATAAAACTGAGACAAGCTGCTTCAGGGGGATTAGTTAGTTTGGTCACTTTTTCATTGTTTCTTAACCACTTAAGCCCCAGCCCTATTTCGGACACTTTTTGTCTACAAGTTAAAATCAGTATTTTTTCCTAGAAAACTACTTAGAACCCCCAAACATTATATATATATATATATATATATATATATATATATATATATATATATATATATATTTTTTTTTTTTTTAGCAAAGACTCTGGAGAATAAAATGTCGGACATTGCAATATTTTTTGTCACGCGGTATTTGCGCAGCGGTCTTTAAAACGCCTTTTTTTTTTTTGAAAAATTACGAAAAATCACATTTCACTGCATTTATACCCAACATGTTACAGTTTAACTACTTGTCTTCTGTGCACTTAAACACCCTTCCCATCCAGGCCAATTTTCAGCTTTCAGCGCTGTCACACTTTGACAATTGCGTGGTCATGCTACACTGTACCCATATAAAATTTGTATCATTTTTTTCACACAAATAGTGCTTTCTTTTGGTGGCATTTAATCATCTCTGGGTTTTTTATTTTTTACAAAAAAAAAAGAAAAAAGACAGAAAATTTTGAAAAAAAAAAAAAAAACAGAATTTTTGTAAAATCTTACCTGTAAAATTCCTTTCTCTGAGTCCTCCGACAGTCGCCGCCTCTTCATATTCATCACAATGGGGTAATTGACCTTTCTCCGTAGGAGTAGCTAGGCAACAGAATATGTCAATATTAAAGCTTTTAACATATCCCACCCCCAGGGGGTGGTCCCCTCAGTCAATACCCTCCTGCTTCCTGTTCCATACCTCAGTTTCAGTAGAATAGCAGTAGAGTACATAAACAAACACCAAAAGAGGGGCGGGGGCGGCGACTGTCGGAGGACTCAGAGAAAGGAATTTTACAGGTAAGATTTTACAAAAATTCCGTTTTCTCTTACGTCCTCCGACAGTCGCCGCCTCTTCATATTCTTCACAATGGGGACGTCCCAAAGCAGTGCAAACATGAGGGGTGGGAAACGCAGCCGCGCCTAAGGCAACGCAGTCTCCACATCAGAGAAAGTAACCTTACCAAAGGAAGGAAACCAGGTGGGCAGCATGAAAAAAAACTTTGCTCAACAGGAGCAACAACCCCGGAAGAACAAATAACCTAGGGATAAAAACATCCCAAACAGCCAAGGGCCCAAAAACAAGGGACCTTAAGGTACTGCCGCACTAAGAACCTTGCGGCCAAAAGGAAGCATCTGCCGATGCCTGAACATCCACTTTGTAGAACTTTGAGAAGGTGTGAACGGACGACCAAGTCGCCGCCTTACACACCTGTGCCACAGAAGCCCGATGATGACAGGCCCAAGACGTACTCAGAGATCTAGTAGAGTGCGCCTTCACAGGCATAGGAGGAACCTTCCCCTTCAAAGCATATGCCTGCTCAATGGTCTGTCTGATCCATTTGGCGATGGTAGAAGCCGACGCCGCCATGCCCTTCCGAGGTCCCTCAGGAAGGACAAAGAGAGAATCAGTCTTGCGGAAGGATTTTGTCTAATTCAGGTAAACCCTGATTGCCCTAACAACATCCAAGGAATGTAAGGCCACCTCCTTCGGATGCTTAGGCTCCGCGCAAAGCGAAGGCAAGACAATGTCCTCGTTGAGGTGAAATTCCGAAATCCTTTTCGGAAGAAAAGAAGGATTAGGTCGCAAGACCACCTTATCCAAGTGGAGTACCAGATACGGAGACCTGCAGGACAAAGCCGCCAGCTCCGAAACTCTGCGAGCCGAAGTGATCGCCACCAAAAAAGCGACCTTTTTGGACAACAGAGGCAAAGAGATCTCCCTGATTTTTTCAAAAGGAGCATGTTGTAACACGGACAGAACAAGGTTCAAGTCCCATGGAGGCAAAGGCTACCTCCTAGGAGGGACCAGGTGTCGCACCCCTTGAACAAAGGTGCCAACCAGAGAATTAGATGCCACAGAGCGTTGAAAAAGAACGGCCAGAGCAGAAATCTGACCCTTAATCGTGGCCAACGCCAAACGCTGGTCCACGCCCGTTTGAAGAAAAGCCAACACTCTCGAAACCGAGTATGAGCGAAGGGGAATACCCCCTGGACTCACACCAGGCAAAATAGGCCTTCCAAGTACGGTAGTATATTTTTCCCGAAGAGGCCTTTCTAGCATTGATCAAAGTATGAATGACCTCCGGAGAGAGACCCCTATCCTTCAGGACCTCGGTCTCAACAGCCAGGCCGTCAAAGCCAGCGACTGTAAAGCAGGATGGAATATCGGTCCTTGAGACAGAAGATCTTCCCGAAGAGGCAGACGCCATGGAGCGTCGACCGCCAGATTCACGAGGTCTGCGTACCAAGACCGGCGGGGCCAGTCTGGCGCCACCAGAATCACCGTTTTCGGTTCCGAGGACAACCTGCGAAGGACCCGAGATAGCAACTGAATTGGTGGGAATGCATACACCAGCCAATACTGATGCCACTGAGCAGCTAACGCGTCTGCTCGAGGATCGCGCGTCCTTGCCACGAACCTTCCCACCTTGTTGTTCAGACGAGACGCGAACAGGTCCACATCCAGAAGACCCCACTTCGCGCATAACATCTGGAAGACCTCCGGGTGGAGCGACCATTCCCCCTGGTCCAGAGTCTGACGGCTCAGATAATCCGCCTGCCAGTTGTCCACCCCCGGAATGTGAACTGCCGTTATCGCCGGGACGTGCGTCTCGGCCCAAGACAGAATGTCGGCCACTTCCCGAGCCGCTCGAGCACTCCTGGTGCCCCCTTGGTGGTTGATGTAGGCCACCGCTGTGGCATTGTCCGTCTGAACCCGAACCGGACAGCCCTGAAGCTTGTCCGTCCAGCGTTGAAGGCAAAGATTTATTGCCCGCAATTCCAGAATGTTGATCGGAAGGGAAGATTCCTCCTCCGACCAAGTTCCCTGGGCGGATAGAACGCCCAGAACACCACCCCAGCCCGACAAGCTGGCATCCGTGGTGATCACCGTCCACGAAAGCGGACGAAAAGACTTGCCCCCCGACACCGCCGGGGACTGCAGCCACCACAGAAGATTGCTTCTCGTGCGAGGACTCAACGATATCTGAAGTTCCAGAGATTGTGGTCGACCGTCCCACCTGGGCAGGATCTCCGTCTGGAGATCCCTCGTGTGAAACTGGGCGAATGGAATCGCCTCGAAAGCCGAGACCATCAAACCTAAACACCTCATGCCCGTCCGAAGGGATAAGCATGGAATTTCCAGAAGGGAACTGACTTCGTCCTGAAGCGTTTTGAGCTTGTCTTCCGGTAGGAAGACTCTTGCCTGAACCGAATCCAGAATCATACCCAGATAGGGAAGACGAACCGACGGGCACAGCGAAGTTTATCGTCCAACCAAACTCCTGCAGAGTTTGCATCGTGACAGACAGGTCCTTCACCAGACCCTGACTGGTCGCAGACCGAACCAGAATGTCGTCCAGATACCCTGGGCTCTCAGTAAGGCCAGAACCGGTGCAAGCACCTTGGTGAAAACCCGCGGAGCCGAAGCGAGACCGAAGGGTAACACCACGAATTGATAATGATCCTCCGCAATGGCAAAACGAAGGTACCTTTGGTGACCCTCGAAAATGGGGATGTGTAGGTACGCATCCTTCAAGTCGATGGAGGCCATGAATTCTCCTGGAACTAGAGCAGCCACCACCGAGCGCAGGGATTCCATGCGGAACATGCGAACCCGCACAAAGCGGTTCAGATCTTTCAAGTCCAGAATTGGACGTACCTTGCCCTCCTTTCTGGGCACAGTGAACAGATTTGAATAAAACCCCCGAAATCTGTCCCGATGAGGCACCGGAACCACCACTCCCTGAGCCCGCAGGTCCTGCACCGCCAGGTGCAGATCCCGCAAAACGCTCCAGAGACAGTTGAAGGTTTGAGGGAAAAAACCTGTTCACCGGCCGAGACAGGAACTCAAACTTGTACCCGGATCGAACGATCTCCTGAACCCACCTGTCCCGAACGCGGGCCAGCCAGGGTTGAAGAAAACCGAGCAAACGTCCCCCCACCCCAGAACTGGGTGAGGGCGTCCCTTCAGGCCGCGTTATGGGCAGCGGATCCGGACTGGCCGGACTTCTGCTTACCTGCCCACGGTTTCTTTTGGGAGCCTTGACCCTTGAAGGGTTTGCCCTTATAGTGCGACCGAAAGGCACGAAAGGACCCCTGATGGGGCCTAAACGAAGCGTGCTTCTTACCTTGAGCGCTCTTAGCCTTGTGAGATTGGGGCAAGAGCGTGCTCTTACCCCCAGAGATCCCCTTAATCAGCGTATCCAGTGAGTCGCCAAACAGAAGAGATCCTGAATAGGGCAAATTAGCCAAAGTCTTGCGAGACGATTGGTCCACAGACCAACATTTTAGCCAAATCAAATGGCGTGTCAATACCGCCACGCTGTGCACACGTGCAGCCAAAGGAATTACATCCAATTCAGCATCACACAAATACATAACACCCTGATGGATCTGATCCACCATTGCCAAAGTCGTCGGCGGGGCAGAATCAGCCACCAGGACGCGCCTGAGTACTTGTGTCCAATCCGCGACAGCCTGAGCTGCCATAAGGGAAGCAAAAATAGCTTTTAGCATGGAACCGGTAACCGAGTAAGTATGACGGGCAAGAGACTCCAGTCTCCTGTCCGTAGGTTCCCGGAACACCGGGGTATCCTCTGCCGGAATCGCAGTGGATTTATTCAAAACCGCCACCGCGTGATCCACCGGAGGCGGCACACACCAACGTTCATTAGTGGCGGGTGTGAAGGGATAACGCAGCTTGAACCTACTTGGCACAGCAAAAGGTTTCTTTAGATTGCGCCATTGTTCACTAACAGCGCGCTGAAAATCCTCAGTACAAGGAAAAACCTGCGATGTTTTGCGCCTCCGCTGTGTCCCATAAGAAGCCAGAACGGCAGGTGGACACGATTCATCCTGTAAATGCAACGTTTGTTTGATAGAAGCAAACAATTCATCCACGATTGCAAGCTCTTCAGACGAGCCAGGGGGAGAATCATCAACCCCCTCAACCTCTGCATCCCCCTCTGACCCTGCAAAGTCCAGGGACGAACGGGACCCCGATAAGGGGACCCCAGCCATAGCAGCCCCATCACCTTCGCCCTCTGAATCAGAGGATTTTGAAACTCTGGGCCGTTTAGTGGATTGAGCAGCCACAAGCATTTGCACCTGAGCAGCCAGGTTAGCCACAACTATGGCCAAATCGCCCCCCTCAGGGGAAACCGCAGCAGCCCCTTGTCCACCCAGTAAAGGTGGAGGAAATTTGCTTTCCTGAGAATCCATGCCCCCAGAAGTGTGTAGGAGAAAAAAAAAGGGTAACTGCCCCTTTAAAAGCGCGGCGAGCGCAGCCCACCGCTCACACACACCTGCACAAGTCGACCCCCACAGGGAAAACTACAAACTTAGGCAAGGACACAGGACTAAGGAGGATAAAAACCTGGAGAGATCACTGCTGCTGCTGTATCGATCGGTGTGCCCAGGGAAAAGGAAGTGATGTACCAGAAGCCGCTCCTATAAAGCCTATGGAAGGCTACAAGAAAATGGCCGCCGGGGGAGGAGGTAAATGCAGCGCTACATGAGGCCGGAGCGATCGCCGCCAAAATGGCGGCGTTTGGCGCCAAAACCGCCGCTCCCAGCTTATAGAAGAAGCCCTCATAAGCCTGTAGTTAACATTAAAATGGCGGACCGCAGCAGCGGCTGCCGCATGTTGCACAAAACATGTACCACAGCATGCCCTACAACATATAGCATGTCACACAGAGAAATCACACAGTTTAGTAACAGAACAGTGTATCACAGCCCCCCTCCTTGCAGCCCACAGCAGCATCCAGACAGGGAGCCCCACAGTGTGAACAGACATGCAGGGTTACACAGTCCCAGACTGACACCCACTAAACAGACAGGTCCCCACACAGAGTACACTTACCTTCTGAATGGCGTGGGGAACCTGCACAAGCGATCAAGCCACTGCACATGTGACAGGGAGAGTCGCAGCCAGGACGCAGTAGAACTGCGGTGCGAAACCGCAAGGCGTCCAGTGAGGTAGCCACCTCACCACAGCATCCCTGCAGCGAACAGGGATGGGTCGTTCACCAATGCCAGGAAAAAATACCTGACTGAACGCTCGATGGCAGGCTGGGAAGCCACTGGCCCACAACCTGCGACCAGGGGGGCCAGCCCGAGACCCAGCCCGCACGATCCTCTTTATCAGAAGAACTAATGCTGACAAAAGTAACAGCTAAGTAAAGAGAGAGAAAAAAACTCAAATAAAATCAAAAAGAAGATAAAAGGCTGAGACAAAATGCCCCAGCACAGAAACAGCCAGCTAACTCCTAACAGCTAGTCAATGAAACTGAGGTATGGAACAGGAAGCAGGAGGGTATTGACTGAGGGGACCACCCCCTGGGGGTGGGATATGTTAAAAGCTTTAATATTGACATATTCTGTTGCCTAGCTACTCCTACGGAGAAAGGTCAATTACCCCATTGTGACGAATATGAAGAGGCGGCGACTGTCGGAGGACGTAAGAGAAAAAAAGTTTCTTATTTTTTGCGAGTAAATTTTGAAAATAAATAAATTCGATTCCGCGCTGCAGCCGTATATAGGCTGTAGCGCGGATGGCAGGAGGTTAAAATTGCGCACACCCGTGGAATGGCGACAAACTACGGTCAATAGAAATCTCAATAGGCGACGTGATGAGGAAAAGGGAAGCAGCCATTTTGTTTATCAAATATTTACTTATGATTATCGGGCATGGATTTGTGATTAAGCAGATATATTGGATATATATTGTGTGAGAAGTCGTATTGTATGGCAGCTGTTGTGTTCAGGAGCCATTTGCAGCTCCAGCTGTTAAGATTGCTATCTCTGCCTCTGTAGACCTGTTTAGCCAACACGTTTTGGAAGTGACACATTTATGTTAAATGTCCATTTCGCATATCAAAGAATGTCATCAAAGACTGAGATGGAACTTCAAAGAAACTTTAGATAGCTAGGTGCCACCCATTGTAGTGTATAAAAGTGTATTACAAACCCTAGCCAGTTAGAGCAATGTTCATTAAGCCAACAGAATGTAATGCGATTGACTTGCTCTCCAAACATGTCTATCTACATGTTTGTCTAAATAAATATAATTTTCAATTTGGCTTCAACAGTCAAAATGTTATTGAAACCCGTGAGTTTTGGGATTACCCTTACAAATGGTCCTTCGTAGCCGAGTAGAGAAAATCCATGGACATGGCTGAAAGAAACAGGACAACACAAGCTGGGAATTCACATCTTCAGTAAAAGGTAAGCTAACTTTCTGCTTACTGCGATTTCCCCTTGTGTTGTGCTGTTTATGTAAGTCACGTCGACTTAACCAATTACATCAATGGAGAAGTACCCTTCAAAGAACCTTGGCTGTTGAATTTTATTATTTTACATTTCTTTTTACTTTCCATACTGTTACTTTTTACTGTCCTTTGCATGAGTGTGTCCTGCTGAATGATTTGCCCTATTTCAGGAGCAATGTGTGGTTAGGTAGGATTTCTGCAGTTCCTGCGATCGGGAGACCAACCAGGTCAGGAATCGGGTCTTCGGACTCAAGATCATTCATAATGTGTGATTGATAAAGTACTATATGTGGGGAGGCCCTGGTTAATTGCCGAGGGTGATGGGCTGCTTAAAAAAAACAGTACTGCTTGAAGCTTTAGTACTAGAATGATTGAGAAAACTGTCTTCCCGTTCTCTTCTGTGTGATTCTTCATAAAATCACACGATAAGCAGGAGTACTGTCTTCTCTATTTCACAACAGTGCCTATAAACTGAAGTAGAAGACTTTTTAGGAAAGCACAACTATCAGGTTATATACTCTCTCTCTCTCACAGATTCGAAATTTATCCTATTATACTGCACCATTTTTTGGAATATGTTTTGCTGTGTGTCCTGCATATGAGTGGTTGATCGCTGAAAAAGGAGTGCTTTTTACATTCTTGAACTATTTTAATACTGAACATCCTAATTAATTTGTGTGCCTGTCAGTCTGTGTGGCTGATTTATGCTTTATAGTCTGGTATAGATCCTGGGCAAGGATTGGGGCCAGATATAGAGGTTCCTGCTATTACCTAGGTACTTTTGTGTCTGTGTGACTTGGGGACCTGGTAATAGGTTAATTCTTCAGGACCTGGTAATAGGTTAATTCTTCAGGAAGTCTCATCACTGTGTGAGATGGGGAATTGTACCACCGTGTACACCTCAAATGAGGATCTGTGTGATCCCACTGTGAACCCTTCCTAATCGCCAAAGATATTGCCCATCAGTCTGTGTGGCTGAGTTGTAACTTTGGAGCAGAAACAGTTTGTTCCCTGAAGAAATCGAACTAAGGCACACAGGGGTTTTGTACCCCTAGAACCTCAAGTTCTCCAAAGAATGTAAAAAATATGATCCAAGTGTTTTCAAATGAAGCAAAAGCAGGCACTAGATAAATGGATAAATGCAAGTGAACAGTGTGAAAACATGGTGAAGAGGAGATTGAGGGGAACCAATGAGAAATTTGTATGAATACAGATGTAAAAAAAAAAAAAACCTAATAATAACATTGCTTAAATAACTGTAGGCATATTGTACCCTGAACTACCACCTAGATCGCTTATAATGACCTATAGTATAGGCATAGATTAGACCCTATTGTACACAAAAAAAAAAAAAAAAAAAAGAGAGGAAAGATGAGACCTATTGAACTGGGCTAGGTACAGTCCAGAAGTAGAGAAAGTGCAGCTTTATTAGAGAAATTTACTAATATTTTTGTCTACAGGTTTTAACTAGCGAATTGCAAGAGTATATTATGCTGGAGTCGCCATACATGTTACAATTTTTTGTTGTACAATTTTTCTGTTAGATTTACCACAAACATAATATGAGGTCAAAGCTAAACACTTTCACTTGTATCCAATTAGGCAGGACTTTGTACTACATAGTTGAAGGAAAATTAAAAAAAAAAAAATTGTACAGAAAATTGTATCGTGTATGGGCAACCTTAGTCGTGTAGAGGTGTGTGAGATTCATGGATTGTTCAAGGCTTGGGAGTATGAACAGCTGTATTGTCATGCAAATTGACTGAGCTGAGTAAATTTTAAGAGGAAAGTACAAAAGAATATGTTAATTGTATTTACAGAGGTGTATTAACTATAATTTTTGCTTTTGTAGAAAAAAAAAAACAGTTTCCATGTTCCAAATGGGTGCAATATGGTGAAGTATAATTTCTTGTAGCCAAATGGGAAATTACTAGTGTTTATTTTTGAGCTGCTCATTTTTTAACCATGGTGAAAGATAATAATTTTTTTAAATTTATGGTATACCATAACAAAAAAAAAAATAGAAATCCACGTGGTAATAATTAATTTGACGTCAACAATTTTTGGTATTAGAGAAGTGCACTGTTAGGAAGGAAACTGTTTAAAATGCTTACTGTATGCTAAATTCCTCTAACCTTTGGTTTATTTTTAGGAGGAAAATATAATGTTTTGTTACTAAATTTTTTGATGCTCATTTCTCAGATGATTTCTATGCCCTGGTTTGAGTTCTTTAAGACTTTCAGAACAAAAGCAGATCACAGCCTTTAAAAGACAATTCACCAATGGAAGTATTGTTCCAAATTGTTTTCTTCTGGTTTATTAGACTGTTTACATATGTAAATTTTTATGGGTTTCATCCCCCATATAGCTAATATTGGTGTTTTACTGCTTGTAGCAGTTTCTCATTTATTGGGTGTCAGATATTTGATGTGTTCTAATCTGACATATATGAGCTCTGGCATTAATAAGTTTCCATGCCTTAGATAATTAAGCATCTCCTGTCTTATAAAGGGATTCTCCGTTGTCTACTGGCCTTTAGTTCTAGGTAGCTGCCTGCTTGGGTGAGTAAGAGGGCTGCAACCTGGGAACTGGCTGCAGCTTAACCCATCTCCACCGTTGGAGAAGACAAGGCAGTTCCTTAGACTTTGCACCTCAGCCCTTCCAAGGGCCCTCACCATTGTTGCATGTGCTATGTTCTCCCCAGATAGTGCCATTAGGTATCCATCCTGTCTTAAAATGACCTGCCTTCCTGTGAGCCCTGAACCCCAGTGCTGCAAATGGTTCTTACTAGCATTTATTTTGCTGCCTGCCTGTAAGACCAGAAGTCCAGCGCTGCACTATACTCCTGCCATTCTTGTAAAACTTGTATTCTGTGCTATCCAAGTTCTTGTCTCTGTACTTACATGTTCCTGATCTACTGTAGGGTTGTTGATCCCAGCCATAGGCGATAGGCCCCCCTTTGAGACATCCTATTGTTCATGATAAATGTTTCCTTTGAATTCAGGATAGTGTACACAGTTTAGTGTGGATGGTGGTTGAATAACGCATTATATGAAATGAGAATGATTTCTCTTTGTATTAAGACATTTTTGTTTTCTTTTCTTCTAGGTCTTATTACCCTTCACAACATAGATTTACTTCAGCAGAAAAAAACTCACGGCTTTATGGGCATTTTTTGTTAATGATCTAATATTGGACTAACAATCTGAGTGACGCCATCTTCAAAAAAAAAAATACCCTCCTTCATTCCTGCATGTTATGACATCACCACAAACAGCATTGATGGAGAAGAGCGCTTTAAAAAAGCCTTTTAATATCTGAAGAACTTTGATACTTGTCATGTCAGCTGTCTAGAAAAGTTAAAGCTCAGTTTGCTATGATTGTAAAAAGATCTGCACACCTACCGCAAGTTTCTTGTCATGTGGACTGCGATGGTCCTGAAGAGAAGAATATTATGTATGAACATTGTATGAGTTCTTAGGTGTTGCAGTGGAGTCTTATGGAGGACTAGCTGTCAAAGGAGGAGTCAACAAAAGACTTGGCGTTCATACACTGTTATGCCCCATACACACGTGCAGATTATCTGCAGACTTTTGTCTGCATACTTACCAAAACCATATAATATGAGGTCAAACCTAAACACTTTCAATTTGTATGCAATCCGGCAGGCCCTTGCACTACATAGAAAAGGTAAGTCTGCAGACAAAAGTCTGCAGATAATCTGCACGTGTGTATGGGGCATTAGACCAACACATTTTTTTTTAGACTTTTTGATTTTTAGGTTCGTTTTGTCACATTTGTTTTTTTAATATTTTGTATATTTTAGCCTTGACAAAGCAAAATGAGATTTTTCTGCAGAAGTAAATGGGATACATAATTCAGGAGAACTATGAACTAGAAAAATATATATATTTAAACTAAGATTGGGCAGTTGGAGGGAGATGTCAGGGAATTCAGAAGGGATTGAGAGGAATTGTAATTTGATCTGCTTTTCTTAAAAATACATTTTATGTTAGGTTTTGTATGTGTTATGAGACCTAGTTTGTTCCTTATTCCTCATATCAGCACCTCCAGGATCCACATCTGGGTAAGCCATACGTGGCTTTAACAGTTACCAAAAGTGACTGTGATGTGAGATCACCACACAGGGACAGCAGAGCGGAAACCACTACACTGTTAATGGTCACAGGCCCAACTCTTCACTACAAATAGTGTGTGGATTGCTTGAGATAGCAGTGATATGTTTCCAGAACTCCAATGTAGGAAGGGACAGTTTTGTTTGTGGCTATATATCGCCAACAGGAGGGATATTGATGAGGAAAAGGGAAGCAGCCATTTTGTTTATCAAATATTTACTTATGATTATCGGGCATGGATTTGTGATTAAGCAGATATATTGGATATATATTGTGTGAGAAGTCGTATTGTATGGCAGCTGTTGTGTTCAGGAGCCATTTGCAGCTCCAGCTGTTAAGATTGCTATCTCTGCCTCTGTAGACCTGTTTAGCCAACAAGTTTTGGAAGTGATACATTTATGTTAAATGTCCATTTCGCATATCAAAGAATGTCATCAAAGACTGAGATGGAACTTCAAAGAAACTTTAGATAGCTAGGTGCCACCCATTGTAGTGTATAAAAAAGTGTATTACAAACCCTAGCCAGTTAGAGTAATGTTCATTAAGCCAACAGAATGTAATGCGATTGACTTGCTCTCCAAACATGTCTTTCTATCTACATGTTTGTCCAAATAAAACGGAATTTTTGTAAAATCTTACCTGTAAAATTCCTTTCTCTGAGTCCTCCGACAGTCGCCGCCTCTTCATATTCGTCACACATGGGGTATAAGACTTTGCTCCGAAGGAGTAGCTAGGCAACAGAATATGTTAACATTAAAGCTTTTAACATATCCCACCCTCAAGGGGTGGTCCCCTCAGTCAATACCCTCCTACTTCCTGCAACCATATCTCAGTTTTAGTGGAATAGCAGTAGAGTATACAACCAAACCCCAAAAGAGGGGCAGGGGCGGCGACTGTCGGAGGACTCAGAGAAAGGAATTTTACAGGTAAGATTTTACAAAAATTTCGTTTTCTCTTACGTCCTCCGACAGTCGCCGCCTCTTCATATTCGTCACACATGGGGACGTCCCAAAGCAGTGCAAACTTGAGGGGTGGGAAACTCATCCGCGCCGAAAGGCAACGCAGTCTCCGCATCAAAGAAAGGAACCTTACCAAAGGAAGGAACCCAGCTGGGCAACAGGAAAAACAGGTGCTCAACAGGAGCAACAACCCAGGAAAAGACAAATAACCAGGGGATAAAAAACTTATCCCAACAGCCAGTGGTCCCCACAAGGGACCCTAGGGAATCGCCGCACTAAGAACCTTGCGGCCAAAGGAAGCATCCGCCGATGCCTGAACATCTACCTTGTAGAATTTTGTGAAAGTGTGCACGGTCGACCAAGTCGCCGCCTTACACACCTGGGCTACAGAAGCCCCATGACGACAAGCCCAAGACGTACTCAGAGATCTAGTAGAGTGCGCCTTCACAGGCACAGGGGGAACCTTCCCCTGCAAAGCATAGGCCTGTTCAATGGTCTGCCTGATCCATTTGGCGATGGTAGAGGCCGACGCCGCCATGCCCTTCCGAGGACCCTCTGGAAGAACAAACAAGGAATCCGTCTTTCGAAAAGACTCAGTCGATTTAAGGTAAACCCTTATCGCCCGAACAACATCCAAAGAATGTAATCTCACCTCCTTTGGATGTGTAGGCTTCGCGCACAGTGAAGGCAAGACAATATCCTCATTAAGATGGAATTCCGAAACTCGTTTCGGAAGAAAAGAAGGATTAGGTCGCAAAACCACCTTATCCAAATGAACAACCAGATACGGAGACTTGCAGGACAAAGCTGCCAGCTCCGACACTCTGCGAGCCGAAGTGATCGCAACCAAAAAGGCGACCTTTTTGGACAACATAGACAACGAGATCTCCCTGATCTGTTCAAAAGGAGCACGTTGCAACACAGATAGAACGAGATTCAAGTCCCAAGGGGGCAGAGGATCCCTCCTAGGGGGAACCAGATGCCGCACACCCTGAACAAAAGTGCCAACCAAGGAGTTGGAGGCCACGGGACGTTGAAACAGAACGGCCAGCGCAGACACCTGACCCTTTATCGTAGCCAGCGCCAAACGCTGATCGACACCTGTTTGAAGGAAGGACAGCACTCGGGAAACCGAGTACGTGCGGGGAGAAAATCCCCTGGACTCACACCAAGCAAAATAGGCCTTCCAAGTACGGTAATAAACCTTCCCCTAGGAAGACTTCCTCGCGTTGATCAAGGTATGAACGACCTCTGGGGAGAGACCCTTCTCCCTCAGGATCTCGGTCTCAACAGCCAGGCCATCAAAGCCAGCGACTGTAAAGCAGGATGGTATATTGGACCTTGAGACAGGAGATCGTCTCGAAGGGGCAGACGCCACGGGGCGTCGACCGCCAGATTCACGAGGTCCGCGTACCAGGACCGGCGAGGCCAGTCCGGTGCCACAAGAATCACCGTGCTGCGTTCCGAGTGTAACCTGCGAAGGAACCTGGACAGCAACTGAATCGGTGGAAACGCGTACATCAGCCTGTACTGATGCCACGGGGCCACTAACGCGTCCGACGCGTCTGCCCGAGGGTCGCGCGTCCTTGCCACGAACCTTCTCACCTTGTTGTTGAGACGAGATGCGAACAGGTCCACATCTGGAAGACCCCACTTCGCGCACAACATCTGGAAGACAGTCGGGTGGAGAGACCATTCCCCCTGATCCAGGGTCTGGCGACTCAGATAGTCCGCCTGCCAGTTCTCCACCCCCGGAATGTGAACCGCCGTTATCGCCGGAACATGAGCCTCGGCCCAAGACAGAATGTCGGCCACTTCTCGAGCCGCTCGGGCACTCCTGGTGCCCCCTTGGTGGTTGATGTAGGCCACCGCCGTGGCATTGTCAGTCTGCACCCGAACCGGGCAACCCTGCAGCCAGTCCGTCCAGCGACGAAGACAGAGATTTATCGCACGCAATTCCAGAATGTTGATCGGAAGGGAGGACTCCCCCTCCGACCAAGTCCCCTGGGCGGACAGAACGCCCAGAACACCACCCCAGCCCGACAGGCTGGCATCTGTGGTGATTACCATCCACGAGATAGGACGAAACGACTTGCCCCCGGACACCATCGGGGACTGGAGCCACCACAGAAGGTCTCTTCTGGTGCGATGACTCAACGAGATTTGAAGATCCAGAGATTGAGGTCGCCGTTCCCACATGGACAGGATCTCCGCTTGGAGACCCCGCGTGTGAAACTGGGCGAAGGGAATCGCCTCGAAGGCCGAGACCATCAATCCCAGACATCTCATGCACGTCCGCAGAGACGAGTGCGGAACGTCCCTGAGGGACCTGACTTCCTCCTGAAGAGTTCTGAGTTTGTCTTCCGGCAGGAAGACCTTCGCCTGCACCGAGTCCAGAATCATTCCCAGGTAGGGAAGACGAACCGACGGACTCAGCGTCGACTTTGGAAAATTTATCATCCAACCAAACTCCTGCAGAGTTTGCATCGTGACAGACAGGTCCTCCTCCAGACCCTGGCTGGTCGCAGACCGAACCAGAATGTCATCCAGATACCCCAGGACAGAAATGCCCTGGGCCCTCAATGCCAGAACCGGTGCAAGCACCTTGGTGAAGACCCGCGGAGCCGAGGCGAGACCAAAAGGCAACGCCACGAACTGGTAGTGATCCTCCGCAATGGCAAATCGAAGGTACCTCTGGTGACCCTCGAAAATGGGGATGTGAAGATACGCATCCTTCAAATCGATGGAGGCCATGAATTCCCCCGGAACCAGGGCAGCCACCACCGATCGCAGGGATTCCATGCGGAACTTGCGAACCCGCACAGAGCGGTTCAGAGCCTTCAAGTCCAGAATTGGACGAACCTTGCCCTCCTTTCTGGGCACGGTGAACAGATTGGAATAAAACCCCCGAAATCTGTCCCGATGAGGCACCGGAACTACCACTCCCTGAGCCCTCAGGTCCCGCACCGCCAGGTGCAGGTCCCGTAAACGCTCTGGAGACAGTTGAAGATTTGAGGGAAAAAATCTGCTCTCCGGCCGAGAGAGAAACTCGATCTTGTAACCAGATCGAACGATCTCCTGAACCCATCTGTCCCGCACACGGGCCAACCAGGGCTGAAGAAAACCGAGCAAGCGTCCCCCCACCCCAAAACTTGGTGAGGGCGCCCCTTCAGGCCGCACTGTTATGGGCTGCGGATCCGGATTGACCGGACTTCTGTTTACCAGACCAGGGCTTCTTCTGAGAGCCTTGACCTTTGAACGGTTTGCCCTTGTAGTGCGACCGAAAGGCACGAAAGGACCCCTGAAGGGGCCGAAAATTAGCATGCTTCTTCCCAGAAGCCCCCTTAGCCTTGGGGAAATGGGGCAAGAGAGTGCTCTTACCTCCGGTGATCCCCTTAATCAACACATCCAGGGACTCCCCAAAAAGGCGAGACCCATCATAAGGCAGATTGGCTAAGGTATTACGTGAAGACTGGTCCACCGACCAACATTTCAACCAAACCAGGCGGCGAGACAACACCGCCACGCTGTGCACACGTGCAGCCAACGGAACTAGGTCCAGGTCCGCATCACACAGATACATGACACCCTGGTGGATTTGATCCACCATATCCAGGGTCGCCGGCGAGGCCGAATCGGCCACTAGGACGCGCCTAAGCATCTGCGTCCAACTTGCGATCGCCTGGGCCGCCATGAGAGAAGCAAACAGAGCCTTAAGCATAGAACCCGTAACAGAATAAGTATGACGGGCAAGAGACTCCAATCTCCTATCCGTGGTATCACGGAACACAGGGGAATCCTCTGCAGGAATCGCAGTGGATTTGTTTAAAACCGCAATTGCGTGATCCACTGGGGGAGGCACACACCACCTTTCATCAGTGGAAGGCGAGAAAGGATAACGCAGCTTGAACCTACTTGGTACAGCAAAAGGTTTGCGCAGATTGCGCCATTGTTCCTTAACAGCGCGCTGAAAATAATCATTGCAGGGAAAAACCTGCGGCGTCCTGCGTTTTCTCTGCGTCCCATAAGCCGCCAAGGCAGCGGGGGGACACACTTCATCCTGCAAACGCAGCGTTTGCTTTATGGAAGCAATCAATTCATCCATGATTGCAAGCTCTTCAGGCGAGCCAGGGGGAGAATTATCAACCCCTTCAACTTCAGCCTCCACCTCGGACCCCACTAGATCCAGGGAGGAGCGGGACCCCGATAAGGAGGCCCCCGCCATAACAGCCCCATCACCTTCACCCTCAGAATCAGAGGAAAGAGCAACTCTGGGTCTTTTAGTAGATTGAGCAGCCACCAGCATCTGCACCTGAGCAGCAAGGCCAGCCACAATAGTGGCTAAATCCCCGCCTGGGGGGGAAACAGCGGTCCCCTGGCTTTCCACCAAGGCGGTAGGAAATTTGCCCTCCTGAGAATCCATTGCCCCTATAACAAATGCCGGATAATAAAGGGTTAACTGCCCCTTTAATCAAGCGCGGCAAGCGCAGCCCACCGCACCACACACAAGCACAATGAGACCCCCACAGGGAATAATAAACTTAACACAGGCAATGGATAGCAAGAACAGAAGGATAAAACCTGAGGAGACCCTCGCCGCTGCTGCTGCCTCGATCGGTGTTCCTGGAGAAGAGGAAGTGATGCTGCCAGGGCGCTCTATGAAAGCCTATGGGAGGCTACAAGAAAATGGCCGCCATGCATGTAGAACATGCGGCCGGAGCGAGTGTAGGCAAAATGGCCGCCGAAACCGCCGCTCCACAGTACAGTAATGCACACATGTCATCCATGTATGAAAAAACATGTCAGATCGCCGCAGCGATCGCTGTATAATGCCCAAACATGCCACAAAACATGTCCCACAGCACACAGCTTCTCACACTGACAAGGCTGACACACACAGTGTCACACAGCTCCCCCCCCCCCCTTGCAGCCCACAGCATGCAGCCGAGAGATAGGGAGACAAACAGTGTGAATAGAGGCAGGTTACACAGTCCCAGACTGACACCCCCCCAGACAGACAGGTCCCCACATAAATACACTTACCTCACAGTGGCGTGGGGGACCCGCACAGGCGAACAAGCCGCTGCACATGAGGCAGGGAGAGTCGCATACAAGACGCACAGAATGGGGGTTAAGAAACCGCATAGCGTCCAGTGAGGTAGCCACCTCACCAATCATCCCTGCACCGAACAGGGATGGGTCGTTCACTGTGCCAGGAGCGTTACCTGGCTGAACGCTCGATGGCAGGCTGACCCACGACCTGCGACCAGGGGGATCAGCCCGAGACCCAGCCCGCATGATCCTCTTCATCCGAAGAACTAACTAACGCTGACAAAAAGAACAGCTAAGTAAAGGAAGAGAGAAAACTCAAACAAAAAATCAAAAAAGAAGAAAGTCTGGGGCAGAAAGCCCCAGCACAGAGAGAGCCAGCCACTCCTGACAAGCTAGACATTAAAACTGAGATATGGTTGCAGGAAGTAGGAGGGTATTGACTGAGGGGACCACCCCTTGAGGGTGGGATATGTTAAAAGCTTTAATGTTAACATATTCTGTTGCCTAGCTACTCCTTCGGAGCAAAGTCTAATACCCCATGTGTGACGAATATGAAGAGGCGGCGACTGTCGGAGGACGTAAGAGAAATATAATTTTCAATCTGGCTTCAACAGTCAAAATGTTATTGAAACCCGTGAGTTTTGGGATTACCCTTACAGACGCTTTAAAATTTTTTTTACCAGTTTAGAGTTAGAGTGTAGCTCTTTTTTTAAATTATTGCTCATGCTCTGGCGATCGCAGCGATACCTCACATGTGTGGGTTGAACAGC
Organism: Pelophylax lessonae; assembly: GCF_965119305.1. Classification (NCBI taxonomy): domain Eukaryota; kingdom Metazoa; phylum Chordata; class Amphibia; order Anura; family Ranidae; genus Pelophylax; species Pelophylax lessonae. Next base: position 224,159,424 of record NC_138776.1, read on the forward strand.
GATTTCATTCGCGGCTCGACTTCCGTGTACGTTTTCTTTCGCGCGCGAGCTAACGGTGACGGGGGCGGCTAAAATTTATTATTTTTTTTTCCTATTTACGTTATTTTTTTTTTAAAACTTTATTACAGGTTTAAAAAAAAAAAAAAAAAAAAATCGGATTTTTGTAAGATCTTACCGTAAAATCCTCTTCTCTTAAGCTCATTGACAGACGTAGTCTTCTTGATTCACAAGAACTGGGTTATGTTGTCTCCGCAGGAGCAGGACTAGGCAGAAAGAAAAAACGTTCTGGCTCCACCTTAGGGGCAGTCCCTGAGGGTATATCCTCCCTCTCTCTGCTACAAGGCATCAGTTCTGTCACAAAGCAGCAACAGAGAATTTAACCCAACCCAACTCAATGATAGAGGGGCGGGTACTACGTCTGTCAATGAGCTTAAGAGAAAAGGATTTTACGGTAAGATCTTACAAAAATCCGATTTTCTCTGTCGCTCATTGACAGACGTAGTCTTCTTGATTCACAAGAACTGGGACATCCAGAAGCAGTGCCACAAATGAGGGGTGGGATTGACCGAAATCAAAATCCAATCTAGAAGGCCCAACCGGTGCCAAACTAGAAGTTTTAAAGGCTCATTATAAACAAAGAATGAGACTCAAATGAAAATTTCCAACGGAAAAAAACCCTCGAGGCAGACCACTGGTCTCCTCAAATGGTGGCCTGCAAAACCTTGCGGCCAAACGAGGCATCAGATGATGCCATTACATCAACTTTATAATGTTTTGTAAAGGTATGCACCGACGACCAGGTAGCCGCCTTGCACACCTGGACCACTGACGCCTGATGGCGAAAGGCCCATGACGCACTAAGTGCTCGAGTGGAGTGTGCCTTAACAGGGAACGGGGGCTCCCGACCCTTAATAGAATAAGCCTGTACCACCGTCTGTCTGATCCATTTGGAAATAGTCGCGGCAGATGCAGGCAACCCCTTTTTGGGTCCATCCGGAATCACAAAAAGTGAATCCGTCTTGCGAAACGAGTCTGTCGTTTTCAAGTATACCCTGATCGCCCAGACCACATCCAAGGAGTGCAAAGCAAACTCCCGAGGATGACTGGGCTTAGGACACAGGGAAGGTAATACAATTTCTTCATTCAGATGAAATTCTGAAACCACTTTTGGTAGAAAGGATGGATTCGGACGAAGAACCACCTTATCTCTATGAACCACCAGATATGGGGAACGACAAGATAATGCGGCCAGTTCTGACACCCTGTGTGCAGAAGTGATAGCCACCAAGAAGGCCACCTTCTGGGACAACGTAGGTAGAGGAATCTCCCTAATCTCTTCAAAGGGAGGTTTCTGAAGAACCGACAATACTAAATTAAGATCCCAGGGTGGTAACGGCGCGCGCACTGGCGGAGCCAGATGTCGCACCCCCTGGATGAAATTCCGCACCAAGGAATGAGTAGCCAAAGGCTTCTGAAAGAAGATAGCTAATGCTGAGACCTGACCCTTGATAGTGCTCAAGGCCAGTTTCTGCTCAACCCCTTGTTGCAGAAAAGCGAATATTCGACTAACCGAATAAGACCGTGGACGGAACCCCAGAGGTTCACACCATGCAATGTAGGACTTCCATGTACGATGATAAATCTTTCTGGAAGTCGCTTTCCTTGCTTTAACTAGAGTAGGAATAACTGAAGCTGACAATCCCTTGTCCTTCAGCACCTGGGTCTCAATAGCCAGGCCGTTAAAGCCAGCGATCGTAAAGCAGGATGGAAGATCGGTCCCTGAGACAGTAGGTCCTCCCTGAGAGGAAGTCTCCACGGGACGTCCGCCACCAGTCTGACCACGTCGGCGTACCAAGCTCGGCGAGGCCAGTCCGGAGCTACCAGGATTACTGGAATTCCTTCCTCCTCTATCCTGCGAAGAAGTCTTGGCAGTAACCCGAGAGGAGGGAAGGCATACATTAGCTGGTATTGCCCCCACGGGGCGATCAGTGCGTCTGCGGTCTCTGCTAGAGGATCGCGGGAGCGAGCCACGAATCTCTGTACTTTCCTGTTGAATCGTGATGCCAACAGATCCACATCCGGGGTGCCCCACCGTAGGATGGAGGGACCATTCCCCCTGATCCAGAGTCTGACGGCTGAGATAATCTGCCTGCCAATTCTCCACCCCCGGAATGAACACCGCAGAGATAGCTGGAACAAATCGTTCCGCCCAGCGAAGAATGCAAGCCACTTCTTTGGCCGCTCGGACACTCTTGGTGCCCCCCTGGTGATTAACATAAGCCACGGCCGTGGCGTTGTCCGACTGGATCCGAACCGGGCTGCCCTGGAGCTGCTCGGTCCAGTGAATCAGACAAAGTCTGATCGCTCTCAGTTCCAATACATTTATCGGCAACCTGGATTCTTCCAGGGACCAAAGTCCCTGGACAGATAACTGACTGAGAATTCCTCCCCATCCGGATAGACTGGCATCCGTGGTCACTATCGTCCAATATATTGGCAGAAATGACTTTCCCTGGCTGAGCATCGGAGACCGAAGCCACCAGACCAGAGACTTTCTGGTCTGTTTGCTCAATCGGATCCGATTGTCCAGGGATTCCGGATTCCGATTCCATCTGAGAAGAATCTCTTGCTGAAGAATTCGGGTATGGGACTGGGCAAATGGGACTGCTTCGAAGGAAGCCACCATCAACCCCAGAACCCTCATGCAAGTTCGAAGAGAAGACCAGCTGTTGGATAGTAACAACTGGATTGCTGATTGAATCTTCCGGAAGGAAAACTCTTGACCTGACTGTGTCTAGAATTAGACCCAGATATTCGAGCCTCTGGGTGTTAACCAGAAATGACTTTTGCTGGTTCACCAGCCACCTGAATTCCTGTAAAGAAATTATAGTAATTTCTATGTTTTGTAGCAGGGTCTGAGGAGACTCTGCATGGAGCAGGAGATCGTCTAGGTAACCTAGAATCGATATGCCTCTTTGGCGCAGTAGTGCCAACATTGGGGCCAACACCTTCGTGAAGACCCGAGGAGCCGTGGCGAGACCGAAAGGTAACGCCACAAACTGATAGTGGTTCTCTTCTACGGAAAAGCGTAGAAACCGCTGATGTCCTGCGAAAATGGGAATGTGAAGATAGGCGTCCTTGATGTCTATGGACGCTAGGACATCCCCTGGATGCAGGAAGGCTGCTACTGTGCGAATGGATTCCATCTTGAATTTCCTTATGTTGAGAAAGGAATTGAGTGCCCTTACGTCCAGAATTGGACGCACTTTGCCGTCTTTCCTGGGTATTGTAAATAGGTTTGAATAAAACCCTTGAAAACGTTCTGTCCAAGGGACGTGGACTACCACTCCTTGTTGTAGTAAATCCGTGACTGCTCTCCGCAGATCTTCTAGACGATCCGGGGATAGTCGGATATTGGAAGGGAAGAATCGCGCCGGTGGGAGATCGAAACTCGATCTTGTACCCTGACCTTATGACTTCGCAAACCCACTTGTCCGGGATTGTGGAAAGCCATGGATCCGGGAACCGGCGAAGACGTCCCCCCACCCCAATTATGGGTGGGGGCGCACCTTCAGGCTTTGGACGATTTATCTTCAGGTCTGGAGGGGGCGGGCTTTTGCTTGCCCGACCAACGTTCCCTGAAGCCTCCTGAAGGAGCTTTGGAGGACTTAATTTTTTCACCCGCGGGACGAAAAAACTTTTTGTGAGCAGAGAAAGAAGGCCCTCGTTTTTGACGAGTTCCTTTACCCTTAACATTTTGCGGTAAAAAGGTGCTCTTTCCACCCGTGAGATCCTTAATGATCTCATCTAAGTTAACTCCAAATAGACGCTCTCCTAAAAAGGGGATATTAGCCAATGCTTTTTTGGAACCTTGGTCGGCTAACCAACCTTTTAGCCACAGTGTACGCCTGAGAACCACTGCGGAGACTGATGCTCGCGCCAATAATGGAGTGGCGTCTAACGCCGCATCACACACAAACTGTAACCCCTGTATCATTTGTTCCAACAAATCTGATACCGCCTGAGGGACCTCTTCTAAGTCCCGGCGTAACCACTTGGTCCATTCAGTTACAGTCTGCGAAACCAGACCAATAGCAATTATTGGTCTGAAAGCTGATCCAATCAAGGAAAACCTGGTGCGAGACATAGCTTCTATCTTGCGATCCACTGGATCTTTAAAAGACGGAGCGTCTTCTAAAGGAATAACCGTGGCTTTATTCAATCTAGCAATTGGTGAATCCACCACAGGTGGTTCTGTCCATTTCTTAATGAGGGTTTCCTCAAACGGATAACGCCTGTTAATGCGTTTAGAAATAGCAGAGGTGCGTTTTGGCAGACTCCATTCTTCTTTGATTGGATTGCCAAAACATTTGGGCAATGGAAAAACCTTCGCCACTTTGATGCGTTTTTTAGTCCCAAAAGGGATTTCAGTTTCAGCTATTTCCGACGGAATACCCTGTAATCTTAAGGTTTCTTGAACAGATACAATGAGTGCGTTTACCAACGCTTCCTCTCGGGCTATGGCTGATGCTGAAACATCCTCCTCACTGTCTGAAGAGACAGTACCTGAGACACCAATCCCAGATGAAGTACCTGCAACTGCAGAAATAGGCTCAGATTCTGAATCCGAAGTTTCAGATAAGGGGTTAGGCGGGGGTCGCTTTCTTGCGCCCTGTCCCTGACAAGCCACTTCCACCCGGGACACAAAAGTTTCCATAATAGCTGACAATGATTCAACCGTCAGTGGGGTGCTGGAGGATCCTGCAGACACCTCGAGGGGATCCGGTGGAGATACATGAGTGGCAGGGTCCATGTTAATTCAGGACACCTCTGCCAGAAAACACAAAAAAAAAAAACTTTTTTTTTTTTTTTAAAATAAAAAAATACCTCTTTTTTTTTTTATGTGTCTCCCCCTAGCGCAATAGCGCCCCTCAGAGTACCTGCTTCTCGATCCCACACAGAGAGAGAGAGAGACCCCCAAGGCTCACCACCCGATGCAGAGAAGTTTCCAACCAACTGCAGTCAGCGTCTGTCTTTTACAGACTGGAAAGAGCTGTGTTAATTTTCCCGGGTAGAAGGACGTGGCTCCGCCCCCTGTGTACGCCTTCCGGCGTTCCCAGCTCTCCACGAGGTAGCTGGGCTCATCAAACATGGCCGCCCCCATACAGGAGACAATAGACTCCAAAAACATGGCGGCCGGCGTGACCTGAGGACATTCATGCACCCGGTCTACGGCAAAATGGCGGCGGACCGCCAAAATCGTTTTTCCCAGCACATCCACCTGCATCTCTGCTAAGTGGCGGTTTATCGATCTGCAGGAGGTACACTACAATTAAGGTAGGATTATACCTCCTATGTCTGCTGTAATACTACAGTCTGCTGGGTAGAGTGTTAGCTCTCAAACCAAGTCCACTTCCCACCAAACACATACTGTATTTACAAGGGGGACTTTTAGTGTCAGATATATACTGACCATGTATGGAGGGGCCCATAATTCATACTGCCTCTTAATGAGGAAAAAAGGGAACGTTTACTCACCATACCGAACCGACAGGCACCCTCTCTTCACAATACCCTCTCCACCGGGGTGGGGGGTTGTGGACCACTCCGGACGCCTCGACTCTCTGGTTCCTGCCGTCCAAGCGAGACTTTTAACTCGCAAGGTCAGTCCCTCCAATGGGACTCCGTCGCGGCCGACCCAGCGCGGAGCTCTGGTCTGCACGCGCTCGTAGGCAGAAACCGGGGTGACCACTGGATCTCAACATCCAGCCCGTCGCCGGCCCCGCATACTTACTTGATTGTGTCGCGGCCGACCAAGCGCAATGCAATGGTCTGCGCGCTCGTAGGCCGGCTGGGGTGACCACTAGTGTCGCCCAGTCCGGCGTATTTGCTTGAAGATCTCACAGGAAAAAAACACTGGAGATAAACTACCTAAAAAATATTTTTTCTAAAGAAAAAATCTTGCCAGGACCAAAAAGATCCCAGCAAGGAACTTAGGTCCTTACTCCTGACTAGACAGAAAAAAAACTGATGCCTTGTAGCAGAGAGAGGGAGGATATACCCTCAGGGACTGCCCCTAAGGTGGAGCCAGAACGTTTTTTCTTTCTGCCTAGTCCTGCTCCTGCGGAGACAACATAACCCAGTTCTTGTGAATCAAGAAGACTATGTCTGTCAATGAGCGACAGAGAAAATCTGATCACTTATTGCTATCACAAGCAATGTAAACATCCCTTTTGCCACCAATATGCAGTGACAGGTACTCTTTATGGAGGGATCGAGGGTCTAAAAGACCCTAGACCCCTCCACTGCACTTCCATGTATTCAAAACGCTGCAAACGGCATTTTTGAATACAGTCGTTTTTTAAATCTACCGCCTTTTGCAGCAGAGTAACCCGGAAGTGACGTCATGGACGCCGCCTCCGGGTTATGTCATCGGAGACCCGATCAGATTGGCTTAGATTGGGACTCCATCCAGCCGGCGGACGCGCCGGCTGGGTGCTCGGGTCTCCCGGTGGGACGGGAGGCCCGGGCAAAGTCACGGAAGGCGGCGGGAGGGGGACGTCCCCTCCCGCTCACCCGGGTAACGATCGAGCGGCTCCCGAGCCGCATCGGCCATCACCGACGGAAAGCCGACCGTCGGCTCTAAACCACGGTACCGGGATGGTGCCTCTAGCTAGAGGCATCATCCCAGTATAACCCCGCAAAGTTTGCCGACGTAGCCCTACATCACTTTGCGGTAAGTGGTTAAAAGGGACAATAAACGATATTCCCTATTCTCCCAAAAAAAAAAAAAAAAAAAAAAAAAAAAAAAAGAATCCACACGCATCCACCACTTAACCACTTGGCACTTTCACCCCCTTCCTGCCCAGGCCACTTTTCAGCGCTGCCACACGTTGGACAAATTGCACATTCAACACTGTACACATTTTTTATATTTTTTTTAGACCGACAGAGCTTTCTTTTGGTGGTATTTAGTCACCGCCTGTGTTTAATTTTTTGCTAAACAAAAAAAGACCAAAAAGTTTGCGAAAAAACTGTTATAACATTTTGTAAATAAGGAATTCATTTTTCTCCTTCACTGATGGGCACCGATAGGCTGCACTGCTGGGGCTGCACTGATCATCAGGTAGATGTCCCCTGTGTGGATTGTCACTTACCATCTCTCCTCACATGGGGTCAGCGTGAGGAGAGGACTTCTCTTTAGCGCAGACATAATATAAATACCATTGGTAATTAAATTAACCACTTGCCAACCCGTCACAGTACATATAATGTGACAGGGTGGCAGCGACAGGTGTACGTCGCTGCCTGTTTTTGGTGTATGCCCCTGTTCTATCCATTTTTTAAAATTATTTGGGGGAAAAAGTCATTTTCGGTTTTCGGCCAAGGGCATCCTGCATTTTCGGTTTCGGCCCAGAATTTTCATTTCGGTGCATCCCTAATTTTAGCCATATCATGCGCCGAAGGATCATTGCAGTCCTGGACAGCCCAGAGACTAAAGAAGCCGCATCCATAGAGGCATCACAGACGAACTGCAACCCCTGGAGCAACTAGTCTGCCAGCTTCGCAAAGGCAGGAGGTATCTGTTCCCCCTCCAGATCCTGGCGCAAAAGCTTTGCCCACTGGGGAAAGTCAAGGACACCATACTATGGTGAACAGCGGCCTAAGGACCGAACTGGCCACAGTAAACATGTGGCGGACCAAAGTCTTGGCTCTCCTGTCAAAAAGGATCTTTTAAAACTGGAGACTCGTCCACCGGAATTAGGGTGGATTTATTCCGCCTAAAGACCTGACCCACATACACAATAGAAACTCCTTAAGGGAAACCATCTATTGAAATGCTTAGGCATCGCCATATTGCGTTGAGAATAACTCCACTGACTTGCAACCATTTTGTCACAGTAGGCGGGAAAAAGGAAATACCTTCGCCGCTTTAGAGAATATGCGTGCCGCAAGTGGACCAGCGCCTCTGACGTTGCAGCAGCTGCATCCCCCATGTTTAAAGTTTCTTGCACTGATACAATCAGTGCATCCACCAGCGCCTTTGCATGCGTATGTGCAGTAAAAATGTACTCATCCTCACTGTCAGAGCACCCGAAGTGCATCAACTCAGACCCAGTAGAGTCGTTATATGCTAAGCTCATCCTGTTATGAGAACATAACAAGCAGGGGAGGTCGCCGACCACAGTCCCGCATGGAGACGCCTGCTAAAGGTCCACAAAAGGACCACTTATTAGACCTAAGGGTCGCCCTCCATAGAGAACATAGCCCCCTAGAGGGAGGAGAGGGGGCCCGCCGTGACTCAGACCCACAGGCAGAGTACCCTCACCCACACAATAATGGCTGCTTTAATTTGCTAAAAAATGCAGCGCCCCCAGTTCAAGGAGGGTGTCAGGCAGACCATATGCCCCCCCCTCGAGGGGAGAAGGCGGACGCTCGTCGGATGCTTTATAAACCCAGTCAGCAGCTCGAACAGCCTGTCCAACAGCTCGGATAGCCAGCCGCGAGTAGGCTGCAAAGCCGAGGCCTAAGTTCGGGGCCCGATCCGGCAGCGCGAGTAGGCCACAAAGCCGCGGTCTAAATTTTCGACCCGATTTGGCTATGTGAGGCGCAGACCCGCGTATGATTAAACAACCGCTCCCCCAGCGCAATAACCACCGCAGGGAGCCCAAAAGGACATCCCTGCCCCAGGGGGCCGGGACCCCACTCAAAGACCTCAGTGTGTGATCCGGTCAGCAACAATCACATCCACCCCTCCCCTTACTGGAGCAAGTGGCAAAGTCAGCACCCACCTCACCCAGGGAGGGGGAGGTGGGGGTAGGTTGGTGCCAAAAGGCCGCCATGGCTGTTAGAGGGGCTGGGGGGAATAGAAGGGAACCCGTGGGTCCGACCATCCCAGGGAGGGGCCCACGTCCACCCCGAGGGACCACAATGTGAGAGGGGGGACACTATTTACCACACCATGGAATTGGGTGGGCACCACTCTGGGCAGACCACCTCCCAATCTTGGAATATGAGGTGCGGCGGACCAGAGATACGTTGCGACTCAGGTCTTGACCAGGGTCGTAACCAGGGCTATGCGTCCTCGCTTGGCGTTTAACTTGCCAGCCAGTCCCTGTCAAGTAGGACTATATAGCGGCCGACCTAGGGTAGAGCTGAGACCTGCGCGCACTCGCAGGCCAGACTGGGAAGAACGTAAAAATCTAGGATATCCAGTCCGTCCCCGAGTTCGGCAGTTGATTGTAGTTCTCACAGGAGCAGAATTGGTTGTAGTTCTTTTCTAACCAAAGACACAACAAAACTCCTAGTTCACTCCCTGGTCATCTCGCGCCTCGACTACTGCAATTCCCTTCTAGTTGGCATACCTCAAAACAGGCTATCCCCCCTTCAATCCATCATGAATGCTGCCGCCAGACTCATCCACCTTACCAATCGCTCAGTGTCCGCTGCTCCTCTCTGTCAAGCCCTCCACTGGCTTCCACTCACCCAACGAATTAAATTCAAAATACTTACAACATCTTACAAAGCAATCCACAGCTTAGCCCCAAGCTACATCACCAGCCTCGTCTCAAAATACCAACCTAATCGCTCTCTTCGTTCCTCTCAAAACCTCCTGCTCTCTAACCCCCTCATCACCTCCTCCCATGCTCGCCTCCAGGACTTTTCCAGAGCCTCTCCAATCCTATGGAACTCCTTACCCTTATCTGTGCGATTATCTTCCAATCTATTAGCTTTTAGGCGATCTCTGAAAACCCTCCTTTTCAAAGAAGCCTATACTACCAACCCCTAACAAATGTACCTCCATTTTCTCCATCAACCCATTCCCCACGGTTATTGCCTTTTGTTTCACTTGACCCTCCCTTCTAGATTGTAAGCTCTAACTAGCAGGCCCTTCTAGATTGTAAGCTCTAACGAGCAGGGCCTAATAATAATAATAATAATAATAATAATAGTTCTCACAGGAACAGAAAATAATAAAATAAAAATAAAAAAATTCAGTTTAAAAAGGAAAAAATGCCAGGACCAGAGATCCCAGCAAGGAACTAGGTCCTCACTCCTGACTAGGCAGAAAAAACTGAAGATCTAGAGCAGAAAGTGGCAGTATACCCCCTGGGACTGCCCTAAGGGTGTAGTCAAACTCTTTGAATATAAATAAATCCGTGCTAAGGCTATCAGAGGATTTAGAAAGGTATGTGCACAGATCAGCTGCAGCCTACCTTAAACTATAGCCAAAGACTATATAAGTATTTATATGAAAATGAAGGTAATGGCGCTGCTTAATCTATAAGGTGCAAAAAATCAATAAGATGTAAATGGGTGTACTGTATATCATACACAGATATGATTGAGGAATAAAAAATATATAAATTATGTGCAATATAAATATGGATATAAACATCAATAGTTGGGGTGAAATATGTGAAATAGCCACCAGGGGGCGTAATATAAAGTGCAAGGTGCTACTAGATGAATAAATATATATATACCCAGCAGTAGATATATAACAATCTGAATAAATAAATAAATAATCAACAGGAAATGTAATTCAGTGTAAACAACCCTGAATGAATAAAAAATGTGAAAGTGCTAAATAAATATGACTAGTGAACACAGAATAATAAATAAATAGGTTAATAAATATAAAAAAGTTGTGATAGGTGAAAAAAATAGTGCTTAGTAGATCCAATGTGTGAATAATAAATAGATGTGCGGGAAACTCTATAACAAAGTGCAGCAGGAGGTAGTGTTCAGTCAGTTCATAAAGATAAGTCCATACAATGTTGGATGTGCCCAAAGAGGTGTGTGAGCAATATCTTACGGTGACCCCCCACCCCCTGCACCTCTGAAGACGTCATACGCTCTGGCGAAACGCGCGTCAGGTGGAACGCACGCCGTCAATCCGAAAGTCGGGCTTGAAACGCAAACTGCTCTCCACGCTATAGGCAGATACCGGAGGACAGCTAGTACTTTATAAAAGTCATTTTATCCATGTTTGCTTACTTCGCCTAATAAACAATACTTTTTAACGGTATTGCACCATCTGGAGCCTTCTTTCCTCCCTCTCCTTATTCATATTGGAGGACCTCGGGAACTCGATCCACATTTGGGGAATAACCGGTCTAGAGGGACCTGAGCCCAGCAGTCAGCCTACCCTTGACCTGGATGGTCACAAAGCAATACTGGCCTCATTGTCATATGACATTTGAGACCCATCGCATCTGGTGAGTTTTCATCCAACTTCCCCTCTGAGAGTCACCTGTGTGATTGGATCTCCTGGATCACTGGAGGATTTAGCCTCAAGCACTCGCACTTTTTTCTTGGCACAATTTTCTCCTTGGACTTTTAATATACAGTCACTATTTGCACATTTTGTGGACTTCACTTTGCACTATGTTTTTTATATATTCCTAATATTATATGGTCTTATTGTGCATTTAAGGGCATTTATTTTATCCTAAGGTTTTAGATATTTTATCCTATGGTTTTAGATTCACATATTTGCATTTACTAGCAAGCGCTATATTATCCCCTCTAGCTGGGGGTTTTCCATTTATATCTACTATATCTATAGCAGCTGCTTTGTTATTTATACCACTACACAATACCTTAGGCACTCCTAGGCGCGAGGCATATTCTCTGAATATACATTTATCATTTAAGCTATGTGTGTGTCATTGATTCCTCACATGCTGCTGTTTTGTATGTGGTATTATGCCAAGATCAATAATGCTCACCCCCCAGGACTTCTCCAGAGCCTCTCCCATCCTCTAGAACTCTACCTCAATTTATACAGCTATCTCCTACTCTGAATACCTTTAAGCGATCCCTGACAACTCATATCTTTAGGGAAGCCTATCCTGCCTCCACCTAACTGAACTTTTAACCCTTTCACTGCCAAACGCTAACAATGCAGTGGCTGTATGGACACAGCCACTATTACCAACTTGCCATACATGTGGGTGCATGTCACTGAACTCACACTGACTGCAATTGGGGCCATGCACCTATACCTCCAAAGATGTCCGATCTGTCCTTGCAGCTACTGCGTGTCCCAACTGACACAAACAGAAACTTCCTACACAGGAATGCCCAGAATACCTGCGCATCCCTGTGCAGGTAAACACGACCCTCCATGGGCATTCACTTTAGAATACCCATGCAAACGCGGCCCTAATAGGAATTTAGCAGGTATGTTGTAGGTTATGCCGTGCCATGTTTGTGTGCAAATAGAGATTTTATAAAAATTTGTGCAAATATTGCATGACTTTAAATAAAAAAAAAAATCTGTAGAACCTTCTTTTTATTTTACTGGTCACGTGCTTTGAAAATATATGGGTTGGGTCGGGAGGGGTTGTCTTTTACAAACTCTGAAAGCTGTAAGTAAAAAATTATAAGCTCCAGATTTTTAGAGAAAATGTTTGCGCACCAATCGATTTTCACCCTTTTGCAAAAAATGTACAAACGTTTTTTTATTAACTCAACACAGGTTAAGCTTTTATATTTAGTAAGAATTTAGCAGCAATTTTGTAAACTGTGCTGTGTTTAAATCTGCTAATAATGATTTTAGTGTATTTTTAGCGAAAATAACGGAATTTTTGTAAAATCTTACCTGTAAAATTCCTTTCTCTGAGTCCTCCGACAGTCGCCGCCTCTTCATATTCGTCACATATGGGGTATTAGACTTTGCTCCGAAGGAGTAGCTAGGCAACAGAATATGTTAACATTAAAGCTTTTAACATATCCCACCCTCAAGGGGTGGTCCCCTCAGTCAATACCTTCCTACTTCCTGCAACCATATCTCAGTTTTAGTGGAATAGCAGTAGAGTATACAACCAAACCCCAAAAGAGGGGCGGGGGCGGCGACTGTCGGAGGACTCAGAGAAAGGAATTTTACAGGTAAGATTTTACAAAAATTCCGTTTTCTCTTACGTCCTCCGACAGTCGCCGCCTCTTCATATTCGTCACATATGGGGACGTCCCAAAGCAGTGCAAACATGAGGGGTGGGAAACGCATCCGCGCCGAAAGGCAACGCAGTCTCCGCATTAAAGAAAGGAACCTTACCAAAGGAAGGAAACCAGCTGGGCAACAGAAAAAAACAAGTGCTCAACAGGAGCAACAACCCAGGAAAAGACAAAAAAACCAGGGGATACAAAACTTATCCCAACAGCCAGAGGTCCCCAACAAGGGACCCTAGGGAATTGCCGCACTAAGAACCTTGCGGCCAAAGGAAGCATCCGCAGATGCCTGAACATCTACTTTGTAGAATTTTGTGAACGTGTGTACGGTCGACCAGGTCGCCGCCTTACACACCTGGGCTACAGAAGCCCCATGACGACAGGCCCAAGACGTACTCAAAGATCTAGTAGAGTGCGCCTTCACAGGCACAGGGGGAACCTTCCCCTGCAAAGCATAGGCCTGTTCAATGGTCTGCCTGATCCATTTGGCGATGGTAGAGGCCGAAGCCGCCATGCCCTTCCGAGGACCCTCTGGAAGAACAAACAAGGAGTCCGTCTTTCAAAAAGACTCAGTCGATTTAAGGTAAACCCTTATCGCCCGAACAACATCCAGAGAATGCAATCTCACCTCCTTTGGATGTTTAGGCTTCGCGCACAGCGAAGGTAAGACAATATCCTCATTAAGATGGAATTCCGAAACTCGTTTCGGAAGAAAAGAAGGATTAGGTCGCAAAACCACCTTATCCAAATGAACAACCAGATACGGAGACTTGCAGGACAAAGCTGCCAGCTCCGACACTCTGCGAGCCAAAGTGATCGCCACCAAAAAGGCGACCTTTTTGGACAACATAGACAACGAGATCTCCCTGATCTGTTCAAAAGGAGCACGTTGCAACACAGACAGAACGAGATTCAAGTCCCAAGGGGGCAAAGGATCCCTCCTAGGAGGAACCAGATGCCGCACACCCTGAACAAAAGTGCCAACCAAGGAGTTGGAAGCCACGGGACGTTGAAACAAAACGGCCAGCGCAGACACCTGACCCTTTATCGTAGCCAGCGCCAAACGCTGATCAACACCCGTTTGAAGGAAAGACAGCACACGGGAAACCGAGTACGTGCGAGGTGAAAACCCCCTGGACTCACACCAGGCAAAATAGGCCTTCCAAGTACGGTAATAAACCTTCCCCGAGGAAGACTTCCTCGCGTTGATCAAAGTATGAACGACCTCTGGAGAGAGACCCCTCTCCTTCAGGACCTCGGTCTCAACAGCCAGGCCGTCAAAGCCAGCGACTGTAAAGCAGGATGGTATATCGGTCCTTGAGACAGTAGATCGTCTCGAAGAGGCAGACGCCACGGGGCGTCGACCGCCAGATTCACGAGGTCTGCGTACCAGGACCGGCGAGGCCAGTCCGGTGCCACAAGAATCACCGTGCTGCGTTCCGAGTGTAACCTGCGAAGGAACCTGGACAGCAACTGAATCGGTGGAAACGCGTACATCAGCCTGTACTGATGCCACGGGGCCACTAACGCGTCCGACGCGTCTGCCCGAGGGTCGCGCGTCCTTGCCACAAACCTTTTCACCTTGTTGTTGAGACGAGACGCGAACAGATCCACATCTGGAAGACCCCACTTCGCGCACAACATCTGGAAGACAGCCGGGTGGAGAGACCATTCCCCCTGATCCAGGGTCTGGCGACTCAGATAGTCCGCCTGCCAGTTCTCCACCCCCGGAATGTGAACCGCCGTTATCGCCGGGACATGAGTCTCGGCCCAAGACAGAATGTCGGCCACTTCTCGAGCCGCTCGGGCATTCCTGGTGCCCCCTTGGTGGTTGATGTAGGCCACCGCCGTGGCATTGTCCGTCTGCACCCGAACCGGGCAGCCCTGCAGCCGGTCCGTCCAGCGATGAAGACAGAGACTTATCGCACGCAATTCCAGAATGTTGATCGGAAGGGAAGACTCCCCCTCCGACCAAGTTCCCTGGGCGGATAGAACGCCCAGAACACCACCCCAGCCCGACAGGCTGGCATTCGTGGTGATCACCGTCCACGAGACAGGACGAAACGACTTGCCCCCGGACACCATCGGGGACTGGAGCCACCACAGAAGGTTTCTTCTGGTGCGATGACTCAACGAGATTTGAAGATCCAGAGATTGAGGTCGCCCGTCCCACCTGGACAGGATCTCCGCTTGGAGACCCCGCGTGTGAAACTGGGCGAAGGGAATCGCCTCGAAGGCCGAGACCATCAATCCCAGACATCTCATGCACGTCCGCAGAGACGAGTGCGGAACGTCCCTGAGGGACCTGACTTCCTCCTGAAGAGTTCTAAGTTTGTCTTCCGGGAGGAAGACCTTCGCCTGCACCGAGTCCAGAATCATTCCCAGGTAGGGAAGACGAACCGACGGACTCAGTGTCGACTTTGGAAAATTTATCGTCCAACCAAACTCCTGCAGAGTTTGCATCGTGACAGACAGGTCCTTCTCCAGACCCTGGCTGGTCGCAGACCGAACCAGAATGTCGTCCAGATACCCCAGGACAGAAATGCCCTGGGCCCTCAATAATGCCAGAACCGGTGCAAGCACCTTGGTGAAGACCCGCGGAGCCGAGGCGAGACCAAAAGGCAACGCCACGAACTGGTAGTGATCCTCCGCAATGGCAAATCGAAGGAACCTCTGGTGACCCTCGAAAATGGGGATGTGAAGATACGCATCCTTCAAATCGATGGAGGCCATGAATTCCCCCGGAACCAGGGCAGCCACCACCGAACGCAGGGATTCCATGCTGAACTTGCGAACCCGCACAGAGCGGTTCAGAGCGTTCAAGTCCAGAATTGGACGAACCTTGCCCTCCTTTCTGGGCACGGTGAACAGATTGGAATAAAACCCCCGAAATCTGTCCCGATGAGGCACCGGAACCACCACTCCCTGAGCCCTCAGGTCCCGCACTGCTAGGTGCAGGTCCCGCAAACGCTCTGGAGACAGTTGAAGATTTGAGGGAAAAAATCTGCTCTCCGGCCGAGAGAGAAACTCGATCTTGTAACCAGATCGAACGATCTCCTGAACCCATCTGTCCCGCACACTGGCCAACCAGGGTTGAAGAAAACCGAGCAAGCGTCCCCCCACCCCAAAACTGGGTGAGGGCGCCCCTTCAGGCCGAACTGTTATGGGCTGCAGGGCCGGATTGGCCGGACTTCTGTTTCCCAGACCAGGGCTTCTTCTGAGAGCCTTGACCTTTGAACGGCTTGCCCTTGTAGTGCGGCCGAAAGGCACGAAAGGACCCCTGAGGGGGCCGAAAATTAGCATGCTTCTTCCCAGAAGCCCCCTTAGCCTTGGGGAAATGGGGCAAGAGAGTGCTCTTACCCCCGGTGATCCCCTTAATCAACACATCCAAGGACTCCCCAAAAAGGCGAGACCCATCATAAGGCAGATTGGCTAAGGTCTTACGTGAAGATTGGTCCACCGACCAACATTTTAACCAAACCAGGCGGCGAGACAACACCGCCACGCTGTGCACACGTGCAGCCAATGGAACCAGGTCCAGGTCCGCATCACACAGATACATGACACCCTGGTGGATTTGATCCACCATATCCAGGGTCGCCGGCGAGGCCGAGTCGGCCACTAGGACGCGCCTAAGCATCTGCGTCCAACTTGCGATCGCCTGGGCCGCCATGAGAGAAGCAAACAGAGCTTTAAGCATAGAACCCGTAACAGAATAAGTATGACGGGCAAGAGACTCCAATCTATCCGTGGCATCACGGAACACAGGGGAATCCTCTGCAGGAATCGCAGTGGCCTTGTTTAAAACCGCAATTGCGTGATCCACTGGGGGAGGCACACACCACCTTTCATCAGTGGAAGGCGAGAAAGGATAACGCAGCTTGAACCTACTTGGTACAGCAAAAGGTTTGCGCAGATTGCGCCATTGTTCCTTAACAGCGCGCTGAAAATCATCATTGCAGGGAAAAACCTGCGGCGTCCTGCGTTTTCTCTGCGTCCCATAGGCCGCCAAGGCAGCGGGGGGACACACTTCATCCTGCAAACGCAGTGTTTGCTTTATGGAAGCAATCAATTCATCCATGATTGCAAGCTCTTCAGGCGAGCCAGGGGGAGAATTATCAACCCCCTCAACTTCAGCCTCCACCTCGGACCCCACTAGATCTAGGGAGGAGCGGGACCCCGATAAGGAGGCCCCCGCCATAACAACCCCATCACCTTCACCCTCAGAATCAGAGGAAAGAGCAATTCTGGGTCTTTTAGTAGATTGAGCAGCCACCAGCATCTGCACCTGAGCAGCAAGGCCAGCCACAATAGTGGCTAAATCCCCGCCTGGGGGGGAAACAGCGGTCCCCTGGCTTTCCACCAAGGCGGTAGGAAATTTGCCCTCCTGAGAATCCATTGCCCCTATAACAAATGCCGGATAATAAAGGGTTAACTGCCCCTTTAATCAAGCGCGGCAAGCGCAGCCCACCGCACCACACTCAAGCACAATGAGACCCCCACAGGGAATATGCAAACTGAACACAGGCAATGGATAGCAAGAACAGAAGGATAAAACCTGAGGAGACCCTCGCCGCTGCTGCCGCCTCGATCGGTGTTCCTGGAAAGAGGAAGTGATGCTGCCAGGGCGCTCTATGAAAGCCTATGGAGGCTACAAGAAAATGGCCGCCATGCATGTAAAACATGCGGCCGGAGCTAGTGTAGGCAAAATGGCGCCGTTTGGCGCCGAAACCGCCGCTCCACAGTGCAGTACTGCACACGTGACATCCCTGTACAGGAATACATGTCAGATCGCCGCAGCGATCGCTGTATATGCCCAAACATGCCAAAAAAACATGCCCCACAGCACACAGCTTCTCACACTGACCAGACTGACACACACAGTGTCACACAGCTCCCCCCCCCCCCCCTTGCAGCCCACAGCATGCAGCCGAGAGATAGGGAGACAAGCAGTGTGAATAGAGGCAGGTTACACAGTCCCAGACTGACACCCCCCCAGACAGACAGGTCCCCACATAGATACACTTACCTCTCAATGGCGTGGGGGACCCGCACAGGCGAACAAGCCGCTGCACATGAGGCAGGGAGAGTCGCAATTCAAGACGCACAAAATGGGGGTTAAGAAACCGCACAGCGTCCAGTGAGGTAGCCACCTCACCAATCATCCCTGCACCGAACAGGGATGGGTCGTTCACTGTGCCAGGAGCGTTACCTGGCTGAACGCTCGATGGCAGGCTGGGAAGCCACTGACCCACGACCTGCGACCAGGGGGATCAGCCCGAGACCCAGCCCGCATGATCCTCTTCATCAGAAGAACTAACTAACGCTGACAAAAATAACAGCTAAATAAAGGTAGAGAGAAAACTCAAACAAAATTATAAAAAGAAGAAAGAGTCTGGGGCAGAAAGCCCCAGCACAGAAAAAGCCAGCCACTCCTGACAAGCTAGACATTAAAACTGAGATATGGTTGCAGGAAGTAGGAGGGTATTGACTGAGGGGACCACCCCTTGAGGGTGGGATATGTTAAACGCTTTAATGTTAACATATTCTGTTGCCTAGCTACTCCTTCGGAGCAAAGTCTAATACCCCATATGTGACGAATATGAAGAGGCGGCGACTGTCGGAGGACGTAAGAGAAATTGTTTTTGTAAACATTTGTGCAAATATTGAACTGTTCAAAGTGCCAAATTTACACAGCATTTCTGGACTTTCAGAAAGCAGGGGATGTTGAGCTGACATTACACTATGAAGATCTCAGTGAAGGGAGCGCAGAGAGCTGATTGGATAGAAAAACAACAAACCCCATTCACACACCATGCAGGACAAGAGCCGAGGCTGGTAATCACAGGCTATATGTTTTTTTTTTTTTTTTATCGGTGGTCTGAAAACTTGTCAAAAGTGACTCATGTTAATAGCACAGGGCTCAACAAACCCCCGGTGCCAGGTCGCCATGGCAACTAGAAACTGTGCCCTGGTGCCTGGGCTTCTCAGCTCATTCACTGCCGGGGTTGCAGGCAGTATCGTTCTGAGAGTGTCTCTCTCTTATGCAGCCCAGAGCGTGCGCTGATAGTTCCCCTCTCCTGTCCTAAACACAGACGGTAGAGGAGACATGGCTGGTCAGCTTCTCCTCCTCCCATCCTCTCCTCCTGTGTTGTGATCTCAGGTGCACATGGAGCCACCAGGGCCAGTCGGGTTGTGGCTACAGCAGAAAGCACAGGCAGAAAAAATATAATTTATGTAAGAACTTATCTTAAAATTATTTTCTCTGAGTCCTCTGACAGTCGTCGCCCATCCATTTAGCCTGCACTATTGGGTAATGGCGCCCTCTGCAGGAGAAAGCTAGGCAGTTAGAAATGTTAATAAAAAACCTTCTATACTTAGACACACCTCTAGGGGGCCGACCCAAGCCATTAACCTGATCCAGTTACCACTGGTCCTCAGTTTGTAGCAAGCAGTATCGGAAGGCAATAACCCCCAGATCTAAAAAAAACTAGAGGGGCGGGGGCGGCGACTGTCAGAGGACTCAGAGAAAATAATTTTACGGTAAGTTCTTACAAAAATTCTATTTTCTCTTATGTTCTCTGACAGTCGCCGCCCATCCATTTAGCCTTCACTATTGGGATGTCCCAAAGCAGTGCAGGGTGAGGGGTGGGAAGACAACCAACTTAAAAGGTAATGAAAAAAACACCCCAAGGAAGAGATAGAAAAAAAATATGTCTCTGCAAACAGCCTCCGCACTCAAAACTTTGCGGCCAAAGGAAGCATCCGAGGATGGCAGTACATCAATTCTGTAGAAGTTTGTGAAAGTGTGCCCAGACGACCAGGACGCCGCTGTGCACACCTGAGCCACAGAAGCCTAATGGCGAAAGGCCCAAGAGGCACTGACAGCTCTAGTAAAGATGGGCCTTTACAGGGAAAAGAGGAACCTGATCCTTGATTGAATAGGCCCGATCAAAACGTCTGTCTGATCCACTTAAAAATGGTTGCTGCGAACACAGCCGAGCCCTTCTGAGGTCCCTCATGAAGAACAGAGAATCAGACTTCCGAACAGACTCCGTGGCAGACAAGAAAACCCTGATCGCCCGGACCATATCCAAGGCCACTTCTTTGCGATGCTTTGGCCCTGCACAAAGCGAATGCAACACAATATCCCCGTTAAGAAGGAAAGACGAGACCACTTTGGGTATAAAAGACTGATTTGGTCGCAGAACCACTTCATCCCTATGGATCACCAGATAAGGCAAACGGCAAGACAAAGCCGCCAATCCAGATACACATCAGATGTGATAGCCACCAGAAAAAACAACAGACTGGGACAACACAGGCAGAGGAATATTTCTGATGTTCTCAAAGGGAGGCTGTTGTAACAGGGACAGCACCAATTCAGGTCCCAGGGAGGCAAAGGAGCCTTCCTTGGGGGAGCCAGATGCCGCACCCCTAGGATGAAAGTACGAATCAAAGAATCAGCCGCCAAGGGGGGCTGAAACAGGACGGACAAGGCCGACAACCAACCCTTTAGCGGGGATGAATACCTTGCAACTCGCACCAGGCAATATACGCCCTCCAGGTGCAATGACAAATCTCTCTAGAAGTAGCTTTACGAGCCTGCAATAAAGGTAGGGATGACCGCATTCGGAAGACTCCTATCTCTCAAGACCTGGCTCTCAACAGCCACGCCGTCAAAGCCAAAGACTGTAAAGCAGGATGGAAGATCGGCCCTTAAGACAGAAGATCGTCTCTTCAGCGGAAGTCGCCCAGGAGGTTCGACGACTACCTGCACGATGTCCGCGTACCAAGACGGCCCGTCCGGGGCCGCCAGAATGACCTGTATCCATTCCGAACCTGCGGAAGAACCTAGACAATTGAATCAGAGGGAAGGCATACATCAGCCGATACGGATGCCAAGAAACCACCAATGCATCCGTGGCATCCGCCTGAGGATCGCAGGTTCTGGCCACGAGCCTTCGTGTGTGGTTGAGACGGGACGCGAACAGATCCATGTCCGGAGTCCCCCACCAGGCACACAGGAGTTGAAACGCCTCCAGATGCAGGGACCCTTCTCCCTGGTCCAGGGTCTGGCGACTCAGCTCCCCCTGTCAGATCTCCACACCCGGAATGTTAACAGCCAAAATCGCCGGAACGTGCGGTTCGGCCCAAGACAGGATCACAGCCACTTCCTCGGCCCGCCCAGGCACTCTTGATGCCCCCTTGGTGATTGATATAAGCCACAGCTGTGGCGTTCTCCGTCAGTACCCGAACCAGACACCCCTGAAATCGAGAAGATCAACGGAACAGACAAAGCTTGATTGCTCGGAGCTCAAAGACATTTATCGGCAAGATAGCCTCCTCCGCCGACCAAGCGTGCCCAGAACTCCTTCCCAGCCCGACCGGCTGGCATCCGTGGTGAGCACCATCCACAGCAGAGGCCAGAAGGACTGGCCTTGTGTCAGGGTCGGTGACCGGAGCCACCACAAAAGATCTGAGCTTACTTGGTGGCTCAGAGAGATCCTCCTGTCCAAAGACTGAGGCGTACCGTCCAACCTGGCCAGGATCGCCACTGGCAGAGTCCTTGTGTGAAATTGAGCAAATAGGACAGCTTCCAAGGCGAAACCATCAGACCCAGAGACCGCATACAGGCCCCCAAGGAGGAGAGATCGTAGTCCCGAGGGACCTGATCTCGTCCCGCAGAGTCCGGAGTTAGTCCTCCAGAATGAAAACTTGTGCCTAAGCAGAGTCCAGGACCATCCCCCAGGTACTGAAGACGAACTGGAGGAGTCCGTGACGATTTCTGAAAATTGATGGTCTGCCCGAACTCCTTGAGCATCTGAACCCACATGCACAGATCCCGTGTCAAAGTTGCACACTAGCTTTATTGTAACAGGAGGTCGTCCAGATAACTTGAGGATCGCAATCCCCTTTAAACGCAGTAAAGACAGCACCGGAGCCAAAACCTTGGTGAATACCCAGGGAGACGAAGCGAGACCGAAGGGCAACGCCACAAACTGGTAGTACTCACCTGCCACCGCGAAGTGGAGATAGCTCTGATGACTCTCGTAGACAGGGATGCGCAGATGCACACGTGCAAGTCGATGGAGGCCAGGAAGTCTCCTGGACTCTGACCTGATGGACTCCATCCGAAACTCTTACACCCGCACAAAGCGTATCAGAGACATTAAGTCCAGAATCAGACGAACCTTGCCCACCTTTCCGGGCACTGTGAACCGGGTGGGCCGCAAAACCTGTCCAGCAAAGGCACTGGCACAACGCCTCCTTGGGCGAGCAGACCATGTACCACACCCATGGGAACTCTGAGACGGTCGGGGGTCAACTGAAGATTTGATGGGAAGTACCCGCCTGCGGGTCGAGATCGAAACTCGATCTGGTACCCTGAACCCACCTGTCCCGAATGCTGGACAACCAGGGTTCCTGAAAACAATGCAGATGTCCCCCCACCCCTAGACAGGTGAGGGTGTCCCTTCAGAAATAGTTGGACTGGGTCGCCGAACCGGTCTGACCGGCCTGTGGCTGACCCGACCACGACTTCTTGTGACCACCGGAGGGCTGGAAAGATTTTCCTTCGTCCTGCGCCGTGAAGGCACGAAAGGGCCCACGCTGAGCTTTGAAAAAAAGCCCCCGCTTAGTGCGGGTGGACTTACCCTTAGTGACCTGGGGCAGAAGAGTACTCTTACCCCCCAGTAAGCCCTTTAATCAACTCATCCAGTGTCCCCAAAAAGACGACTCTGACCGCCGACAGCCGGGCGACCAACTGAGCCACGTCCAAGGCCGCGCCACACAGGTACATCCCAGTCTGGGAAAGCTGATCCACCATGTCAAGGGCATTCGGAGAGACCGACTCCGCCACCCGGGTGTTCAAAAGCACCTTGGACCACGCAGTGAGAGCCTGAGAGGCCATCACCGAGGCAAACACAGGGTTTAGCAGGGAGTCTGCCACCAGGGAAAGTGCCTCCACGCGCCCATCAGCTGGATCCTAGAACCCCGTGGAGTTCTCCACCGGCATCAAGGTGGATATAGTCAGCCTAGAGAAAGTGTGGTCCCCCTCGTGGGACACCATCCAACGTTTAGCCCCAGCCTCCAAAAAAGGATAGCGGTGGTTTAAACGCTTAGGCACTACCAGCATATGTTTTATGCGACGCCACTGGTCGTTCACAATTGTGTGAAACTCAGGGAAAGCTAGAGTTATTACCTGATAACTCCTTTATGGACTTAGTATGTTACATCAATAAGGGTGGGGGTCTACCGTCCTGGAGGATTCCTGGAAAAGGAGTTATCAGGTAATAACTCTAGCTTTCCCTAGTCATCCTGCAGGACGGTCACATGAGCCCCCGAAGATTCATACCTAGGGTGGGACTACCGCCTGCAGGACCTTTCGACCAAAGGTTAGATCTTGGGCGGAGACCAAGTTGATCCTATAGGGTTTCACAAAAGTGGAATCACTGGACCAGATAGCGGTCCAGCTCTCTCTGCCCAAGACGTGGCTATGGAGCGTGTGGAATGAGCCTTCAGGTTTGTTGGACTGGCTAATTCATGTCTGTCGTAGGCTGCTTTGATTGTATTTCTAATCCATCTTGCGATTGAGCTTTTAGAGGCTGTTTTTCCTTTCTGGGTACCTCCAAACAGTACAAACAGATTTGAGTATTTTCTAAACTGTCTGGTGGACGTCAGATAGGTCAAGGTGCACCTTCTGACGTCCAGGGTTGCACATTTCTTCCCCCTGGTTCGTTGGGTTTTGGCAGAAGGATGGCAGGATGACTTCTTGAGTCCGATGAAAGTCTGAGGAGACTTTGGGGAGGAATAGTGGATCCGTCTTGAGTATTAATTTATCAGAAAAGACCGTGAGAAAAGGTTCTTATGGAAAATGCTTGAATTTCACTGACCCTTCTAGCTGACGTGATCGCCACCAGGAAAGCCATTTTCAGCGTTAGATTTTTTTAAAGACGCTTCCGAGATTGACTTGAAAGGTGCTTGGATTAGTGCCCTGAGTACCAGGGAGAGATCCCAAGGAGCCACGTTCATGATTTCCGATGGACGTGTTCTGGAAATTGATTTGAAGCACTTAGAGGGTTTGCGCTGAGCTGGGTGTCCAGAAAAACAGAGGGCGGCCGTATGCACTTTAAGGGTGCGTACGGCCAATCCTGCTTCGGCTCCGTCTAGTAGGAATTCTAGTACTGTGCCAACCTCCTGTAGGTCTTTGTTCTTCTGGCGCATGTTAGCGGAGTATTTATTCCAAATCTTTAAATAGATTTTTTGTGTAACTGGTTTTCTGCTTTTCAGGAGAGTCTCTACCACTCTGGCGGTGAGTCCCTTTCTCCTTAAAATGCCCCGTTCAACCGCCAAGCTGTCAACTTTAGGGTTTGGAGTTGGGGGTGGTGGGCTCCTGACTGAAAGGGAAGGTCTTCTTGTATTGGCAGAGTCCATGGTTTTTTTTCTCTGTCATATTCCCCAGGGCCGAGAACTAGGATCTCTTTGGCCAGAAGGGCGCCACCAGAATTACTCTCGCCTTTTCTGTGTTTTGGGGATTAGTTGTATGGGCGGAAAGGCGTACCCCAGCCTGAATGAATATGGGAAACACAGGAATCTACTCCTAGGGAGTCTCCCTTTTCAGAGAGAAGTATAGCTTTGCCTTCCCGTTTGCTGAGGCGAAGAGATACACTTCTGGGGCTCCCCATCTCTTGGCGATTCGGGAAAAAACTCTTGTTCAGCTCCCACTCTGCTGGGTCTAGTTGTTTCCGGCTCAGTATGTCCGCTAGTATGTTGAGTGAACCCTTTATGTGTATTGCTGATATTGACTGGAGATGCATTTCTGACCAAGACAGGAGCGTATGTGTTGTCTTCATCAGGGTTTTTGACCTTGTGCCCCCTTGGCGGTTGATGTATGCCACTGTCGTTGCCTTGTCCGACAGGATCTGGACGTGTTTTCCCCTTACCGTCTCTTGAAACGCCAGAAGGGCCTTCCATACTGCTGACAACTCTCTCAAGTTGGAGGATTCCCTCTTTAGCAGGGGGTCCCAGGACCCTTGTCTGGCTTGCTGCCCGATATGCACACCCCATCCAAGTGCGCTTGCGTCCATGGTGTCCAGGACTTGTGTCTGAGGCAGCCACAGTCTGCCCCTTCTTAGGGTGTTCTTCCCTGTCCACCAGGTCAAGGTTTCCCTGACCCTTCTTGGGATTGGGATGACTTCTTCCAGGGAGTCCTGATTTTTGTCCCAACCTTGCAGCAGATGGTGTTGTAGGGCTCTCATATGTAGTTGGCTCCACTGGACTGCCGGAATTGCTGCGGCCATGAGCTCTAGGAGTGACATAACTTCTCTCCTTGTCCCCTGCTTTTTGTCGCACAATTTTGTTATTTTTTTCCTCTGGGAGGAGGATTTTCTGTTCCATGGTGTTGATAATGTAGCCCAGGAACGTGATCACTTGGGCAGGGATTCGGTTTCATTTTTTGAGGTTGATGCCAACCTAAATACGTGAAGAATTCTTCTGTCTTCTGCATGTTTGGAAGGGTTTCGTCTCTGGAAACCCCATAGATCAGAAAGTCGTCCAGGTAAGGGATCATCTGTACTCTTAACCTGAGTTGCTGTACTACCTCCGCTATGATTTTGGCAAATGTGCACGGGGCTGAGAAGATGCCAAAAGGAAGCGCTTGGTATTGAAAATGGCGAGTTTTCGAACCCGACTGGGTGGTGAAGCGCAGGAACTTTTGGTGGCTGGGGTAGATTGGTACGTGGAGGTAAGCGTCCTTCAGATCTAGTGTTACTAGGAAGGCTGCTGACGGTAGGATGGTTGTTATTGAAAAGATTGTTTCCATCTTGAATTTTCTGT
Organism: Pelophylax lessonae; assembly: GCF_965119305.1. Lineage (NCBI taxonomy): Eukaryota > Metazoa > Chordata > Amphibia > Anura > Ranidae > Pelophylax > Pelophylax lessonae. The sequence continues at coordinate 224,185,218 of NC_138776.1, forward strand.
ATCGTTTTGCCTTAAGTTTTTTAGATTCAGAATTAAGCGGAACCTGCCCGAGGGTTTCTCTGAGAAATATGTGAGAGTAGTGCCCTCTGGTGCGAAGGGATGGATGTATCTCCGCTATCACCTCTTCGTTCAGTAGGTCCTTGATTGCCAAGTCCATGAGTATTTTGTGTTTTGACCCGATTTGGACTTTTGTGGTTTTGATTCGAATTCTATCTTGTAGCCCAGCGCAATGGTCTGCAATATAAACTGATTTGAGCAGAACATTTCCCATTGTGGGAGAAAATGGCGTAGTCTACCCCCTACCGTCCGCCGGCTGGAGTCATTGAGTCTTGTTGGTAGATGCGGAATTGGGGAACAGGAGATTGGGTCTGCCCTTGTTCCTTTTGAAGGTCCATCGTCGTGGAGTCTGGGTTTTCCCCTTTTGCCTGGGTTTCATGTCTAGGCTGAGGAAAATACTTTTTCTCTTTTTGTTTTGGCTTTTTTAGCGGTGTTCTTCTAGTTGCATTGATTAGGCCCGTGGTACGGGCAGAAAATCTTACGGCTTCTGCCGAGGCATCCGCCATGTAGGCCACTCCTTTCTCAATGAGTAGGAGGGAGTCAAGGGCCTCTTCTGTCCCTGGAACCTTACTCAGGTGTCCTCTGAGCTGTTCCAGCCAGAAGGAAACATCTCTAGCAACGCATGTGTTTGCTATATTGGGTTGGAACCCCATTGCCCCTGCCTCATAGGCTCGCCGGAGTGTGACCTCCATCTTTTTATCTATAGGATCTTTCAGTTGGCCCATATCTTCAAATGAAAGATCCGATCTCTTTGACACTTTGGCCGAAGAGGCGTCCAGTTTTGGACATTTAAACGAGGTGACTTGGTTTTCTTCGAATGGAAAGTCTCTTCAGCGCCTTGGGGAAGAAGAGTTTGTTTTCAGGGTTCTTCCATTCCTTGTCGATAATGCTTTTGATTGCTTTATGTACAGGGAATGTTTTGCGTTTTTCTTCCTGAAGCTCCCTGTAAAGCCTATCCCTGATGGAATCTGTGGGTATTGCCTCTGGGATGTCTTCCGTTGTATAAATTGCTTGTCTCCTCCGCCGGGAAGAGGTATTTGGAAGTTTTTTGGGGTTCCATCGTTCCCGGATCGTCGTCAGAATCTGAGTTGCTTTTATATAGCAGTTCCCCCTCTTCTGAATCAAATTCTGAGGAGCTTGGTTGGGGTACCGGTTTGGGTTTCCCCTTAGATTTAGGGGTTTTGCCTCGTGATCAGGTGGAGGGCTGATCCTCACCTTTCATGGCGTTGATCGTTTGATTGCAGGGACTGCAGTGAGGATGTCATTTCTTTTTTCAACTCCATCAAGTCCTTTGCTAATGGCTTTGTTTCTTCATCAACTATTTTTTTAATGCATTTGCTGCATAGAAGTTTGTCGCTTTCGGCCGGGAGCTTCGTACCACATGTGCGGCAATATTTTTTCTTTTTTGGTTTGTCTAGTACCTCCGTCTGTTCCTGACTTTTGGTCTGTGGAGAAAGTTGTAAGGATTGCAGAGGTACAGGTGGAAAGTAGGGCAAGAAGGAAGAACAGCTGGGAGCGGGGGAGAAATACAAAATTGAGGAGGTAAGCAATTTGGCCCTTCCCCTGTATGCCCCCCCCACTAAGACAGTCTGCCCCTGTCGCACTCACCGAGTGAGAGCTGGGCTCTGCAGCCTCTGGCAGTCTGGTGCAGTCCTCCGCCATTGTGCCACCTAGAGGGGTATCACTGTAGGAGGCTGCTGCACTGTGGTGGTGTAAACCCCTGCTGTATTGCCTGGGCCCTTTTTATATTTAAATTTCACGCCAAAAAGTGTGTAGGGCCCGCCCAATTGAAGTAAGGGTGTCCGCCCTATTCTTTTAATGCAATTGTCCATATCCAAGATGGCCGCCGGGTCACTTCCTGTGATGTCACTTCCGCTCCCGATGGCTGTGTTTTGAGCAGACGCCACGGGAGTAGGAGACCTGGCTGCAGCGTTATGCGGGGAGATGGAGCCAGGACCTGCTGCTGCCATCTCCCGCGTGAGCCTACCCGGAGGCTGGAAAAGTGGCGATCACACTGGGGGAGACCATCTGGGAGTCCCAGTGAGTACCTTCAGGGCTATACTCCCATCCCCCACTTAGCCTAAAGCAGGGATGGGAAGTGTCAGGGAAACCCCTCTTTGGAAACCGCCCTCTGTCCCCGCCGCCAATAACTTACCTGTCCTGCAGGGGAGGGTGCTGTGGGTTTCCAGGCTGGTGGGGGCTGCTGCTGGCATCCTCCCCTCTGTCCCCCTTTGCCCAGGTACCTGAGACTGACGGCCTCGCCAGTCATAATTCAGGAGGGCGCAGGGGGTACCCAGGGACGCTTGCCCTGGGTAATAAAAACATGGGGGTTGTCCCAGTAGGCATAACCCCTCAGGCTCTCCTATTCTCAAACAGTTTTTTTGCAAACAGTGTCAGAAAAAAAAAACCCATAACTCAAAAGCAGAGGGGCGGGTGCTGCAGTCAATGGAACTTCAGAGAAAAGGATTTTACGGTAAGATCTAACAAAAATAATAACTGGAGCTCCCCCAGAAACAATGAACCCCCAAAGAGGAAAAAAAAGGGGTTCTCTCTTACTGCAGCCTGCAAAACCTTGCGGCCAAAAGAAGCATTCGCAGATACCAACACATATACCTTGCAGAATTTAGTGAACATATGCACAGGCGACCACCTTGCCGCCTTGCAAACTTGTAGCACCGACGCCTGATGGCGAAAAGCCCAAGAGGCACTCCGCGCTCTAGTAGAGTGTGCCTTCACTGGAAAAGGAGGAACCTGACCCTTCAGTGAATAGGCCTGTACCACTGTTTGTCTGATCCATCTGGAAATGGTCGCAGCAGACGCAGTCAGTCCCTTACTAGGCCCATCTATAAGGACAAAAAGAGCGTCTGATTTTCTGAAGGACTCAGTGGTATATAAATAAACCCCGATAGCCCAAACCACATCCATAGAATGTAAGGCATACTCCTTAGGATGCTGAGGTTTAGGACAAAGGGAAGGCAGTACAATGTCCTTGTTTATTTGACAATAAGAAACCACCTTTGGGGGGGGGGGGCTACCGATCTCCGCTATGGCCGCGTAGAGCGAGAGTTCCGAGCAGCCGCAAAGGGAATCCACTCACATCGGAGCCCCAGCACCGCCACAGCCCCTGACTCCTACGCCATGCCGTGGAAGAAAGACCCGCCGCCGGAGCAGCTCTCGGGCTTCTTCCCCTCCATCTCCCGTGGCCTACTCAAAGATGGCATGGCAGCGCCGCCCATAACATGCGGCCAGATGACCAGGCCGGATCCACGCCGCTAGAATGGAGCCAGATCTCAGCCCTCCCTTCACCGCCGCACAGTAGGGGAGCACCGGCAGCCTTCACGCCATCAACTAGAAGCCCGGTTAAATCCAGGCCACGGATTGGATGCCTGGAACCCGGACATGGAGGTGAGTGGGCCTCAGGCCTCTCAGCAAGGTACTCTGCAATTAGCCCCAGACCCTATAGACACTTTCCCTACAACAGGCCAGCCTATTTCAGACACGGTTTTGAAATACATGCTCATTTGCGTGTGGTCCTCATTACAGGGAGATGTGGTTGCAGCACTAAGAAGCTGCAGAGCTGAAGTGCAAGCTCTTGGGGACAGAATTGACTATGTAGAGAATACTATGGGAGAATATTCCACTTCCTTCAACACCCTAGTGGATGCACATGCTGCTACTAAGGATGAAGTGCAGTGGCTTAAGGCTAAGTATCCCTGAAACAGTTCTTGCTTCACAACTCCCTCAATACGTACAAGACCAATTTACTGCACTGCTTCCCAATATGACATCCCTGTAGCTCACAGTCGACAGGGTGCATAGGGTTCCCAAACCCCCTTTCTTAGCGAATGAGATCCCCAGAGACTTTCTCCTGCAAAAGCATTTTTGCCGCAGCAAGGAACTCATCCTAGAAGCATTCCACAAAGCCACACAACGCTCAGAACAATACGCCATACTACAAATTCTCCCCGACCTGTCCAGACACACGCTACAGCTCACACGCAACCTGGCCACAATCACAAAGGCACTCTGCAATCACCAAATACCCCACAAGTGGAAGTACCCTGCCACCCTCTGCATTACCCACAATGGCACCACTACCATGGTCTCCTCCCTACAAGAGGGCCTCTGAGCCATACGCCTATGGGGCATAATCCCTGACCCCCCCCCCCCCCCACAAGCTGACCCGGGAGGACCTAGTCCTCAAAGAACCCAATCCGACTGGCAAACAGTATCCTACAAGCGCGCCAACACTAAGAAGCCCACCTGAAGAGGTGCACTGCCTGTTGTAACCACCTCTACGCCTGGATTCCCTTCCTGACGGAACTGCTACCACCCAGTTCAGTACCCCCAATAACCTTCAGCAGTTATCACTGCTCCTTGAACTTGAATCTGCACATGGTCCTTTTTTATGCATATGCACATATTGCTTTTGTTGTACTGTTTTTGTTCTCTTCTCCTCTGTCTCCCTATGCTTCCCTGGTACGCTGCTCTCTATCCACCGGACCTTCTGATGTCTACTACGCACCACCCGGACCACCACCATGGCTCTCCTGAGAGATCGCGCCAACACCACACACCCACGTCTTCCACAATGCCCGGAACAACCACCGCCACTTGCCGTCAAGCTGCACACTCTGCTGCACTTCAAACTATGAGTACCTCTCCAGGCACCGCACGCACCACACCACCCATCCACAATGTCCATTAAGTGCCTGTCCCTCAATGTCAAAGGGCTCAACCACCCGGCTAAAAGATTCTCAATGTGGAAGGAGGCTGTTAAATCCCAAGCCGACATACTCTGCTTTCAAGAGACGCACTTTCAGATCTCAAATCCCCCGAAATGCTCCCACAGACGCTACCCACATACATTCTTTGCTAATGCTCCTGAGAAAAAAGAAGGGGTGCTGCTAGCCATAAGGATACGCTCAGCTTGACGCCCCGGACTATTATTGCTGATACTGAAGAAAGATACCCGATTGTCACCTGCGACAAACTCGCACCCCTTTACGCTTGTGACTCTCTACGCCCCCAATACCCAACAGCTGCATTTTCTTCGCAAGCTCTTTAAAACAAAGATTAGGCAGCATGGTCGTCTTCTCGTCTGTGGGGACTTCAACATCACTGTTAACCCGAAGATGGACTCTTCCTCAAACCACAAAATAAGGAATACCTCCTTTAGTGGCATATTACACGCTGAAGGACTGTACAATGTCTGGAGATGCTCCCATGCTAATCAGAGATTACACCTATTTTTCCCCCAGACACCGTACGTATTCACATATAGACTTATTTTTGACTGACCAATGGCTCCTCTAGAAAGTTTCCTCTTGTACCATACATGATATTACATTGTCGGACCACTCTGCTATTTCCATGCAATTAGCAGTGGGGGCCGTCTCCCCCTCCAACCCCATCTGGCGATGCAATGTTAGACTCCTACAGGATCCCCCTGCCTCTAAAATAATTTTCCAGCATCTCAAGGACTTTTTCTTCAACAACGCTGAGTCTGTGGAACGCCCACAAGGCTTTCATCAGAGGGAGTGTGACCGCACTCAAGAGAAATTTGAAGAATGAAGTGTTTAATCCTCCGTAAAAAATATAATACAAACAGTGCTCCACGTAGACACAGGACAGGTAAACGCATTTCACGATTCTAAGATCGCTTAATCATTACCAATAGTGGGAGAAGATGAGAGAGTCGCATATATATGGACAGTCAACAATTGACTGAACGAAATTGATAGCTGTGTTAGAACACACCCAAGATCTAATGATTAAATGTCCAACACATGCGAGTCAATCATTTCGTACCCACTGAAAACCAAGACAAAACATGCTATGAAAAAAGACAAATAAATACATTCTTAACAAAAGAAAGAACATTTTCATAAAAACATGTAAAGATATCCAACACTGAACCTGTCCCTGATGTGCATTATATAAAGAATAATAAGTCCACTACGGACTACACAAGTAGTAATAAGTCCACTACGGACTACACAAGTAGAAGTGCAAAAAAGCCACACTACATATTATAGGAACTAAAGGGTTTGATCGTGTAATCGAAAAGAAACAGTGTGAATAGGGGTTGCATGAACAAAAGAATATATATATGTGTGTATATATATATATATATATATATATATATATATATATATATATATATATAGTGCACGTGTGGTGATATAAATCTGAATCAAAAGAACCGCACAAATATATACATACAAGGGAACCAAAAATATAATGGAGAATATATATGTATAAATGCTGGTTTCCAGAATGTTAAGAGTGACATAATGTGTGAATTTTAGATACGTCACTTAAAAAATGAAGACGTATCATAATGGTGAAAAAATACATGAACAAGAAAATAATAAATATATGAATATGTGAACTAAAAATGCGTGAAAGATGTTAAAAAATATGTATATAAAAGAAAAGACTATTTTTAATATCAAAAAGGAGACCGGAACCTAATTCACTAACGTAACTTAAATGTGTTAGTGTAGGAAAAACTTCTCAGACAAAACCGATGAGACCAATAATGTCTACACTTGGAAGAAATTCAGCACATGGAACCAACATTATAACAAAAAGTGAGCTTCTCGGACCAGGAAACTGGTCTCATAGATACGTCTATGGTCCCTACAACTTCAGACACCTCGGTGGAATATTCCAATACACGTCGGTCAGGTAGCGACCAAAAAGACAAAGAAGTACACAAGGAAAAAAGCAACGAGGAGAGGAGGAAGAAGACACCACGGCTCGTATGGAGGCTTTATCCCGTTTGAGGACCCATTGGAAACATTGAAAGAAGTTCCTGATATTTCCAGAAATGTTATAAATTTATCACACAAGATTCTCACTGATAGTGAAATCAGTCTTCTTTCCAGAGGCCTCAATTTTTGCCCCCAAGCCCACTTTAATCCCTTTGATGCCATACTTAATATCAACAGATTCATTTGCATCCTGACACTTAAGACATTTCTTTAACAACGAGGATACGAACATAGAGGTCGATTCACAAGAAACTTCTGTTGAATCTTTGATTTCTTGTGCTCCCCCTACTTCGTCTCTTATTTTTCGGGCAAAACTGTGCTATAGTTGAATTGGAGGACTTGGCTACTGATATGTATGCACAGAGGACAGCCAGAAAACGAATAGGGTTCATTTATCTGTGTTTTCAGATTTTTATCCTACGCAGTCACAATCTCCAGACATGGATACTTTTCAAAATCTGGTAGAAAGGGACATCTTTAAGTTAGCAGCAACTACTCCCACATACATTCATAGATCATCAGTTAATCCTTCTCAAACAACTGAAGGATGATTCATCCATTGTAATTAGGAATGCTGACAAGGGGGGAGCGTTTGTTGTATTGAATGCAGATGCATATAGAAATGAAGCACTTAGGCAATTAAACGATACGGACACATACTGCATCCTGAAAAGTGATCCCACGAGTAGATTCAAAACACTATCACTATCTCTAGTAGATAGGGGAGTCACCATAGGAGCATTTTCTGCCAGAGAATCTGAAAAGTTGATACCTGAATTCCCAGTGATACCTATTTTCCACCATCTCCCCAAGGTCCATAAGGGCACCAACCCTGTACTTGGGAGACCTATAGTCTCGGGTATTGGTTCCCTGAATGAGCGCCTTGGGGAATGGTTGGATGGTCAGTTACAAGGCATAGTACAGTCTCTTCCAGGCTATTTGAAGGATACCAATCGTTTGTTGAACATCATGCGTGACTTTACTTGGAGGCAGGAGTATGTCTGGATCACTTGTGATGTATCCAGCCTCTACTCCTTAATTCTGCATATTTTGGCCTTAGAGGCCATAAAGTTTACCCTTGAACATCATACCTATTTGTCCAATACACTGCAATCCTTCATTCTTGAGACGCTACATTTTTTACTGACTCACAATTATTTTTCCTTTGATGGGGATTTCTACTGCCAGAGATGTGGGGCAGGTATGGGAGCTAAATTTTCTCCCTCCCTCGCCAACTTATATATGGGTTGGTGGGAGAGGTCCCACGTCTTTGGAGGTAGAAATCCCTACAGAGATCAGATCGCTTTGTTTTACAGGTACATAGACAATCTGATCTTTGTGATCACAATGTCAATTTGGACGATTTTTTGACCTATTTGAATGACAATGACTTGAATCCTAGGTTCACTGGACTCAATAGTGCAGATCTGATAGATTTTTTGGATGTCACCTTAAGCCATGAGGGCTAAAAGGTGGTTACAGGTTTATACAGGAAGCCACTGTCAGGTAATAGTCTCCTGCATGCCAAATCGAGCCATCCATTACACACTATAAAAGGCATACCAGTGGGACAATTCCTGAGACTACGTAGAATATGTAGTAGTGTAACAGCTTATAATCAAGAAGCTCACAGTTTATACACTCGATTTCTAAGTAGAGGATATCCTAAATGGATGATCAATAGAGCCTTATATTTGGCTCTCAGTAAGGATCGTACAGATCTTTTACATACCAATAGATCCCAGGAATCCTACAGTGGCGGTATAACTGGGGCTCATGGTCATAAGCAGTATAGTGTCCAGGGGTCAAAAGTGTCTCCGTCATTAACTCTTTCTTTTCCATATAGTTTGGAGTTTGACAAGGTTAGAGACATTGTCAGGAAATATCTCCCTATTCTTTTTGCTGACGATATCTGTGCTGATGTATTAAAGGATGGTGTAAATATAGTTGCCAGGAGAGCTGTAACTCTTGACAACTCTCTTTCACCTAGTCTTTTTTCCAATAACAAGAGAACACAATCGCCTACGTGGCTTCACTGCCGAGGCAACTATAAATGCGGCATGAAGGACTGCTTGACTTGTCCTTATATCATGCAAGGTGATTCTTTTAAATCCTCTATGTGAAAAAGTGATAGGTTCTACAATTGCAACACGCAATATTTAGTTTACCTTATCACCTGCAAAAAATGCTCTGTGCAATATGTAGGTAGAACTATACGAAAACTAAAAGATCGCTTTAGAGAGCATTTAAGTGACATTAAGGGGCTCAAATCTACCAACGTTGCTCGACATTTCAACAATGTACATGAGGGAGATATGTCTCTGGTCCAAGTTCAAGTGATAGATAAGATTATAAGACCTATCAGAGGGGGTGACATCTTTCGATCCTTATGCAGAAAAGACGTTTTCTGGATATTCAGACTCCAGACGCGTATACCGTCTGGTTTAAACTTTGAGTGGGATGTCACTCACTTTTATGAGTGACACCCCCTTTCCAGTCCCCCGGTCTATACAATCTTTTTGTTTCAACTAGTTATTTTAGGGTTGGACATGTGAGATCTGTTGCTACAATTGTTGCATCTGTTTGTCACATTTTGCCGGTTTGACTTTGAATTGAATTCTTCTCTTTTTATTTCCGTTGATGTGGCTCTTTGGATTTCCTTCTTCCCTGCGCACGTTGACCGACTATTTCGGTCGATGTGTGTAAGGTGTGCGGAGATAGTTGTTACATTCGAATTGTCCTGTTTCAGTGAGGGATTTATGGAAACGTATTTTAAGCGTATTAAATAGTTTGTCTATCCATTCCCCACTGATTGGTCTGTTCATAATTCTTTAATAGGATGTTCGTCTAGTAGTAAGGCTCTATAGGAGATATAGGACTTTTTAACGTATGTTGAAATATAACATTATTGTACTTATACTACAACCACTGGAAAATTTTGGTGATTAAGGGGTGGATAATTTAAAGCCATCATTTGATATGGTTAACACTGTGATTTAACCTTTTACTATAAATAAGGATGCTTTATGGCTCACACGAGTTCATCACGGCTGTCTCTATTTGAACATCTATTTTCAAACATTAGAAGGAGAACACAGGCGCCACACTAAGTGCAGTATATCGAGATTTATTATTTAATTAACCAACTAAAAGGTACTCACAGATGTGCAAAACCAGCATAACAGTAGCATAAGAGGGGATGATGATCCCGGTGTCCAAATTCAGGATGGCACAAGCGGTCTCAGAGCGCTGGGTTATATCGAGTAAACAATCGGTACTTCCCATCTGCAGGGGACACAGCACTAGCCGTCCTGACGTCACTTCCGGGATACGTACTGGCCCCGGCGACGCGTTGTCGGAGCATGCGCTCCTTCTTCAGGCCGATAATGCGCCATTTTGGACAAGGGCTTAAGTAAGCAGGGAGGCAGGACTAACTGGGTCCTAAAATATGCCATTTTACATACTCGGAGAACCCGCTGTGACACACTGAACAAGGATACTAACACTGTGCATTATGTAATGCTCAAGCAGTGGTCAAGAGTACAATATAAATGATCATCATGGATCTAAATACACTTAGCAATAACAAATCTAATCCAAATTGATTGGCAAATACAGCTGTGCAGAAAATTGAAAAAAATAAAAATATAAATGAAAATACAAATGAAAATAAAAATAAAAATTATATAAATATATAAAAATAAGAATAACGTACAATATAAAAATAAAAAAAAATAAAAATAAAATAAAAAAAATAATAAAAATATATATAAAAATGAGATAAAAAAATTAATAATACATTATATCATAAGGTCACGGAAAATTTTAAAAATACATAAAAGTTTATATATACACACACATACATATATATATATAACATATGGGGACATATATATATATATATATATATATATATATATATCCCCATATGTTTTACAAGTGCAAAGAACACATGAGGATATATTATCATAATATAGTCATAATATAATATAAAAACAAATATATTTACAAATGTCATTAATCTCTTCCTCAGGGTGCGAATTGTCCTTCCTACTTAAAATAGCCCACATGGATACGTGAGCTATTTTATGTAGGAAGAGATTCGGGGAGCACCGTAGGTTTGTGGAGGCTGGCAATGATAAACATAGTGTTCCACGCCACTTCCTGCTGCACCATGAACATCTATCTCTTGGCCTCAGGGTGTGGATTATTGAGTCCATACCTGCTACTTTCACACCAGCAGAACGCTTCAAGAGGTTATGTCAAAGGGAGGCCTATTGGATCTATACTTTAGATACCTTAGTGCCGGGTGGTTTGAATGAAGAAATTGAGACTAATTCTCTCATTTGACCCTATCCAATAATTTTTGGATTGGACTTTTAAGTCCGGTTTGGCCTTCTCCTTGATGGTTATGCCCAATCAGCTTTTCATAATAGTGACTTATGTGGTTAGAATACCCAATAGGTTCTACCAGTTGATGGTTTTATTGGTTGATGGTTTTGTAGACAATGTTCAAAATGGTGGTTTTTACATAATGACATTTGTACATATATTCATGTTTTTATATTATATTATGACTATATTATGTGTTTTTTGCAATTGTATAACATATGGGTATATATATATATATATATATATATATATATATATATATATATATATATATAAACTTTTATGTATTTTTAAAATTTTCCGTGACCTTATGATATAATGTATTTTTTTATCTCATTTTTATATATATTTTTTTTTTTTTTTATTCTTATTTTATTTTTTCTATTTTTATTTTTCACTTTATTCTTATTTTTATATTTATTTTTATATAATTTTCATTTGTATTTTCATTTGTATTTTCATTTATATTTATTTTTTTCAATTTTCTGCACAGCTGTATTTGCCAATCAATTTGGATTAGATTTGTAATTGCTAAGTGTAATTAGATCCATGATGATCATTTATATTGTACTCTTGACCACTGCTTGAGCTTCTTACATAATGCACATTGTTAGTATCCTTGTTCAGTGTGTCACAGCGGGTTCTCCCGAGTATGTAAAATGGCATATTTTAGGACCCAGTTAGTCCTGCCTCCCTGCTTACTTGAGCCCTTGTCCAAAATGGTGCATTATCGGCCTGAAGAAGGAGCGCATGCTCCGACAACGCGTCGCCGGCGCCAGTACGTATCCCGGAAGTGACGTCAGGACGGCTAGTGCTGTGTCCCCTGCAGATGGGAAGTACCGATCGTTCACTCGATATAACCCAGCGCTCTGAGACCGCTTGCGCCATCCTGAATTTGGACAACGGGATCATCATCCCCTCTCATGCTACTGTTATGCTGGTTTTGCACATCTGTTTGGGAGTACCTTTTCGTTGGTTAATTAAATAATAAATCTCGATATACTGCACTTAGTGTGGCGCCTGTGTTCTCCTTCTAGCTCACCACAAGCCCCTTCTACTTGTTACCAGAGCAGCCTACGGAGTGTGGTGTTTGGAGATACATGTATATGGACTTTACATATGGACTTTTTAATACAGCCACCATCATGTTACCGTTCTCATTATAGTAGCATATGTCTGTATGTATACTATTGGAGTTTGTGAAGTGTTTTGGACACCCCTTCCCCTGTTGTGTGCCAGGTCTCACCCCTCCTTTCTAGTCTATTTTCAAACATTAACATATGATATTTCTATATATTTTTATATATATATATTGTTTGTATATTGGATGTTTACATGGGGTCATTGTGATGTACTGTGTTTTGCATATATACACTTATCAATTAAGGTTCTTTCATGTTTCACAGAGTTTAATAATCTATATATATATATATATATATATATATATATATATATATATATATATATATTTATATTGCACAATAATATTAATTTTTTATAATCTCACCCATCTCCCCGTTTTCTACCATTTATCCAGTGGTGTGTATATATATATATATATATAAAAAAAAAAAAAAAAAAATATATATATATATATATATATATATATATATATATATATATATATATATATATATATATATATATACTACATTTACATACTTAATATATTTGTAGCTCCTTTTCTTCATACCCAGACAAATTTAAGGAATATCTGGTTTTGTCATGGCCCATTTGTGCATCATGTTTCTGTATTGCATATTAACATATATTGATACATGGGTTTTTGACCGATGTTCACTTTAACTGAATTTTTCTATTTAAGTTACGTTCCTGAATTAGGTTCCGGTCTCCTTTTGATATTAAAAATAGTTTTTTCTTTTATATACACATTTTTGAACATCTTTCACGCATTTTTAGTTCACATATTCATATATTTATTATTTTCATGTTCATGTATTTTTTCACCATTATGATACGTCTTCATTTTTTATTATCTAAAATTCACACATTATGTCACTCTTAACATTCTGGGATCCAGCATTTATACATATATATTCTACATTATATTTTTGGTTCCCTTATATGTATATATTTGTGCGGTTCTTTTGATTCAGATTTATATCACCACACATGCACTTTATATATACATATATATTTTCTTTTGTTCATGCAACCCCTATTGACACTGTTTCTTTTCGATTATACGATCAAACCCTTTCGTTCCTATAATATGTAGAGTGTAGCTTTTTTGCACTTCTACTTGTGTAGTCCGTACTGGACTTATTACTACTTGTGTAGTCCGTAGTGGACTTATTATTCTTTATATAATGCACATCAGGGACAGGTTCAGTGTTGGATATCTTTACATGTTTTTATGAAAATGTTCTTTCTTTTGTTAAGAATGTATTTATTTGTGTGTCTTTTTTCATATCATGTTTTGTCTTGGTTTTCAGTGGGTGCGTAATGATTGACTCGCATGTATTGGACATTTAATCATTAGATCTTATATGTGTTTTAACACCGCTATCAATTTCGTTCAGTCAATTGTTGGCTGTCCATATATATGAAACTCTCATCTTCTCCCACTATTGGTAATGATTAAGCGATCTTTGAATCGTGAAACGCGTTTATCTGTCCTGCGTCTACGTGGAGCACTGTTTGTATTATATTTTACGGGGGATTAAACACTTCATTCTTCAAATTTCTCTTGAGTGCGGTCACACTTTCTTTGAATTACTGGACCTTTGGATGACGGATCCGACCTGCACCAGAGCACTTTTCCTCACCTGAGCGGCTCTCCTCTACATTTCATCAGAGGGATACTCATCCAACAAGGTGCTAGGCTCAAAAGGAACTATTCCTCCCGACTGGACACTGACTACACAAATCCACGCCCTAGACACCTTAAATAAAACCTCACCATCTGCAGACACGAGAACTCCTTTTGAAACCTTAGGGAAGAACTGAGACTTCTCCTTTCCCAACAATATGACAAACACCTCCGTTGACTCAAACTCAATTACTATGCAAACGCAAACCGAGCGGGCAAACTATTAGATAATAAACTAAAGGGAGTTCGGGCGACCATCAAAATAAACCATCTGATACACCCCACTCTAAACCACAAGGCGATTACCCAAAACATATTGCAAACCAGTTTGCTGATTTCTACAGTACAATCTACAACCTCAAAGATGAACGACACACTCTCCAACAAAACACAACAGCTATTAACTCTTTCCTACTAGACGGTCTAAAGCTCCCCTGTTTGACTGACGACCAACTCGCTACTCTAAACGCCCCCTTTAACACTAAGGAGGTAGAGACAGCAATTAAATCCCTCCCAAACGGGAAATCCCCAGGTCCTGGCGGTCTCCCTGCTGAATACTACAAATCCTTCTACTCGATCCTGTCCCCATATCTGGGAGACGTTTGCACTGGAGCGGCCGTTGGCTCTCCCTTCCCCCCTGAGATGCTGGGAGCATAAATAGTGACCATACCCAAAACAGGAAAAGAACCCAACACACCGGCAAATTTTAGACCTATCTCTCTGTTAAACGCAGACGTCAAGATTCATGCCAAAATCCTTGCAAACCACCTAGCTGACATAGTTCTATACCTTATAAAAAAAAGACCAGATGGGGTTCACGAGGGGTAGGCAGCCCTCCGACGCTACCAGAAGGATATTGAATATAATGCACTTTTGCTGAAACCCCGAGAACGCCTTCTCTGCTTCTGTCCATTGACGCAGAGACGGCATTCAATAGAGTCCACTGGGCATAGATGAATCAGGTACTGAACCTCTTTGGTTTTAGAGGACTGATACTGTGTGCCATCCAGGCGCTATACTCCTGTCTCTCGGCCTGAGTACTCCCTTCAGGAATATTGTCCAATGCCTTTCAAATCAGCAACAGCACACGTCAAGGTTGCCCCCTATACCCCATCAGGTTTATTTGCTGATAGAAACTCTGGCAGAAAAAATCCACACCCGCTCCCGCATCGCCGGGTTTCAATTTCCGAAACAAACACACTTCGTTACCCTGTTTGCCGATTGCCAATGAAGTCATCCCCTAATCTCCCTTTCACAAGCGTATACTTTTCTGGAGCAATTCAGTGCAGTGTCGTACTATAAAGGTTATCACGCCAAATCCCTTATATTAAACTTGGGCATCCCCCCTCAAATAGCAAAAAATTGCAAAACCAACTACCATTCAAATGGAGCACGTCCGGAATACCCTACCTAGGGCTCACGCTAACCACCCCCTTCGCTTCCTTGTCTCGCACAAACTTCGACCCACTACTCTCTAAACTTAACACAACTAGCGAACATGACCCATCATGAACTTACATGGTCTGGTAGGCTGGCGGCCCTTAAAATGACAATTCTCCCACAAATACTATACATATTTAGTATTTAGAGTACTGCCAATACTGGTTCCCTCCTCCTACCTCCGTAAACTGACACAGCTGTTGAGAAACTTTGTTTGGGTAGGGAAGAAAGGCAGTTGCCTACAGCTAACCTTAATTAAACATAAATCGGTAGGCCGCATGGGCTTTGTAGATATATAGGACTATTATTGCGCCACTAGATTGGACCAGTTTAAACACTGGTTTAACAACACAGATGGACAACTGTGGTTAGACATAGAAACACACATCACCCACTCAGAACCTCCATTAGCTGCTCATAAGTGATGTGTGGAGGCCCTGGGACACAAAACATATGCCACCTCCCATCAAGGTCTCTCTTCTGGCTCGGAGGAGACTGCTTGCACAACCTGCCACCCATCCGGCTTGCCCTCTCCCCCCCCCCCCTCCCATGCCTCTCCACATACTAGAAAGCTACACACCAAAGAGCTCCAACAAGCGGACATTGGTACAGCAGCTTTGGGATGACCAATGTCAAATCATGGTAAGCTCAACAGTCTATATTCAACTTGCCCACCTCCACACTCTACACGTACATTAGAATACATCATTTTCTCTCCAGACACCCAATCCCCACCATAACCCTGCACCCTGAAGCTCGAGCATTCTACCACAACTCCCAACTAAAACCCAAGGGCATCTCCCTCTTATGACCTTCTGCAAAACAAACGTATGCCGCTCAAGTTGCGACCCATGGACCAGTGGGAACACGACTTGCAGACGCAATATTCCTGGAAATAATGGCAGACAGGCATCCGGGCAATACTACACGCTTACTCCCACTGTGTCAACCATTGGGAAATGATGTTCAAAATAATTCATAGATGGTATTACACTCCATCCAGGCTTGCCAAGATGTTTCCCACGTCCTCGCCAGCTTGCTGGCACAGCTGTGGAGGACATATGGGCCACTACTGCACATAATATGGAGCTGCCCTAATCTTGCCAGCTACTGGAGGCATGTCTTCCGTATTCTAGCTACTACAACCGGTATACTGCTACCCCCAAATCCAGGGTTAGCCGTCCTGCACATAATAGAAGCCTACCCGAGCCATATGAGACCTGTGGTAACTCATGTCCTCTTGGCTGCCTGCAATCTCATCCTTAGGAAATGGAAGACGTCTGACTCCCCTAATGTCTCAGAAGTATCTATACAGTAAACATAAATCACCAATTTGAACGATCAATGGCGATCAATAACTCCATCTGCTCCTGGTTTGACAAAAACTGGTTGAGCTGGTCAACTAGACTGAACTATTGACACTTATCTCAGCTGTACCTTTCCCTCCCCTCCCCTCCCTTCTATTTCTTTGTTAATGACAGGCCCTTATTCCCCACTCTTATGTTTATCATGCGGTTAGGTACTTAGCACTATGATGCCAATAGGTGTGAGCCCCCGGGCCAATGTGAGAGACCAGGAGGGACTTACACTACTTGTGATACTTGAGCCACTTTACTTCTTTTGTAGCTCAAGGTTAACCATTGTTGTATACCATCTTTATATCATATATGGCCTTTACACGCTTTACAATAACTGTTACCGTTTTACTGTTTACACTGTTTTACATTAATAAAATAATATTGAACAAGAAACCACCTTAGGAAGGAATGACTGATTAGGTCGAAGTACCACCTCATCTCTGTGAACCACCAGATAAGGTGAGCGGCAAGACAACACTGTGAATCCAGATACTCTGCGGGCAGCAGTGATCGCCACCAAGAAGCCAACATTCTGAGACAAAGAAAGCAGCAAAATCTTCCGGATTTTATCAAAAGGAGGCTTTTGAAGAACAGACAGTACCAAATTAAGATCACATGGCGGTAACGTGGATCGCCACAGAGACGCCAAATGTCACACATCCTGGAGGAATGTCCAGATGAGGACGTGCATGGCTAATGGGCGTTGAAAATATATGGCCAAAGCGGAAACTTGCCCTTTGATCGTACCCAAGGCCAACCGCTGTTCAACTCCTTTCTACAGAAAAGCCAAAACCCTGGCGATAGAAAGCAAGGGTGCACCTTCAGCGATTCCCACCATGAAATACACGATTTCCACATGCGATGATAGATTTTTCTGGAAGTCAACTTCCTAGCCTTCAAGAGAGTGGGAATTACAGATTCAGAGAGACCCCTACCTCTCAACACCAGACTTTCAACAGCCATGTCGTTAAAGCCAGCGACTGTAAAGCAGGATGGAAGATCGGACCTTGAGACAACAGATCTTCCCTGAGAGGAAGTCTCCAAGGGGTACCGGCGGCCATTCTCATCAGATCTCCATACCAAGACCCAATGAGGCCAGTCTGGAGTCACCAGAATGACCGGAATGTTTTCCACCTCTATTCTGCACAGAAGTCGCGGCAGAAGTTTCAACGGAGGAAATGCATAAATCAGCCGATACTGATCCCAAGGAGCCACCAGTGCGTCTGTGGTGTCGGTCAGAGGATCTCGAGACCTGGCTACGAATCTCTGCACCTTCTTGTTGAGGCGAGAGGCAAACAGATTGACCTCGGGGGTCCCCCACTGAACACACAGTAGGTGAAACACCTCCGGGTGCAGGGACCACTCCCCTTGATCCAACAACTGACTCAGGTAATCCGCCTGCCAGTTCTCCACACCTGGGATGTGTACAGCAGAGAGGGCTGGACCAAATCTTTCTGACCATGTCAGAATCTCAGCCACCTCCTTGGCTGCCAGGACACTCCTGGTGCCTCCTAGTGATTGATGTAGGCCACCGCCGTGGCATTGTCTGATTGAACCTGAACTGGACAATCACGTAGGCGAGTCGTCCAATGACAAAGTTTGATCGCTTGAAGTTCCAAAACATTGATCGGAAGTTTTGAATCTTCCACCGTCCAGGTACCATGGGCACAGAACTTCCCCAGCACCCTGCCTCAGCCAGTCAGGCTGGCATTGGTGGTTACTACCATCCAAAACAAGGAAAGGCAGGAATTGCCTTGGCATAATGCTGGAGACTGCATTCACCACAACAGAGCAGACATGGTGTTGTAGCTTAACTGAATCAAGGAGTCGAAAGACTTCAGATCCTTGTTCCACCTTACCAGAATCTCCCTATGCAAGGGTCTTGTATGGAACTGAGCAAACGGAACCGCTTCGAAGGTTAACACCATCAGACCCAAAGCTTGCATGCAAACTCTGAGGGAAGACAGCTTGTTGTCCAACAACGACTGAATCGCCCCCTGCAATTTTTGCAGCTTATCCGGGGGAAGGAAAACTCTCACCAAGGCTGAATCCAGAGTCAAGCCTTGGTACTCCAGTCTCAGGATAGGAGCCCGCGTGGATTTTTTAAATTGAGGTTCCAACCGGACTCTTGTTGAGTTCGGACAGTGACCTCCAGATTCCCCAACAGGACCGAATAAGAGTCCGCTTTTAACAGGAGATCGTCCAGGTACCCTAGTACCACAATACCACAATCCCCCTCCGGCGCAACAGTGCTAACACTGGAGCCAGAACCTTGGTAAAGACTCTGGAAGCAGAGGCGAGACCAAAGGGTAACGCCACAAATTGATAATGGTGCTCCGCTACCGCAAAGCAAAGAAACCGCTGGTGTCCAGTGTAGATAGGGATGTGTAGACATGCGTCCTTGATATCTATGGAGGCCTAGAAATCTCCCTGATGTACACCACTACTGTACGGTTGCACTCCATCCGAAACCTCTTTACTCACGCAAAGCGGTTCAGAGCCTTGAGATCTAGGATGGGGCACACCTTGCCTTCTTTCCTGAGCACGGTGAACAGATTTGAATAGAATGCTTGAAAGCGTTCCAGAGCTGGAACTGGCAAAAACACTCCTTGCGATAGCAAATCATGTACGCCTCTCGCAAGTCCTTTAACCTGGCTGGAGACAAGTGAAGATTGGATGGGAAGAACCTGTCCTGTGGATGAGACCGGAATTCGATTGTGTATCAGAAACGGATCAATTTGTGAACCCATTTGTCCTGGATCAAGGAAGTCCAGGATTCCTGAAAGAATCGAAGACGTCCCCCGAAGAGGTGTGAAAAAGAAATTTATGAGCAGTAAAGGAAGGCCCCCGTGCCTTGCCTTTAGAGGATTGGGGCAGATTAGTGCTCTTACCCCCCCCTGATACCTTTGATCAACTCATTCAACTCGTCCAGAGAGGCTCCAAATAGCTTCTCCCCTGTAAAAGGGAGATCAGCAACAGTTTTTTTTTTTAGAATCCTGGTCATCTGACCAGCATTTCAGCCATATCATGCGCCTAATAGCAATCCCCTACTGCTGATGTCCTGGCCACTAATGAGGCCAAGTCCAGGGACATATCACACAAACACCAGGGCTTGGACCAACTGGTC
The DNA here is from genome assembly GCF_965119305.1 of Pelophylax lessonae. Classification (NCBI taxonomy): domain Eukaryota; kingdom Metazoa; phylum Chordata; class Amphibia; order Anura; family Ranidae; genus Pelophylax; species Pelophylax lessonae. Next base: position 224,205,204 of record NC_138776.1, read on the forward strand.
CAACAGCTCCAGAGTTAGCTTTTAACATGTGACCTGTTACAGGTACATGACGGTATAAGGATTCCACCCGTCTATCCATGGGATCTGAAAAGGTCAGCGACTCTTCCACCGCCACCAGAGTCGCTTTATTCAACCTGGCCATCGGGAAATCCACTTTCGGTGGGACAGCCTACCTGTTAGCCACCGCCTCCACAAAGGGTTAACGGCGTGCAAACTGACTACCCCGACTTACAGGTGAGTCCAATTTAGGTGAGTATACAAGGAGTGGCTCTATTCCCAGACTACTCTGGCTACAGTTATAATGGAGACCTTTTTTGATGGACCCTTTTCTTCTCTCCTAATAGTTGATATCCATATACTCTCCCCTCTCTTATGTTTCAGCTCCTGTGAAGTTTCCCCATTATTTGTCTGCCCATTGAGAGACAAATGCTGGGGATCGTGTGACTTGCCGCTCACCAGGCCTTCATTTAAGTGGCACTACACTATAATACCCCGCTTAGGGATTTGTCTCCCCTGTTCTGACGCAAACCCCCTCTCTCTCCCCTTCCTCCTTCCCCCTCCCTCTTTCCCTGTCCCCCGACTTTGGGGCTTGGTGGATTTCTGTTGAACTCCAGAATCACCACATAGAATCCACAGCCTATATTTCTATTAATACCTCTATGTCGCCCAGCCTTGGAAGCAAGGAAGTCTTCTCCCTTTCGGGATCCTTTTGAGAGCCTTATTCCAGTGTCTAAAGCTAGACCTAGGGTAAGTTTATTACTCATGTTTGTTTCTATGGCATCACATTGGAGAAACATGCATAGACAATGAATAGGATGACTGTGGACTGTTGAAGTAATATTGTTTCTGAACCATTTTTCATATGATGATCCTTTACATTTATAACGTCTAAATCCATATTGATTGATTGTATGGATATTTTTTTCACAGACATTGTTTTGTGCCTTCTCCCTTGAAGAAAACTGAATTTTTGTAAAATCTTACCTGTAAAATTCCTTTCTCTGAGTCCTCCGACAGTCGCCACCTCCTCTAAGTCATCACTGTTGGGTATTGACTTCCCATCCGCAGGAATAGCTAGGCATATAGACTTAGTCCAAAGACAAAAGGCATTAGCATATACACACCCATGGGGGCTGTCCCATCTGGTCAATACCCCCCCTGCATCACCACTCCCAACTCAGTTTGGTAGCATAGCAGTAGGTAATAAGAACCCCAAAAGAGGGGCGGGGCGGCGACTGTCGGAGGACTCAGAGAAAGGAATTTTACAGGTAAGTTTTTACAAAAATTCCGTTTTCTCTTACGTCCTCCGACAGTCGCCGCCTCCTCTAAGTCATCACTGTTGGGATGTCCCAAAGCAGTATAGACATGAGGGGTGGGAGACGCAACCGTAGAAAAAAGGCAACGCAGTACCCACATCAGAGAAAGGAATCTCACATGCACTGTAAGAGAACCAACTGGGCAACAGAAAAAAAGCAATGCTCAACAGGAGCAACAGCCCAGGAAAGCAAATGCCAACAGCCAGGGACCCATTAAAAAAAAAAAAAAAACACACACGGGTCCATCAAGGCACTGCCGCACTGAGAACTTTGCGGCCAAAGGAAGCATCAGCTGATGCCAGAACGTCTACTTTGTAGAATTCGGAAAAAGTGTGCAACGACGACGAAGTCGCAGCCTTGCACACCTGGGCCACCGAGGCCCGATGCCAATAGGCCCAGGACGCACTCACAGATCTGGTGGAGTGCGCCTTAACAGGGAACGGCGGAACCCGTTCCTTCAAGGCGTAAGCCTGTTAAATGGTCTGTCTGATCCATTTGGCAATAGTGGCTGCAGATGCAGCCATGCCCTTCCGAGGTCCCTCAGGAAGGACAAAGAGGGAATCAGTCTTCCGAAAGGATTCCGTAGACGACAGGTAAACCCTGATCGCCCTGACAACATCCAAGGAATGCAGAGCAACCTCCTTAGGATGCTTAGGCTTCGTACAAAGCGAAGGCAGGACAACGTCCTCAATGTGGAACTCAGAGACCACCTTAGGAAGAAAGGAGGGATGCAGACGCAAAACCACCTTATCCCGGTGAATCACCAAGTACGGAGAACGGCAAGATAACGCTGCCAGTTCTGACACCCTGCGAGCCGAAGTGATCGCCACCAAAAAGGCAACCTTCTTAGACAGCAGAGGCAACGATATTTCCCGAATGTTTTCAAAGGAAGCACGCTGTAAGACGGACAGAACCAAGTTCAAGTCCCATGGAGGTAAATCACTGATTCCATCTCAGGTGAACCAATTAGCTGCTGTGTGCAGATCCAGCTTATGATGGACACCTGAGAATACCGCTTAATGAAGAAGGATCGCTTCCAACATAGTCCAAACAGCTTTGCAGGAGACAAATAAGAAACAACAGCTCACTCCACTCTAATCTGCTTTAAAATCACCACATAGTGGTAAGTAGATACCCTAAGGGGGATACCCCGAAGTTGCAAGAATAAGCATCCTGCTTCTGCTACCTCAAAGAACTGTTTTACGGACTGTTTGCACTTAGTTTGCATTTTTGGAGTTTTACATTGTAATATCTGCACTTTTTATTTATCGGTATTTTGCACAGTAATTGCACTGAATGGCACTTTATTGATGGTTTACATGGATGGTTTAATTACCATTTTCTAAGTTCAGGATAATTGTTTTATGAACACTTACTTATTTATTTACTATTTAAAATAGCAGCGCTGCAATCACTGACCTTCACCCATGGAGGTAAAGGCTCCTTCCTGGGAGGAGCCAAATGAAGCACACCTTGAATGAAGGTGCGCACCAGAGAGTGAGACGCCACAGGGCGTTGAAAAAGAATAGCCAGTGCGGACACCTGGCCTTTGATCGTGGCCAGCGCCAGGCGCTGGTCCACACCAGACTGGAGGAAGGCAAAAACTCTGGACACCAAGTACGAGCGAGGGGAGAACCCCCAGGACTCACACCAGGTGAAATAGGCCTTCCAGGTACGGTAATAGATTTTACCGGAGGAGGTCTTTCTAGCCTTGACAAGGGTAGGGATGACCTCAGAAGAGAGACCCCTGTCCTTCAGGACCTGGGTTTCAACAGCCAGGCCGTTAAAGCCAGCGACTGTAAAGCAGGATGGAAGATCGGACCCTGAGACAGGAGATCTTCCCGCAGAGGCAGACGCCACGGAGGCGACACTGCCAAGTGAACAACGTCGGCGTACCAGGACCAGCGTGGCCAGTCCGGAGCCACCAGAAACACCAGGTGCGGTTCCGAGACCAATCTGCGGAGGAACTGGGCTAGTAACTGAATTGGAGGAAAGGCATACATCAGACGATACTGATGCCAAAGGGCTACCAACGCATCCGAGGCATCCGCCAACGGATCGCGCGTTCTTGCCACGAACCTTTCCACCTTTTGATTTAGCCGGGATGCGAAAAGATCCACTTCCGGGGATCCCCACCTCGCACACAGCATTTGAAAGACCTCCGGGTGTAGGGACCATTCCCCCTGGTCCAGGGTCTGGCGGCCCAGATAGTCGGCCTGCCAATTCTCCACACCCGGAATGTGAACTGCTGAGATTGCCGGGACATGAGCCTCGGCCCAAGACAGAATGTCGGTCACCTCCCGGGCCGCCCGAGCACTCCTGGTGCCCCCTTGGTGGTTGATGTAAGCCACCGCGGTAGCATTGTCCGTCTGTACCCGGACAGGACGGCCCCGAAGACGGCCCGACCACTGGAAGAGACAGTTTTATCGCTCGCAATTCAAGCACATTTATCGGGAGAGAGGATTCCTCCTCCGACCAAGTTCCCTGGGCAGACAGGTTGCCCAGAACTCCACCCCAGCCCGACAGGCTGGCATCCGTGGTAATAACCGTCCACACCAACGGACGGAAGGACTTGCCTTCTGCCACCGACAGGGACTGGAGCCACCACAGAAGAGCCAATCTGGTCTGACGACTCAAGGAGACACACAGATCCAGGGACTGAGGCAGTCTGTCCCACCTGGCCAGGATTTCCGCTTGGAGAGCCCGTGTGTGAAACTGAGCAAAGGGTATCGCCTCGAAGGCCGAGACCATCAACCCCAGGCCCCGCATGCAGGTCCTGAGTGACGAGGACGGGCTGTCCCTGAGGGACCTGAGCTCGTCCTGCAAGGTCTGGAGCTTGACCTCCGGCAAGAACACCTTTGCCTGAGAAGAGTCCAGAATCATTCCCACATAGGGAATAGGACGCACTTTGCCCCCCTTCCCGGGCACTGCGAACAGATTGGAACAAAATCCCCGAAACCTGTCCCGATGAGGTACCAGGACAATCACCCCCTGAGCAAGAAGGTCCTACACCGCTTGATGCAGGTCCTGCCGACGCCTAGGAGGCAAGCGAAGCTTCGAGGGAAGGAATCTGCCCACCGGCCGGGAAAGGAATTCGATCACGTATCCTGATCGAATGATTTCCTGAAAACACCTGTCCGAAATCCGGAGCAGCTAAGGTTGGAGGAAACCGCGCAAGCATCCCCCCACCCCTGAAACGGGTGAGGGCGCCCCTTCAGGCAGAGTCGGACTGACCTGCCGAGCTGGCATTGCCCGACTCCTGCTTGCTCTCCCAGGGCTTCTCCTGGCTGCCCTGGGCCTTGAAGGGCTTACCCTTGGAGTGGTTCCGAAAGGTACGAAAGGACCCCTGATCTAGGCGCAGAACCCCGCTTGCCACGAAAGGACTTGTTCTTCGGGTTCTGGGGAAGCAAGGTGCTCTTGCCCCCCGTGACGCCTTTCACCAAGGCATCCAACACCTCGCCAAAAAGGCGAGAACCAGCATATGGAAAATCAGCAACTGTTTTCCGTGAGGACTGGTCAGCCGACCAGCTCTTCAGCCATATCAGTCGCCGGTTAAGCACCGCAACACTAGAGAGGCGAGCCACTAAGGGGACCTCATTCAAGGCTGCATCACACAAATCCATGACCCCTTGGTGGATCTGATCCACCATTTCCAGCCGGGCAGGCAGGACCCCATCAGACACTAGATTGCACCTAAGCATCTTAGTCCAATCAGCCACCGCCTGAGCCACCAGAACGGACGCGAAAACGGGCCTGAGCAACGAACCCGCCACCGTATAGGAATGGCGAGCTAGAGACTCCAACCGCCCGTCCGTGGGATCCCGGAAAACCGGGGTATCCTCAGCAGGAACCAAGGTAGCCTTGTTTAACACGGCCACAGTGTGATCTACCTGTGGAGGCACACACCATCGTGATTCCGTAGCCGGCGCAAAAGGATAAAGCAATTTGAACCGACTAGGTACCAGGAATGGACGTTTTAACGTGCGCCACATTTCATTAACAGTGTAATGAAACTCAGCTGGGCAGGGAAAAACCTGCGCAGACTTGCGGGTCCTGTGCGTCCCAAATGAGGACAAAACGCCCGGAGGACAGGGCTCATCCTCCAAATGTAAGGTTTCCTTAACAGAAACAATTAACTCGTCCATGGTCGCCCGTTCGTCAGGTGACCCTGGGGAGGAGGTATCAACCCCCTCCATCTCAGCCTGCCCCTCGGACCCCGGGGGGTCCAGGGATGAGCGGGACCCTGAAAAGGGCACGCTCGCAGCAGCAGCCATATCCCCGTCTGAATCAGAAGAGAGAGACAATCTGGGCCTCTTTCTCGCAGCACGTTCAGACATCAGCATTTCCATATTTGCCACTAAAGTCGCCACCACAGCAGCCAGATCGGGTCGCAGCGGGGCCACAGGAGAACTGAGGCTCCCCACTAGAGCTGGAGGAAACTTGCTTTCCTGAGAATCCATTGCCAAGTTATCAGAAAACAAACTACAGTGCAATACAATGTACTGTTCCCTTTAAGAACGCTGTGGTGTGCACTGCCCACCGCTACTGCTAAAGCGATAAAAGACCCCCAAAGGAGAAAAGAAACGGAGCCAGAAGCGATAGCACAGAGGGAAATTGAGAGTGATAACCTGCAGAGCTCGCAGAGCGTTGCTACCGATGTCCTGCTGCTGATGGAAAAGGAAGTGCTGCTGGAGAAGGCTGGACTACATGCCAGACCCTGGGAAAATGGCTACCCCATAGGGATGCATTGGAGGCTACGCCAAAATGGCCGCCGACATGCGGCCGGACAGATGGTTCCACCGCCCACAAAATGTCGGCGGATGGCGCCAAAATAACATGCAGGATCGCCCCAGAGAAGCTACACATGTATACCCATAGTTAAGATGGCGGACCGCGCGAAAATGCACCGCTGCGGTCGCCGCATAACCAGAAAAGTCTGCACCCCCAACAATGCACCTAAGTGACACAGGGACAGGGACCCCCGGGCAACATACAGTATCTGCACAAGCGATCCCCACAAGGATCGCACAGGGAGCCACACAGGCACAGACATGGGGAACACACAGCAACACAGACTGCCACCCCAGACAGAGGCCCCACACAGAAGTACTTACCTGTACCAGATGGCGTGGGGAGCCTCTATGCACGGAAAACCTCTGTCCTCATCTGACAGGGAGTGCCGTGAGCCAGGGACATGACGCCGCAGCACCGCAGTCCTGTGAGGTAGCCACCTCATGGCTGCATCCCTGCAGCGAACAGGGATGGGTCATTCGTAATGCCAGGGCGAACCATAGCTGAACGCTCGATGGCGGGCTGGGGGGTCCATCTGACCTTTTTGCTCTGGAGAATCAGGGCGGTCAGTCCGAATCCCAGCACCGCATGATCCATCTTCATCCGAAGAGAAGACTAACACTAGAAGCTGACAAAATAAACAGCTAGTAAAGTAAGAGAAAAAACTGACATTTCCAAAGAAAAATCAAAAGAAAAATCAAATAAAAGTTTAGGAAGGCTGAGACTGAAGCCCCAGCACAAGGTAAGCCTGACTATTCCTGATGCTAGGCAGATTAAAACTGAGTTGGGATGGTGATGCAGAGGGGGTATTGACCAGATGGGACAGCCCCCATGGGTGTGTATATGCTAATGACTTTTGTCTTTGGACTAAGTCTATATGCCTAGCTATTCCTGCGGATGGGAACTCAATACCCAACAGTGATGACTTAGAGGAGGCGGCGACTGTCAGAGGACGTAAGAGAAATAACAGTTTTTGAAACATGTTGGGATTATTGTTTCCGAAACACCATCTACAGGCTCCACACATGCCCTTTTGTTGATTTGGTAACTGTATCATGGCACAGTTATTTGCACTAATCTGTCTTTTGTACTAGTCTGTATGTATGTTTTTATAGGATCTGGAGTATTTCACATACCCAGTCCCTTTCATGTGATTTTAAATTATTGTGTATGATATGAAATAAACTTTTTGAATTTTTACTCCAAAACCTTTTTTCATTGTGTGAATGCTGTAATAAATCCCAATTGAGGACCGTTATTTTCCTTTGCTATATATTTTTAGGGGGACAGCATGACACAAATTATATGCCATCTTACACACACTTCTTTCATGTAAAAGCTTAGGTACCACCAGCATGTGCTTAATGCGTCGCCATTGTTCAACCACAATAGAGTGAAACAAGTCAGTACAAGGAAATACTTTACTCGATTTGTGATATTTGCAGGAGCCAAAAGACACCTGCGTACCTGAGGCTGTGGGATCATCAGCCATTTTAAGAATTTCCCGCACAGAAACGATCAAATTTTCCAAAAAGGTGTGTACTCAAGCGACAGCTGAGGACAGGTCCTCTTCATGGTAAAATGTGAAGACACCGACCCCTCAGGGTGGTCCTATCTGCGTCAGAATCCAAAGATCCTGCAGATGGAGGAGAGGACGGGGACGTTTGCGGCTAGCAACAGCAGAACAAACAGACTCCACTTTTGACATCAGGCTTCGCAGAAAAACTGCAATCTCTGGCTGCAACTGCAACCCGGAGGGTCCCGCAGTCATTTCCAGGGGGTCTGCAGAAGAGATTTTATCCTGGAACTCCATTTGCAGAGAAAAACTTTTTTGGGCAATGTCCCTTTAAGACCGCGATAAAACGCGGTCCCCCATTATTGCTGCAGACTTCCAAACCCTGATCAATATAGCAGAGCAGGAGAGGAAAAGCCTACAGGGGGACCCTCAGAACGTTACCAGGGTGCAGAGAAAACATGCCGCCCCGATCAGTGTCTAGACGAAAGTAACACTGAAAGTGCAGGAAGAGGAAGAAGATCTGACTCATTCATAGAAAACGTGCTGCATGCCAGTCCCACCCCCGGACCATAAGAAAATGGATGCTATACATTACCAATGGGGAATCCTAGAAAATGGCTGCCCATACAAAATAATGGGAACACAGAGGTCATGAACCACGGCAAAATGGTGCACCCCCACGGCACGCCATGCTGTCTACGGGACCCCCAAAAGGGGTCCCAGAGCAAAAGGCAACTGAGGGTCCCCATTCAGGGACCCACCCAGGATGATTCATCCCCCTCAAAGAAAGCGCAGAAAGGCCCGCATTATAACCGCTCCCAAGGTGAAACCTAATAGGGGAGAGAGAAACAAAGGGGTACACCAGATTAGTCCTCCAGGGTGCCAGGGAACCGCGGGAGCCCCTAACATCCGACCATTCCGGGGAGGTGCTCACACCCTTCCTGCGACCTCCAGGGGTTGTTGGGGACAGTTTACTGGCAATACCATGGTACAAGGTGGGCACCACTCCGAAACAGATCAACTCCCACCGGGGATGGGGGTGCTGTTGACCAAGGGGAAGCTGTGACTCAGAGCATTCCAGGTCGTTTGCGTCCCAGCGAGACGATCAACTTGCAGGCTCGTCCCCATCCATCGGTGCACTGTAGTGGCGAGGCCTAGTTCTGACTATAACCTGCGCACGCTCACTGGCCAGGCTGGGAGACCTTAAGGATCTAGATTATCCAATGCGAATACCAGCCGGCTGTTGCTTGTAGTTCCTCTGGATCTTGGTACTCAGGAACGGACTAAAAAAAATAAAAAAATCACAAACTTTCCCTGTTACAGCGAAGTCTGAAGTCCCAGCCGGGAAATAGGTCCTATCCCTGACACTAGGCAGAACAAACTGTTTGAGAATAGCAGAGCATGAGAGGTTATACCTACTGGGACATCCCCCATGAGCGTGGACAAGTTTTTCCCTGCCTAGGGCCTATCCCTAGGAGGAGCATAACCCTATGAGTCTATGATTAAGCAGAGCTGTGTCCGTCGATGAACGATAGAGAAATTAAGATTTTTTTACATGCATGCGAAAAAACTAGATTTTTGTCTCACCGTAAATTCCTTTTCTCTGATGCTCATTGACGGACACAGCTCCATATCTTCTTTGACCCTTGGGTTATGCTGCTTTCCATAGTAGTAGGACTAGGCTGAAACAAACTTGACTACGCCCATAGGGCAGGCCTAGGGGGGTATACTCCCACTTCCTGTTATAGGACTTCAGTTTTGTAACAAAAGCGTCAGAAGAATACATAACCAAACTCAACAGAGGGGTGGGTGCTGTGTCAGACAATGAACATTACAGAAAAGGAATTTGATTTTGCACAATACGTTGTATGTCACTTGCACTTTAAATATTATTAATTTTAAAGTTTATAATATATGTATTGTATAAGAAAAAAAAGGGGGAGACCAGCTCATACGAGTAAAAATTACTTAAGATATAAAGCACCACGTCCCAATATGAATATTTGGAAAAAGAGCAAGTTGGGCGTGTAAACAAGGGACTTTTTAAATTGGGTGCTGGTATATAGATAGTACCAAAAAAAAAAAAAACATAAAAATCAAAAAGGTTTATTTTATTTAGAAAGAAAAAAAGTCATAAAATGTATGCTGTATCAACAGAATACAAATAACAATATCGACATATTGCATTTAAAAACAGTTGCAGTTAACAGACATTTTTCATTAGTGTCAATTATAGGTAGATATCGAGTCCTACACAAGGGTAGATAGTAAATACTGTATACCCTATACCCATCCAAAAGAAGGTGTCTGTGCAGGAAAACGATGTTGCCCACAAATTTAACCCGACATGTTTCACAGCCCTATCGCCGCTTCCTCAGGGGTATTTTTGGGGGGTTCACTCTATAAGTGGTTCAAATGAAAACACTAAAGTAGAAGAAACAAGGCAATGAATACATACATACAAAAACATGTATATTAGTAAAAAAATCAGAAAATCAAGATAATTTCATAGAAACATCAGGCATAATAAAAGGCCTATATCTCACACCTGTCTGGCAAAAGGTCAACCACACAATGATGCAGATCCTGGACCACAAGGTAAGGGGAAGACCCCCCCGGGGCGAACACGGGAGTCCGACCAGAAAAAAGGGGCAAAACTGCAAATATGGAGTATTGGTGTCTAAAAATTGAGAAGATAAAAATGGTGTATGAATATATATTGAAGCCTAGACATCTCTTAGATATGTCTTGGATGTATTGAGGAACATCCAGATATATCAGTATAATTGGTATGCATTGCAAACATATGATATATGGCACATAGCATAGGTGAGTGACTGTATAATGGCCTTACCCAAATTGCTCCAAACAGGTTGTGTGGGCAGGGACCGGGTGAAGGTACGATAGATGTAATGGGACCGATGCAACATAAGTTGGTCCACAAACGATCCTACGGTTACAGCCTATGGAATACAGATTATATGCATATTGGTAGGAGGAGGCATCAACTGATGAAGCGTCCCAAATGTAAATACAAAAGGCCAATACCAACAATCGGTGCCAAGAAGAAAAAGGGCATGCACCATGCAATCGACTACACAGTGGTAGTGCTAGCCACAATAGATGCCGAACATAAGAATAATTTACCTGTTGCAGCAAGTACTCGGACAGCCCGTCCCTGCAATTGCATAGGAGGGACGCCGAGTTGCCGCTTAAATGGTGCTGGGCTCCACCCGGATGACGTACAAGCACAACGTCTTGACGAACATCCGGGCTGGCGTCAGGGATGCGCACATCAAACTGCGCAGGCGCACCCGCCGGGCGTCCACCAGTCCGAATACCGGCCGAGCGTGTGTCGCAAACGCGGCACCACGCAACTAGGTCCGGAAGTGACGGTGTCGGCCGTGCGTAACGCCCCAACCAACAAGGGAGGAAAGGGACGTACCCGACGTCACATGTCCGCCATAGGGGGAGGCACCCAAAGTAGTCCCTCCAAATAAAGGAGATGGATCCATTCATCAGTGAGGAAAACCAAAGCAAGAAGGTGTAAATCTTGAAAGACTGTTTTGAGTGGCCAATCATGGACCTAAACAAAACAATATACAAGTCAGATAAACATACAAATATATTTACATGCATAAACCAATGTATTTAACATTCAGTTATATGAAAAAATATATAGGACAATATAGAATAGTTGAATTACCAACCAAACATAGAAAAAATTGTGCCATGAGATATTAGTCTCATAACCAAAAATCTGGGTATTGCCAAAGCACATCGGACTATGGAGAACAAATCCCAGAATGTAAGTATAACAGCTAGTATGCATTAATTAGGCACGGATCTATAGTGGAGGACAGGACACAGAAAAAGGAGGGATAAGGGAATAGAAACAATAAAAAGATAAAATATATAAATAAAAATAACGAACAAAAATAAAAAAAGGGAAGGAAAAGGAGGGGAGGGAAAAGGAGAGGGGGGGGGAGGGGAGGGGAAAGGGAAAGGAAGGGGGGAGGGGGAAGGGGGGGGAGAAGAAAACGAAAAAAAAAAAAAAAAGGGAAAAGTGAAATGGGAATGAAAAAATAGTAGAGAAGAAAATAGAACAGACATCCAGCTGATGACATTTTCTCACAAAAAAGATTTGTGTGAATGAGCTTCATTGAGTCCAGGAGGTATTATGGCATTTATTCTCTCTATCCATAGAGTTTCGCGTTGTAAAATACGCTGATCCCAATTGCCTCCTCTAGGGTCTGGAGGAATAATTTCCAGAACCCTGAAGGATACACAGGAACTATCGAATCTGTGATGTAAACTGATGTGTCGGGTAACTGGGGTGAGGATTTTTCCCCCATCTGAGTAGTACAAATGGTCTCCCACTCTTTGTCCAAGTTGCCTAATAGTTTTGCCAACATAGAAGGATGAACATTGGCATTGCATAAGGTATACTACCCCACGCGTGGAACAATCCGCAAAACCACGGAGTTTATGATTGTTACCATTGGGCAGGTGTGTAATGGGACCCTCCTCAATCCAAGGGCAACGGGCACAATTACCACATTGGTATGTGCCAGATCTTTCCCTGGACTGGGGGGGGGGGTCAGAAGTATTCAACATATTTGGATAAAGTTGCTTCTTCACTAAGGAGATGCAAGTGTCTCTGGAACAAGGCTCGCAGTTGTTGATGGTTACAGTATCTGAATATTGAGTGATCAATTTAACAGTTTGGTTAAAGTTGGTCTTATTCTTTTATTGTAAAATGTCCCTTCTGTTCAGTCCCTTAGCCTTTTTAAAGGCCTTTCTAAGAATCGTCCGAGAATAACCTCGTGACAGTAGCCTAATTTGCAGTTTTTTAGTTTCCCGAAGGAAGTCTATGTCTAATGAACAGTTCCTCCGTATGCGCAAATACTGCGCATACGGAATGCTGTTCTTCAAAGGGGTAGGATGAGCGCTGGACGCATGCAAAAGCATGTTCCCAGCGCTCGGTTTCCGATATAGGCAAGTGGTAATGTGACCATTGGTATCCTTTCTAATTTCAACATCCAAGAATACAATATATTCAGGGTGGAAATTATAAGTAAATTTTAAATTAAAATGGTTAGTGTTAAGCGAAGATAGCATTTCCTCAAATTCATGCTGTGGGCCTGTCCATATTATGAACAGGTCGTCGATATAGCGGAACCAATGTGTCACATATTTGAGCCAGGGAGCATAGGAGTCGCTAGAGAAGATGTGCTTTTCCCATTCTCCTAGGAATAAATTTGCATGGGAAGGTGCGCAACATGTTCCCATAGCGACTCCTTGCTTTTGTAAATAGGTGGTATCCATAAACGTAAAGAAATTGTGTGTTAGAATAAATTTCAAAAGAGACCAAATAAAACTATGTGGCCACGTGTGTTCATGCTGATTCTGCAAGAAGGATTCCACCGAACGGATGCCCGCCTCGTGCGGTATGCTTGAGTACAATGCCTCAATGTCCACCGCCACGAGGAGGGCATCCGGGGGTGTCTGAATCCCATCAACATGTCTTAATAGGTCCGGAGTGTCCTGAACAAAGGAAGGCAAGGACTGAACGAAGGGACGCAAAAAGAAGTCGACATACTTACTAGCATTCTCTGAAATGGAGCCTATCCCGGAAACAATGGGTCTCCCTGGAGGTTTATTCGAGTTTTTGTGCACTTTGGGTAAAGTATATAGTGTAGGGGTCCTGGGGGTGTTTGACTATTATGAAATCATGTATATCTTTATCAATAATGCCCAACCTCAAGGCTTCAAGACACAGATTCTTTAGTTCCTTCTGAAAATTAATAGTAGTGTCAGGATGAATGGGGGTATACCATTCACGATTGTTCAATACGTCCAAGCACATAGTCTGGTACTGTTTATGTGACATTATAACTACGTTACCCCCTTTATCAGAGGGTTTTATAACATAGTGAGGGTTCTTTTGAAGATGTTTTAAAGCTAAATTTTGAGAGGGCGTCAGATTGTTCGATACTGGATGCCAACGTGTACGTTTCAGATCCCTTATAATCTGGCAAACAAATGACCAGATATGAGGGCAAGTGGATAAATCAGGGAATCGTTGCGATTTGGGTTTGAATGTCTTTTTTGGAGGTTCGGTCTGAGTCTCAGGCTCAGCAAAGGAGGGTTCGGATCCCTCCTCGTACAAGAGCATAAGGTTCCCTCAAGGCACGAAATTCCTCCATAGTGTAATATTTGAGTCGTTCTGTAAGCTCTATTTCCAATTTCTTTTGTTGGCGATTTTGATCAAAAATAAACTTATATGTAAGATTTCGGGCAAACAAATAAGACGTCCTTAATGGTATCAAAGACGTCTAGTTGCTGTGCCGGACAAAAGCCCAACCCTAGTTGTAGAACTTGAATTTGTTCAGGTAAGGGGAAATTCCGTGAGATTGATAATATTAAGTGTATTAGGATTGTCCTTTAAGGGGGTGTGGGTGTTGTAGGGGTTTGACTGACAAATCCCGTTAATTTCGTCAGTTTTTTTGTGTTGGGAGTGGCACCCAATTGTGGGTCTAAAAAGTACCATCATCATTGAGGGAGTGAAGTGGTTGAGTTGGAGGGGGATTGGTGAGAATTTTCTGTAGTGCAGGGGTGAGATCCCTAGTCTGAGTGTGTGGGAGAGAGGGACGTCTCTTACCAGTGGGATTGTTAGGTGATCCGCCACCGTGTCGGGCGCGTTTTATGGCTCAGGTACGTGGAGCAGCTGGTCGTGTATTAGTTTGTGAATGAGTGGAGGAGGGATTAGGTACATTAAATTCCAAATCCTCATCCAACAGGGAGTGTTGACCCAAACTGTTGGATTTATCGAATTGGGTAGGATGTTTGGCTGTCCATCTATATGCATAGCCGCCCATAAAGGCAAGTTTGTCGCGGTTAAATTTAGATTGCTTTTTAAAGAAAATATCCTGATTCATATTTTCTAATTTTGATTTAATATTTCACCGAAAACTCAGGGTGTTCAGTGACATGTTTATATTGTAGGTTGAGATCATAGATCTCATCATCCAATAATTTCATGTCTGATTTATATTGGGTTATTAAAATATTCATAAGATTTTTAGTACATTCATCCAAGGCAGATTCCCAGCTTTTCTTAAAGGATTCTGATGGGTTTTTAATGGTGGGGAATGTGTGAAGACGAAAGCCCCGAGGGCTTAGGTCTTCACTCACATGTTTCTGGAGAAAATAGATGTGCCAATAGAGGTGAGACTTCCACTTTAGCAACCCAAAAATTTTTTGAGAATATATTTTTAATTCTTCAATATCTTTGTGATTGGACGTATAGATCAGCTGAATTTTAGACATGAAGCCTGTCCAAGCTTCACCAGAAAGATCCATGCTAGCAAACTAGTATATGTATATTTTTTATAAAAAATGACAATATAAATAAAGAGAGAAAAGAAAAATATTTTGAAGTATAAGAGAAAGGATTGAGCTGTCAGTAGAGCAAAAAAGGAACGCCCGTTTTCTTTTCCCCTCCCCACTCTCCTTTTCCCTCCCCTCCTTTTCCTTCCCTTTTTATTTTGGTTCATTATTTTTATTTATGCATTTTATTTTTTATTGTTTCTATTCCCTTATTCCTCCTTTTTCTGTGTCCTGTCCTCCACTATAGATCCGTGCCTAATTAATGCATACTAGCTGTTATACTTACATTCTGGGATTTGTTCTCCATAGACCGATGTGCTTTGGCAATACCCAGATTTTTGGTTATGAGACTAATATCTCATGGCACAATTTTTTCTATGTTTGGTTGGTAATTCAACTATTCTATATTGTCCTATATATTTTTTCATATAACTGAATGTTAAATACATTGGTTTATGCATGTAAATATATTTGTATGTATATCTGACTTATGTACTTGTATGTATATCTGACGTATATTATTTTGTTTTGTTTAGGTCCATGATTGGCCACTCAAAACAGTCTTTCAAGATTTACACCTTCTGGCTTTGGTTTTCCTCACTGACGAATGGATCCATCTACTTTATTTGGAGGGACTACTTTGGGTGCCTCCCCCTATGGCGGACATGTGACGTCGGGTACGTACCTTTCCTCCCTTGTTGGTTGGGGCGTTACGCACGGCCAAAACCGTCACTTCTGGACCTAGTTGCGTGGTGCCGCTTTTGCGACACACGCTCGGCCAGTATTCGGACTGGTGGACGCCCGGCGGGTGCGCCTGCGCAGTTTGATGTGCGCATCCCTGACGCCAGCCCGGATGTTCGTCAAGACGTTGTGCTTGTACGTCATCCGGGTGGAGCCCAGCACCATTTAAGCGGCAACTCGGCGTCCCTCCTATGCAATTGCAGGGACGGGCCGTCCGAGTACTTACTGCAACAGGTAAATTATTCTTATGTTCGGCATCTATTGTGGCTAGCACTACCACTGTGTAGTCGATTGCATGGTGCATGCCCTTTTTCTTCTTGGCACCGATTGTTGATATTGGCCTTTTGTATTTACATTTGGGACGCTTCATCAGTTGATGCCTCCTCCTACCAATATGCATATAATCTGTATTCCATAGGCTGTAACCGTAGGATCGTTTGTGGACCAACTTATGTTACATCGGTCCCATTACATCTATCGTACCTTCACCCGGTCCCTGCCCATACAACCTGTTTGGAGCAATTTGGGTAAGGCCATTATACAGTCACTCACCTATGCTATGTGCCATATATCATATGTTTGCAATGCATACCAATTATACTGATATATCTGTTCCTCAATACATCCAAGACATATCTAAGAGATGTCTAGGCTTCAATATATATTCATACACCATTTTTATCTTCTCAATTTTTAGACACCAATACTCCATATTTGCAGTTTTGCCCCTTTTTTCTGGTCGGGCTCCCGTGTTCGCCCCGGGGGGGGGGGGGGTCTTCCCCTTACCTTGTGGTCCAGGATCTGCATCATTGTGCAGTTGACCTTTTGCCAGACAGGTGTGAGATATAGGCCTTTTATTATGCCTGATGTTTATATGAAATTATATCTTGATTTTCTGATTTTTTTACTAATATACATGTTTTTGTATGTATGTATTCATTGCCTTGTTTCTTCTACTTTAGTGTTTTCATTTGAACCACTTAGAGTGAACCCCCCAAAAATACCCCTGAGGAAGCGGCGATAGGGCCGTGAAACATGTCGGGTTAAATTTGTGGGCAACATCGTTTTCCTGCACAGACACCTTCTTTTGGATGGGTATAGGGTATACGGTATTTACTATCTGCCCTTGTGTAGGACTCGATATCTACCTATAATTGACACTAATGAAATATGTCTGTTAACTGCAACTGTTTTTAAATGCAATAAGTCGATATTGTTATTTGTATTCTGTTGATACAGCATACATTTTATGACTTTTTCTTTCTAAATAAAATAAACCTTTTTGATTTTTATATTTGTTTTTTTTTTTTGGTACTATCTATATACCAGCACCCAATTTAAAAAGTCCCCTTAGGCCGTAAGGTGAACTAGGAAAAAAATGATTTTCGTTCCCACGTCTGGGCACTACTTTTTATATGCATTTTTGCATAGACAAAATACCATTGTCGACTTTGGGTTAAAAGTTCTCCGCAAAATTCCCTGCAGTTTTTTGTCACAATCCACAAATGTACATAATTTCGAATTAGAAAAAACGAAAATCTTATGCTGCTAGTTTTGTTTATAACTTTGTTTAAAAACATTTTAACAACAAAAAATATCTTTCAAACTGCCAACTATACATATACCTAAACATTTTAGACAGGTTTTGGTGAATTATATTCTCAAGTGTGAATGTAGACCATGAAATATGGCAAATTTTTAGAAAACTTTATTCAAATTCACAGATTGGCACAGAGCAAAATTAAACAAAAACATTACGAATTGAGCAAAACCGAGATGTTTTATACCTCAAAAATTTCAGTAGGTACTTTGTAATCACACAAAGAAAGAAATGTAAGCACACTTTGGTCCAAGTTGGCGTAAGTGACTCTAAAGTCTACCATGTCGCCCGAATTTTGAATTCTACCAAAAAAATAGACAATTCTACAAAAAATTGTTTACAGCTCAAAATCACCTTAAATTATAACACAGCGCATATTTACTCATCGGTATCATCACTATCAGAACCATCATCCCATGTTTCCTGTGAAACATTTGCACAATTTTGGCACCGACATAAATCAGTACAAGACAGTCTTGCAGACATACAGGAACATCTTTCAGTCTCACATTTGCTATGTTTGCAACTGCAGTGGACTGCTTGCAGCACACTATCAGGGGCAGGATTTCTAGTCATCCAGGTCACTGTTAACTCACCATCCTCGAGGTGCCATCCATTGCCAATGGGTGAAGGGGCACACATTATACCTTTCAGAGAATGTCTCATTATGGCTGCTTGGTAATTTGCCCTTTTGCAGTGTTGGTACAGGGCGTCACTTGTCGGGGGCATGGATAGTTCTGGCAAAGCTGACGACGCCATGCAGAATGCTTTGTATCTAGCATCTAAAAGACAAGGACCACAGAACTTGTTTCATCATGACAGTGTTCCATTACAGGCGGACGCATACAAATGTAACACTGCAACTGCTGTACAAACTGAACTGGCATATGTTTTTGTCAAGTCCATAGATGCTGAAAAATGCACAATACCAAGCTGGACAGGTTTCCATACATTGCTTCAAGGTGATGGCCCTCTGCAAAAGTCAGCACTGTATTATCTTCCAGTCATTGAGGCTTCACCGACAGAGATGTCAACAGTAAACACAATTATGAAGCGAAGTGTCCAAATTGCTAATCAGCTCGAACTGGAACATATAGTCTTAGTTTTTGACCAAGCTATATATGCCAAAGCTCAGCAAATCCGCTGGAAAGATGATGACTTTACTAAGCGTTTAGTGATTAGACTAGGTGAATTTCACACATGCATGTCCTACCTGAGCATTCTAGGAAAAAGGTTTGGAGATGCAGGGCTGCAAGACATACTCATTGAGTCTGAAGTTGTTGCCCCAGGATCCATCAATGGAGTGATCAGTGGTCATCATTACAACCACAGCATGAGGGCACACAAACTTCTGTATGAGAGTTTGCAACGCATCAGACTTCTCACTTTCTTAGACTCACTGCCACCAAAGGAGAGATACGAGTATCTGGATGTCATGAACGAGATCAAATGTGCATTCCTGGACAGAACAATGGATGTTTTGTGTACAAATGAAAAATTTGACACAATGTGTTCGAAGTATGAAGACTTTGTTAAGAAAAGGAGAGCAGAAAACCCAACGTTTGCCTTCTGGAGTTCATATATTTCCATGGTACAGATACTCCTCCTATTTGTGAGAGCAACAAGAGAGTCCGACTGGCAGCTTCACCTGTCATCAGTACGCTTGATGATGGCATGGTTTTTTGCATACGATCGTGTGAACTATGCTAGGTATTTACCCTCATACTGGCTGGAAATGGTCAACTTGCCCCTCACACATCCTTCTTGCCACAGTGAGCTCAGTGTCAAAGGCCAGTGGACTGTCCAACGTCAAAGTGTCCATGGATTTGCCTCAATTGATTGTGACCAGGCCATAGAGCAAACATGCAACAGAGATTCCAAGACAAAAGGTGGTTGGACAGGGATAACACAGAATCGAGCTGCAGTCTATCGCTGGATATTGTCGCAACATGAAAGGGCTGCCATAGCAAGACAATGTGAGGCAATGGCAGGTAAATCTCCCGATATAAGGAAACGAAAAGACCTTGACAGCACACAAATTCATGCTGATGAAAAAGCTGTGACCAGAATAATTTCCACCAAAGATTCCATGCTGAATCCTTTTGACACACACCAAGATGGCATTGTGTGTCTTAGCTCTGGGACAGTAGCATCTGAAGAAATCATGAGGAATTTGCTTTCAGCTACGGAAAAGGGGGAAAATGCTGTCAAAGTTTATGGACCAAAGACTGCTATCATCAGTTGACATATTTGCTCCCATCAAAACACAAAAACCGAAGACCTTTAGTAACCAAGCACAGACAAAGAAGAAATCTGCAGCAGGCAAGGAAGTGATTCTACGTGCCGACAAGAAACTATTCTCCAGATTACTCATCATAGGTCAAAGTAGAAAGATAGACCTGCGGGAAATTCTATCTTACTCCTTGGGAACTGTGTCATATCCTTTAGCCAGTGCTGATGGTTCACTTGCTAAAACAAACAAATCAGCTCTTATGGATTTATTGGAAACCAAAGGTGGAGACTGTTTAGTTGACAAAGTTCCGACAGATGGAGCTATTCTCTTTGATAGCATGGCAGTCATTCAAGCCATTCGGTCCATACCAAGTACCTTTGGAGAGCTTGCAGACACCATACTGCAGTACATGGTCAAGCTTGGTCTGAAGCACAACTGTACACGGATAGACTTTGTGATTGACCAGTATCCAAAAATGAGTATGTGATTGACCAGTATCCAAAAATGAGTATTAAAAAACTAGAACGGTCACGTAGAGCTGGTGGTGGTACACAACTGGTGAAAATTTATTGACGGGATCAGAAAACACCAACACAATGGAAAAAGTTTCTATCAGATGGAACAAACAAAGAAGCACTGGCAGAATTCCTCTATGTTGTTTGGTGAGAGGCTGATCTAACCACTGTGGGGAAGGACTTAAGCTTGTACATAGCACACGGAGACCAGTGTCACTGTGTAACAGTAATGGACGGTTTACAAACTCTCAGTGCTGTTGAAGATCTGACATGTGATCATGAGGAATGTGACACCAGGGTGTTTTTACATGCACAACATGCTGCACAGGAACATCAAACTGTAGTCATCAAGAGCCCTGATACTGATGTGGCAGTGATTGCTTTAAGTCTGCAGCCAGATTTACCATGTAGGTTGTACTTTTTCACAGGGGTTGGTAACAAAACAAGGCTCATTGACTTAGCTAAGGTCTCATCAGCTCTTGGCACACGTGTCTGTTTGGCACTTATTGGGATCCATACCTTCTCAGGTTGTGACTCTACAAGTGCCTTTTATGGCAAAGGCAAAAGAAAGGCATTTTCTGTTGCTTGTGAGAAAGAAGAATATCTGACTGCATTTACAAATCTGGGTAGCAGTTTTAACCTAGACCAGTCTACATTTGAGCTACTTTGCACATATGTGTGCCACCTGTATGGACAGTCATCTGCTGAAAATGTGAACGATGCTAGATACAAAGCATTCTGCATGGCGTCGTCAGCTTTGCCAGAACTATCCATGCCCCCGACAAGTGACGCCCTGTACCAACACTGCAAAAGGGCAAATTACCAAGAAGCCATAATGAGACATTCTCTGAAAGGTATAATGTGTGCCCCTTCACCCATTGGCAATGGATGGCACCTCGAGGATGGTGAGTTAACAGTGACCTGGATGACTAGAAATCCTGCCCCTGATAGTGTGCTGCAGGCAGTCCACTGCAGTTGCAAACATAGCAAATGTGAGACTGAAAGATGTTCCTGTATGTCTGCAAGACTGTCTTGTACTGATTTATGTCGGTGCCAAAATTGTGCAAATGTTTCACAGGAAACATGGGATGATGGTTCTGATAGTGATGATACCGATGAGTAAATATGCGCTGTGTTATAATTTAAGGTGATTTTGAGCTGTAAACAATTTTTTGTAGAATTGTCTATTTTTTTGGCAGAATTCAAAATTAGGGCGACATGGTAGACTTTAGAGTCACTTACGCCAACTTGGACCAAAGTGTGCTTATATTATTTATTACTCTTTGTGTGATTACAAAGTACCTACTGAAATTTTTGAGGTATAAAAGATCTCAGTTTTGCTCAATTTGTAATGTTTTTGTTTAATTTTGCTCTGTGCCAATCTGTGAATTTGAATAAAGTTTTCTAAAAATTTGCCATATTTCATGGTCTACATTCACACTTGAGAATATAATTCACCAAAACCGGTCTAAAATGTTTAGGTATATGTATAGTTGGCAGTTTGAAAGATATTTTTTGTTGTTAAAATGTTTTTAAACAAAGTTATAAACAAAACTAGCAGCATAAGATTTTCGTTTTTTCTAATTCGCAATTATGTACATTTGTGGATTGTGACAAAAAACTGCAGGGAATTTTGCGGAGAACTTTTAACCCAAAGTCGACAATGGTATTGTCTATGCAAAAAATGCATTTAAAAAGTAGTGCCCAGACGTGGGAACGAAAATCATTTTTTTCCTAGTTCACCTTACGGCCTACCTGTTTACATGCCCAACTTGCTCTTTTTCCAAATATATGTATTGTACACATATGTGCCACCAGTATTTATACTATTTTATGTGAACTTTTAGTTGGTTTTATATAGGTTCACATAAAAAAATTTAAACAATTTTATATCAGAGTAATAGGCCTGATATTGTTACATTTAAGATCACCAGCGCCTTTATACCACTCGTTTATATTACAGAAAAGGATTTTATGGTAAGAAAGAAATCCAGTTTTCTTTTTCGTTCATTGACACAGCTGCATATCTTCTTCCAAAGCAGTGTCAATATGAGGGGTGGGAAACACAGCAATACACAATTTGCAAAAGGGCTAAACATACCCAACCAGGTAAACCAGGAGCTCAACCAGGAACTGGAGCTCCCCAACCAAGAAAAAAAATACACCCTCAAGAGGCAAGAGTCTCTGCAACAGAAGCCTGCAAAATGTTGCAGCTGAACACAGCATCCGCAGATGCAAGTACATCCACCTTGTAAAACTTGTGAATGTGTGTACAGACCAGGTGGCCGCCTTGCACACCTGGACCACTGACGCCTGACGGAAGGGCCCAGGAGGCACTAAGCGCCTTTGTAGAATGTGCCTTAACAGGGAAAGGAGGAACTTGACACCTGATGGATTAGGCCTGCACCACAGTCTGCCTGATCCATTCGTAAAGGACAAACAAAATCCAATTTTCAAAATCGACTCAGTCGCCGCCAGGTAAACCCTGATTGCCCGGACCACATCCGGCAATGTTAAGCAATTTCTTTAGGATGTTTCGGCTTAGAGCACCAAAGAAGGCAACACAATGTCTTCATTTAGGTGGAAACTCGAGAAGACCTTAGGAAAGAACGACTGACGGACGTAACACCACTTTGTCCCTGTGAACCATCAGGTAAGGTGACTGACAGGACAACGCAGCCAGCTCCTACATCCTGCGTGCAGAAGTAATAGCCAAGAAAGCCACCTTCTGTGACAAGAGTAAGCAGAGGAAGGTCACAAATATTTTTAAAAAGCGTTTTTTGAAGAACCGACAGTACCAAATTAAGATCCCACTGAGGTACCGGGGACCTCACCGGAGGAGACAAATGGCGAACCACCTGGATGATGAAAGTGTGAACCAAGGAATTTGCAGCCAATGGCCATTAGAAAAATATTGCCAAAGCTGAAATTTGGCCCTTTATGGTGCCCAGCACCAAGCGCTGATCTACACCGTGTTGAATCAAAGCCAGAAAATGGGACACTAAAAAGGAACGGAGAGAAACCCCAGAAATGTATGCCCTCCAGACTCGATAAATCTTCCTTGAAGTAGATTCTCTAGCTTTTAACAGCGTAGTAATCAACGAATCAGACAACCCTCTGTCCTTCAGTACCTGGCTTTCAACAGCGTCCATAAAGCAGGATTGAACATCGGTCCTTGAGACAAAAGATCTTCTCTGAGAGGGAGTCTCTAAGGAGCACCGGCTACCAGCCTTACTAGGTCTGCGTACCAAGACTGGCGAAGCTGGACTCCCTTCTGCCTCGATTCTGAGCAGAAGTTATAATGGAGGGAAAGCGTAAACCAGACGATACTGACCCCACGGGGCCACCAGAGCTTCGGCAGCATCGGCCAAAGGATCCCGAGACCTTGCCACAAACCTCTGAACCTTCCGGTTGAGACGAGAGGCCAACAGGTCTACATGGGGGGGTCCCCCACTGGAGACACATTTGTTGAAACACTTCCAGGTGAAGAGACCTGTTATATTCTCCGTGTTGTGAGAGACACAGGACTCTGGAACAACAGATGTTTATTCAGGACTCACTGTACACTACAACATGCATTACAGGACAGCTCTGTGTATCAATGCATCTCTTACATGTCTCTAAGATGGCCACTCTCTGCCCCTTGACCCTTGTCATCACAACACGAGAACAGGCATAAAACAGTAACTAATAATTGTCCCATGCAGTCCTCCAACTCAGGAGATTTACATGGCTTCTTCCGCGTCCGGATGTGAGAACAACTTCCAGGGACGCTACGGGGAGAAAATAGCAGAAGATCACTTTCGGCGGGCCGGTCGATAGTCTCGTAACCGGTCTTGCAGCTGAAACCGGTCAGGACGACGACAGCGTCGTTGAGGACGGGCACCCAGGGCCTCGGGCCGGAGGAAGCAGGGCTGGCCGGAATGGACACCGGCGGGGCCAAGAGGGGATCCCCTAGCTCAGAGGGTGAACAGACCTCTGGACCAGGGCTGGAGGGCTCTGTGGAATGATCACTTAGTCTCCCAATAAAACACAGTTGCCAGCCACAGTTAATTCCAGACGCCTACGGAAGTAAGGTTCATAATCCTGTGTGACAGTTGCAGGCCAACCGTACCGTACCTAGGAGAGTATTGTCTTAAGGAAGGTATCCTTGGCTGTATGGGCTGTTACCTCCCCAGAAGACAGAAAGGACAGGCTGGTGTAACGACAACTCTTGACTGGTGGAGAAGAGTCTGTTAATGTCCTTGTCAGACGGGACATGGCGTCCGCATTAGCATCATGGCTGCGATACTGGATTTTGTAGCTATATGCTCCCAAGAATAGGGCATAGCATTGAAGACGGGCCGCAGTCGTCTGGGAGATGCCTTTGTCAGGGCTAAAGATCTGAAGGAGTGGTTTATGATCAGTCAGTATGGTGAATTCCCTACCATACAGGTAAAGATGAAACTTCTTAATTGCCCACATGAGCGCTAGAGCCTCTTTGTCAATGTGAGAGTAATTGCTTTCTGCTTTTGTCAAGGACCTGGAGGCGAATGCCACAGGTTTCTCTGACCCATCTGGTAAAATGTGAGATAGCACAGCCCCTAGACCATAGGGTGAGGCATCACAAGCCAAGGTGAGAGGCCTTTGGAGGTCATAGTGCACAAGCATGCGTGACGCCAACAGCTTTCGCTTAGAAACTTCAAAAGCACGTTGGCATGCAGCTGACCAGTTCCATCTGGAGTGTTTCTCCAAAAGCTTGTTCAACGGAAACAAAGTGTGTGCTAGATCTGGCAAGAATTTGTGGTAATAGTTCAGCAAGCCCAGGTATGATCGCAGCTGTTGGACGTTGGTTGGGGCTGGAGCTTTTACTAAAGCATCAACTTTGGCTTCCGTGGTGTGTATACCCTCTGCATCCACAAGGTGGCCACAAAACTCCAATTTAGGTACCATGAATTGGCATTTCGCCAAGTTCACTTTTAGACCCTGCTCTTGGAGTCTCGCCAACACAAGTTCCACGTTACACTTGTGTTCCTGGTCCGTCAGGCCTGTGATGAGCATGTCATCTAACAGGCACTGTGTGAAAGGAATGTCTGCCAAAATCTCATCCGTTTTGCATTGCCAAATGGCGGGGGCGGAGGCTACACCAAACGCCATCGGATTGTATTCATACAGTCCCTTGTGAGTGTTGATGGTTAGAAACTTGGGGGACAAAGGGTGGACCTCAAACTGTAATAAGCTTGCCTGAGATCAAGCTTGGTGAACTTTTGACCTCCTGCAAGAGAGGCAAAAAGGTCATCTACTCTGGGTAGGGGATACTGGTCTATCTCCAGTTGAGAATTTAGTGCCATGCGGAAATCGCCACGGATACGCAAGTCCCCATTCGCTTTCTTTACTGGTACAACTGGTGATGCCCACTCGCTGTGCTCTACCTTTGAGATGACACCTTGTTCCTCCAGCCGGCTTAGTTCAGCTTCCACACCTGCTCGGAGTGCAAAAGGTACCGTCCGAGCTTTAAAGAACCTAGGCTAGGCGTTGGGTTTCAGCCTGAGCCTCACATAGTCATGCTTTATTTTCCCCAAATGGTTATCAAAGACTTGCGGGAATCGCTGTTTCAGGGATTCTACCCATCCCTCTTCATCCCCTGATGGGATGGTCACGGTGTTGCAGGGGTTAATGGCGATGTCTGGCATGCCAAAGTGAGCAATCCAGTCTCTCCCAAAGAGAGGGGGTCCCCCATGTTCTAGGATATATAATGGCATTCTCTTCGTCTGACCCTTGTAGGATACCTGTACTTTCACGTACCCCAGTGGGTGGAGTATCTGCTTTGAGTATGTCTGCAGTTTGATTGGTGTTGGACGGACAGTTGTTCGGATCAGAAGTTTTCTCCATTGTTTCTGGGTGATAACTGAAACTGCTGCTCCTGTGTCTACATCCATCTTGAGTTTCTTTCCTTCCACGGTTACCTCTACAGTCATTGCAGAGGGTGCTGAATGCATATGATTTATGTCCAATCTGTGGAGCACTTCCTCATCCTCTGATTACGATGACGATGTATATCTTCCCACCATATATGCCTTTGTCCTGGTGTTCAGAGGTTGTTTATTTCGCACCTTCTTACTACGGCAGACTCGTTTTAGATGGCCTGCCTTTCCACAATTATGACAGAGCTGATCCTTAAACCGGCAGACTTTGTGATCATGGTCTGTAATCCCACAACAGTAGCAAGCTGACTCCCAGCTTGGTGAGGGTCTAGATTTACAGTTAGCTGCAGTTGGCTTGACTGCTGTTCTGAAAACTTCCTCTTTAACCGCTTCCCTTCTGCTCTGGGGGTTCAATGCCTTTGTATCTTTCACAGCCATTTCCATCCCTGAAGCCATCTCAATTGCCTTTGTAAGGGTAAGGTCTTTCTCTGTTAACAGTCTCTTTTGGCTAGACTCACTATTCAGTCCCATGACAAACTTATCCCTCAGTGCAGTCGGTAAGTACTCCCCAAAAGAACAGGTTGAGGCTAGTCTGCGAAGGGCGAGCACATAAGCCTAAATATCTTCACCCGGCTGCTGCTGCCGCTGATAGAACCAGAATCTTTCTGCAATCTCTAGTGGTTTAGGCTGGAAGTGATTCCCTAACAGTGTCAGGAGCTCTGCCAAAGTCTTAGTTGCTGGTTTTTCAGGGAAAAGGAGATCCCTAAGCTTGTCATATGTCCTAGCACCAACCACTGTCAGAAATACTGCTACTTGCCTGTCGCCTGGGATGGCATTTGCACAAAAATACTGTTCCAGTCTCTCAATCCAGGAACTCCAGGTTGTCTGTTCTCCATCAAATTCACTTAATGTCCCGATCAATGATATTTTCCTGCTGGGCTCTGTGGGTGTTTGTATCCAGGTGACAATCCAGAGTTTTTCTTCTTTTCTCACACGGATAGTAACCTTGTAAATCCCATCCTCGTCGCCACTGTTATATTCTCCGTGTTGTGAGAGACACGGGACTCGCCTGGAACAATGGATGTTTATTCAGGACTCACTGTACACTACAACATGCATTACAGAACAGCTCTGTATATCAATGCATCTCTTACATGTCTCTAAGATGGCCACTCTGCCCCTTAAACCCTTGTCATCACTCCTGGGTGGAGCCAGCCTTAAAGTAACAGTACATGTGAAACCCTTCAGGTATAACAAGACCATTCACCCGGCTCAAACGCCTTTCGACTGAGGTAGTCTGCCTGCCAAATTTCCACCCCCGGAATGTGCACAGCAGAGAGGGCTGGAACATATTGTTCTGCCCACCTTAGAATGCCGACCATTTCTTTGGACACTAGGGCATTTTTTTGTGCCTCCATGGCATTGTCCCACTGAATCACGATCCGCCCACAGAGACAAGCAAAACATGATCGCCCGAATCTCCAGGCTGTTGATCGGCAGACTGGACTCCTCCTGAGTGCAAACTCCTTGAGCAGAGTCTGAGCCCAAGACACCTCCCCACCCGGACAGGCTGGCATCCGTGGAAACCACTGTCCAGTAAAGGGGGAGGAGGGGACAGAAAATCCCCTTGATGAAGGGATGCCACTACCGTGCAAATTAACTCTATCCGTAATTTCTGAACTCGCACAAAGTGGTTCAGAGCCTTGAGGTCCAAGATCAGACGGACCTTGCCTTCCTTCCTGGGAACAGTAAACAGATTTGAATAAAATCCCTGAAAACATTCCAGCTCTGGAACCGGCACAATTACTCTCTGTGAGAATAGATCCTGCATCGCCCCGTAAAGGCCCTGCAGCCGAACCGGGGACAGGCACAAACTGGAAGGGAAAAACCTCGCAGGAGGCAAGGACCGAAACTCGATCTTGTAAACTGATTGAACCAACTCGTGGACCCATTTGTCTTGAATGAGAAAAGTCCACAGGTCTGGAAAGAAACAAAGACGTCCCCCCACCTCAGATACGGGTGAGGGCGCCCCTTCAGGCAGATAAGGCCTTGTCGGCAAGATCAGCGGAACCTGCTTTCGACTTTCCAACCCAGGGTCTCTTGGAACCTCTCGCAAAGTTACGGGTGGATCCTGAACCCTTATCGTGCGAGCCAGCAGAACGAAAGGGCCGTTTGTAAGACCTTTAAAGATCTCTTCCATAGGAGCACCGAACAGGCGGTCTCCCACAAAGAGGACATCAGTCAGCACCTTTTTTGGGAGCCTGGTCCGCAGACCAATGTTTTAGCAAAATCATGTGTCGAAGGATCACAGCTGTCACAGACACTATGCAAGCCAAAGGGGCCGCACCCAAAAGAGGCATCACAGATATACTGTAACCCCTGTATCAACTGATCCCCCTTCCAGATCCTGGCGCAGAAGCTTCGCCCATTCCATCAAAGTCTGGGAGACCAAGATGATGGCAAACACCGGCCTCAAAATTTAACCTGCAATGGTAAAAAGGTATCGGACCAGAGCTTTAGCCCTCTTGTCCACCAGAATCCATCACCGGTGGAACCGTTTGCTTCTTCAAAAAGGGGCTCTTCAAAAGGATACCTCCTAGCGAAAAGCTTAGGTATTCCAACCATGCATTTCTGGGATCCCCACTGACTAGCAACAATCTTGATGAAATTGGCAGGAAACCCGCAGACCACCTTGGATGGTCTGCGGGTACCAAACTGCACTGACGCAGCCGACGCAGCATTAGCAGTGTCCTCCAATTTTAAAGTTTCCCACACTGTTACAATCAGTGCCTCCACATGCGCCTTTTCATCACGTGCGGCTGTAGTGGAAGAAGATTCATCCTCACTATCAGAGCACTCAGGGTGCACGGACGCAGACAGGGTGGGTTGACTCGTGTCCGCGGCAGCCAAACCAACCTCAGAAGCTGAGGAGGCAGAGGATACAAGTGAAGGCGGGGTGGGCGCGCTTCTTGCTAGGCCGCTTTTAAAGGGCCAGATGAACTTTGGACACTAGGGACTGCAGGACTGTTGTCATGGCTGCCAGGGCAGACTGAGACCCAGCTTCCAAGAGTGGGTGAGGTGGAGACATGCTCCAGGGACTCCATATTTACCTGGGGACCGGCCGAAATATGCTGAAAAAAATTGCTAAAATAATCCTTCCCCCCACCACTGCAGCAGTGGTACCACAAGTCCCAGCACACCAGCAGCACTGCTATAGCAGTAAGAGGGAGCTGCACCCCGCAGGGACACACCACCAACTAAGGGAAGGACCCAGAGCGCATTGCTGCTTGCCAGGTGGCGATCAGAGAGAAAAAGAGGAAGCGCTGTCACTGCCACTGAGACACACCGCCGCATTACCGCTCCACAGACTACAAGAAAATGGCTGTCGCATTGATCGCAATGGGAAACTCAGAAACCATGGCCGCTAGACTACACAAACATGGCCGCCGAAGCTTCTGCACAGCCATCCACAGAAAAATGGCAGCGCCACGCGACACCCAGGAGCCTCAACAGCCCTTCAGGTATCTGTAGCCCACCAGGGGGGCCCTAACAGGTACCCCCACCCAGACATTTGCCACACAATGTTATTGAAAGCCGCCGGCAGCATGCTCCCTCCCCCTCCAGCCCAACCCTGCATGACACCCCGTACTTGAAAGTAGCCTGGCTTCCCAGGGGAGGAGGGGCTAAAGGGGATAGGAGAGGGTGAAATGTGCAGGGTAACCCCACTAGTGGGAGGGGGGGGGGGGACAACACCATGTGGGACGCAATAAATGATCCCTTTAAAAAAAAAAAATGTTATATATATATATATATATATATATATATATATATATATATATATAATTATTATACAGGATTTATATAGCGCCAACTGTTTGCGCGGCGCTTTACTATATATATATATATTTTAGGGATTAGGATTGCTGCTTCAAACCCTGGGTTGTTCGCAGTCATCGAGTTAGGGTCCATGTACACGGGACGCTGGAAATGGCCGTTTAGGAGCAGTTGGGCGTTTTTTTCAGAAGCCCCTGAACCCATCTACATTTTATCTTATCTGTCCATGTACACCAGGTCGTTTACAGTCATTTGCAGGCAGTTGCGTTCAGGGACTTTTTTTAGAACGCAATTATTTGCGTTCGAACGTGTGTTTCCCGGCGTTTCAAACACACAAACGCGTCCGAACGCGTCCGAACGCGATGACCCGCGTTTAGCGTTCGCGTTTTTCCATTTTAAAGAGGAATCATTTTTTTGACCTCTAGGAACGCTTCTAAACGCAAACGCCGCTAAACGCGTGTACAAACGTGACCGGACGGACGTTTCAAACGTCCTAAAAATTCCAGCATTCAAAGGGACTTTTAACAACGTCCCGTGTACATGGAGCCTTAGCTATACATTCTGTATTTTGTCAAGGTTTGCTTGATGAGAATGTAAGGCCATCTGTCCCAAAGCTGAAGCTCAACCAGAAATTTGTTTTTAAATGCAATAATGATGGCTCAAGAAGTTTTTTACTGCCCTAATTGAAGCACTAATTTGATTCTAATTATTTCAAACGTTGTAGGGGGACTTTAAAGACAGATAATGCAGAAAACCCCACAAACCTCTTCTAAGGACGTTTCTATGAAAAAGTATTAGACACTGGTGGGCAGTTATATACTTACATGAAGACATTTCTGTTAATTGGCAGTACCAGCTTTTGATGCCAAAGGTATGCACTTTTTCCAGAGTACACCATTAACCACTTGCAGTCGCTGCATTGCCTATTTATGTCGGCAGTGTGGCTCTCCCAGGCAAAATCACGTTAATAGGAGTCATCTGCCTGGAAGGCCACTAGGGGGCGAGTGCGCGCCCACGATCGCCAGCGGGAAAGCCAGCGTGGGTGTCAGGCGGCTCCGATTGCCGCCTGACACCGGTGATCTCTCCCCGCTGAGAACACAGCCGTCCGTCCTTCTCGCTGCAATGATCACAGAGACCATACGATCCTGCTATATAGGATCTCATGTCTCTATGATCATTGCAAAAGCCCAACCCCCCCCCCCAGTTAGAATTATTCCCAAAGGCTTACATTTAACCTCTTGATCACCAGTAGTATTAACCCCTTCCCTGCCAATGACATTACAGTAACCATGCATATTTTTAGCACTGATTACTGTAGTAATGTCACCGGTGTCCGTAATGTCTGTCCACCGCAGTCCCGCAAAAAAAAACGCAGATCACCGCCATTACTAGTATAAAAAAAAAAAACAATAAAAAGGACATAAATCTTTCCCGTAGTTAGTAAATGCAATAACTTTTGCGCAAACCAATCAAAATACGCTTATTGCGATTTTTTTTTAACCAAAAATATGTAGCAGAAAACAAATTGGCCTAAACGGTTAAACAATTTTGATTTTTAAATTTTCTTTTGGGAATGTTATGTAGCAGAATGTGAAAAATAGTGTTTGTTTTTTTTTCAAAATTCGCTTATTTTGTTTATAGCGTAAAAAATAAAAAAATCGCACAGGTGATCAAATACCACCAAAAGAAAGCTCTATTTGTGGGGGGGAAAAAAAGGAGGTCACATTCGTTTGGGTACAGCGTCTCACGACCGCGCAATTGTCCGTTAAAATAAGGCAGTGCCAAATCGCAAAATAGGGCATGGTCATTAAGCAGGAAAATCTTCCGGTCTTAAAGTGGTTAAATCTGATATTTTTGACTGAAAATGCACATTTTTCTTGTGTTATTCATCAACTTTATCTGTAGGCACTGCTTGAATAAAGATCCAGTGTTTGGTTTGTTTGTCTATTCAAATAGGTTGAGGAAGCCCACAATTTCCATGAAGTGTGCTTATTTCTTTATATAACTGTTTTTCTCTATAATTGCCCAATTTTTAAAGCGGAATGTGCACGTACTGCAGAAATGTACAGAATTTTAATTTTTTTCCCCAAACTTACACTTAAAAAATGGTAAGCGATATTAGCATACAGTAGTAACATTTCACAAAAAACTCACAGGACAGAATCTCCTAAAGATTGCACCCAAAGAAATTGTAAGCAACCACAGTAAACAATGAACAGTTTAGATGTAACAACTTACAGTCCAGTTTCCAGCACAAAGGTTCTGTATTGCTCCAGCCGATGCTTCCAAGATAGCGGGTGTACGTGACAATTTCACAAGAGAAATGTAGAGACGCACTGCCTCTGGTTGAAAGAGGAGCTCATAACCTGCCATTGAAGAAAAAAAAAAAATTTGTCAAAAAGTCGTCAATAGTTTGGAACCACACTGATTATTATACAGGATTTTTTATAGCGCCAACAATTTGGGCAGCACTTAACAAAATAAAGGCAGACATTACAGTTACAATTCAATTTGGTACAAAAGGAATAAGAGGGCCCTGCTCGTTAGAGCTTACAATCTAAAAGGAAGGGTCAATTAATTTAACTAAGGTAATAGGTGTGGGAAGGGAGCTAAATGTAGAAAGTGAAACTGTATTAGTTAGAAGCCTAATAGGCTTCTTTAAATTGAGGGGTTTTCAGGGATTGTCTAAAGATGGTTAGATTAACGGACAGTCGGAAAGATTGAGGTAGAGAGTTCCAAAGGATGGGAGAAACTCTGGAGAAATCCTGGAGGAGAGCATGGGAGGAGGTGACAAGGGAGCTAGAGAGCAGGAGGTCTTAGGAGGACCGAATAGAGAGGTCTGGTTGAAATTTTGAGATCAGGTTAGTGATGTAGCTGTGGGCAGAGTTGTGGATGGCATTGTAAATTATTGTTAGTACTTAGAACTTTATTGGTAGGGTGAGTGAAAGCCAGTGAAGGGATTGTCAGAGAGAGGTGGAAGACACTGAATGGTTGGTAAGATGGATGAGTCTTGCAGCAGCATTCATTATGGACTGAAGCGGGGATAGTCTATGTAAAGGTTCTCCAATGAGGAGGGAGTTGCAGTAGTCGAGGCGAGAGATAATCAGAGAGTGAATTAGAAGCTCGGTGGTGTCGTTGGTTAAAAAAGGGGCGTATTCTAGAGATGTTGCTAGGACACGGCGCGATCCCAATCTCGGTAAAGAGTCAATGACATGACTCTTTACCCATGTGATCGGTTGTTTCCAATCACAGCCGGTCACATGTAAATGAGGAAGTGCCTTTATTCGGCTCTCCTCAGCTCACACTGTCAGTGTGTGAGGCGAGGAGAGCCGATCAGCGGCTGCTCCTCATAGGGGACACAGGGAAAAGAAATCAGGGCACTGATCACAAGTGCCCTGATTGTACAAACGTGAAATAAAGTGCCCTATCAGTGCCCGCCATCAGTTCCCATAGTGCTGCCAGTCAGTGCCCATCAGTGTCTGCTCATCTAGGCATTGATGGGCACTGACTGGCAGAACTATGGGCACTGAGTGTGGGCACTGATGTGGCTGCCCATCAGTGCCGCCCATCAGTGCCACCTCTCAGTGTCCACCAGTGATACCTCTCAGTGCCACCCATCAGTGCTGATCAGTGCCACCTATCAGTGCTCATCAATGCCGCCTATCACTGCCACCTATCAATGCTCATCAACGCCGCCTAGCACTGCCACCTATCAGTGTGGCATATTAGTACCTCCTCATCAGTGCCACCACATCAGTGCCCATCAGTGCAGCCTATCAGTGCCCATCAGTGCAGCCTCTCAGTGCGGCCTCATCAGTGCCCATCAGTGCAGCCTCATCAGTGCCCATCAGTGCAGCCTCATCAGTGCCCATCAGTGCAGCCTCATCAGTGCAGCCTCATCAGTGCAGCCTCATCAGTGCACCCTCATCAGTGCACCCTCATCAGTGCACCCTCATCAGTGCACCCTCATCAGTGCACCCTCATCAGTGCACCCTCATCAGTGCACCCTCATCAGTGCACCCTCATCAGTGCAGCCTCATCAGTGCAGCCTCATCAGTGCACATCAGTGAAAGAGAAAAATGTATTTATTATCAAAATTTACTTACAGAAAAAAAGAAAGACTTTTTTTTCAACATTTTCGGTCTTTTTTCTTTTTTTTTGTAAGAAATAAAAAACCCAGAAGTGATTAAATACCACCAAAAGAAAGCTCTATTTGTGTAAAAAAAAATGATAAAAATTTCATATGGGTACAGTGTAGCATGACCGCGCAATTGTCATTCAAATTGTGAGCGCTGAAAGCTGAAAATTGTCCTGGGCAGGAAGGGGGTGAAAGTGCACTGTAGGCAAGTGGTTAAAGTATAAATTGCCACAATATATTAAAGTGGATTTTTGTCTTACCGTAAAATCCTCTTCTCCGAGGTTCGCTGACAGACACAGCTTCAATTCTTCAGACCATTGGGTATTATGCTGTCTCTCTTTAGGAGTAGGACTAGGCGGAAACTTTTTTGGTTACGCCCCTGGGTCAGTCCCAGAGGGTATACCATTCACTTCCTGCTGTAGGACTCCAGTTTGTAACAAGCAGTGCAAGAAGAACAAATAACTCAAGCCCAAAAGAGGGGCCGGTACTGTCTGTTAAGTGAACCTCAGAGAAAAGGATTTTATGGTAAGACAACAATCCAGTTCCCTTTCGTTCACTGACAAACACAGCTTCAATTCTTCAGACCATTGGGATGTCCCAAAGCAGCGTCAACATGAGGGGTGTGGAAAAACGCAGCAAACACAGAATTCCAAAAAGGCTAAACATAGCCGACCAGGTAACAGGAGCTCAAGAACAACAATTTTCACCCTCAAGAAGCGGAAACCTCTGCAAAATGGTGACATGAAGCTTCATGAAGAACCACTTCCGGTGGCCACTAGAGGCAGAAGAGAGCACCATGTGGAGAGGAGCTGTGCCGTGCAGGGGGAGCAGACGTCAGAGGAACAGCTGAGAGAGACTCGGACAGAAGCAAGTGACTGAAGGGGGACTGCCGACACAACATGACAGACACCAGGCGGTGGGGACAGTACTGGAGGCGTGCAGGGACTGACTGACAGGACAGGAGACAGCAGAAACGTGAGTGTGCTGAATCAGCTGTTTGGCCGAGTGAGGGGGATCACACAGACAGCGTGTAGAGAGACTGACCGGGGGAGGCTGCAGGATCTTCCATCAGACGAGGACAGACCAGGGCAGACAAGCAGTAGATCTGACAGTACCTAGTACCTTGATACCTGCACGTACCTTGATACTGGAAGCAGTACCTTAGCAACCAGGAAAAATACTTTAGACAGACCTGCGACTGACCGTGACCTGCGACTGACCGAGTACCTGTGAGTGTCTGGGAGTACCTGAGTGTCTGGGAGTGTCAGTGAGTGTAGCTTAGTACCAGAGGGTGAGAAATGGCACTTTTCCACTGCAAGTACCGGCTCGGCTCTACTCGGCCCTGCTTGGCCCCGTTTGCCTTTCCACTGCTGGTACCGCATGGTACGGTCTTGGAACGGTTCGGTACGGTACGATATGGTTTGCTTTTTCACTGTTTATAGTACTGATAAGTAGTGGGCAGGATTACTTTGTAGTTGCACCGCCTCTACTGCCGTGACATCATCTTAATCTTAGCATTAACAATGACAGTGATGATTATTGACCAATCACTGCCTTGTAGTGAGGACCAATCAGGCTGCATGGGAGGGGTTGTGGAATTTAGTACCGGTACGGTACGCTTGGAACCACAATCGAGTAGGTACTGTTTTTCAGATCCGTACCGTTCGGTTCCATGCAGTGGAAAAGCGTCGCCGTACTGCACCGAACCGTTCCTACACCGTACCATGTGGTACCAGCAGTGGAAAAGCAAAAAAGCGAGCCGTACCGTTCGGTTCCATGCAGTGGAAAAGCGCCAAAAGTAGAGTTAAGGCCCGTACACACGTACCGATTGTCGGCCGTAAAGATTCGGCCGACGACCGATCGGCCGATTGTAGGCTTGTTAGTATGATGCTTCCGACAGCCGACAGCGCATTTTCGGCCGAACAGAATCTGATGTGCAGGCTTTAAAATTTTTGTATGCCGACACCAGAACGGCCGATTGTTCGCCAGTCAGTACAGATTTCGGCCGACAGACAGCAGATTTGCAAGACTGGGCATGCTCAGAAAATAAAACACACAGGGAAAGTTAACCATCACATGACATCACT
Organism: Pelophylax lessonae; assembly: GCF_965119305.1. Classification (NCBI taxonomy): domain Eukaryota; kingdom Metazoa; phylum Chordata; class Amphibia; order Anura; family Ranidae; genus Pelophylax; species Pelophylax lessonae. The sequence goes on from NC_138776.1 coordinate 224,241,270, forward strand.
TCTGCAGTCGGCTGTTGTTGGCCGACAAAATTCGTGTGCAGTCTTTTGGCACTTTTCAGCGGACAGGACATCCCTGGACAAAAGACGGCCGACCGGTCGGCCGTCGAGCGGTACGTGTGTACGGGGCTTTAGGAAGCTAGAAAACAGCCACACAGGACAGACTTAAATTACTGAATCCCCATTAGATTAGTAGGTACAATGCCTGGCGGTGTGGAGATGTGAGTCGGTGTACATCTTGTGGTTTGTATACGTTCCTCGATCATGCAATCGAGGGAGAATACAAATGCACAAAATGTAAGCACGTTGCTTCCCTGGAAGCTCAGGTCCTGAATCTAGGGAAGCAGCTGGCAACACTGAGACGAATGTCCATACCGAAGGAGAGCTGGGATCATACCCGTCAGGTGCAGGCCGGGGCCTGCACAGAGGGCGGAGAAACGGAGGTGATGGCATAAGAGCAGAGTAGATGGGTGACAGTTAGGAGGGGTAGAAGGGAAAAAGGCAAAGAGGCCAGTCCTGGGCTGGAGCACCCTAATAAATACGCCCGTTGCGTGATGTTGGGGAAACCAGTCAGGGACCAGCATTGCTGGAGCAGAGCAACGCCCCTAGCTGCCAGGGGAAGAACTCCTCCAGTGAGGCCGGGAGAAAGGGAAAGGAAAGACAGGTGCTGGTGGTAGGGGACTCAATCATTAGAAGGTCAGACAGTGCAATCTGTCACAAAGACCGTGAGCGCCGAACAGTCTGTTTACCGGGCGCTCGGGTTCGGCACATCACGGATCGGGTTGACAGATTACTGGGTGGGGCTGGGAATGACCCAGCTTTTCTGGTACACGTGGCTACCAATGACATAGGCAGAGGAAGATGGAGAGTCCTAAACGATTTCAGGGACTTAGGCGCTAAGTTGAGGAGTAGGACCTCCAAGGTAGTATTTTCAGAAATACTACCTGTACCTCGAGCCACACCAGAGATGCAGCGGGAAATTAGGGAAGTTAACAAGGAGCTGGTGTAGTAAGGAGGGTTTCAAGTTCCTGGAGAACTGGGCCGACTTCTCAGTCGGCCACCGACTCTTTGGTAGGGACGGATTGCACCTAAATGGGGAGGGTGCAACCGTACTGGGTGAGAGGATGGCCAAAAAGTTAGAGGGGCTTTTAAACTAGGTGATGGGGGGGGGGGGGAAGGGTACAGATGTAGAATTAGCCAGTGGGGAGGAAGATTCAGAGGGCACAAATGGGGACATTAGTGGTAGGGTGTTCAGAGTACCTAAATCCAAGGTGGGTATGGGGAAAAAAAAAAATCACAGGAGCAGCCTAAAAACAACATCAAACGAGGATCTATGCAACCGGTCAAAATTACGAGGTTTGTATACCAATGCTAGAAGCCTGGCAAACAAGATGGGAGAGCTGGAGCTGCTGATGTTTGAGGAGGACTTCAATTTTGTGGGGATAACAGAGACTTGGTTCGACAGCTCTCATGATCGGATGGCGACCATTCAGGGGTATTCCCTTTATCGCAGGGATAGAGAAGGTAAAAAAGGGGGAGGGGTATGTCTGTATATTAAGAACAGCGTATATATGAGGGATGATAATAATGGAGCTACGGACGAGGCAGAATCCCTATGGGTAGAACTTAAAAGGGAAGGCACTATAGGGAAGGTAATATTGGGCGCATGCTATAGGCCCACCAACCAGAGGGATGGGGGGGGGGGGGAGGCGGACCTCCTTTTACAGATGGGATTGGCAGCAAGGATGGGAAAGGTCATTATAATGGGGGACTTTAATTATCCAGATATAGACTGGGCAGAAGGAACCACGCATTCAGCCAAGGCTCGGAAGTTCCTAAATGTTTTGCAGGACAATTTCATGGGTCAGATGGTGAACACAACGACAAACAATGTGGTACTTGACCTACTGATTACCAACAATACAGACCTGCTCACGGATATAGAAATACGGGGCAACTTAGGAAACCGTGACCATAGGTCAATTAGTTTCAGTATTAATTACAGTAATAGGAAACACAAGGGTAATATAAGGACACTGAATTTCAGAAGAGCCAATTTCCCAAAACTGCGCTCTCTGCTAGAAAATATTGAATGGGATAGAACCCTGGGAACAAAGAACACAGAGGAAAAATGGGAAAGCTTCAAGAGCATGCTTAAAGGGATTGGCCAGTGCATTCCAAAGGGAAATACATTTAAGTGAGCAAAACTAAACCCTGGGTGGCTAAACTCCAACATAAAAATGCATATTAATACTAAAGAAAAGGCCTTCAAAAAATACAAGGCTGAGAGGTCATTGGCAGCATTCAAGCATTACAAAAGTGTAATAAGAAATGTAAAGACGAAATCAAGGCGGCTAAAATAGAACACGAGAGACATATAGCGGAAGAAAGTAAAAAGAACCCCAAGAAATTCTTTAAGTATATAAACAGTAAGAAAGCGAGGCCAGAACACATTGGCCCCATAAAAGACGACAAAGGAAATTTGGCCACAGAGGACAGAGAAAAGGCGGAAGTGTTAAATAATTTATTCCCTTCAGTCTTCACAAAAGAATCGGGGGGCTACACTAACCCAGCTTGTAATGCTAAACTAAATAATACCCCTCAGGAAGTACCGCCATGGCTAACAGAAGATAGACTTAGAACTAAGCTAGAGAAACTTAAATAAATCACTGGGACCGGATGGCTTGCACCCAAGGGTTCTATAAGAGCTCAGCCAGGTGATTGCCAGACCATTATTCTTGATTTTTAAGGATAGTCTACAGACGGGTATGGTGCCAATGTGGTACCAATATTTAAAAAAGGGACAAGATATATCCCGGGTAACTATAGGCCGGTCAGCCTAACATCAGTAGTCTGCAAGATTTTGGAGGGGATGTTAAGGGACCACATACAAGACTATAGTAATAAAAATGGTATTAGTAGTAATCAGCATGGATTTAATGAAAAATTGTTCTTGCCAAACCACTCTATTAACCTTCTACGATGAAGTGAGCAGCCACCTAGATAAAGGTAAGCCTGTGGATGTGGTGTATCTGGACTTTGCAAAGGCGTTTGACACCGTTCCCCACAAACGCTTACTGTACAAACTAAGGAATGTAGGTATGGACCATAGGGGGGAGTACCTGGATAGAGAACTGGTTCCAGGGGAGAGTCCGGAGGGTGGTAATAAATGGGGAGTATTCGGATTGGGCGGGTGTGAAAAGTGGGGTCCCCCAAGGTTCTGTCCTGAGACCAATTCTGTTTAAATTTATTCATAAATTATCTAGAGGAGGGGATATCTAGTACAATCTCAGTTTTTTACAGATGATACTAAACTTAGCATGCCAATTCCTTCTATGCAGGATGTGGAAACCTTACAAGCGGACCTGAACAATATAATGGGGTGGGCAACTACATGGCAGATGAGGTTTAATGTTGAAAAATGTAAAGTAATGCACTTGGGCGTCAGGAACACTAAAGCAAGCTACTCACTGGGGGGAAACCTCTGGGTGAGTCTAGGATGGAAAAGGACCTGGGGGTACTGGTGGACAACCGGCTTGGCAGTGGCATGCAATGCCAAGCCGCTGCAAGCAAAGCCAACAGCATACTGGCATGTATAAAAAAGGGGATTCACTCCAGAAATAAAGAGATTATTCTCCCACTCTACAAGACTCTGGTCCGGCCACATCTGGAGTATGCTGTCCACTTCTGGGCACCGGTCCTAAGGAAGGATGTGCTGGAACTGGAGAGAGTCCAGAGAAGGGCAACAAAAATAATTAGGGGAATGGAGGGCATCGGCTATGAGGAAAGACTACAAGCATTGAACTTAAACTTTTTAGAGAAAGGGAATACAATAAGCCACTCACTAAAACTAGAGGAAAAACAGTTTAACCTTAAAATACATAAGGGGTTCTTCACTGTCCGAGCAGTAAGGATGTGGAATTCCCTTCCACAAGCAATCGTATCAGCAGGGAGCATTAATCTTTTTTAAAAAAACAATTAGATGGGCACCTTAAAGACCACAACATACAGGGGCATTCAATGTATGGTTAACATCAAACACACACACACATCATAGGTTGAACTGGATGGACTGATGTCTTTTTTCAACCTCACAAACTATAACTATGTAACTGCAGCCTGCAAAACTTTGCGGCCAAACGTCACATCCGAAGATGCAAGTACATCCACCTTATAAAATTTTGTGAATGTGTGTACAGACGACCAAGTAGCCGCCTTGCACACCTGAACCACTGACGCCTGATGACAGGTCCAGGAGGCAACTAAGTGCCCTCATAGAATGTGGTTTAACATGGAAATGAGGAACCTGACACTTAATGGAGTAGGCCTGCACACCCGTCTGCCTGATCCAGTGTGAAATGGTCACTGCATATGCGGCCAGCCCCTTACGAGGTCAATCCGTAGGACAAACAAATAATCAGATTTCCTAATCGGTTCAGTCACCGCCAGGTAAACCCGTATTGCCCTTACCACACCAAAATGTAAGGCAATTTACTTAGGCTGTGTAGGCTTAGGACATAGGGACGGTAGCACAATGTCTTCATATAATTGAAACCCCGATACAATGGTAGGAAGGAATGCCTGACAGGGGCGTAACACCACTTTGTCCCTATGAATCACTAAGGTGACCGACAGGACAACACAGCCAACTCCGACAGGTCATGTGCGGAAGTAATAGCTACTAAGAAAGCCACCTTCTGTGACAGAGTGAGCAGAGGAATTTCTCAAATATTTTCAAAGGGAGGCCTTTGAATCACCGACAGAACCAAACAGAGCCCACAGAGGAACCAGGGATCACACCGGAGGAGCCAGATGGCAAACTCCCTGCACAAAAGTGTGAACCAAGGACTTCGCAGCAAACGCCCTTTGCAAAAAAAACTATCCAAGGTGAAAATCTGGCCCTTGAGGGTGCCTAGAGCCAAACGTTGATGTACACTTAATTGTAGAAACTACAAGCAAGACACAGAAAAGGAGAAATCCCCCTGAGACTCACAGCAAGTAATATACGCCTTCCAAACTCTATGCTAAACCTTCCTGGAAGTAGATTTCCTAGCCTTTAACAGCGTAGGAATCACAGACTCGGACAGCCCTTTGTCTTTCAGCACCTGGCTTTCAATAGCCACACCATTAAAGCCAGCGACCGTAAAGCAGGATGGAAGATTGGTCCCCGAGACAGAAGATCTTCCCTGAGAGGAAGTTTCCAAGGGACATCCGCTACCAGCCTTACTAGACTTGCGTACCAAGACCGGCGAGGCCAGTCTGGTACCACCAGAATGACTGGAATTCCTTCTGCCTTGATTCTGCGTAGTAGTCTCGATAGAAGTTGTATTGTAGGAAAGGCACAAATCAGACGATACCGACCCCAAGGTGCCACCAAAGCAGCTGCGGCGTTGGCCAGAGGATCCCGAGATCCTGACATGAAGCTCTGCACCTTCCTGTTGAGATTGAAAGCCAGCAGGTCCACATCAGGGGTCCCCCACCTTAGACACAATTAATGCAAAACCACCGGGTGAAGAGACCAGTCGCCCGGATCCAACGTCTGCTGACTGAGATAGTCCGCTTGCCAATTCTCTACCCCCAGAATGTGAACGGAGAGGGCAAGGACATTCTGCCCACCTCAAGATGCCGTCCACTTCCCGGGCCGCCAGGGCACTCTTTGTGCCCCCCTTGATGACTGACATATGCCACAGCCGTAGCATTGTATGTAAAGATGGTACAGCGCCACTAAATAGATAGCTAACTAATATGAAGGTGAACCAAAGTCCATAAGTCCATAGGAGGGAGATTTCAGATGTTGGGAATATGACTGTGAATCCCACATCAATCTTGCAAGTAGAGTTTCAGGCAGAGATCACATAAACAATAAGGATGTAACCTTACCGGACAGTTGGACCCCCTGTTACGGAAGGTCAAACAGGCATGCGATATCCACCGCCAGGGACAAAACTGCAACGGAACTCCTCTCCTATCAACCACAAACACTCCGGGTAACCATAGACTATGGATCCGGCGAACCTCACTGGACCCCAGGTGCACACAGGGGATGACCTCCAATAAGACAAATGGGGGCGCACATAGTGAAGTACATTCAAGTCTTTTATTGAAATAAAAGGTAAAAAACTCACAATTTAGCTGCTTGAAACAGGCATAATAAATTCATTGGCCGCGGCTCGAATAGCGTGACTGCATGGGGGCTTAGCGTGACTAGTCACGCTATTGCAGTCACGCTATTCGAGCCGCGGCCAATGATTTTATTATGCCTGTGTCAAGCAGCTAAATTGTGAGTTTTTTACCTTTTATTTCAATAAAAGACTTGAATGTACTTCACTATGTGCGCCCCCATTTGTCTTATTGGAGGTCATCCCCTGTGTGCACCTGGGGTCCAGTGAGGTTCGCCGGATCCATAGTCTATGGTTACCCGGAGTGTTTGTGGTCGATAAGAGAGGAGTTCCGTTGCAGTTTTGTCCCTGGCGGTGGATATCGCATGCCTGTTTGACCTTCCGTAACAGGGGGTCCAACTGTCCGGTAAGGTTACATCCTTATTGTTTATGTGATCTCTGCCTGAAACTCTACTTGCAAGATTGATGTGGGATTCACAGTCATATTCCCAACATCTGAAATCTCCCTCCTATGGACTTATGGACTTTGGTTCACCTTCATATTAGTTAGCTATCTATTTAGTGGCGCTGTACCATCTTTACATATTTCTTGGGTTTGATATACTTTGTACTAGCAGCCTTTAGTTTCATCTTTTTTGTGCGCAGCTTTCTTCCCCTTTATTGTATACTTGATTTAACAGCCGTAGCATTGTCCGATTGTATCCGCACAGGGCATCCCTGCAGATGATCCGTTCATTGAGACAGACATGGTCTGATCACCCAAATTTCCAGGATGTTGATCGGCAACCTGGACTCTTCCCCCGAGTCCAGACACCTTGGGCTGAACAGACTCCAACACCACCCCATCCGGACAGACTGGCATCCGTAGTGATTACAGTCTAATACAGGGGGAGAAAAGATTTTTCCCAGACGTAGGGCCGGAGAGCCACCATAGGAAAGACTCCCTCGAACCCCCGACTCAACAGAATCAGATTGGCCAATGACAGCGGATCCTTGTTCCATTTGATCAGAATCTCCCTTCGTAAAGGGCTGGTGTGGCACTGCGCAAACGGAACCACCTCGAAGGTGGAGACCATCAGACCCAGCATTTGCATGCAAGTCTGAGTGATGATCGATGGTTGGACAACAGGCGCCAAGCAGCCTCCTGTAGCTTCAGAAGTTTTGTCTGAGAAAGAAACATCCGGGCTGATGCTGAATCCAGCATCATACCCAAGTAGTCCAGCTTTGTGGACGAGACTGTGCTGATTTCTAAAAATTCAATGTCCTCCTGAACTACTGCTGAGTCTGCACTGTAACCTCCAAGTTGGCTTCTAGAGCCGAGGAAGACTCTGCACGCAGAAGCAGATTGTCAAGGTAACCCAGTACCACGATCCCCTTCTGCCGTAACAAGGCCAATACTGGGGCCAAAATCTTTGTGAACACTCGAGGAGCTGAAGCGAGACCAAAGGGCTAGCAAAACGCTTAGGTATTCAAACCATGCATTTTCGAGGAACCCCACTGACTAGTGACAATCTCGTCAAAATAGGAAGGAAAAGGAAACCCCTTATTCACCTTGGAAGGTTTGTGGGTGAGAAATTGCACCGGCATTGCCGACTCAGTAGCAGCTAAGTCCTCCAACTTTAAAGTTTCCTCAATGATACAATCAGGGCCTCCACCAGCGCTTTTTCATGCGCCGCTGAAGGAGGAGGAGGACGACTCATCCTCACTATTAGAGCATTCAGCATGCATGGACGCAGACACCAGTGGGCTCTCGTTCGCAGCAGCCAAATCCACCTCAGAATCTAAGGAAGCAGAAGATACAGGTGAAAGCGGGGGGCGCTTCTTGCCAGGTTGTCTTTGCAGGGCCAGATCTACTTTAGCTACTAGCGACTGCAGGGCTGCCGTCCTGGCCGCCAGGGGAGACTGAGACCCAGAGGGTCCCGTAGCTTCCAGGAGTGGATTGGGTGGTGAAATTCGCTCCATGACCATAAAGGGTTAAACAGAACCATGCAGCTCAGAAAAAAACTGGATTTTTGTCTTACCGTAAAATCCTTTTCTCTGATGTTCATTGACTGACACAGCGATATATCTTCATTAGTCAAATGGGTTATGCTGCGCTTCCTAGGAGTGGGACACTAGGCAGAAAAGGGTTAAAGTTAACAGAACTTTCTACTACACCCATGGGGCAGTCCCAGGTGGTAAACTCCCACTTCCTGCCTCTAAGATTCAGTTTTGTAACAAGCAGTGTCAGAAGAATACATAACCCAACCCAAGGGGTGGGTGCTGTGTCCGTCAATGAACATCGGAGAAAAGGATTTTACGGTAAAACAAAAATCCAGTTTTCTCTTTCGTTCATTGACGGACACAACGACATCTTTTCATTAGTGGAATGGGACATGCCAAAGCAATAATAGCATGAGGGGTGGGAAACAAAAAAAAAAAAAAATAAGAACCATTCCGAACAGGTTAAACATAGCCAACCAGTTAACCAAAGAGCTCAACCAGGAACAACTGAAGCTCACATACCAGAAAAACACCCACAAGAGGCAGAAGTTTCTGCCACCACTGCCTGCAAAACCTTGCGGCCAAAAGCAGCATCCGCAGATGCAAAAAACTGAATTTTTGTAAAATCTTACCTGTAAAATTCCTTTCTCTGAGTCCTCCGACAGTCGCCGCCTCTTCATATTCGTCACATATGGGGTATTAGACTTTGCTCCGAAGGAGTAGCTAGGCAACAGAATATGTTAATATTAAAGCTTTTAACATATCCCACCCTCAAGGGGTGGTCCCCTCAGTCAATACCCTCCTACTTCCTGCAACCACATCTCAGTTTCAGTGGAATAGCAGTAGAGTATACAACCAAACCCCAAAAGAGGGGCGGGGGAGGCGACTGTCGGAGGACTCAGAGAAAGGAATTTTACAGGTAAGATTTTACAAAAATTCTGTTTTCTCTTACGTCCTCCGACAGTCGCCGCCTCTTCATATTCGTCACATATGGGGACGTCCCAAAGCAGTGCAAACATGAGGGGTGGGAAACGCATCCGCGCCGAAAGGCAACGCAGTCTCCGCATCAAAGAAAGGAACCTTACCAAAGGAAGGAAACCAGCTGGGCTACAGGAATAATAATTGCTCAACAGGAGCAACAACCCAAGAAAAGACAAATAACCAGGGGATAAAAAACGTATCCCAACAGCCAGAGGTCCCCAACAAGGGACCCTAGGGAATTGCCGCACTAAGAACCTTGCGGCCAAAGGAAGCATCCGCCGATGCCTGAACATCTACTTTGTAGAATTTTGTGAAAGTGTGCACTGTCGACCAGGTCGCCGCCTTACACACCTGGGCTACAGAAGCCCCATGACGACAGGCCCAAGACGTACTCAGAGATCTAGTAGAGTGCGCCTTCACAGGCACAGGGGGAACCTTCCCCTGCAAAGCATAGGCCTGTTCAATGGTCCGCCTGATCCTTTTGGCGATGGTAGAGGCCGACGCCGCCATGCCCTTCCGAGGACCCTCTGGAAGTACAAACAAGGAGTCCGTCTTTCGAAAAGACTCAGTCGACTTAAGGTAAACCCTTATCGCCCGAACAACATCCAAAGAATGTAGTCTCACCTCCTTTGGATGTTTAGGCTTCGCGCACAGCGAAGGCAAGACAATATCTTCATTAAGATGGAATTCCGAAACTCGCTTCGGAAGAAAAGAAGGATTAGGTCGCAAGACCACCTTATCCAAATGAACAACCAGATACGGAGACTTGCAGGACAAAGCCGACAGCTCCGACACTCTGCGAGCCGAAGTGATCGCAACCAAAAAGGCGACCTTTTTGGACAACATAGACAACGAGATCTCCCTGATCTGTTCAAAAGGAGCACGTTGTAACACAGATAGAACGAGATTCAAGTCACAAGGGGGCAGAGGATCCCTCCTAGGAGGAACCAGATGCCGCACTCCCTGAACGAAAGTGCCAACCAAAGAGTTGGAAGCCACGGGACGTTGAAACAGAATGGCCAGCGCAGACACCTGACCCTTTATCGTAGCCAGCGCCAAACGCTGATCGACACCCGTTTGAAGGAAGGACAGCACTCGGGAAACCGAGTACGTGCGGGGTGAAAACCCCCTGGACTCACACCAGGCAAAATAGGCCTTCCAAGTACGGTAATAAACCTTCCCCGAGGAAGACTTCCTCGCGTTGATCAAGGTATGAACGACCTCTGGAGAGAGACCCTTCTCCTTCAGGACCTCGGTCTCAACAGCCAGGCCGTCAAAGCCAGCGACTGTAAAGCAGGATGGTATATCGGCACTTGAGACAGGAGATCGTCTCGAAGAGGCAGACGCCACGGGGCGTCGACCGCCAGATTCACGAGGTCTGCGTACCAGGACCGGCGAGGCCAGTCGGGTGCCACAAGAATCACCGTGCTGCGTTCCGAGTGTAACCTGCGAAGGAACCTGGACAGCAACTGAATCGGTGGAAACGCGTACATCAGCTTGTACTGATGCCACGGGGCCACTAACGCGTCCGACGCGTCTGCCCGAGGGTCGCGCGTCCTTGCCACGAACATTCTCACCTTGTTGTTGAGACGAGACGCGAACAGGTCCACATCTGGAAGACCCCACTTCGCGCACAACATCTGGAAGACAGCCGGGTGGAGAGACCATTCCTCCTGATCCAGGGTCTGGCGACTCAGATAGTCCGCCTGCCAGTTCTCCACCCCTGGAATGTGAACCGCCGTTATCGCCGGGACATGAGTCTCGGCCCAAGACAGAATGTCGGCCACTTCTCGAGCCGCTCGGGCACTCCTGGTGCCCCCTGGGTGTTGATGTAGGCCACCGCCGTGGCATTGTCCGTCTGCACCCGAACCGGGCAGCCCTGCAGCCGGTCCGTCCAGCGATGTAGACAGAGATTTATCGCACGCAATTCCAGAATGTTGATCGGAAGGGAGGACTCCCCCTCCGACCAAGTCCCCTGGGCGGACAGAACGCCCAGAACACCACCCCAGCCCGACAGGCTGGCATCCGTGGTGATTACCGTCCACGAGATAGGACGAAACGACTTGCCCCCGGACACCATCGGGGACTGGAGCCACCACAGAAGGTCTCTTCTGGTGCGATGACTCAACGAGATTTGAAGATCCAGAGATTGAGGTCGCCCGTCCCACATGGACAGGATCTCCGCTTGGAGACCCCGCGTGTGAAACTGGGCGAAGGGAATCGCCTCGAAGGCCGAGACCATCAATCCCAGACATCTCATGCACGTCCGCAGAGATGAGTGCGGAACGTCCCTGAGGGACCTGACTTCCTCCTGAAGAGTTCTGAGTTTGTCTTCCGGCAGGAAGACCTTCGCCTGCACCGAGTCCAGGATCATTCCCAGGTAGGGAAGACGAACCGACGGACTCAGAGTCGACTTTGGAAAATTTATCGTTCAACCAAACTCCTGCAGAGTTTGCATCGTGACAGACAGGTCCTTCTCCAGACCCTGGCTGGTCGCAGACCGAACCAGAATGTCGTCCAGATACCCCAGGACAGAAATGCCCTGGGCCCTCAATAAGGCCAGAACCGGTGCAAGCACCTTGGTGAAAACCCGCGGAGCCGAGGCGAGACCAAAAGGCAACGCCACGAACTGGTAGTGATCCTCCGCAATGGCGAATCGAAGGTACCTCTGGTGACCCTCGAAAATGGGGATGTGAAGATACGCATCCTTCAAATCGATGGAGGCCATGAATTCCCCCAGAACCAGGGCAGCCACCACCGACCGCAGGGATTCCATGCGGAACTTGCGAACCCGCACAGAGCGGTTCAGAGCCTTTAAGTCCAGAATTGGACGAACCTTGCCCTCCTTCCTGGGCACGGTGAACAGATTGGAATAAAACCCCCGAAATCTGTCCCGATGAGGCACCGGAACCACCACTCCCTGAGCCCTCAGGTCCCGCACCGCCAGGTGCAGGTCCCGTAAACGCTCTGGAGACAGTTGAAGATTTGAGGGAAAAAATCTGCTCTCCGGCCGAGAGAGAAACTCGATCTTGTAACCAGATCGAACGATCTCCTAAACCCATCTGTCCCGCACGCGAGCCAACCAGGGTTGAAGAAAAACGAGCAAGCATCCCCCCACCCCAAAACTGGGTGAGGGCGCCCCTTCAGGCCGCACTGTTATGGGCTGCGGATCCGGATTGACCGGACTTCTGTTTCCCAGACCAGGGCTTCTTCTGAGAGCCAGACCAGGGCTTCTTCTGAGAGCCTTGACCTTTGAACGGTTTGCCCTTGTAGTGCGACCGAAAGGCACGAAAGGACCCCTGAGGGGGCCGAAAATTAGCATGCTTCTTCCCAGAAGCCCCCTTAGCCTTGGGGAAATGGGGCAAGAGAGTGCTCTTACCTCCGGTGATCCCCTTAATCAACACATCCAAGGACTCCCCAAAAAGGCGAGACCCATCATAAGGCAGATTGGCTAAGGTCTTACGTGAAGATTGGTCCACCGACCAACATTTCAACCAAACCAGGCGGCGAGACAACACCGCCACGCTGTGCACACGTGCAGCCAACGGGACTAGGTCCAAGTCCGCATCACACAGATACATGACACCCTGGTGGATTTGATCCACCATATCCAGGGTCGCCGGCGATGTCGAATCGGCCACTAGGACGCGCCTAAGCATCTGCGTCCAACTTGCGACAGCCTGGGCCGCCATGAGAGAGGCAAACAGAGCCTTAAGCATAGAACCTGTAACAGAATAAGTATGACGGGCAAGAGACTCCAATCTCCTATCCGTGGCATCACGGAACACAGGGGAATCCTCTGCAGGAATCGCAGTGGATTTGTTTAAAACCGCAATTGCGTGATCCACTGGGGGTGGCACACACCACCTTTCATCAGTGGAAGGCGAGAAAGGATAACGCAGCTTGAACCTACTTGGTACAGCAAAAGGTTTGCGTAGATTGCGCCATTGTTCCTTAATAGCGCGCTGAAAATCATCATTGCAGGGAAAAACCTGCGGCGTCCTGCGTTTTCTCTGCGTTCCATAAGCCGCCAAGGCAGCGGGGGGACACACTTCATCCTGCAAACGTAGCGTTTGTTTTATGGAAGCAATCAATTCATCCATGATTGCAAGCTCTTCAGGCGAGCCAGGGGGAGAATTATCAACCCCTTCAACTTCAGCCTCCACCTCGGACCCCACTAGAGCCAGGGAGGAGCGGGACCCCGATAAGGAGGCCCCCGCCATAACAGCCCCATCACCTTCACCCTCAGAATCAGAGGAAAGAGAAACTCTGGGTCTCTTAGTAGATTGAGCAGCCACCAGCATCCGCACCTGAGCAGCAAGGCCAGCCACAATAGTGGCTAAATCCCCCCCGGGGGGGGGGAAACAGCGGTCCCCTGGCTTTCCACCAAGGCGGTAGGAAATTTTCCCTCCTGAGAATCCATTGCCCCAATATCAAATGCCGGATAATAAAGGGTTAACTGCCCCTTTAACAAGCGCGGCGAGCGCAGCCCACCGCACCACACACAAGCACAATGAGACCCCCACAGGGACAATAAAACTGACACAGGCAATGGATAAGAAGGATATAACCTGAGGAGACCCTCGCCGCTGCTGCTGCCTCGATCGGTGTATCCTGAAGAGGAAGTGATGCGGCCAGGGTGCTCTTTTAAAGCCTATGGGAGGCTACAAGAAAATGGCCGCCATGCATGTAGAACATGCGGCCGGAGCGAGTGTAGGCAAAATGGCGCCGTTTGGCGCCGAAACCGCCGCTCCACAGTACAGTAATGCACACATGTTATCCATGTATAAAAAAACATGTTAGATCGCCGCAGCGATCGCTGTATAGTGCCCAAACATGCCACAAAACCTGCCCCACAGCACACAGCTTCTCACACTGACAAGGCTGACACACACAGTGTCACACAGCTCCCCCCCCCCCCACCTTGCAGCCCACAGCATGCAGCCGAGTGATAGGGAGACAAACAGTGAGAACAGAGGCAGGTTACACAGTCCCAGACTGACACCCCCCCAGACAGACAGGTCCCCACATAGATACACTTACCTCACAATGGCGTGGGGGACCCGCACAGTCGAACAAGCCGCTGCACATGAGGCAGGGAGAGTCGCATACAAGACGCACAGAATGGGGGTTAAGAAACCGCACAGCGTCCAGTGAGGTAGCCACCTCACCAATCATCCCTGCACCGAACAGGGATGGGTCGTTCAATGTGCCAGGAGCGTTACCTGGCTGAACGCTCGATGGCAGGCTGGGAAGCCACTGACCCACGACCTGCGACCAGGGGGATCAGCCCGAGACCCAGCCCGCATGATCCTCTTCATCCGAAGAACTAACTAATGCTGACAAAAAGAACAGCTAAGTAAAGGTAGAGAGAAAACTCAAACAAAAAATCAAAAAAGAAGAAAGTCTGGGGCACAAAGCCCCAGCACAGAAAGAGCCAGCCACTCCTGACAAGCTAGACATTGAAACTGAGATATGGTTGCAGGAAGTAGGAGGGTATTGACTGAGGGGACCACCCCTTGAGGGTGGGATATGTTAAAAGCTTTAATGTTAACATATTCTGTTGCCTAGCTACTCCTTCGGAGCAAAGTCTAATACCCCATATGTGATGAATATGAAGAGGCGGCGACTGTCGGAGGACGTAAGAGAAATATCGACTTTGAAAAACAGTGAAAAACAGTGAACGTATGAACAGACGCCCTGGTGGCCGTTTTGCACACCTGAATCACCGACGCCTAATGACGGAAGTCCTAGGAGGCACTGAGCGCACTCGCAGAGTGTGCCTCAACAGAGTAAGGAGGAAACTGACCCTTAATGGTTAATGGAATAGGCCTGCACCACCGTCTGCCTTATCCATCTGGAAATGGTCGCAGCAAACGCAGCCTGTCCCTTACCAGGACCCTCTGTCAAAACAAACCAGGATTCCAACTTCCGAATTGACTCACCAAGTACACCCTGATGGCCCGAACTACGTCTAATGAATACAAAGCAACCTCCTTGGGGTGCTTAGGACATAAGGAAAACAACACAATGTCCTCATTCAGGTGAAAACCTGACACGACCTTAGTAAGAAACGACTGAAAGGGGCGAAGCATTACCTTGTCCCGATGAACCACCAGATAAGGCGACCAAGAGGACAACGCAGCCAACTCCGAGACCCTCCATGCAGAAGCAATTGCCACTAAAACGGCCACTTTCTGCGACAAGGTTAGTAAAGGAATTTCACAAATATTCTCAAACAGCGTTCTTTGAAGGACCAACAGCACTAGGTTGAGATTCCATGGAGGAACCAGGGACTGCACCGGGGGAGCCAGATGACAAACTCCATGCACGAATGTGCGAACCAAGGAATTCATTGCCAGCGGTCTCTGGAAGAAACTGCCAAAGCCGAAATTTGACCCTTAATGGTTCCCAAGGCCAAACGTTTTATTAACACCAGTTTGTAAAAAAAAAAAAAAAGGGATGCTGAGAAAGATCAGGAAAAAATTCCCAGAGACTCACAACAAGAAATATATGCTTTCCAAACTCGATGGTAAATTTGAGAGGTAGACTTCCTGGTTCTCAATAAGTAGGAACCACACATTCCAACAAACCTCTATCTTTTAGAACCTGGCTCTCAATAGCCAAGCCGTTAAAGCCAGCGATCATAAAGCAGGATGGAAGATCGGTCCTTGAAACAGGAGATCTTCTCCGAGAGGAAGCCGCCAAGGGGTGTCGGCTACCAACCTTAGCAGATCCGTGTACCAGGACCGACGAGGCCAGTCTGGTGCCACCAGGATCACCGGAATCCCTTCTGCCTCGATTCTGCGCAGAAGTCTTGGCAGAGGTTATATTGGAGGAAAGGCATAAATCAGACGATACTGGCCCCAAGGAGCCACCAGAGCATCCTCGGCATCTGCCAGAGGATCCCGAGACCTCGCAATGAACCTCGGAACCTTCCAGTTGAGACGAGAGGCCAAGGTCCACACCCAGTGTCCCCCACCAAAGACAAAGTTAATGAAAGACTTCCGAATAAAGAGACCATTCTCCCGGGCACAGAGCCTGATGACTGAGGTAGTCCGCCTGCCAATTTTTCACCCCTGGAATGTGCACTGCCGATAGCGTGGGAACGGGAACCAGACATTCCACCCATTGCAGAATACAGGCCACTTATCTTGCCACTAGGGCACTCCTGGTGCCCCCTTGGTGATTGATATATGCCACAGCCGTGGCATTGTCCAATTGGACCCTCACCGGACACCCCCGCAGACGATCCTTCCACCGGAGTAGGAAAAGTCTGATGGCTCAATTTTCAAGGATGTTGATAGGCAGACTGGTCTCCTCCGAGAACCAGACCCCCTAGGCTGAATCCTGCCCAGGACCCCCCCCCATCCGGACAGACTGGTGTCCGTAGTCACTACTGTCCAGAACAGTGGGAGGTATGATTTTCCCTGGTGAAGTGCCAGGGAGCGGAGCCAACAAAGCAGAGACCCTCTCACCACCTGACTCAACAGGATCATTTTGTCCAGAGACTGTGGATGCTTGTCCCATTTGGTTAGAATATTTTTGCAGAAGTCGGGTATGGAACTGAGCGAAGGGAACCATCAAACCAAGCATCTGAATGCAGGTCCTCAGAGACGACTGACGATTGGCTAACAGAAGGCGAATTGCCCTCTGCAACTTCAAGAGTTTTGACTACGGAAGAAAGACCCTGGCTGATGCTGAATCCAGTCAGCCCCAGAAAGTCCAATTTGTTGGACGGAGTCAAGGCTGACTTTTTAAAATTGAGAATCCAGCCGAAATCCTGCAGAATTCTTACCGTGATCTCCAGGTACTCCTTTTAGAACCAATGAGGACACAGTTTTAAATTAGAGGGGCAAAGGTTTAAAAGTAATATGAGGAAGTATTACTTTACTGAGAGAGTAGTGGATGCATGGAATAACCTTCCTGCAGAAGTGGTAGCTGCAAATACAGTGAAGGAGTTTAAGCATGCATGGGATAAGCATAAGGCTATCCTACATATAAGATAGGGCCAGGGACTATTAATAGGATTCATATATTGGCCAGACTAGTTGGGCCAAATGGTTCTTATCTGCCGACACATTCTATGTTTCTATGATTGCACACTCAGAAGATGATTGTCCAGGTATCCCAGAACTGAAATCCCCCATTGCCTGAGTAAGGCTAACACCGGGGCCAGCACTTTTGTAAACACCTGGGGAGCGGAGGCGAGACCAAAGGGCCCCAAATTAATAGTGCTTCTCGCCTATGGTGAAGCGAAGAAAACGTTGAGGTCCAATGTAAATTGGATTATGAAGGTAAGCATCCTTGATATAGATGCAAGCTAGAAAGTCGCCCTGACGGAGGGGACTGATCGGATTGATTCCATTCTGAATTTTTGAACCCGCACAAAATAGTTCAGGGCCTTGAGATCTAAGATAGGCCGAAGCTTCCCTTCCTTCCTGAGGACCGTGAAGAAGTTGGAATAAAACCCCTGAAAATGTTCCGACTCGATAACAGGAATCATCACCCTTTGGGACAAGTCCTGGACCGCTCCAAAAAGATCTCAAAGGCAATCTTTGGACAGAAGCAAATTTGAAAAAAATAACCTCAGCGGGTGCAAGGACCGAAACTAGATCTTGTAACCAGACCAAACCAACTCCAGAACCCATTTGTCCTAGATGAATGAGATCCATGGATCCGGAAAGAAACAAAGACATCCCCCTAACCCTGTAACGGATGAGGGTGTCCATTCAGGCAGAGGAAGGCTTCTCCATGATGCCGGAGGAACCCGCCACTCCAGAGATGCTGGGGGACCCCCCCCCCCAGAACGGTCGAGAGGATTTGGACCCTTTATCCTGTGCCCCCATGGGAAGAGAGGGCCGCGTGTGAGCCGAAAAAAACGGGACCACATTTGCGGCAAA
The DNA here is from genome assembly GCF_965119305.1 of Pelophylax lessonae. NCBI lineage: Eukaryota > Metazoa > Chordata > Amphibia > Anura > Ranidae > Pelophylax > Pelophylax lessonae. The sequence continues at coordinate 224,259,253 of NC_138776.1, forward strand.
ACTCTTTTATTCTTAGCAACCTGTGGGAGCAAGGTACTCTTGCCTTCCGTGAGACCCTTAATAATCTCTTCCATAGAGGCTCCAAACAGACGGTCACCCACAAAGGGAAGATTCGTCAGAACCTTTTTTGAAGCCTGGTCAGTAGACCAGCATTTCAACCAGATCATGCAACAAAGTCACCACTGTCACCAAAGCCCTGCAGTCTAACGGAGCTACATCTAGGGAGGCATATTGCAATCCCTGAATTATTTGTTCCGCCATTTCCTGAGGGTGCTGACCCTCCTTCAAATCTTCGTGTAACAGCTGTCCGTTAAGGTCTGGGAGACCAAGGTAATTGCAAACATCGGTCTCAAAATTGAACCACCACTGTAAAAAAAAACAAAAGAAAACAAAAAGGTGTACCAGTGCCTCAGCCTTCCTATCCGTAGGATCCTAAAAGGGCGGAGCGTCCTCCACACGCAATAATGTAGCTTTATTCATTCTTGAAACCTGGGAGTCCAATATTAGTGCCTGTGGGAATACAATTCCCAAAAACGCTGTAAAAAGCTAGAGCAGGCAAGGAGATACCAACCCAGGACATACCACCCACCTGGGTCTCCACTGATCAGGGAGAGAAGAGAAAAGTCGTCAATTCCCTCGCAGCACGCCGCTCTGACCGAAGAGCATCCGTGCTACCACCAGAGGCCGCCGCCGTATTGTGAATAAATGCGGCTACCGGAAAATGGCAGCCGCCCATGAGCAGTAGCTACCGCGATGCCGGACTAAGATAAAATGGCCCCGCGCATGTGCAGTAGCTCAGGGCATCGCCGGTCTACAGGAAAATGGCCGCCGAGCGGTCCACATGTCGACAATGTCGGCATCTGCGGGTGTGAAAAACAACCGCCAAAAACACAGCCACAAGCCCATCCGGGACCCACCCCAGCATTGTAACACTCCTGACCCCACACACACCACAGCAACTAGCTGCAAAACCCCACCCCATCACGGAGCCTCCCTGGACGCCCCCCTTAGTGGGGGAGGAGGGGGAAAATAAGGGTAGTTAGGAACACTAGGAGGAGGGCAGTTCACCTGAAGGACCACTGACCCTGGGAGGACCCGCACCAGCCCCCAACTTCCCGAGGGAGCTCATCAACCATAGCAGACGCGGTGGGATTCACTGTGCCTCAGTTACCTTTAATTACTTTTGCACAACTATCTGAACTACTAAACGGTACTTAATTGAGGTACAGAGGTTGGGCCCTCAGACTGATTGGCTCCCTATACCACCTCTAACAGCTGGAGCCTTACTTTGCCAGGCCTGCACTCTCCTCCTGCACCTCACCCATTAAATACAGTTGTGTTCAAATTATTCAACCCCCAATGCTGTTAAGGGTTTTAGGGAATTTAGTGCACATTTGTAATTGTATTCAGAATGAAATTCTACAAGGACTTCTTAAAGAACCATATGCAACTAAAATGACATCAATTGGTTTTGTAATACAGTAGTAAATGTTTCTTTTGTGAATTCTTCATTGACAATTATTCAACCCCTTAAAGACTACCACTCTGAAGAACAGAGGTTCATTGAAGTGTTTTCAATCAGGTATTGAAAACACCTGTGGATGTCAGGGAGCAGCAATAAAGCCTAAGAAGCACCAATTAGGCAGCTTTAAAATGACTGATACTCAGCTCCTTCTAGACATTTACTGGTGTGGATACAAACATGGTGAAGTCAAGAGAATGGTCCAGGAATACAAGAGAAGAGGTGATTACTCTTCACAGGAAGGGCAATGGCTATAAGAAGATTGCAAAGATGTTAAACATACCAAGAGACAACATAGGAAGCATCATTCGCAAATTCAAGGCAAAGGGCACTGTTGAAACCCTACCTGGTCGTGGCAGAAAGAAGATGCTGACTTCGACTGCTGTGCGCTACCTGAAGCGTAGAGTGGAGAAAAGTCCCCGTGTGACTGCTGAGGAACTGAGAAAAGATTTGGCAGATGTGGGTACTGAAGTTTCTGCTCAGACAATACGGCGCACACTGTGTAATGAGGGCCTCCATGCCAGAACTCCCAGGCGCACCCCCTTGCTGTCTCCAAAGAATAAGAAGAGTCGACTGCAGTATGCCAAAAGTCATGTGGACAAACCACAGAAGTTTTGGGATAGTGTTCTGTGGACTGATGAAACAAAATTAGAACTGTTTGGGCCCATGGATCAACGCTATGTTTGGAGGAGGCCTATGAAGAAAAGAACACCTTGCCTACTGTGAAGCATGGCGGGGGGGTCAATCATGCTTTGGGGGCTGTTTTGCTTCTGCAGGTACAGGGAAGCTTCAGCGTGTGCAAGGTACCATGAATTCTCTTCAGTACCAGGAGATATTGGATGACAATGTGATGCAGTCCGTCACAAACCTGAGGCTTGGGAGACGTTGGACCTTTCAACAGGACAATGATCCCAAGCATACCTCCAAGTCCACTAGAGCATGGTTGCAGATTAAAGACTGGAACATTTTGGAGTGGCCATCACAGTCACCAGACTTAAATCCGATTGAGAACCTCTGGTGGGATTTAAAGAAAGCAGTTGTAGTGCACAAGCCTAAGAATGTGACTGAACTGGAGGCTTTTGCCCATGACGAATGGGCGAAGATACCAGTAGATCACTGCAAGACACTTGAGTCAAGCTATGCTTCACGTTTAAAAGCTGTTATAACTGTAAAAGGATGTTGTACTAAGTACTAAGATTGAATGTCACTTGGGGGTTGAATAAAACTGATAATGATGTGAGCACAGAAAAGACATTTGTGGTTATTTCATTATAAATGTTATGTAATATTTGTCTGACCTACATGTGCCTCTTTGATTTAATTGTAAGCAGGATGACTGAATGATCAAAATCAATGTCAAACTGGCCAAAACAATCAATTTCAGTGGGGGTTGAATAATTTTGAACACAACTGTATATTGCCTTTTCTATTGCCTACAGCTAATCACATAGCATAGATATCATGCGCTAGCTTTGAGACAATCACAGCTCACAAGCATAAGACATTTTACAAACGCTGTGCTCAGTGGGGAGTGTGTTCTGGTAACAGCTCTACCATTTAATGAGCGAAATCTGGATTTTTTTTTAATATTTTTTTCTGGTTTGTTTGCACTGATTGGACTGTTGCATTGATTTTTTTTTCACTGTGCTATTCAAAATAGGAACGCTGTGGAGTCACTATTCGCACATACATTGTTATGAATGGATTTGTCACTTATTTGGATAAGTGCTGCGCTTTTTGTATACATTCATGTCAGTTTACATTGTTATCATGTGATTGCTATAACCAATCTTGGCAACCTTAAAACACGTGGTACCTGGTTACCAGTACAGTAATACCCTGGTTTGCGAGTTAACCTGGTTTACGAGTATTTTGAAAGACTAGCAATATATATATATTTTTTTTAAATCTGTCTTGATATGCAAGTGCCATCTTGATATACGAGCAGTTTAATACAGAATAAGCATGCCATCCCGTCTGTTACATACCATTATGTGTCCCTGTACTGTATATAAAAGATGCTGATTTCTACTGTTTCAGAGAGTCTCCCGTCACTTATGTGACTCATCTCTCTGCTCTACCCGGTGGGTGGGGCTGATCACTCCCGCTGACGTCATCTGGGGAGGAGGGGAGAAGAGAAGCAGAGAGTCAAGGAGTCACACAAGCGCCGGCAGAGGCTCCAATACAGTATAAATCTGCATCTTTATATACTGTACAAAGAGAGGGGATGACATGCTTATACTGTACAGTACTGTACCTTAGATATGATAGCAGAATATCTTTATTTATACCAATAAATGGCTGTGGAACGAATCATCCGAATTTCCATTATTTCTTATGGGAAAATTTGCTTTGATATACGAGTGTTTTGGATTACAAGCATGCTGCTGGAACGATTTATATCAGCAAAGAGGGCTGCTGATAAGGCAGTACAGCCAGCCCTCCTGTACTGGGTCCGGGCACCATCAGTTCAAAAGAGGGCCCGGGCACTTGCTGAGCAGGAGGGCCAGCTGTACTGTCTTATTCTAGCCTCCACTCCTGTTCTGTTTTACCCTGCAGTGCTGCCAGCTTCTTGTTCTCGTTCTCCCTCCGACTGCACTGCAGGGGGATTGGTCCTAGCACATATGACCCTTACATCTGCTGTCTGGGCCCCGTTTGCCCCTTTCCCCCGCAGCACTTCTGGCTTCCCTCTGCGCCTCTCCTGCCAGCAGCTACTGCGGGCACAAAGGGAGATGTTTTTTTCAAAATACAAAGTGCGGGAGGGGACCGGTAAATATGTCATTTACTGGCCCCTTCCTTTTTAGAATGAACACAGTGAGCGGTTGGTACCAATCACTGCTGTGTCCATTCATCCTGAAGCATAATAAACTGTATTTATACTGCTTTCATTTGTGAATGAGCAGGAAGCCTCAGAGCTTTTTCTATTCATTCATCTGTGCTGCCGAAGCTGCAAGGAAAGGGACTTGTAACAGGCCCGGTACTCCAGAAGAGTATGTCCGCCGTATAAGCTTCCCTTTGCTTGGTACCAGCACGATCCAAGATCCCTTAGCCCACCCAGTCACTTGTCAAGACATCAGTGTAGGGTGGTAAGAAGCATAGGACTCTTTATTCAAACACAGGCATGAAGGGATATACACTCAGGGGACTACCCCCCCCCCCCTTTGCATAATGACACAGGGCAGGGTAGACTACATTCTGTAACATGACACACAGGTATATTCAAATTTCCAACAGTAGACAGTCTTAAGGAAGGGCTGCTGGAGAAATCACTTCCTCCCCTCTACCAGCTAATCCACATATACATCCCATAATAGGTGTATCCCAAGGCAGACAGAAAAAATAGAACAATGGGATACAGGCACTTAACAATAACAAACCCCAGATATAATGTCTGTCTTTCATTCCCAGTGACGAGGAGTACCGTCACAGGACTGATAAAACTGGATTTTTTAGTTATCGTAAAATCCTTTTCTCTTAGGTTCATTGACGGACGCAGTCCTCTGATGCATATCAGTAGGGTAATACCGCCCCCTAAAGGAGTACGACACTAGGCAGAAAGAATTTCTGGCTACGCCTATGGGCAGTCCCTGGGGGTATACCCTCTCTCTTGCTGCATAGGGGCTGCAGTTTTGTATCAAAGCAGTGTCAGAGAAAAGATGCTGCAGTTTTGTATCAAAGCAGTGTCAGAGAAAAGTACACCAACCCACTCAAATAATTAGAGGGGCGGGTACTGCGTCCGTCAATGAACCTATGAGAAAAGGATTTTACGGTAAGTCAAAAATCCAGTTTTCTCTATTGTTCATTGACGGACGAGGTCCTCTGATGCATATCAGTAGGGACGTCCCAAAGCAGTACCCAAATGAGGGGTGGGAACAGCAGAAGAAAAACTGTCCCCAAGGCCAACATAGCCAACCAGGCAACACAGTACTCATCAGAACAACCAGATGAGATCCACCTGAAAACAGAAAAACACCCTCAAGGAAGCCAAAGGGCCCCCTAAACCACAGCCTGCAAAACCTTGCGGCCAAAGAAGGCATCCGCAGATGCAATCACATCCACCTTATAAAATTTAGTAAAGGTGTGAATGGACAATCCATCTGGAAATCATCGCAGCAGACGCAGGCAGCACTTTCTTCGGGCAATCCGTGAGCACACAGAACGAGTCAAACTTGCAAAAAGACTCGGTAGACGCCAAATACACCCTAATCGCCTGAACATTATCCAGGGTATGCAGAGCAAATTCCTTAGGATGTGTAGTCTTAAAGCACAAGGAAGGTAACACGATGTACCCATTCAAGTGAAAACTGGAAACCACCTTCGGCAGGAAAGACTGATCCGGCCGAAGTAACACCTTGTCCTTGTGAACCACCAGATAGGGAGAACGACAGGATAGCACCGCCAGCTCCGACACCCTGCAAGCAGAGGTAATGGCCACGAAGAAAGCCACCTTCTGAGACAAGGTAAGCATGGGAACCTCCCGCATGTTCTCAGAGGGAGGCCTCTGGAGCACCGACCACACCAAATTAAGGTCCCATGGTGGTAGCGGAGGTCGCACCGGAGGTACCAAGTGTCACACCCCCTGGATGAAGCTACGCACTAGGGAATGGGCGGCCAATGGCCTCTGGAAGAAAATAGCTAGGGCCAAAACTTGACCCTTGATAGTACTCAAGGCCAACTTTTGATCAACTCCCCGTTGAAGGAAAGCTAAGATCCGAGCCACCGAATAGGAGCAAGGGTGGGTCCCAAGGGACTCACCACGCAATGTACGACTTCCACGTACGATGATAAATCTTCCTGGAAGTCGCCTTCCTCGCTTTTAGCAGAGTAGGAATCACAGAAGCAAACAAACCCCTGTCCTTCAGCACCTGGCTTTCAACAGCCAAGCCGCCCAAGTCAGAGACTGTAAAGCAGGATGGAAGATAGGCCCAAGACAGTAGATCCTCCCTGAGAGAAAGTCTCCACGGGGTGTCTGCGACAAGCCTGACCAGGTCGACGTACCAACCGAGACGAGACTAATCCGGAGGCACAAGAATGACCAGAATCTCTTCCGCCTCTATCCTGCGAAGTCGCCTTGGCATCAACTGGAGAGGAGGAAAGGCATACATCAGCCGGAACTGGCCCCAGGGGGCCACCAGCGCGTCTGCCAGAGGGTCCCAAGAGCGGACCACAAACCTCTGTACCTTCCTGCTGATTCAAGATGCCAACAGATCCACGTCCGGAGTGCCCCAGCAAAGGCTCAACAGGTGAAACACCTCCGGATGCATGGACCACTCCCCTGCATCCAAAGCCTGGCGGCTAAGGTAATCTGCCTGCCAATTTTCCACTCCCGGAATGTGGACCACAGAGAGAGCTGGAACATGGTGCTCCGCCGAACGTAGAATCTCTGCCACTTCCAGGGCTGCAAGGACACTCTTGGTGCCTCCTCGTGATTGACGTAAGCAACCCTCCAGATGGTCGGTCCAGTGCGTCAGACAAAGCCGGATCACTCTCAGCTCCAGGACATTGATTGGCAATCCAGATTCCTCCAGGGACCAGACTCCCTGAGCCGAGTCTTGATTGAGGACCCCCCACCCGGACAGACTCGCATCCGTGGTGACAATTGTCCAGTATATAGGGTGAAAGGACTTCCCGACTGAAACATCAGGGACAGAAGCCACCAGACCAGGGACTCTACGGCTTAACCGAATCTGAGAATCCAGGTGTTTATTCTACTTTAGAAGAATTTCCTTTTGAAGAACCCCCGTGTAGCAACTGAGCGAATAAGACCGCCTCAAAGGACGACACCATTGGTCCCAGTACTCTCATCAGGTCCGAAGGGATGGTCGGTCGTTGGACATCAACAAATGAACCGCTGACTGAAGGAACTTTTCCAAGGGAAGAAACACCCTGGCAGAGGACGAGTCCAAAGTCAGGCCCAGATAGACCAGTCTCATGAAAGAGATGACTTTTAAAGGTTCACGAGCCAACCGAACTTCAGAGTATTCATGGTGACCCCCAAGTGTTCCGTCAGCAACGCGGGAGACTCCGCACAGAGAAGCAGATCGTCCAGGTAACCGAGGGCCGTTATCCCCCGCTGACGTGACAACGCCAGGACCTGGGCCAACACCTTTGTGAGCACCCGAGGAGTGGAGGCAAGACCCAAGGGTAATGCCACAAACTTGATAGTGATCCTCTCCCACGGCAAAACCGTTGGAAGCAAAGATTGGAATGTGAAGGTAGGCATCCTTGATGTCTATTGAGGCCAGAAGTCCCCCTGATGCAGGGAGGCCACCACCGTGCAAATAGTTTCCATCTTGAACTTTTGAGCGCGCACAAACACATTCAGTGCCTTTAAGTCCAGGATCGGACGCACCTTGCCCTCCTTCTTGGGAACCGTGAACAGGTTGGACTAAAACCCTTGAAAGCGTTCCACGTGGGGAATAGACACTATTACTTGTTGCTGTAGCAAGTCCTGCCCATAGAGCGCTCACAAGCGATCGGGGGATAGGCGGACATTGGAAAGGAAAAACCTGACCGGAGGAGCGGATCAAAACTTGATCTTGTATCCGGACCACACAACCTCCCGGACCCATTTGTCTGGGATCTGGGGCAGCCACAAGTCCGAGAACCAGCATAGGCATCCCCCCACCCCAGTCACGGGTGAGGCGCACCTTCAGGCCGACGGGGCTGCAGGTCCGGCGGAACCGGACTTCTGTTATCCAGACCAGGGACCCTTGGAACCACCGGAGGGAGCCTTTAAGGGATTTGCCTTTAAGGGTACGAAAATACTTCTTGTGAGCCAAAAAGAACAGACCCCACCAATGCCGAGAATCCCTACCCCTGGAAGCCTGTGGGAGAAAGGTACTCTTACCCCCGGTAACACCATTAATAATGTCGTCCAGGGTAGCCCCAGATGGTCGCCCTGAAAGGGGAGTTATGTCAAGGCCTTCTTAGAAGCCTGATCCGGAGACCAACACTTCAGCCAGAGCAAACGCCTCATGAACACCGCCGAAAACGACAGGCGACACAAAAGGGAAGCAATGTCCAGCGCATCATCGCAAGTAAACTGCAGTGCCTGCACCATCTGTTCCAACAGTTCCCCAAGTTCAGGAGGGACAGGCTTGCCCTCCACATCAAGGCACAGCAACTTGGTCTATTCAGTCACCGTCTGGATGACAAGGGCCGCAGCACAGTCCCCGCCATAGCGTATATGTTGCGGGCCACAGCCTCCGCCCTTCTATCCCCTGGGTCCTTAAAGGACATGGAATCTTCTACTGGAATAACGGTAGCCTTGTTAAGTCTAGAGACTGAGGGATCCACCTTAGGTGGCACCGACCACCTCTTCACCAGAGACTCTTCAAAGGGGTAGCGTCTAGTAAACTGCCTAGATACTCCGGGAGAACATTTCAGCGGCTCCCATTCTTTGGCGAGTAGGGCAGCAAAATAAGTGGGGAAGGGAAAAGAACTTTTGTAAGAAAAAGGAACGTCCCCATAGAGCTACAGCACCGCCCCGGAGGTCAGGCCTACGCTAAGGACCCCCGCAGCGAGAGAAAATAAGCCCCCCGCGACTCACTGTCCTTGGAATGCAGCAATCTGATCAGGGAGGTCTGCACATGTCAACGTCAGCTCAGGAAAAGAAAGTGAGCCAGGAATTTCCCGGGTTCCCACCGAAAAACGCCCCCAGGCACACCCACGGGCCTTCCCAGTAAAAAATCTACCGCGAAATGGCTGACCGCCCCAAGATGTCTTCTGCAGACAAGGCTACAACAAAATTGCAGCCAGCACAGCAATAGGACCCCACAGGGAGACCCCCCGCTAGCTCTACTACCTCATCCAGCCCTGGAGGACCAGAGCGAGGCCCCCCCCTGCACCATTGACCGAGCGCTGCACCCCCAGGCCCCCTATGCGGCCTGCACACAAGGCCCCAGCCTTAGGTGTCGGCCAAATAGGAACGCTGCGACATAAGCCTAGACCCTGTCGTGTGCGTCCTGGCGAAACGTTTAACTCGCTGGACTAATCCCCATCCAGTGTGACTATGTCGTGGCCAACGCAGCACGGAGCGAAGGTCTGCATGCGCTATATGCCAAGTTCACCCTGAGAAAATAAGTAGGGGAGGTCACCGACTACAGCCCCGCAAGGAGACGCTGGCTTAAGTTCCACAAAAAGACCCCTATTAGGCCTAAGAGTCGCCCAGCATAAATGACATAGCCCCTATAAAAGGGAAAGAGGGGGCCCGCCCTGACGTGGACGCACAGGCAGAGTACCCCCCACACAACAATGCCCCCACGGCGCCCCCGAATCAAGGAGGGAGCCAGGCAGTCCATATGTCCACCCCCCTGAGGGGGGCGGACACCCATCTGCTTCTCTATCACCCCGGTCAGCAGTTCAAACAGCCTGGACAGCAGCTCAGACAGCCTAGAGTGGGCAGCCTAGCCGCAGCCTAAATTTGGGGCCGATCCAGTGGCGAGTCCGCCGTTAGCTCTGTCAGCTTGATCAGCAGCTCGGTTAGGAGCTCAGACAGACAGCTCCATAAGCCTCGGCCTCAATTTTTGGCCCGATCCTGTCGCATTAGGAGATCCATCGGCAGCCGCTGGTCAGCTTTGTCAGGCACTCCAACAGCTTAGACAGCCCCTCAGACAGCTTGGCCAGGTACCCGGACAACCGCGGCTTCAATTTTTGGCCGGATCTGGCTGCGTGAGGCGCACATCCGTCGGCAGTACCATCCGCTCATCTCGGTCAGGCACTCGGTCAGGTATCTGGACAGCTGCGGACTAAATTTTCATCCCGACCCAGGCACGTGAGGCGCAGACCCGTGGATGAAAAAACAGCTGCTCCCCCCAAGCCTATAACCAACGCAGGAAGCCCAAAGGACATCCTGCCCCAGTCACTAACCCCCCCAGGGGGCCCGGGAACTTGCTCAAGAAACCCCATGTGCGATCTGGAAAGCCCAGTCAGCAACAGCGGCATCCACCCCCCCTGGAAAGGAACATCCCAAGGAGGCGCCCATGTCCACCCCGAGACCGCAAGAGCTATGAGGGGACACTACTCACCATACCAACCACAATCGGGTTGGGCGCCACTCCAGGCAGACTACCTCTCCACTCGGGGTGGGGGGTGCTGATGGCCAAGGGGCACGCTGTGACTCAGGCCGAACCAGGTCGTGTGCGTCCCAGCGAGGGGTTTCACTTACGGGCCAGCGCCCATCCATTGGGGCTCTGTCGTGGCGAGGCCTAGCGTGGGTCGTTAACCTGCATACGCTCAACCCAGTCCGGTTCTTGAATGCAGTTCTCAGGAACATAACTAGCTAAAAAATTAAAATTTTAACAAAGTTTCCATTTACAATAAAAAAAAACAAGCTAAGACTGAAATCCCAGCTGGGACTAGGTCCAACTCCTAAACTAAGCAGAAATAAAACTGAATCCTATAGAGTGAGTGGGTGTATGCCTTCAGGGATTGCCCTAAGCGGTTTCCTGCCTAGTGTCCTATTCCTGTAGGGGGCAGCATAACCCAATGGTTAAGAAGAATATGGAGCTGCGTCTGTCAATGAATGATAGACAAAAGCCTTTTGTGTGCAGCAGCTCCCCCCCCCTCCACTATTTACCTGAGCCCATCTTTATCCAGCGATGTTGCAGAAGGAGTAAAAATTATTAATGGTTTTCAAATTTTTTTACAAGGAAATATCTGAAAAGTGTGGCGTGCATTTGTACTCAGCCCCCTTCACTCTGATAACCCTAACTGAAATCTAGTGTGACCAATTGCCTGCAGAACTCCCCTAATTAGTAAATGGAGTCCACCCATGTGTAATTTACTCTCTGTATACTTACAGCTGTTTTCTGAAACCCTCTGAGATTTGTTAGAGAACCTTAGTGAACAACCAGCATCATGAAGGCCAAGGAACACACAGACAGGTAAGAGATAAAGTTGTGGAGAAGTTTAAAGCAGAGTTAGGTTATGAAAAACATGCCAAGCTTTGAACATCTCACGGAGCACTGTTCAATCTATCACCCAAAAATGGATAGAGTGTGGCACAATTTCAAACATAGCAAGACATGGCCGTCCACCTAAATTGACAGGCCGGGCAAGGAGAGCATCAATCAGAGAAGCAGCCAAGAGACCCATGGTAACTCTGGAGGAGTTGCAGAGACCCATCGCTCACGTGGGAGAATCTGTCCACAGGACAACCATTAGTCGTGCACTCCACAAATATGGCCTTTGGGGAAGAGTGGCAAGAAGAAAGCCATTTTTGAAAAAAGCCATAAGTCATCCCATTTGCAGTTTGCAAGAAGACATGTGGGGGACACAGCAAACATGTGGAGGAAGGTGCTCTTAATTAACTTAAACTTTTTGGCCTAAAAGCAAAACACGATGTGTGGCGGGAAAACAAACACTGCACATCATCCTGAACACGCAATGAAACATGGTGCTGGCAGTATCATATCGTGAGGGTGCTTTTCTTCAGCAGTGACAGGGAAGCTGGTCAGAATTGTTGGTAAGATAGATGGAGCCAAATACAGGGCAATCTTGGAAGAAAACTTGTTAGTCCACAAAAGACTTGAGACTAGTGCAGAGGTTCACCTTTCAGCAGAACAACCACCCTAAACATACAGCCAGAGCTACAATGGAATGGTTTAGACCAAAGCATTGTCATATGTTAGAATGGCCAAGTCAAAGTCCAGACCGAGTCCATTGAGAATCTTTGGCTAAGACTTAAAAGTTGCTGTTTACAGATGCTCTCTATCCAATCAGAGAGCTTGATCTATTTTGTAAAGATGAAGGTCACTCTCAAAGCTAGTAGAAACCCAAAAAAGACTTGCAGCTGTAATTTCAGCAAAAGGTAGTTCTACAAAGTATTGACTCAGGGGGGCTGAATACAAATGCACGCCACACTTTTCACGGTTTTTTTTTTTTGTAAAAAAAAAAAAAAATTTAAAACCATTTATCATTTTCCTTCCAATTAACAATTATGTGCCACTGTGTTGGTCTATCACATAAAATCCCAATAAAATACATTTACGTTTCTGGTTGTAACATGACAAAATTGTGCAAAATTTCAAGGGGCATGAATACTTCAAGGCACTGCACAGCTAGGTAAAACAGTGTCCATCTTTAATTCAGGCTGCAGAGCAACAAAATGTGATTGGTAAGGGGGTGGGGTGATTTTTCCATACCCACTGTGTGTGTGTAATCACACACACACACACACACACACACACACACACAGTCAGGTCCATAGATTTTGGGACATCGACACAATTCTAATCTTTTTCTCTCTATACACCACCACAATGGATTTGAAATGAAACAAACAAAATGTGCTTTAACTGCAGACTTTCAGCTTTAATTTGAGGGTATTTACATCCAAATCAGGTGAAAGGTGAAGGAATTACAACAGTTTGTATATGTGCCTCCAACTTTTTAAAGGACCAAAAGTAATGGGACAATTGGCTGCTCAGCTGTTCCATGGCCAGGCGTGCGTTATTCCCTCATTATCCCATTTACAAGGAGCAGATAAAAGGTCCAGGGTTCATTTCAAGTGTGCCATTTCAATATGAGATCCAAAGAGCGGTCACTATCAGTGAAGCAAGCCATCATTCGACTGAAAAAACAAAACAAACCCATCAGAGAGATAGCAAAAACATTAGGTGTGGCCAAATCAACTGTTTGGAACATCCTTAAGAAAGAACGCACCGGTGAGCTCAGCAACACCTAAAGACCCGAAGGCCACGGAAAACAACTGTGGTGGATGACCGAAGAATTATTTCCCTGGTGAAGAAAACACCCTTCACAACAGTTGGCCAGATCAAGAACACTCTCCAGGAGGTAGGTGTATGTGTGTCAAAGTCAACAATCTAGAGAAGACTTCACCAGAGGGAATACAGAGGGTTCACCCCAAGATGTAAACCATTGGTGAGCCTCAAAAACAGGAAGGCACATCTAAAAAAGCCTTCACAGTTCTGGAACATCATCCTATGGACAGGAAAGAGGAGACCAAGATCAACTTGTACCAGAGTGATGGGAAGAGAAGAGTTTGGAGAAGGAAAGGAACTGCTCATGATCCAAAGCATACCAACTCATCAGTGAAGCATGGTGGTGGTAGTGTCATGGGGTGGGCATGTATGGCTGCCAATGGAACTGGTTCTCTTGTATTTATTGATGTGACTGCTGACAAAAGCAGCAGGATGAATTCTGAAGTGTTTCGGGCAATATTATCTGCTCATATTAAGCCAAATGCTTCAGAACTCATTGGACGGCGCTTCACAGTGCAGATGGACAATGCCCCGAAGCATACTGCGAAAGCAACCAAAGAGTTTAAGGAAAAGAAGTGGAATGTTATGCAATGGCCAAGTCAATCACCTGACCTGAATCCGATTGAGCATGCATTTCACTTGCTGAAGACAAAACTGAAGGGGAAATGCCTCAAGAACAAGCAGGAACTGAAGACCGTTGCAATAGAGGCCTGGCAGAGCATCACCAGGGATGAAACCCAGCGTCTGGTGATGACTATGCATTCCGGACTTCAGGTTGTAATTGACTGCAAAGGATTTGCAACCAAGTATTAAAAAGTGAAAGTTTGATTTGTGATGGTTAATCTGTCCCATTACTTTTGGTCCCTTAAAAAGTGGGCTGCTCAATGACCAGGCCCTATTTTGCGATTCGGCACTGCGTGACTTTAACGGACAATTGCGTGGTCGTGCGATGCTGTACCCAAATGAAATTGATGTCCTTTTTTTCCCCACAGAGTTTTCTTTTGGTGGTATTTGATCACCTGTGCGATTTTTTATTTTTTTTGCGCTATAAACAAAAAAAGTGACAATTTAGAAAAAATAACAATATTTTTCAAATTTTTTTATATGAAATTCTCCAAAAAAAAAAAAATTTCAAAATCTAAAATTTAACATTTTAGGCCAATTTGTTTTTTGCTACATATTTTTGGTAAAAAAAAAAAAAAAGCTTATTTTGACTGGTTTGTGCAAAAGTTATTGTGTTCACTAACTACGGGAAAGATGTCGTTTTTATTTTTTTTTACTAGTAATGAGCAGGCACTGATGGGCACTGATGGTAGGCAGCAATTGGCACTTTTACATTTTGTGTAATCAGGGCATTAATGATCAGTGCCCTGATTACTTGTATTTGTCTCCCCCATGAGGAGAAGCCATTGATCGGCTCTATTCGCCTCACACACTGACAGTGTGAGGCGAGGAGAGCCGAATAACGGCACTTCCTCATTTACATGTTACACAGCCGATAACATGGGTAAAGAGTCATGTCATTGACTCTTTACTGAGATCGGGATCGCGCCGTGTTGCTAGGACGATCGCCGCTCCGCTGTTCTGGTGCGCCGTCATATGACTAGCTACACCGCTTCATTTGACGGCAGGCGGGTAGCAAGTGGTTAAACCAAAAACTGATAGGAAAAGTGCACTTGCAGGGACATTTGCATTTCACATCATCTGATTGTGCATTAATGCATAATAAAGTGCTGCAGTAGAGGACTCACTGCAATATTTTTAATTCACTACTGCAGTGCAGTCAGTGCAAAACTGCTAGAAAAAAAGCTAGGCAACAACAGCTACACAATAAATACACATACACAGTGGATTGGACTGAAGTCAGTGGAGGACTACCTTTGCAGTAAGGCACTCGCTGCAACTACTGCAGTCAGTGCAATACTGCTAGAAAAAGAGAAAGGCAACAGTTACACATGTCACAGTGGATTGGAGTCAGTGGAGGACTACCTGAGTATGGCACTCATAGCAACTACAGCAGTGCAGTCAGTGCAATACTGCTAGAAAAAAGCAAGGCAACAGCTACACATCTCACAGTGGATTGGACTGGAGTCAGTGGAGGACTGAGTATGGCACTCACTGAAACTATTGCAGTCAGTGCAATACTGCTAGAAAAAAAGCAAGGCAACAACTACACAGTGGATTGGACTGTAGTCAGTGGACTACCGGTGCAATAGGGCACTCACTCACTGCAATAATTTTAAATCGCAGCGCAGTCAGTGCAAACCTGCTAGAAAAAAATAGACACAAGCTAGACAGTGGATTGGACAGACTCAGTGGACTGGTGGACAGACACTACTACTGCACTTTAAAATCAATACTCCCAGTTAAAGCGGAGTTCCAGCCTCAAATACCTTTAACTAAAAATATCCCTATAATACTAATCCATCGCCATTTACAGAACCACTATTCTCATACTTACAAGGTGTACAGTATTGGATTTAAGTCAAAATCTTACTTTTAAAAACGCTGTCTGGGCGTGGCCATCTTGGATGTGGGCATCTGAAGCCGTAGTGTAATCTGCTGTGTCCTTCTTCCTGATTCCAGGGAGTGTTCTGGGAGTTCTTCCTGATTCCAGCCTCCTGGGAGTGATGACAAACAGCTCCCAGGATGCAATGCAAAGGCGGAAGTGAGGTCGGTGGCCATGGCCACAGAGGGGGGAGGATGAAGTACAATTAAAAAATGCCCTGAAAATAAGGTAAGGGACCCCCGAAAATTTTTTAGAATGCCCAATTGTTGATCAGCATAGCGAGCACTCCAGGAATCACTAAAGTTGCAAAATAGACCGGAACTCCACTTTAAGTAGAACATTATAGGGCAGAAAGCATAACATTTCAGCATGGCAACCAGTTAAATGGCTTCTTTTCATCAATTGCTGCTACTTCACTAAAAACACGCTCACTTGGTACTGAGGAAGGAGCAGCAGAAAGGTATCTTCTAGCATGAGAAGCAAGTCTTTTGTAGCGTGCCTCATTTTCTTTCCACCACTGAAGAGGATCACTTCTTCTGTCAATTACTGGTTCTTTCAAATAGAGATGAAGTTCATCATCCAGGCTTATTATTGCCCATTCTGATGAATCCTTTGCATGAGGCCCCAATAAAACGCTGAACATTGCATCTATTTGACCACAATGAATTTTCTCTTCTGTCCGTTGTCTTTTGGGACATTTTTCTCCTGCATCTTGCTCTTCCACATCAGAAACCTTCTCTTCTTGTCCTTAACTTTTCTTTTCCTCAGGAGGAACCTCCTGCACCTTCTGTTGAATATCTTCTGTCAGTCATTGCTTTGCCTTGGCCAATACATCAGAAGAAAAAGGATGGTTCTTGCATCGAGGATCCAAAAGACATGCAAGCACAACATTTTTATTCTCCTCATACTTCTCAAACCTTTTGGCGAGGCTGTCCCTCATGGCCTGCCTACATGCTTTGATGCCACGTGTGTTGGGTCCTTCATTCCGTTAAAGCATCTTCAGGACTCTCACAAATGGGATCATAGAGGAAACAGATGAGTCGTAATGACTCACCTCCAGTATCACTTCCTCAATGGTTAATAATAATGTTGCCTACTATGTCCCACTGATCTGCAGTAGGACAAGAATGTCCTCCAAGTCCATATGCACCAGAATATATAGTGAGAGCTCACTTCTGCATCCTTTGTAACATGTGTAGCGTTGAGTTCCATCGTGTTGGAACAGCCTGTATCAGTTTGTTTTTGGGTAGGCCAAGGTCTTCCTAAATGCACCTCAGTCGCTGCTTGGCAAGAACAGAATGGTGGAAATGGCCTGCGCACTTCTTCAGCATGGTAAATGTCCAGAAAAGCTTTCTGGTTTGACAGACCATCATTTATCACAAGTTGAAGGGTGTGTGCCATGCAACTGAGGTCTGACACTTCAGCAAGTCTCATACCTTTAACCATGTTCGCTCCACTGTCTCGCAGCACAAGCATCACTCAGTCTTTGCCGATTCCCCATTCTTCTAGCATGCCTAGAAACATTTCTCTAATGCACTCCCCAGTGTGGGATCCCTGCATCACTTTTGTATTCAACACCAAATGCCTTCTTGTCCATCCGCTGTCAATGAAGTGGCATGTAAGACTCATTAGTGATTCTGTTTGTCCTGACCAGCAGTCCGTTGTGAATGAGAGTGAGTTGCCAGCATTATCTGGTTGCAGCATAGCCTTTACTTTCTCAACAACCTTTAGGTGAATCTTTTGCAACATTTCAGTCCGATAAAATTTGTCACTCTTCAGTGTGTACCTTGGCTCAACTATGGACATCAACCGCTTAAATCCAGAGTCAGACACTATTGTAAATGGCTGGTTATCAGTCACCATCATCTCTGATTACTCTATCCAGCAGTTGGGATCTTCCATCAGATTTTAGCCACCCTTTTTTTCTGAAACATATCTGTTATTATTGCCCGTGATAGGGATGACTCCCCTTGTGATTCATTTTGTTTTTTTCTGTGCTGCATTGTACAATTCAACATGATGAACTCTTGATGATGGGCCCAAAGATTAGACGTATTTTTGGTTTTTGCAGTTATTGATCCCATGCTCACATTGTTTTTGCAAGTGTTGCACAGTGCTGCTGATTTTCCTGGAGATGGAGAAGAGAAATAATCCCAGACCACACTTTTAATTTTTCTATCTCCATCCATCTCCATTGAAACCAGAAAGAGTCAGATACTAATATAGGATTAAACAAAATGGCTGGCTGGCACCCTGTGGTGGGTGGGTGTCTGGCTGGCACCCTGTGGTGGGTGGGTGTCTGGCTGGCACCCTGTGGTGGGTGGGTGTCTGGCTGGCACCCTGTGGTGGGTGGGTGTCTGGCTGGCACCCTGTGGTGGGTGGGTGTCTGGCTGGCACCCTGTGGTGGGTGGGTGTCTGGCTGGCACCCTGTGGTGGTGGGCGTCTGGCTGGCACCCTGTGGTGGTGGGTGGCTGGCACCCTGTGGTGGTGGGTGGGTGGCTGGCTACCTGGCACCCTGTGGTGGTGGGTGGCTGGCACCCTGTGGTGGCTGTCTGGCTGACCCCCTGTGGTGGTGGGTGGCTGGCACCCTGTGGTGGCTGTCTGGCTGGCCCCCTGTGGTGATGGGTGGCTGCCTGGCTGGCACCTTGTGGTGATGGGTGGCTGCCTGGCTGGCAACCTGTGGTGATGGGTGGCTGCCTGGCTGGCAACCTGTGGTGATGGGTGGCTGCCTGGCTGGCAACCTGTGGTGATGGGTGGCTGCCTGGCTGGCAACCTGTGGTGGGTGGGTGGCTGCCTGGCTGGCACCCTGTGGTGGGTGGGTGGCTGGCTGCCTAGCTGGCACCCTGTGGTGGGTGGCTGGCTGCCTGGCTGGCACCCTGTGGTGGGTGGCTGCCTCGCTGGCACCCCGTGGTGGCTGGCAATCTGTGGTGGGTGGTGGCTGGCAACCTGTGGTGGGTGGAGTCTGGAAACCTGTGGTGGGTGGAGGCTGGAAACCTGTGGTGGGTGGAGGCTGGAAACCTGTGGTGGGTGGAGGCTGGAAACCTGTGGTGGGTGGAGGCTGGAAACCTGTGGTGGGTGGAGGCTGGAAACCTGTGGTGGGTGGAGGCTGGAAACCTGTGGTGGGTGGAGGCTGGAAACCTGTGGTGGGTGGAGGCTGGAAACCTGTGGTGGGTGGAGGCTGGAAACCTGTGGTGGGTGGAGGCTGGAAACCTGTGGTGGGTGGAGGCTGGAAACCTGTGGTAGGTGGAGGCTGGAAACCTGTGGTGGGTGCAGGCTGGCAACCTGTGGTGGGTGCAGGCTGGCACTTTTCGTAGCTGGCTGGCACCGGTGGGTGGGTGGCTGTCAACCTTTGGTGGCTGGCACCCTGTGTGATGGTGGGCCTGGCACATACAGGCCCAGGGCCTGTGGCTGGCTAGCTTGTACAGTCAGGACTCAGGCAGGGCCTGAGGCTGGCTGGCTGGCAGGTACACAGTGGGTGTGTGGGACTGGGTTGCTGGGTGGCGGCGGCTGTGTTACAGAACAGATACAGAACGCGTGTCAGACTGTTGGTTACTGTTCACTCACTAGATGTAAAGAACTCACTGTCCTGACCGACCACCTGTGCAGCATGCAGACTCTAGTGTGGCCGTGGTGGGTAAAAGACACTGTAACGAGGCTGACCCAGTGCGCGTAGGCACGTGGCGCAACATAAGCAATGACGTCAAAAAATTTTGGCAATATCAGTAAATCCAAAGGCCGATTCCGATATATAGGGGAAAGTGCATATCGGCCCCCGATATATCGGTGGATCTCTAATAACACACACACATATATACTATATTACCAAAAGTATTGGGATGCCTGCCTTTACACACATGAACGTTAATGGCATCCTAGTTTTAGTCCGTAGGGTACAATATCGATTTGGCCCACCCTTTGCAGATCTAACAGCTTCAACTGTTCTGTGAAGGCTGTCCACAAGGTTTAGGAGTGTGTCTATGGGAATGTTTGACCATTCTTCCAGAAGCTCATTTGTGAGGTCATACATAGACACACATACATATACTCCGTTTCAAAGTATAAATGAACTCTTTATAGTAGCGATTAACTGCTTTTTTTCTACAATAAAGGGCTACTTTTTGTTTAACCCACATCATGATAAGTGATGCAAAAAATATGCTGCTGCTACTAAAGGCCTTGTAGTGGGAAAAGGTATGGGGTACAGACTTTTAAGGTGCTTAGACACAATACCACAAATTATGTTAATAAAAGTATAAAAAAATGTATTTAAAAAGATATATGCATAAAAACTAGGGATTGACCGATTATCGGCAAGGCCGATATTGACTTTTGCCGATATATCTGTATCGGCCCCGGAACTGGCCAATATAGCCGGTATTCCAAATATTGCTCATTTGAGGGTAAAATGATGTCACATAGCATAATTCAGTTTACAAATGTTATTGAAAATGCCACTGACATATGTACAAATTAAAGATACAAGCAATGAAGTGATGTCATGACATCACTTCCGGGTACTGGCGCCAGATTTAAAAAAAAATGACAGCATTAAAAACAGCCAAACTTGGCGTTTTGAATGCTTTTAAGTGCAGAGGAGGGGTTTGGGTCTTTTAGACCCCCAGATCTCTCCACAAGAGTATCTGTCAAGTGATAAAATAAAACATTTTTTAAATGTGCGAAAATATCGGCCAATATCGATATGCAATGGCCAAAATATCGTTAACAAAAAAAACGATATTGGTTGATCACTAATAAAAACATTAATACACCCATGTATTGGTCTATTCTCAATCTATGGAAGGAATATCATTCACTGCGCTTTTGTTTCCAACCAGTTCACCAATCAGCCATGCAGTGTTGGTTATACAGTGTGCTGAGGCAAAAAAAATCTGAGCAATGATAGAGGTGAGTCTGTCACCTAGGACCACGCACATCAGTGGGTTGGGGGATCCGTCAACAACCGGATCTCCCGCAGAGGAGGGTAAGAGGCCAATCAATAAATTGGATCAGTGTTGACAAAGAAAACTGCACGATTCTAGCAAAAATGAGAACCACAATTTTTTTTGCTTGGAAGATCACGATTCTCAAAATTTTCTTATTTTAAAGATTTTATATATATATATATATATATATATATATATATATATATATATATATATATATATATATATATATACACACACACATATATACATATATTGTAGCAGACCGTCCCAGAGAGAGCCAGGAAAAGTCCTGTTCGGGGTTTATACATCCCCCCAGGCACCTCTCATACACCTTTAGGGATCTCCGATCCATGATCCAGTTCGGATCTTGGTCCTCTCCCCCAGGCCAATTTAAACTCACCTGAGACAGACAGACAGTGCTCTCTCAGCCTGGGAAATCAGATGTTTGTCTAGGAGAGCAGAAGGTTGGTAACACTGTCAAGATTGTGTCTGTGGAAGCTGACAAGCGATAGGCTTGCTCAGCCTGTTAGTGAGGGCCTGAATTGTGTATAGTAAGTGCCGGGACATGGCTAGGCTTTTGATTTGTTATTTCTTCTGCTTGTTTTTCCTTAAAAGCACTGTACAGCCCCTGTATATAGACTTGTATATAGCACCAATAAACATGGCACTGTTTGTCACTACCGCACTGGATTTGGTATCTGTGCCTGAAAGACTGCTTATCCCAAGGAGCTTTGTACCCGCTACCTGTTCCCCAGCTTACAACTAACTTACATCTACTTAATTGTACAGAGATTGTACAGTCAGTTGGTAATTTGTATGGTGACTTAAAGTGTTAGTTAACTCTATTTTCACCTCCAGGTAAGCCTACAATAAAGCTTACCCGTAGGTTAAATGAATATCTCCTAAATGTGCACCGTTTAGGAGATATTCTAGGGAGCAGCAGACGGTGACATCACCGACACATGTGCTCTGAAAGATCATCATACCCGTGCCATTCTTTCAGAGCTCTGTGGCGCGGCCGTGATGTATGCACGGGAGTGACAACATCACAGCTCAGCCATTCAGGCAGCTGCAGCCCACGAACCCGGAAGGAAGCCCCGGGGAAGATGGAAGCCTCTGCAGTGGTGACAGCGCACCACTGGAGGGCATTGTTTTAAACTAAGCCTTTCATAATGTGCTAGTATGCAATGTATACTAGCACATTATATCTTTACCTTGCATGGTTTGTTTTGTTTAACCTTTACTACCACTTTAAAACACATCTGCTCAATACTCCTCTTACCTTCTAACTCCTAAAATTGAAGATCTGATTTTTTTTTTGTTTATATGGGGATCTGTTGGAAGGATTATTAGATTCGGGATATTTAGTGACATGCAATGTAATTCCTTCTCCACACAGTATATGGGGATCTGTTAGAAGGATTGTCACATTAGGGATCTCTGCTCCCATGTAATATAATGCCTCCTCAGTAGAGTATATATGGGATCTGTTGGAAAGTTTGTCAGATTCAGGATCTTTGGCGATATGTAATGTAATGCCTCCGCCAGAGTTTATACGGGGATCTGTTGAAAGGGTTGTCAGATTCTGGATCTTTGGTCATGTGTAATATAATGCTTCCTCCACAGAGTTTATATGGGGATCTATTGGAAGGGCTGTCAGATTCGGGGTATTTGGCAATATGTAATGTAATGCCTCCTCCAAAGAGTAAACATGTTGATCTGTTGGAAGGGTTGTAAGATTCAGGATCTTTGGTCATATGTAATGGAATGCCTCCTCTACAGCGTTTATATGGGGATCTTTTGGAAGGATTGTGAGATTCAGGATTTATAGTGATATGTAATATAATGCCTCCTCCACAGAGTGTTTCTGGGGGATCTGTTGGAAGGATTGTCAGACTCGGGATCTTTGGTGATATGTAAAGCCCTATCCCCGAAGTAGACTGGAGGAGTGCAGTCTAATCTGTGAACTTGTAGATGGGACAAACAGGAAGTGAAGCCCCCATAGCAACCAAATGAGCTGTGAAGGATTACCATGCAGCAGCAGGGGGGTGATGGCAGCACACTTGAATGGTTTTAGTTAACAAGCTTTCCCAGGCTGAATGAGTTTTCCATTCCCCGTGTACTGTTTGCGAAGTGAAGAGCTGCGCCGAGCCGATGCCTCCTGCAGCTCCGCTCTCCTCTCACAGGCAGAGTGCATTTGATATCACTTCGCCTATGACAGAACAGAGCCGGAACTACACAGAAAGCATCAGCTCCGTTCTGTCAGCTGCGATATCGCCCGTGTGTCAGCCAGACATCCCAAGTCTCTGGCATGCAGGCTGCAGCTGTCTGTGTCAGACACAGAGGGAGAATCGTCAACATTCGGGAGTGAGATCGTAGGGAGGGGTGGATCGAGATCGCAATTCCTATTTGATTAATCGTGCATACTATGCAAAAAGTGTATTCATTTAAATACCGGAGGTCACTGTGTGGTGTGATAAGCTCCCTGGAACTCCCAGCAAAGAAGCCGGATGTGGGTGGAACTCTTTATATCCCCCTCCAACCCACCGGAGGTCTAAACGGGATGCGAAGGATCGCGCATGCATGGTGCGGGACCTGTCCGTTCCTATGCAACACTCTCTCCCATAAGGACATGGTCACGGTTGACCACATCACCAAACCGTCCCCTGGATAGCAAATGGGCAGGTTGAAGGGGAGGGGATGTCCATCTGGGTGGAGTGTGCACTCGATGTACAAAGGCACTCGGGAAGCAGGGGGGGTCCCGCCCCCACATACTCTATCCCCCCAAACGATGGTTTACAGGTCACCAGTGCCGGGCGCAGACCAGGCACATCCTGGCTTGAGAAACAGCGAAAACATACAAAAACCCCGGCCCAATGGCTTCCACTAGTGCCTCGGGTGTCCGTACGGGGGGACCCATGGTGACGCAGGCAGTCCCCACCACACCAATGACATCACACGCTGGCCACACATCCATTGGAGGAATCAACAGGTCGTTGATCCAGCCGCTTAGGCTTACGAACCGCCATGCGCGGTAGACGCCACTGACTACAGGTGTTTCGGAGGGGCCGACTGAAGCTGAAGGTCATCACGCCAGGAGACAGCCTGATACATCCATTGTCTGGATTCAGCCATCCATGTTCGGCTGCATGGTGAGCGAAAGGAAACTCATGGGGATTGAGAAAAGGCTGTGAACACCAGGTATATTTAGTTACAGTATGGGATTCCGGTATAGCGGAAGGCATTAAAGCGGATATTCATTGCCGTGATATACCCTGAATTATGTTTCATATAACTGCCCACTGTTATATGAAACAGGTGCGAGCCTGCGCAGTACAAAACGAGTCCTGCGTCTCTCCCTTGTTCCTACAATACACCAGACACATCCTGAAAGAACTTTCATCATTGTCCCTGGATGACCATCGTGGTCGGCTAGCATTATGAAAAATTGCCCTTGATTTCAGCCAGGCCATTATTATTTTCATCTGCCATATCATATTAAGACCGGCTAATTAATCATTCCAATCAAGGACTGACTACCTCCTTCCACCTTATATCACCCTCTGATTCAAAATATTCATCCAGTTGTCCATTCATTTACAAATGTTCGATAGGACTCTAGTAGTCCATAATTAAGAGGAAGCTCTGATTGCTTACCAGTCACGTAACTGGATGTCACTGTATCTGATGAGTAGTCTTCTGACCAGATTTGATTTCAGATTGGAGCCAATGTCATGCGCAATCGTTCTTCTATACCCATCAATTTTTCCAATGTGATGGTGTATGAACTTGAAGTAATAATCATCATATACCGTTTGGTAGATCATAATACAATTTTTTGCTCTGGGTATACTTTTGAAACATTGGGTATGTAGCATGCCGATACACTAACAGTTTGGAGAGCCTGCGTGTGAAACTGAGCAAAGGGTATCGCCTCGAAGGCCGATACCATCAACCCCAGGCCCCGCATACAGGTCCTCAGTGACGAGGACGGGTTGTCCCTGAGGGACCTGAGCTCGTCCTGCAAAGTCCGGAACTTGTCCTCTGGCAAGAACACCTTTGCCTGAGCAGAGTCCAGAATCATTCCCAGGTAGGGAAGACGAAGCGATGGAGACATCGATTTTTGAACGTTGATGGTCCATCCGAACTCCTGGAGCGTCTGCACCATGGTGGACAAAAATCGCGCACAAGGTTCTGGCTGGCACGTGATCTCAGAAGTAGATCATCCAGGCAACACAAGACCGCAATGCCCTGAGCCCTCAGCAGGCCCAGAACCGGCGCCAACACTTTGGTAAACACCCTTGGTGCCGAAGCGAGACTGAAAGGTAACGCCACAAACTGGTAGCGGTCCTCTGCGATAGCAAACCGTAGGTACTACTGATGACCCTCGAAAATGGGGATGTGCAGGTACGCATCTTTCAGATCTATCGAGGCCAGGAATTCCCCTGGACTCAAGGAGGCCACCACCGAACGGAGAGACTCCATACGGAACTTCCGAACACGCACGAAGCTGTTCAGCGCTTTCAGGTCCAGAATAGGATGCACTTTGCCCTCCTTTCTGGGCACAGTGAACAGATTTGAATAAAACCCTGAAACCTGTCCCGATGAGGCACCGGGACAATCACTCCCTGAGCAAGCAGGTCCTGCACCGCTTGATGCAAGTCCTGCAGACGCCCCGGAAGCAGATGAAGATTGGAGGGAAAGAATCTGTACGCCGGCCGGGAAAGGAATTTGATCTTGTATCCCGATCGAACGATTTCCAGAACCCACCTGTCCGATATCCGGAGCAGCCAAGGTTGGAGGAAACCGCGCAAACGTTCCCCCACCCCTGAAATGGGTGAGGGCGCCCCTTCAGGCAGAGATGGATTGACCCGCCGAGCCGGCATTGCCGGACTTCTGCTTACCCGCCCAGGGCTTCTTCTGACTGCCCTGGGCCTTGCCCTTGGATTGGTTCCGAAAGGAACGGAAGGACCCCTGATTGGATCTAGGCGCAGAACCCCGCTTGCCTCGAAAAGACTTGTTCTTCGGGTTCTGGGGCAGCATAGTGCTCATGCCCCCCGTGACGCCTTTTACCAGGGTGTCCAACGCCTCGCCAAAAAGGCGAGAGCCAGCATAGGGAAAATCAGCAACTGTTTTCCGTGAGGACTGGTCAGCCGACCAGCTCTTCAGCCATATCAGTCGCCGGTTAAGCACCGCGACACTAGAGAGGCGAGCCACTAAGGGGGCCTCATTCAAGGCTGCATCACACAAATACATGACTCCTTGGTGGATCTGATCCACCATTTCCAGCTGGGCATGCGGAACACCATCAGACACGAGATTGCTCCTAAGCATCTTAGTCCAATCAGCCACCGCCTGAGCCACCAGAACGGACGCGAAAACGGGTTTGAGCAACGAACCCGCCACCGTATAGGAATGGCGAGCTAGAGACTCCATCCGCCGGTCCGTGGGATCCCGGAAAACCGGGGTATCCTCAGTAGGAACCAAGGTAGCCACCAAGGTAGCCTTGCTTAACACAGCCACAGTGTGATCTACCTGTGGAGGCACACACCATCGTGATTCCGTAGCCGGCGCAAAAGGATAAAGCAATTTGAACCGACTAGGTACCAGGAATGGACGTTTCAACGTGCGCCACATTTCATTAACAGTGTAATGAAACTCAACTGGGCAGGGAAAAAACCTGCGCCGACTTGCGGGTCCTGTGCGTCCCAAATGAGGACACAACGCCCAGGGGACAGGGCTCATCCTCTAAATGTAAGGTTTCTTTAACAAAAACAATTAACTCATCCATGGTCGCCCGTTCTTCAGG
The DNA here is from genome assembly GCF_965119305.1 of Pelophylax lessonae. Lineage (NCBI taxonomy): Eukaryota > Metazoa > Chordata > Amphibia > Anura > Ranidae > Pelophylax > Pelophylax lessonae. Next base: position 224,285,765 of record NC_138776.1, read on the forward strand.
TGACCCTGGGGAGGAGGTATCAACCCCCTCCATCTCAGCCTCCCCCTCAGACCCCGGGGGGTCCAAGGATGAGCGGGACCCTGAAAAGGGCACGCTCGCAGCAGCAGCCATATCCCCATCTGAATCAGAGGAGAGAGACAATCTGGGCCTCTTTTTTGCAGCACGTTCAGAAATCAGCATTTCCATATTAGACACCAAAGTCGCCACCACAGCAGCCAAATCGGGTCGCAGCGGGGCCACAGGAGAACTGGGGACCCCCACTAAAGCTGGGGGGAACTTGCTTTCCTGAGAATCCATTGCTCAAGTTATCAGAAACAAAAAACAGTGCAATAAAATGTGTACTGTCCCTTTTAAAATCGCTGCGGTATGCGCAGCCCACCGCTACAGTGACAGACCCCAAAAGGAGAAGAGAAAACTGAGCCAGAAGCGATAATACAGAGGAAAATTGAGAGCGATAACATGCAGAGCCCCCAGAGTGTTGCTACCGATGTCCTGCTGCAGATGGAAAGGAAGTGCTGCTGAAGTAGGCTGGACTATAGACTGCCAGACTCGGGGAAAATGGCTGCCCCATAGGAATGCATTGGAGGCTACGCCAAAATGGCCGCCGAACATGCGGTCGGATCGATCGTCCACCTCCCACAAAATGGTGGCGGATGGCGCCAAAATAGCAGGCCGTGTCGCCCCAGGGGAGCTACCCATGCCTGCCCATGGCCAAAATGGCGGACCGCGCAAATTTACACCGCTGCGGTCGCCACACAAAAAAACGTCTGCACCCCCAACAATGCACCGAAGTGACACAGGGAAAGGGACCCCCAGACAACATACAGTATCTGCACAAGCGATCCCCACAGGGATCGCACGGAGTCACACATGCACAGACATGGGGTCACACTTACTTTGGTCACACTTACAAGAACATGCTTTGGAGGCTGCCGAGGAGGAGGAACTGCAACCGGAAGCGATCCACAGCACACACAGAGCGAGGAGAGCTGAGAGCTGTGTGTGGAGGAGCCGCATGTGCGGGGGAAGCCGCACTAGGAAGCCGGGCCGGGTGCAGGAGGCAGGAGCCTCGGACCAGGGAGCCAGTGCGGGGGACAGAGCAGCAGCAGCGGGGACAGAGCAGCAGCAGCGGGGACAGAGCAGCAGCAGAGGGGACAGAGCAGCAGCAGAGGGGACAGAGCAGCAGCAGCGGGGACAGAGCAGCAGCAGCGGGGACAGAGCAGCAGCAGCGGGGACAGAGCAGCAGCAGCGGGGACAGAGCAGCAGCAGCGGGGACAGAGCAGCAGCAGGGACAGAGCAGACCAGAGAGACAGTGCGGGGACAGAGCAGCAGCAGCAGCGGAGACAAGGACCTGACAGGACCGGGACCAGACTGAGACCGAGGGACGTAAGTAGGAAACAACTGATCTGATCTGCTGGTAGGGGGGTGGGCTGGTGGGGGGACTACAAGTACAAACTACATACAAGTACAAAAACTACAAGCAATACAGGTTACTAAGGGGCTACGATAGACTGAGAGGTGCTCTGCGACTGACCAACGGTGCTGAGTATCTTTGCGACTGGTGTGGATCTTTGCGACTGGTGTGGATCTTTGCGACTGGTTAGTATATTAGCGACTGGTGAGTACCCCAGGTTTAGTACCAGGGGAGACAGAGGTAGTGTAGGTAAGGAAGAGCAGGTCGTTAATATATCCCCATAGAGTAGTGGGTAATAATGTCCGACAGGATTGCGGATGCCATGTATGCGTTCCTTGATGAACCAGTCAAGGGCGAATACTGCTGTGCAAGATGTGAGCGACTTGTTGCTCTGGTAGACCAGATCCTGGACCTACAGAACACAGTGGCAACACTGCGTAGCATCAACAACCTGGAAAGGAGCTTGGACATTACCCATCAGGCGCTGGCAGAGGCCAGCATAGAGGAAGAAGGAGTGGAGGAGACGCAAGCAGCAGAGGTACGCAGTTGGGTAACTTTTAGGAAGGGTAAAGGGATGAGTGCCAGGGAGGCCAATCCTGAGTTGGTACACCCTAACAAATTTGCTGAGTTGCAGGTTGAGGGGGATATCAACTCAGGGGTGGCAGTGCTGGAGCATGCGCCCTCCCCCAGCTGCCAGGGGAGGGGCGGCTCCAGGAAGAAGGGGGGCCGTGACTCAGGAAAGGTTAGAAAGGTTGTGGTAGTGGGGGACTCAATTATCAAGAGGACAGAGAGGGCAATCTGTAAAAAAGATCTCGTGAACCGAACAGTTTGTTGTTTACCGGGCGCCCGCGTTCGGCACATCGCAGATCTGGCAGACAGATTATTGTGCGGGGCTGGGGATGACCCAACGGTCATGGTGCATGTGGGCACTAATGACAAAGTAAAAGGTAGGTGGAGGATCCTAAAGAACGATTTCAGGGACTTAGGCAATAGATTGAGGAATAGGACCTCCAAGGTGGTTGAAATACTGCCTGTACCTCGAGCCACACAGGAGAGGCAGAAGGAGATTAGGGAACTTAACAAGTGGCTGAGGAATTGGTGTAGGAAGGAGGGGTTTGGGTTCCTGGAGAACTGGGCTGACTTCTCAGTCGGCTACCGGCTCTTTAGTAAGGATGGGCTGCACCTTAATGGGGACGATACAGCTCTTTTGGGGAGAAAGATGGCCACCAGGTTGGAGGGGCTTTGAAACTAGGAGACGGGGGGGAGGGCTCAGAAGTAGAATCAGTCAGGAGGGAGCAGAGGACTGAAGGCAGTGGTAGGGTCAACAGCGACAGTAGGTCCACAACGTCAATTGGCAGGTCTGTGCGGGAAATTCTCAGACCAAACAGGAATAAACATAACCGCCAATCGCGTTTAACTTCCGTAAAACTAAGAGGGGTATATGCTAATGCCAGGAGCCTAGCTAATAAAATGGATGAATTGGAAATGTTAGTACATGAGGATGACATAGACCTTGTGGGAATAACAGAGACTTGGTTCAACCCCTCACATGACTGGCTGGCCAATATCCAAGGATATTCGGTGTACCGGAAGGACAGGGTAGGAAAAAGAGGGGGAGGGGTATGTCTCTATGTCAAGAACAATATAAAGGTGATAGAAAGGAGTGACATTACGGATGCGATGAGCATGGATTTAGAATCTGTGTGGGTTGAACTCCATAGGGAAGGAGAAAAGGGGAAAGTAATTGTGGGGGTTTGCTATAGGCCACCTAACCAAGGGGAGGAGGTAGAGCTGGAATTTTTAGCACTAATGGGTAAAGTGGCAAAATTGGGATCAGTCATCATATTGGGGGACTTCAATTATCCCGACATTGACTGGGATGAGGGGATTGCACACACACAGAAGGCCCGTCTATTCACGGAAAGCTTACTGGATAATTACATGTCACAGTTGGTGGATTCCCCTACCAGAGAAAACGCAGTCCTGGATCTATTGATCACTAATGACCCCGACATAATCTCGCAGGTAGGAGTCCAGGACAACCTGGGCTCTAGCGATCATATAATTATACTCCTTGATGGAAAGGGTAAACTGGGGCCAAACCCTGGGATCACTGACCACAGAGGATAAATGGGAATGCTTTAGGAACATATTAAGCAAAGGCATCTTGCAATGCATTCCTATGGGAAATAAATTTAGAAGAGACAAAGCCAAACCTGGCTGGCTAAACCGTAGCGTCAAAAAACGTATTAGGGGAAAAAAATTGGCCTTCAAGAAATATAAATCAGAGGGCACAGTATCAGCTTTCGAGCAATACAAGGAGGCAAATAAGAAAATTAAACAAGAAATCAAGATGGCTAAAATCAACTTTGAGAGACAAATAGCGGAGGATAGTAAAAAAAACCCAAAGAAATTCTTTAAATATAACAGCAAAAAAAAACTAAGGCAGAGCATATTGCACACATAATTAACAATGCTGGGATGATGGTTACAGAGGACACTGAAAAAGTAACCGTGCTGAATGCTTTTTTCTCATCAGTCTTTACACAGGAAAAGGAGGGGTACACTGACCATGACTGTATGGTTAGTAGTAATACACAGGACTTGCCACTATGGCTAACAGAGGGTGAAATCAGGGAAAGGCTGGATAACCTTAACACAAACAAATCACCAGGCCCGGATGGCGTACATCCGAGAGTACTTAAGGAACTCAGTAAAGTTATATCTAGACCACTGTTCCTGATCTTTGCTGACAGTATTAGGACAGGAGATGTACCAGGGGATTGGAAGAAAGCAAACGTGATTCCGATATTCAAAAAGGGCCAGAGGCATATACCGGGAAATTATAGGCCTGTCAGTTTGACATCAGTAGTATGTAAACTACTGGAGGGGATGATAAGAGACTATATCGTAGAGTTTGCTAATGACAACAACATCATAAGCGGTAATCAGCACTGGTTTACAAATGGGCGTTCTTGTCAAAGCAATCTCTTAACATTCTACGAGGAGGTGAGCTGTGAGCTAAATAGGGGGAGACCAGTGCATGTGGTGTACTTGGATTTCGCTAAGGCGTTTGATACAGTTCCCCACAAGCGCTTAATTTACAAAATAAGGTCTTCAGGTATCGACAGCAGGGTTTGCTCTTGGATACGGAACTGGCTAAAAGGCCGTGTCCAAAGGGTGGTAATAAACAGCGCATACTCAGGCTGGTCTGAGGTAGTAAGCGGGGTGCCCCAGGGCTTAGTCCTGGGACCAACCTTGTTCAATTTATTCATAAACAACATTGAGGACGGGATCAGTAGTTCGTTATCAGTTTTTGCAGATGAGACAAAATTGGCCAGGGCAATAACTGCACAGAATGAAGCAGATATCCTACAGAATGACCTGGACAAAATAACGGAGTGGGCAACGACATGGCAAATGAGGTTTAACGTAGAGAAGTGTAAGGTTTTGCACTTGGGGACTAAAAACATAAAAACACAATACACGTTAGGAGGGGAAAACTTGGGGGAATCAAAAATGGAGAAGGATCTGGGAGTCTTGGTTGATGATAGATTAGGCAACAGCATGCAATGTCAAGCGGCAGCTGCCAAAGCCAGCAGATTATTAGCATGCATAAAAAAAGGGATGTATTCCAGAGATAAGACTATAATTCTTCCACTTTATAAAACTCTGGTCCGACCGCATCTGGAGTATTCTGTCCAGTTCTGGTCGCCAGTCCTCAGGAGGGATGTGTTGGAGCTGGAGAGAGTCCAGAGAAGGGCAACTAAACTGATTAGGGGATTGGAGGACCTTCACTATGAAGAGCGTCTGCAATAGCTCGATTTATTCTCCCTGGAGAAGCGACGTCTGAGGGGGGACATGATAGCAATTTATAAATATCTTAATGGGGATCCCAGCTTAATAAAAAAAACTGTTCATTTGAAGGGATTGCATGAGGACTCGAGGACATACAATGCGATTAGAGGAGAAGCGTTTTAACCTCAGGCAACGAGGGGGGTCCTTTACTGTTAGGGCTACAAGATTGTGGAATTCTCTATCACAAGAGGTGGTTTCTGCGGGTAGTATGGTGGCTTTCAAAAGACTCTTAGACTTACATCTCAAGGATCAGAACATTAAGGGCTATGTGAGATGATTACAGCCACACACCTACACAGGTTGAACTGGATGGACTATTGTCTTTATTCAACCTCACCTACTATGTAACACACAGCAACACAGACTGCCACCCCAGAAGGAGGCCCCACACAGAAGTACTTACCTGTACCAGATGGCGTGGGAAGCCTCTATGCACGGAAAACCGCTGTCCTCACCTGACAGGGAGTGCCGTGAGCCAGGGACATGACACTGCAGCACCGCAGATTTGTCCTGTGAGGTAGCCACCTCACGGCTGCATCCCTGCAGCAAACAGGGATGGGTCGTTCGTAATGCCAGGGCGAACCATAGCTGAACGCTCGATGGCAGGCTGGGGGTCCATCTGACCCTTCTGCCCTGGGGGACCAGGTGCGGTCAGTCTGAATCCCAGCACCGCATGATCCATCTTCATCCGAAGAGAAGACTAACACTAGAAGCGGACAAAATAAAAACAGCTAGTAAAGTAAGAAAAAAACTGACATTTTCAAAGAAAATCAAATAAAAGATTAGGAAGGCTGAGACTGAAGCCCCAGCACAGGGAAGCCTGACTACTCCTGACGCTGGGCAGATTAAAACTGAGTTGGGAGTGGTTATGCAGGGAGGGTATTGACCAGATGGGACAGCCCCCATGGGTGTGTATATGCTAATGCCTTTGGACTAAGTCTATATCCCTAGCTACTCCTGCTGATGGGAAGTCAATACCCAACAGTGATGACTTAGAGGAAGCGGCGACTGTCGGAGGACGTAAGAGAAATTACAGTTTTATATCTTTATGTTTGAAGCCTGAAATGTGGCAAAAGGTCGCAAAGTTCAAGGGGGCCGAATACTTTAGCAAGGCACCATACATATACATAATACACACACAAATGCATACACACATACATATGAGTTTAGAAAGCAAACAGTGATTATATACATTACACTGGTCAAATTATGGTATTTCTACAACCTTGTACAATTACATTAGCTGGATTCACATTTGCAACACACTCTATAGTAAATGCTAATGAAATCATAAGGACACGCTTAATTGACATGTTTTTAAAGCATTGCTATTGATTTCAATGGAAAAGCATCAAGTAAAAATGCAAAGGTTGTGAATCCAACCATAAATGCATATGGTTACTTCAACTAGTTACCTTTTGCTGGAACCGTTCTCTTTGGAAAATCCACACTGTCTGATGCCTCTTCAGAAGTCTTTTTACCTAAGAAAACATCAGGTTTACTAACACTGGACCATTTACTCAACATAACACCTGACTAGATACACAAATTTAAATTCAAATGAACCTGCAAAATGGAATCAGGTGCACCTCTAGTACAAGAGCTATCATAGAGCCAATATTAAATGTGGAGAAAACAGCAACATTCACAGATTTGGATAACTCAGAACATTCTGCAGATTCATAAGCAGAGATTACCTTCAGTGGAAAAAAAAAAAAACTAGATTTTTGCCTTACAGTTCAATCCTTTTCTCAGATGTTCACTGTTGGACACAGCGTCAGATCTTCATTTGACGGATGGGTTATGCTGCGCTCCTAGGAGTAGGACGCTAGGCGGAAAATGGTTAACCAAGTTAACAGAGCTTTAACTACGCCCTTTGGCCAGTCCCAGGTGGTATACTCCCACTTCCTGCTCTAGGATTCAGTTTAGTAACAAGCAGTGTCAGAATACATAACCCAACTCCACAGAGGGGTGGGTGCTGTGTCCGTCAACGAATATCAGAAAAAAAAAGGATTTTACGGCAAGACAAAAATCCAGTTTTCTCTTTCGTTCATTGACGGACACAGCGTCATATCTTCATTTGATGGATGGTGGATGGGACGTCCCAAATCAGTATCAGCATGAGGGATGGGAAACAAACACAGCAAAAGGCTGAAGTCTCTGCCACCCCGGCCTGCAAAACCTTGCGGCCAAAAGCAGCATCCGCAGATGCAAAAATAACCACTTTGTAAAACTTAGTAAACATGTGTACATGTGCCCAGGTGGCCGCTTTGAAAACCTGAACCACTGAAGCCTGATGGCGGAAGGCCCAGTTGGCACTGAGCGCCCTCATAGAATGCACCTTAACGGGTAAAGGAGGAAAGTGACACTTAATGAAATAGGCCTGCACCACCGTCTGCCTGATCCATCTGGAAATAGTTGCAGCAGACGCAGCCTGTCCCTTACCAGGACCATCCGTAAAAATAAACAAGGAATCCGACTTCAGAATTGACTCAGTCGCCATCAAGTACATCCTGATGGCCCAAACCTTGTCTAACGAATGCAAAGCAATCTCTTTGGGGTGCTTAGGCTTAGGACATAACGAAGGCAACACAATGTCCTTATTCAAGTGAAAACCTGACACGACCTTAGGAAGGAATGACTGACAGGGACGAAGCACCACTTTGTCCCGATGAACCACCAGATAAGGTGACCGACAGGACAACGCAGCCAACTCCAAGACCCTCCGAGCAGAATAATTGCCACTTTCTGTGACAAGGGAAGTAAAGGAATATCACGAATGTTCTCAACGGCGGTCTTTGGAGGACCGACCGTACTAGGTTGAGGTCCCACGGAGGCACTAAGGGCCGCACCCGGGGAGCCAAATGACAAACTCCCTGCACAAATGTGCGAACCAAGGAATTGCCAACGGTCTTTGGAAGAAAACTGCCAAAGTCAAAATCTGACCCTTAATGGTGCCCAAAGCAAAAACATTAAGCGACACCTTTTTGTAAAAACTCCAGAAGACATAATACCGAGAAGGAGCAGGGGGAAATCCTCTGAGACTCACACCAAGAAATTTATGCTTTCCAAACTCTATGGTAAATTTTTCGAGAGGTTTTCTAGCCCTTAACAGGGTAGGAGTCACTGATTCCGACAAACGCCTCACCTTCAGTACCTGGATTTCAATAGCCAGGCCATTAAAGCCAGCGATGGAAGATTGGTCCTTGAGACCGAAGATCTTCCCTGAGGGTGAACAGCCAATTGGCATCAGCTACCAACCATACTAGACCCATGTACCAGGACCGACAAGGCCAGTCTGGTGCCACCAGAACAACTGGAATCCCTTCTGTCTCGATTCTGCGCACAAATCTCAGCAGTAGTTGTATTGGAGGAAATGCATAAATCAGACGATACCAGCCAGATTTTGCAACAAATCTTGGAACCTTCTGGTTGAGACGAGAGGCCAACATGTCTACATCTGGTGTCCCCCACCAAAGACACAGTTGATGGAAAACTTCCGGGTGAAGGGATCATTTGCCCACACACAGAGCCTGATGACTGAGGTAATCCACCTGCCAATTTTCCACCCCTGGAATGTGCACTGCCTGTACAAGATGTTTTGCCCATTGTAGAATTCTGGCCACTTCTGGTGCCCCCTTGGTGATTGATACACGTCACAGCCGTGGCGTTGTTTGATTGAATCCTCACCAGACACCCCCTGCACACGATCCGTCCACCGGAACAGGCAAAGTCTGATGGCTCGAATTTCCAGGATGTTGATCGGCAGACTGGACTCCTCAGAGGACCAAAACCCCTGGGCTGAATCCGTGCCCAGGACCCCCCATCCGGACAGACTGGCGTCCGTAGTCACCACTGTCCAGAACAGGGGGGGAGGAAGGATTTTCCTTGACAAAGTGCCGGGGAACAGAGCCACCAAAGCAGAGACCCTCTCGCCACTCAACTCAACAGCATCAAATTGTCCAGACTGTGGATGCTTGTCCCATTCGGTTAGAATCTTCATTTGCAGAAGTCTGTTATGGAAATGAGCGAAGGGGACGACCTCGAAGGTGGAAACCATCAGACCCAGCACCTACATGCAGATCCTCTGAGACAACCGACGATTGGATAACAGGAAGCGAATCGCCCGCTGCAATTTCAATAGTTTTGTTATCGGGAGATACACCGCGGCTGATGCTGAATCCAGAGTCAGCCCCAGAAAGTCCAATTTGTTGCATGGAGTCCAGGCCGACTTTTGAAAATTCAGAGTCCAGCCGAACTCCTGCAGTTCTCATTGTGATGTCCAGGTCCTCCTTCAGGACTGATGGCGATTCGGCCCTCAGAAGATGATCGTCCAGGTACCCCAGAACCAAAATCACCCGTTGCCTGAGTAAGGCCAACGCCGGGGCCAACACTTTTGTGAACCCCCCCAGGAGCGGAGGCGAGAACAAAGGCTAATGCTACGAATTGATAGTGCTCCTCGCCCTATGGCAAAGCGAAGAAATCGATGTCCGATGTAAATCGGAATATGAAGGTAAGCGTCCTTGATAGATGGAGGCTAGATGAAGAGAAGCCACTACTGAGCGAATGGATTCCATTCTGAATTTTTAAACCCGCACAAAATGGTTTAGGGCCTTGAGATCAAGGATAGGACGAACCTTCCCTTCCTTCCTGGGAACCGTAAAGAGGTTGGAGTAAAACCCCTGAAAGTGTTCTAACTCTGGAACAGGGACTATCACCCTTTGTGACAAGTCCTGAACCGCTCCGTGGACAGACGCAAATTAGAAGGGAAGAACCATGGAAGGGGCAAGGACCGAAACATGATCTTGTAACTGGACCAAATCAACAACCCATTTGCCTTGGATGAACGAGATCCATGGATCCGGGAAGAAACAAAACCTTCCCCTCACCCGTAGAATGGGTGAGGGCATCCCTTCAGGCGGAGGAGGGCTTCTCTGTGAGAACGGAGGGACTCGCCTTAGACTTACCACCCCAGGGTCTCTTGGAAAGATTGAGAGGGTTTGGACCCTTTGTCGTGCAACCCCTTGGGGCGAAAGGGATGCTTGTGAGCCGAAAAGATCGGACCACGTTTGCGGCGAGACTCTGTTCTTAGCAACCTGCGGGAGAAACGTACTCTTGCCTCCCGTGAGACCCTTAAAGCGGAGTTCCGGGCACAGATGTCATTTTTTAATAAACATACCCCCGGGACAGTCAGGGCTAGCACATTCCACAATGGCTAGCCTCTGATCTGTCCCGGTTCGCACTTACCTTTTAGAAGAAATACTTACTTATAAAATTTCTTCCACAGCGTTTCCATCTCTCTTGTGGGCAGCTGAAGCCGGCGCGGTCCTCTTCTGTGTCTTCTTCCGCGTCTTCTTGTCCCAGAATGCGCCTGCACCGGCCCCTCTCGTCACTTCCGGTGCAGCACCGCATTCCTAAACAGCTTCTGGGCATGCCTAGAAGCTGTTTAGCAGGGGAATGTGGCGTCGCCCGCAAGTGACGAGCGGGCCGGTGCCGTCGCATTGATTCCTGGGAGCGATGACGTTTAGCTCCCAGGAATCATCGCAGCGCAGGAAGTGACAGCGGAGCCGCGGCGCTGAGGGAGGAAGTACCCTGAGGTGAGTATTTACGATCGTCAATTACAAGGGGAGTTTTTAAAAAAAAAAAAAAAAAACCTAACTATCCAATTCCTTTTCAGGTTATGCTGAACTAGCGGACGGGCACAAAAAAAAAATATAGATTTTGTGCCCGGAACTCCGCTTTAATGATCTGCTCCATGGAGGCTTCAAACAGACGTTCACCCACAAAGGGAAGATCCAACAGAATATTTTTGGAGTCCTGGTCCACAGACCAGCATTTCAACTCGGATCATGCGGCGTAAAGTCTTTGCCATCACCAATGCCCTGCAGGCTAATGGAGCTGCATAGCAAATATATTGCAATCCCTGAATTATTTGATCCTCCAACTCCGCCATTTCCTGAGGGTGCTGACCCTCCTTCAAATCTTGGCGTAACAGCTTCGCCCACTCCGTCAAGGTCTGGTAGGCCAAGGCAATAGCAAATACCGGTCTCAGAATTGAGCCGGCCATGGTAAAAAGATGGCGCACCAACGATTCAGCCTTCCTATCTGCAGGGTCCTTAAAGGGCGGAGTTTCCTCCACAGGCAATAATGTGACTTTATTCATTCTAGAAACCTGGGAGTCCACCACTGGTGGTACAGTCAGTATCTTTACCAGGGAATCTTCAAAGAGATATCACCCAGCCTTACGCTTAGGTATCCCAGCCATGCATTTCAAGGAACTCCACTGACTAGCGACAATCTCGGCGGGGCCTGCGGGCATGAGGCGCACCACACAACACCCTCTGGGAGCTCGCCCGGGACCCCCCCTTTTACAGTCACAGCACTCCCAGCCCCACAGGTACACGGCAGCAAGCCGTTAGCCACCCACTGAAAACACCCCTGGATGTCCCCCTTGTGAGGACAGCTATAAAATAGGGGAGGGCAGCGCATGACCACCTACCCCAGGAGAACCCGCACTAACCCCTAACTTCCCGAGGGAGAAAGGGGGTTACTCCCCATATCATTGGAGACTCGGCGGGATTCACTCCATGCAGGTCACCTTCTCATCTGGGAACAAGGGGTGCTGCGGGCCCGGGGAACGCTGCAACTCCGGCTGAAAACAAGATCGTGTGCGTTCAGGGAAGGTGTCTCACTCGCAAGCCAGTCCCTCCACTGGGATCATGTCGAGGCCGACCTAGTGCGGAGCTGAGGTCTGCATGCGCTTACTGGCCAGACCGGGATGACCGTAAGGATCTAGAATATCCAGTGCGTCGCCTAGTTTGACAATTGATTGTAGTTCTCACACGAACAAATAAACTAGGAAAATAACAAAGTAAAAAAAATTAAAAAAAAAAAAAAACGGTGTAAAATGATAATATGCGTACAACAAAATTTTACACTAGCAGAGCTAAAATTAAGTACACTCTAAAACGTGTGCATGCAAAGAGTCCATAAACATGTAAATCATGTGAAAATAAAGTCCATGATACTGGTATTGGTAGGAAGGTGCTGTCACAGAGTAGATTGCACAAACCCGATGTAACAACTTCTGTGGAGAGTTCTGATTAAATAACGATCCTTCACCAGTGTCACCACGATCTACAGAACACCTCCACCTCACCGCCGTGCACACCCTGTGGTAATGGACACTCACCAGAGGTATCTTTCAAAGCGCTTGGAATACATCATTAATAGTTATCCATCTCCAGGGGTGAACCACTTCCTCACAGCTCAGCAGGTCAGGATTTGACCAACTTGATTCTTCCAAAATTCTTCAATTAGGTAATACCTTTTTCATTAATTCTCTCCTCCATGGATTTTCTGCCCAGGCCAAAGTTACGAGATAGACAGGCTGAAGCGTCTATGCTTTTTCCATGCTTGCCAATAATGTGCAGTCACCAGACCTTTAGTACCAGAGATGGCTTCAACTAATCTGTTCAGAGGTCTGTCTGCAAAATCCACTCTTATTCACCAGAACATTTTTGAGGTCTTTCAACCCTTGGATGATCAGAGCTGGGGTAAACCCTTAGTAAATGCTGTACACTGGGCAGTACACCTTGGAGTACAGAATCAGCACTGCGACCAGTGCACGGTAACACAGCGTAGTACAAGGAAACCCTTCCGGGTTGGATGACTGCAGTGACGTCACGATCTCCTCCCACCTCCGTACGCGTTACGTCCCAGACTGACGCCTATCCACTCTCATGGAAAGGCTCACAAGCGTAGCTACTCACCCCTGGAGATAGATACCCATTAATGGTGTATTCCAAGCAAGTGCTTCTGGTGAGTGCCCATTACCACAGGGTGTGCACAGCAGTGAGGAGGAGGTGTTCTGTAGATTGTGGTGACACTGTGGTGAAGGATCGTTCTTTAATCAGAACTCTCCACAGAAGTTGTTACATCGGGTTTGTGCAATCTACTCTGTGACAACACCTTTCTACCAATACCAGTATCATGGACTTTATTTTCACATGATTTACATGTTTATGGACTCTTTGCATGGACACGTTTTAGAGTGTACTTAACTTTAGCGCAGCTAGTGTAAAATTGTGTTGTACACACATTAATATCATTTTACACCGATTTTTTTGACATATCTTTAATAGCAGCAGCTACTCTTCAATGGAGATTTCATTTGAGTTATTGGGAGATTTTATCATTTATTATCTTAAGATTGTGTTTTAGCGCTGGGTGAGTGGGCTCTTATACGATACATACATATACCTATTCCCTTTTTTATTTGAAAAAAATTTTGTTTAAAAAGGAGAAAAAAATGCCAGGACCAGAGATCCGAGCAAGGAGCTAGGTCCTTACTCCTGAGTAGCCAGAAAAAAACTGAACCCTAGAGCAGGAAGTAGGAATATACCACCTGGGACTTCCCCCCTCAGCGTAGTTAGAGCTCTGTTCACTTTGTTAACCCTTTTACGCCTAGTGTCCTACTCCTAGGAAGCACAGCATAAAAATGAAGATATGACGCTGTGTCCAACAATGAACGAAACAGAAATGTATGTTAGATGACCAACAGATCCAGAGGTAAAGGCATATGAAGTTACTGTATAAGCAAATCTGGTTAAAGTCAGATTTGGCCCTGCCCTCATCTCCACAGCTACTCTGTAGCAACAGGTTTCCTAAAGTACTGGCTTGCTCAGCAGAAGCAGTTGGGTTCCCTTTCTTTTTTTGGGAGGGGGAGCCTGTATATATCATATCAGTTGCCTTGCACACCTGGGCCACCGATGCTTGATGATGGAAGGCCCATGACGCACTCACCGCCCTGGTAGAGTGCGCCTTGACAGGGAAGGGCGGCACCCGTTCCCTAATTGAATAGGCCTGTACTATCGTCTGTCTGATCCATTTCCAAATGGTTGCCGCAGACGCAGCCATACCCTTCCGAGGTCCCTCGGGAAGGACAAAAATAGAATCCGACTTTCTGAAGGATTCAGTAGACGACAGGTACACCCTGATAGCCCGGACCACATCCAAGGAATGCAAGGCAAACTACTTAGGATGTTTAGGATTCGCACACAGCGAAGGTAAGAAAATGTCCTCGTTAAGATGAAAATCGGATACCACCTTAGGAAGGAAAGATTGGTGAGGTCGCAAGACCACCTTATCCCTATGAGCAACCAGGTAAGGGGAGCGGCAGGACAGGGCAGCCAACTCCGACACTCTGCGGGCAGATGTGATCGCCACCAGAAAGGCAACCTTTCGTGACAGCACAGGCAGAGGAATCTCCCTGATGTTCTCAAATGGAGGACGTTGCAAAACGGATAGGACTAAATTCAGGTCCCAAGGAGGCAAAGGCGCTCTCTGAGGGGGAGCCAGATGAAGCATACCTTGAATGAAGGTGCGCATCAAGGCGTTTGAGGCCAAAAGGGCGCTGGAAAAGGTTTGCCAGCGCAGACAACTGACCCTTAATAGTGGTCAGCGCAAGACGCTGGTCCACTCCAGATTGCAGGAAGGCTAACACCCTCGCCACCGAAAAGGAGCGAGGATGGAAACCCCGCGATTCACAACAGGCAAAATAAGCCTTCCAAGTACGGTAATAAATCTTACCGGACGAGGCCTTCCTAGCCTTGAGTAGGGGTAGGAATGACAGCCGACGAGAGACCCCCGATCTCTCAGGACCTGGCTTTCAACCAGGGCTGTGGAGTCGGAGGAAATTTTGGGTATCTGGAGTTGGAGTCAGCAAACAATGCACCGACTACTACTAAATTTAGATTGGAATTAAAAAAAAAAAAGCAATTTTAAATGTCCCAATTCACAAAAAAGTTATAATGACTTAGTATAAGGAAACTTATAATTGAGGAGGCCAAATGTAAAAAGGAAGAACTACAGAAAGTTCTGAAAGGATGTTTTGTCTTCCTTAAAATGGATGCATGCACACGTCACAGAGTCAATTATTTTGCTATTAATGTTAGATTTGTGGATGAAAACAAAACAACAACAACACGGACCCTCGGATTAAAAGGACACTCAGGCACATCACACCAGTGATTACCTTCAGAAGTTAGTGGAGGGTGTTCTAGAAAATTTTGAAATTAAAACTGTTGCAGCCAGGGCCCCGAAAACAGATGCAATTTTGAAAAGACGTGCAGGAAAAGGAGCCATTTTGGATCAAACAACTCGCTGGGGAAGCACTTATTTAATGGTGAAGCGTTTGCTTTAACTTAAAGACTTCATAGAAGAAATGGACAATGAAAATCTTGCATTAACTGAAAGCCAGTGGACACAAACAAAGAGCTGGAGAACCTTCTTTCTCCCCCCTTCACTGTCACCAAGAGGTTGCAATGTGACGATCTAACCCCGGGTAAATTCCTATTGGAATGGAAGAGCCTGCTATATCGCCTGAACAAAAATGGAGGGTTAATAGCTGAGGGCATTGCATCTTCAATGATGAAAAGAGTCTTTTGCTGGAAAATGAAATCTTGTTAGCGGCTATTTATGTCGACCCAATGAGCCGACTTTTGTTGAACAGTGAAGAGACTGTTACTGGGAAAAAAGGCCCTCTATGATGTAGCAGTTCGCATGAAGGGATTACGACCTGAAATACCTCCACAAGATGAAGTTCTTTTAAGCAATAGTGGTAACTCTGGATCATCTTCAAACAAAGAATTAGACTTTGATTCCTTCTTAGACAAAATGGAAGTTGCTAAAGGAAAGTGACGTCGCATAAGCGTTACAGAACCAGTAAATGTCCAAATAAAAAAATTTCAACAGGAGTTTTTCTTTTAAAGCACTAAAAGAAGTTGAAAAGTATGATCGCTCATCAAAACTTACTGTTGAAGAAGCCATCCTTGTTTATCCAGAGATCGTTAGTGATGTGGCCAGAATAGTTACTGCACTGCACAAGTCAGTGTCGAAAGATTAATACATATTAATACAGAGGAGTCGGAAGTACAAAAAACTGAGGAGTCTGAACTTTTATCTACCGACTCCACAGCCCTGCTTTCAACAGCCACGCCGTTAAAGCCAGTGACTGTAAAGCAGGATGGAAGATCAGCCCCTGAGACAGCAGATTGTCTCGTAACGAGAGCCGCCAGGGAGGCTCGACGACCAGTTGCATGATGTCCGCGTCCCAAGACCGGCGCGGCCAGTCCGGGGCCACCAGAATCCCCAACTTCGGTTCCGAGACCAACCTTCGAAGGAACCTGGACAACAACTGAATCGGGGGGAAGGTATAAAATCAGTCGACACCGATTCCCAGGCACCACCAGCGCGTCCGAGGCATCTGCCAGAGGATTGCGCGTTCTTGCCACGAACCTTCCCACCTTGTTTAGACGAGATGCGAACAGATCCACATCCGAAGATCCCCAACGCGCACACAACATCTGAAACACCTCCGGGTGTAAGGACCATTCTCCCTGATCCAGGGTCTGGTGGCTCAGATAATCGGCCTGCCAGTTCTCCACACCCGGAATGTGAACTGCCGAAATCGCCGGGACCTGCGTCTTGGCCTGAGACAGAATTTTGGTCATTTCCTGGGCCACCCGGGCACTCCTGGTGCCCCCTTGGTGATTGATGTAAGCCACCGCAGTTGCGTTGTCTGTCTGCACACGCACAGGGCGGCCCCGAAGATGATCAGACCAACGGAGCAAGCATAGTCTGTCGCGCGCAGTTCCAAGATATTTAATCGGCAGGGAGGACTCCTCCTCCGACCAAGTGCCCTGGGCAGACAGAGTGCCCAGAACGCCACCCCAGCCCGACAGGCTGGCGTCCGTGGTGATCACTGTCCACAACGGCCGGAAGGATTTCCCCTCCATCAGAGCCGGAGACTGGAGCCACCACAGAAAATCCTCCGACATGGTGACTCAAAGATATCCTCTGTTCCAAGGAATGAGGATACCTGTCCCACCTGGCCAGGATCTCCGCTTGGAGAGATCGTGTGTGGAACTGAGCAAACGGTATCGCCTCGAAGGCTGACACCATCAATCCCAGGGACCGCATGCAGGTCCTGAGTGATGAGGATTCATTGTCCCTGAGGGACCTGACCTCGTTCTGTAGAGTCCGGAGTTTGTCCTCCAGCAGAAAGACTTTTGTATGAGCGGAGTCCAGGACCATCCCCAAGTAAGGGAGATGAACAGAAGGGGACAACGTCGACTTCTGAAAGTTGATGGTCCACCCGAACTCCTGGAGCGTCTGAACCGTGTTTGACAGATCGCGCAACAGAATTAGTAACCCAATTTATAAATAACCTAAAAGTAACCTTACCAAAGGAAGGAAACCAGCTGGGCAGCATGAAAAAACACTTTGCTCAACAGGAGCAACAACCCAGGAAGAACAAATAACCTAAGGATAAAAACATCCCAAACAGCCAAGGACCCAAAAACAAGGGACCTTAAGGCACTGCCGCACTAAGAACCTTGCGGCCAAAGGAAGCATCTACCGATGCCTGAACATCCACTTTGTAGAACTTTGAGATGGTGTGAACGGACGACCAAGTAGCCGCCTTACACACCTGGGCCACAGAAGCCCTATGATGACAGGCCCAAGACGTACTCAGAGATCTAGTGGAGTGCGCCTTGACAGGCATAGGAGGAACCTTCCCCTTTAAAGCATATGCCTGCTCAATGGTCTGTCTGATCCATTTGGCGAAGGTAGAAGCCGACGCCGCCATGCCCTTCCGAGGTCCCTCAGGAAGGACAAAGAGAATCCGTCTTGCGAAAGGATTTTGTCGAAGTCAGGTAAACCCTGATCGCCCTAACAACATCCAAGGAATGTAAGGCCACCTCCTTCGGATGCTTAGGCTCCGCGCAAAGCGAAGGCAAGACAATGTCCTCATTGAGGTGAAATTCCGAAATCTGAAGATCCAGAGATTGTGGTCGCCCGTCCCACCTGGACAGGATCTCCGCCTGGAGATCCCTCGTGTGAAACTGGGCGAAGGGAATCGCCTCGAAAGCCGAGACCATCAAACCTAAACACCTCATGCCCGTCCGGAGGGATGAGCACGGAATGTCCCGAAGGGACCTGACTTCGTCCTGAAGCATTTTGAGCTTGTCTTCCGTTAGGAAGACTCTCGCCTGAACCGAATCCAGAATCATACCCAGATAGGAAAGACGAACCGACGGGCACAGCGTCGATTTTGGGAAGTTTATCGTCCAACAAAACTCCTGCAGAGTTTGCATCGTGACGGACAGGTCCTTCACCAGACCCTGACTGG
Source organism: Pelophylax lessonae (assembly GCF_965119305.1). Taxonomy (NCBI): domain Eukaryota; kingdom Metazoa; phylum Chordata; class Amphibia; order Anura; family Ranidae; genus Pelophylax; species Pelophylax lessonae. The sequence goes on from NC_138776.1 coordinate 224,304,232, forward strand.
TCGCAGACCGAACCAGCATGTCGTCCAGATACCCCAGAATTGAGATACCCTGGGTTCTCAGTAAGGCCAGAACCGGTGCAAGCACCTTGGTGAAAACCCGCGGAGCCGAAGCGAGACCGAAGGGTAACGCCACGAACTGATAATGATCCTCCGCAATGGCAAAACGAAGGTACCTTTTGGTGACCCTCGAAAATGGGGATGTGTAGGTACGCATCCTTCAAGTCGATGGAGGCCATGAATTCTCCCGGAACTAGAGCAGCCACCACAGAGCGCAGGGATTCCATGCGGAACTTGCGAACCCGCACAAAGCGGTTCAGAGCTTTCAAGTCCACAAATGGACGTACCTTGCCCTCCTTTCTGGGCCCAGTGAACAGATTTGAATAAAACCCCTGAAATCTGTCCCGATGAGGCACCGGAACCACCACTCCCAGAGCCCGCAGGTCCTGCACCGCCAGGTGCAGATCCCGCAAACGCTCCGGAGACAGTTGAAGGTTTGAGGGAAAAAACCTGTTCGCCGGCCGAGACAGGAACTCGATCTTGTACCCGGATCGAACGATCTCCTGAACCCACCTGTCCCGAACGCGAGCCAGCCAGGGTTGAAGAAAACCGAGCAAAAGTCCCCCCACCCCAGAACTGGGTGAGGGCGTCCCTTCAGGCCCCGTTGTTATGGCCAGCGGATCCGGACTGGCCGGACTTCTGCTTACCTGCCCACGGTTTCTTTTGGGAGCCTTGACCCTTGAAGGGTTTGCCCTTATAGTGCGACCGAAAGGCACGAAAGGACCCCTGAGGGGGCCTAAACGAAGCGTGCTTCTTACCTTGAGCGCCCTTAGCCTTGTGAGATTGGGGCAAGAGCGTGCTCTTACCCCCAGAGATCCCCTTAATCAGCGTATCCAGTGAGTCGCCAAAAAGACGAGATCCCGAAAAGGGCAAATTAGCCAAAGTCTTGCGAGACGATTGGTCCACAGACCAACATTTTAGCCAAATCAAATGGCGTGTCAACACCGCCACGCTGTGCACACGTGCAGCCAAAGGAATTACATCCAATTCCGCATCACACAAATACATGACCCCCTGATGGATCTGATCCACCATTGTCAAAGTCGTCGGCGGGGCAGAATCAGCCACCAGGACGCGCCTGACTACTTGCGTCCAATCCGCGACAGCCTGAGCTGCCATAAGGGAAGCAAAAATAGCTTTTAGCATGGAACCGGTAACCGAGTAAGTATGATGGGCAAGAGACTCCAGTCTCCTGTCCGTAGGTTCCCGAAACACCGGGGTGTCCTCTGCCGGAATCGCAGTAGATTTATTCAAAACCGCCACCGCGTGATCCACCGGAGGTGGCACACACCAACGTTCATCAGTGGTGGGTGTGAAGGGATAACGCAGCTTGAACCTACTTGGCACAGCAAAAGGTTGCTTTAGATTGCGCCATTGTTCACTAACAGCGCGCTGAAAATCCTCAATACAAGTTAAAACCTGCGATGTTCTGCGCCTCCGCTGCATCCCATAAGAAGCCTGGACGGCAGGCAGGCACGGTTCATCCTGTAAATGCAACGTTTGTTTGATAGAAGCAACCAATTCATCCATGATTGCAAGCTCTTCAGACGAGCCAGGGGGAGAATCATCAACCCCCCCAACCTCTGCATCCCCCTCCGACCCTGCAAAGTCCAGGGACGAACGGGACCCCGATAAGGGGACCCCAGCCATAGCAGCCCCATCACCTTCGCCCTCTGAATCAGAGGATATTGAAACTCTGGGCCGTTTAGTGGATTGAGCAGCCACAAGCATTTGCACCTGAGCAGCCAGGTTAGCCACAACCGTGGCCAAATCGCCCCCCTCAGGGGAAACAGCAGCAGCCCCTTGTCCACCCAGCAAAGGTGGAGGAAATTTGCTTTCCTGAGAATCCATGCCCCCAGAAGTGTGTAGGAGAAAAAAAGGGTAACTGCCCCTTTAAAAGCGCGGCGAGCGCAGCCCACCGCTCACACACACCTGCACAAGTCGACCCCCACAGGGAAAACTACAAACTCAGGCAAGGACACAGGACTAAGGAGGATAAAAACCTGGAGAGATCACTACTGCTGCTGTATCGATCGGTGTGCCCAGGGAAAAGGAAGTGGTGCACCAAAAGCCGCTCCTATAAAGACTATGGAAGGCTACAAGAAAATGGCCGCTGGGGGAGGAGATAAATGCAGTGCTACATGAGGCCGGAGCGATCGCCGCCAAAATGGCGGCGTTTGGCGCCAAAACCGCCGCTCCCAGCTTATAGAAGAAGCCCCATAAGCCTGTAGTTAACATTAAAATGGCGGACCGCAGCAGCGGCCGCCGCATGTTGCACAAAACATGCACCACAGCATGCCCTACAACATATAGCATGTCACACAGAGAAATCACACAGTTAGCAACACAGAACAGTGTATCACAGCCCCCCTCCTTGCAGCCCACAGCAGCATCCAGACAGGGAGCCCCACAGTGTGAACAGACATGCAGGGTTACACAGTCCCAGACTGACACCCACTAAACAGACAGGTCCCGACACAGAGTACACTTACCTTCTGAATGGCGTGGGGAACCTGCACAAGCGATCAAGCCACTGCACATGTGAAAGGGAGAGTTGCAGCCAGGACGCAGTAGAACTGCGGTGCGAAACCGCATGGCATCCAGTGAGGTAGCCACCTCACCATAGCATCCCTGCAGCGAACAGGGATGGATCGTTCACATATGCCAGGAAAAATACCTGACTGAACGCTCGATGGCAGGCTGGGAAGCCACTGGCCCACAACCTGCGACCAGGGGGGCCAGCCCGAGACCCAGCCCGCACGATCCTCTTTATCAGAAGAAACTAACTAATGCTGACAAAAGTAACAGCTAAGTAAAGAGAAAAAAACTCAAATAAAATCAAAAAGAAGATAAAAGGCCGAGACAAAATGCCCCAGCACAGAAACAGCCAGCTAACTACTAACAGCTAGTCAATGAAACTGAGGTATGGAACAGGAAGCAGGAGGGTATTGACTGAGGGGACCACCCCCTGGGGGTGGGATATGTTAAAAGCTTTAATATTGACATATTCTGTTGCCTAGCTACTCCTACGGAGAAAGGTCAATTACCCCATTGTGACGAATATGAAGAGGCGGCGACTGTCGGAGGACGTAAGAGAAACATTTTTTTCTTTTTTTTTGCTTTAAATAAAATGTTTGATCTCCGAGTCTGATGATATTTACCAGATTCAACATCTAATAGTATATACAGTATATCTCTTCTGTCCATTATTCTCAGAGTGGATTAGAGATTTTGCTCCCTAACCATATAGGTTGGTTATTTATATTTGCCACTGCATATAGATATTTTAGAATAAATTGCTTTTTTTTTTAACTTTACATATTACCTAAATTAAACACCACGCTTTTTTTTTAAAAAGGTTATTATCTGATTAAGCAAAAGAATAAAATTATAAAAATAATTGTTAGTTGCAGCCCTACATTGAAAAGAGACGGGATGGGTATCATTCAAATCAGAGGTGAGCTTCTCATGCACCATGACTCACTATTTTAGCTAGATTGAGAAACTGTTGTCACCAGGCCTTAGCTAGTGCCTGGCAGGCCTCCAAAAAAAACAAAGCTCACCCATCTCCTCTGGTTCTTGGACAAGGCCATGATAGGTTTGTGTATTAAGGCCTCCCACATATTACAGGCCAAGGATATGCTCAGTACAGCTCTAATCAGGATTTAGGGATAGCACTGGGACAGGTCCACCAACTGTGGAGTAAGGGCTCTCAACAGCCAGGGAAGCACATTTGGGAGGCATTGAGGAAAAAGCAAGAATGCAAATCAGGAGTTATGCACCAATGAGAGCAGTTTAAATGTATTTTACTGGGCAAAGATGCTCTGGGAGCACTTTGAGGAGGTTAGCCACATAAAATTCCAGGTCACCTGGTCCAGAGTCTTGTATAAATCTGCTCCCCATTTTGTTATGAATGCATGTTTTCTGCTACTCGAGGTGGACACAAGGAAAGAATAGAGGTCCGACATGCATAATTTAAAGATGGTGTAAAGATTTTGAGGCAGGTAGGTGCCAGTGCTCCCTAAAGATTCTATACAATCCACCATTAATTGTTCATAAACATATTTGACCCCTTATCTTTGTCACCAGCAGAAAGCCAGTGGATTATCATAAGCCCGAAAGAAGTGGGGAGTATTGAGAATACCTGAGGAGGAGAAGGAGAAATAAGACTGCCAGAATATTTCACAGAATCCCAGAGGCACAGGGCATAGAGTAAGGAAGGGTCCTGGAACTGGAGTCCAAGCATGGGAGGAGTCCAGAGGAGGTTGCAAATGAGAAAAGGGGGAACATTTAGAAATTGCCAAATAAACCCAGATGGGCATCTCAGACGTTGCGTGTGGAGGGAGGGAAGGGGGACTAATTGGGCAGCAGTATAATAGTGTTTCAGATTAGGGACCGCCAGAGCATTACTACCGTTAGCAGCCATTGGTGGGAATGCCACATTATCTTAATCGTACAGTACATAGGCATAGTATTTAAAGAATATGGAATGTCCCCAGGCAATACATTTGAGGGGTGGGTAAATCACAGGCAATAGGAATATGCAATAGATCCCCACATACTAGGCCTGCGGAATATAATCGCCAAATCGATGCATCGCGATGCGACCCTTTGCGATTCTGCATCGATTCGGGGTGACTGCAAAATCGATTTGCTAATCACGTCAGTTCCGGGGGAAGGGCTTGATGAGAGTGGCAGCGGCGGCCGGGCTTGTGGAACACTGCGCTCCTCGCGGGAGAGGAGGAGAGCGGAGCTATTAGTGGTCTGGTCCCAGGAGGGTTCGGGGCGGCCGCAGCCTTCACAGCCGGAGATGTGACGGTGGAGGATGAGGAGGCCTCGTCCGAGCCGGAGGAGAAGCGGCAGAGCCAGGTGAGGGGGCGGACAGGGGAAGCACACTGTGGGAGAGGGGGAGCCGGACTATCACATGGTCCCAGCACCGGAGATTCTCCGTGGCGGCGGGTACCCCAAACCTTGCCAAATTCTACGTTAAATTTGTGTGTATGCATAAGTGGGAAAAGGAAAACTAGGTCGGCTCTGAAAATGGGACACAATCAATCACAGTTGCTACTGCTCTGTCCACTTTTCCTATGTCACTTGTCATAGAACAGACATTTGGACCATTGGCCACTGATAGGGATTGCAAGCTTATCTACTCATTGTATTGGTTGTACTTTTAAAGCTACCTTCTGTATTAATACCATTGTGAGAATGGGGTAGAGCTATCATATCAAAATGTGAAAGCCACGTGTTTATGTTAATATTACAGTCATAACCTAAAAAATATGGACTCATGAAAGTACGCTGGATTCCCTTTAAAAGCACACAATACTTCTTACAAAATAAGTTCATTATGTTTCATTTCTTGTGCTTTCCTTGCAAACGGATAAACAGTAAAATATCAGTACTAGACCAAATGTAACCAATAAAGATAATTTCTAAGAATAATCTTCCCGCTTCCCAGCACATTGTGTACAGGGAGAATTTACCAAGAAAATATCTAGAGTCTAGAGTTAGAACACATAAAAGTGCCAGGTATGACAGTTTTCAGAGTTTTATGGATCCATAATCCCTATTTGAAGGAGCCTCATCAGTCTATCCCTGAGGAGACCCCCATCCAATGCCTTGTATATAATATATATAACATCCCTGAGGAGAAGTCCATACACCAGTGGTGTATGGAGGTCTCAGGGATATCCAGGATGTGATATATACATGGAGGTGTACGGGAGTCTCCTCAGGGATGTAATATATACATGGCGGTGTATGGGGGTCTCCTCAGGGATGTGATATATACATTGTGGTGTAACACTGCCATGTATATATCACATCCCTGAGGAGACCCCCATACACCATCATGTATACATCACATCCCTGAGGAGACCTCCTATATGTTTGCAGTGCACTATGCAGGGCTTGCAGGCCATGCCAGGGTCCAGGGAAGTGTCCTTTAAAAGCAAATGAAAATAAAAAATGATTCTTTAAATTTGTGACTGCTTGATTTTTTTTTTTTTTTTTTATAAAGTTTTGAAAACCATTGGACAGTGGGCTGGGCATGGGCATTTGGCAGTAATCGTGATGCATCGCAGAATAGAATCGTATCGAATCGTGAGGTAAGTGAAAATGCGCAGCCCTACCACATACTGTATATGGGCTGACTAACCCAACCTCAGAATGCTAAGTATGCAGCATCACTGGAACCATGGTTGTCCGGAATGGATGTATTCCCTAGAACACAGGTGTCAAACACAAGGCCCGCAGGCCAAATGCGGCCCCCAGGCCATTTTATGTGGCCCTTTGCACCTCTCCTGCAGCTGCTGCACCCCCCTTGTCTCTTCCCTCACCTTGTCTCTGTAGTCAGCAGCAGAGAGGACAGAACTCCTTTGCTAGATCCTACACTCTGTGCAGCTGCAGAAAGGCTCGTCTTTGCCCCCCCTCTCAGCAGTCTGCAGCAGAGAGGAGAGCAGAACTCCTCCTACAGATCCTGCACCTCTCTGTGCAGCTGTAACACCACCTTGCCTCTCCCTCCCCTTGGTCTCAGCATTCAGCAGACTGGAAGCTGACTCCAGCCCTCCTCTGGTTCTCCTCTAGACCCTACACTTCTTCCCAGGTCCACCCTCATTTTCTTTCTGGCAGCAGCACAAGGTAAGGGGGTGCATTGTGATGTGATGATTTTGAGAAAGGCATCTATGCTGAAACCCGTTAAGAGGACTACAGTCAGCCCGGCTATGTATACCTGACATGCATTTTACTTATGGATGTTTGTAAGTGTATCGGCTTTATTTTTAATAAATTGATTTTAGCAGTATTACACTATGTCTGTCCCCCCTTTGGTTTTTATCTATAACCGTGTTGGAGGTGAGATCTGGAGTTTCCATACTCGTTGCTGATCCATACGGAATCCATTGAGGTCGGTGAATCCAGCTGGGACATTCTACAAATATCCCCTTAAGACTGTATGACCCATATGCTACATGGTATCTGGGTCCCATCCATCTGGTGAGCGCAATTCACTTATCTTCACTGGTGTTGGGATTTGCTGCACATTAAGATCACGTTATCCTTTGTTGGACTTATTTCATTACAATTATTCACTTGGGATTTTTTTGATGGACTTTTTATGTTTGGACTTTCATGTATGATTTGTTTATACAGATTCATCAATATCAGCGCTGCACATTTCTTTCTATTTTTGTATTATTGGTCACTTTGTTGTCTAGTGATTGGTGCTAGCTGCTTTTTCACTCATTAGTTAGCGCAGTATTTTCTTGCCCCCCCATTTATTGTGATTTAAGGAAGGGTGCAAGACTCTTGACATCTCATGTAAGGGGTCGTGGGGTGCCTTGGACATCGAATCCTACAGATATAACCGGCCCTTTGAGGGCAACCATAATGCTGATGTGGCCCGCAATGAAATGGAGTTTGACACCCCTGCCCTAGAATATGAAAAGACAAACCGGTCATCAGATGGAAATACACTGCTCAAAATAATTAAAGGAACACTTTTTAATTAGAGTATAGCCATCAAGTCAATTAAACTCCTGGGATATTGATCTGGTCAGTTAAGTAGCAGAGCAGGTTGTTAAATAGTTTCAGCTGCTTTGGTGTTAATGAAATGAACATGTGCACTAGATGGGCAACAATGTGACAACCTCCAAAACAGAAATAGTTTACAGGTGGAGGACACTGACATTTTTTTTCCCTACTCATCTTTTCTGACCGTTTTCACTAGTTTTGCATTTGGCCAGGGTCAGTGTCACTACTGGTAGCATGAGGCAATACCTGGACCCTATAGAGGTTGCACACGCAATTCAACTCCTCCAGGATGACACATCAATAGGTGCCATTGCCAGAAGGTTTGCTGCGTCTCCCACCATAGTCTCAAGAGCATGGAGGACAGGCAGTTACTCTAGGAGAGCTGTACAGGGCCGTAGAAGGTTCTCAACCCATCAGCACATCCGATATCTGCTCCTATGTGCAAAGAGGAACAGAATTGAGCACTGGCAGAGCCCTACATAATGCCCTCCACAGCAGGCCACTGGTGTGAATGTCTCTGACCAAATAATCAGAAACAGATTTCATGAGGGTGGCCAGAGGACCCGACATCCTCTCATGGGCCCTGTGCTCACTCCTTGGCACAGTGGAGCTCAATTGGCATTTGCCATTACACACCAGAATTGGCAGGTCCGCAACTGGCGCCCTGTGCAAATGTCACAGATGTGAAAGTCTGGAGAAGCCGTGGCGAACGTTATGCTGCCTGTAACATTTTTCAAAGACTAGACAATGGCTCCCTGACTGTCATTAGGTATTGGGATGAAATGCTTGGACGCATGGTCAGAACCTTCGCTGGTGCAGTGGATCCCGGGTTCCTCCTGGTGCACGACAATGTCCCGGCCTCATGTAGAGAGAGAGTATGCAGCCAGTTCCTGAAGGATGGAGGAATTGATACCATTGAATGGCCCCCCACGCTTGCCTGATCTAAATCTGATAGAACACCTCTGGGACATTATGTTCGGTGCATCCAAAGCCACCAGGTTGCACCAGTTTGTTCAGGAGCCCAGTAATTCCCTGGTCCAGATCCAGGATGAAATACCCCAGGACTCCATCTGTCATCTCATTAGGCGCATGCCCCGACGTTGTCAGGCAAGCATACAAGCACGTGGGGGCCACTACTGAGTACCAATTTGAATTGCTGCAATTACATTTTTTTCACTTTGATTTTTGAGGTTTCTTTGAATTCAGCCCTTGGAAGGTTGATAATTTTTCATTCCATCAAAAGAAGCATCCTTTCATTTCTAACATTGTTTATTCTGTTCCTTTTGTTATCCTAACAGTGCCTGTGCTACTGTATAGTCATTACTGATTATTTTCAATGCTCCCTCTCGCGTCACATCCCTTTAGAAATACCTAGGTAGCATCTGTAAAACCTAGTCTAAAATATGACTTTACCTGCTTTCACTTTATTAGTACTTCCCCTGTTGGCTAAAATCATGTTTCTCGTAAGTTCTCCGACAGTCGCCACCTCCTCTAAGTCCTCACTATTGGGTATTGAAATCCCATCCGCAGGAATAGCTAGGCATATAGACTTAGTCCAAAGACAAAAGGCATTAGCATATACACACCCATGGGGGCTGTCCCATCTGGTCCATACCCCCCCTGCATCACCACTCCCAACTCAGTTTTAATCTGCCTAGCATCAGGAATAGTCAGGCTTCCCTGTGCTGGGGCTTCAGTCTCAGCCTTCCTAATCTTTTATTTGATTTTCTTTGAAAATGTTAGTTTTTTTCTCTTACTTTACTAGCTGATTATTTTGTCAGCTTCTAGTGTTAGTCTTCTCTTCGGATGAAGATGGATCATGCGGTGCTGGGATTCGGACTGACCGCCCTGGTTTTCCAGGGCAGAAGGGTCAGATGGACCCCCAGCCTGCCATCGAGCGTTCAGCTATGGTTCGCCCTGGCATTACGAACGACCCATCCTTGTTCGCTGCAGGGATGCAGCCGTGAGGTATCTACCTCACAGGACTCGTCTGCGGTGCTGCAGCGTCATGTCCCTGGCTCACGGCACTCCCTGTCAGATGAGGACAGAGGTTTTCCATGCATAGAGACTCCCCACGCCATCTGGTACAGGTAAGTACTTTTCTGTGTGGGGCCTCTGTTTGGGGTGGCAGTCTGTGTTGCTGTGTGTTCCCCGTGTCTGTGCCTGTGTGACTCCTGCGGGGATCGCTTGTGCAGATCTGTATGTTTGCCTGGGGGTCCCTGTCCCTGTGTCACCTTAGGTGCATGTTGGGGGTGCAGACGTTTGTGCTTGTGTGGCGACCGCAGCAGTGCATTTTCGCGTGGTCCGCCATCTTTGATATTGGGCACACATGTATAGCTCCTCTGGGGCGATCCTGCATGTCATTTCGGCGCCATCTGCCGCCATTTTGTGGGCGGTGGAACGATCGGTCCGGCCGTTTTGGCATAGCCTCCAATGCATCCCTATGGGGCAGCCATTTTCCCGGGGTCTGGCTTATAGTCCAGCCCTCTCCAGCAGCATTTCCTTTCCATCAGCAGCAAGGACACTGGTAGCAACGCTCTGCGGGCTCTGCAGGTTATCACTCTCAATTTCCCTCTGTATATCGCTTCTGGCTCAGTTTCTTTTCTCCTTTGGGGGTCTTTCATCACTGTTGCAGTAGCAGTGGGCTGCGCACGCCGCAGCGTTCTTAAAGGGGACAGTACACTGTTTTTGCACTGTAGTTTGTCTGAAAACTTGAGCCATGGATTCTCAGGAAAGCAAGATCCCTCCAGCTTTAGTGGGGGCCCCAGTTCTCCTGTGGCCCCGCTGCGCCCCGATCTGGCTGCTGTGACAAATATGGAAATGCTGATGTCTGAACGGGCTGCGAGAAAGAGTCCCAGCTTGTCTCTCTCTTCTGATTCAGATGGGGATATGGCTGCTGCTGCGAGCGTGCCCTTTTCAGGGTCCCGCTCATCTTTGGACCCCCCGGGGTCTGAGGGGGAGGCTGAGATGGAAGGGGTTGATACCCCCTCCCCGATGTCGCCTGAAGAACGGGCGACCATAGATGAGTTGATTGTGTCTGTTACATTTACATTTGGAGGATGAGCCCTGTCCTCCGGGCGTTGTGTCCCCGTTTGGGACGCACAGGACCCGCAAGTCTGCGCAGGTTTTTCCCTGCCCAGAGGAATTCCATGACACTGTTAATGATCAGTGGCACACGTTAAAACGTCCATTCCGGGTACCTAGCGGTCCACATTGCTTTATCCTTTTGATCCGGCTACGGAATCACGATGGTGTGTGCCTCCATGGGTAGATCACACTGTGGCAGTGTTGAACGCGGCTACCTTGGTTCCTACTGGGGATGTCCCGGTTTTCCGGGATCCCACGGACCGGCGGTTGGAGTCCCTAGCTCGCCATTCCTATACGGTGGCGGGTTCGTTGCGCAAACCCGTTTTCGCGTCCGTTCTGGTGGCTCAGGCGGTGGCTGATTGGACTAAGATGCTTAGGCGCAATCTCGTGTCTGATGATTTTCCACCTGCCCAGCTGACATTGGTGGATCAGATCCACAAAGGAGTCATGTACCTGTGTGATGCAGCCTTGACCGAGGCCCCCTTAGTGGCTCGCCTCTCTAGTGTCGCGGTGCTTCACCGGCGACTGATATGGCTGAAGAGCTGGTCGGCCGACCAGTACTCAAGGAAAACTGTTGCTGATTTTCCCTATGCTGGCTCTTGCCTTTTTGGCAAGGCATTGGACACCCTGGTAACAGGCGTCACGGGGGGCATGAGCACTATGCTGCCCCAGAACCCGAAGACCAAGTCTTTTCGAGGCAGGCAGGGTTCTGCGCCTAGATCCAATCAGGGGTCCTTTCGTGCCTTTCAGAACCAATCCAAGGGCAAGCCCTTCAAGGCCCAGGGCACCCAGACGAAGCCCTGGGCGGGTAAGCAGGAGTCCGGCAATGCCGGCTCGGCGGGTCAATCCGCCTCTGCCTGAAGGGGCGCCCTCATCCATTTCAGGGGTTGGGGGACGTTTGCGCGGTTTCTCCCAACCTTGGCTGCTCCGGCTATCGGACAGGTGGGTTCAGGAAATCGTTCGATCGGGTTACAAGATCGAATTCCTTTCCCGGCCGGCGGACAGATTCTTTCCCTCCAATCTTCATCTGCTTCCGGGGCGTCTGCAGGATTTGCATCAAGCGGTGCAGGACCTGCTTGCTCAGGGGGTGATTGTCTCGGTGCCTCATCGGGACGGGTTTCGGGGATTTTCTTCAAATCTGTTCACTGTGCCCAGGAAGGAGGGCAAAGTGCATCCTATTCTGGACCTCAAAAGCGCTGAACCGCTTCGTGCGTGTTCGGAAGTTTCGAATGGAGTCTCTCCGTTCGGTTGTGGCCTCCTTGAGTCCGGGAGCATTCCTAGCTTTGATTGATCTGAAGGACGCGTACCTGCACGTCCCCATTTTCGAGGGTCATCAGCGGTACCTTCGGTTTGCTATTGCAGAGAACCACTGGCAGTTTTGTGGCGTTACCTTTTGGTCTCGCTTCGGCACCAAGGGTGTTTACCAAGGTATTGGCGCCGGTTCTAGGCCTGCTGAGGGCCCAGGGCATTGCGGTCCTGGGTTACCTGGGCGATCTGCTTCTGGGATCGCGTGCCATCCAGGACCTTGTGCGCGATCTGTCCATCACGGTACAGACGCTCCAGGCAAAGGTGTTCTTGCCGGAGGACAAGCTCCGGACTTTGCGGGACGAGTTCAGGTCCCTCAGGGACAACCCGTCCTCCTCACTCAGGACCTGTATGCGGGGCCTGGGGTTGATGGTTTCGGCCTTTGAGGTGTTGCCCTTTGCTCAGTTCCACATGCGGGCTCTCAAGGCGGAGATCCTGGCCGGGTGGGACGGACTGTCTCAGTCCTTGGATCTTGATGTCTCCTTGAGTCGTCAGCCCAGTTGGGTTCTTCTGTGGTGGCTCCAGTCCCCGTCGGTGGAGGAAGGCAAGTTCTTCCGTCCATTGGTGTGGACGTTGGTTACCACGGATGCCAGCCTGTCGGGCTGGGGTGGAGTTCTGGGCAGCCTGTCTGCCCAGGGCACTGGGTCGGAGGAGGTGTCCTCCCTCCCGATAAATGTGCTGGAAGTACGAGCGTTTGTACTCTGTCTTTTCCAGTGGTCGGACCGTCTCAGAGGCCTGCCTGTCCGCGTACAGACGGACAATGCTACCACGGTGGCCCACAGCCACCACCAGGAGTGCTCGAGCGGCCCGGGAGGTGTCCGACATTCTGTCTTGGACCGAGACTCATGTCCCGGCGACCTCAGCTGTTCACGTTCCGGGTGTGAAAAGTTGGCAGGCCGACTATCTGTGCCGCCAGACCCTGGACCAGGGGGAAGGGTCCCTACACCTGGAGGTCTTTCAGATGCTGTGTGCGAGGTAGGGATCCCCGGACGTGGATCTGTTCGCATCACGGCTAGATCAAAGGTGGAAAGGTTCCTGGCAAGAACGCGCGATCCGTTGGCGGACGCCTCGGATGCGTTGGTAGCCCCTTGGCATCAGTATCGTCTGATGCGCGCCTTTCCTCCGATTCAGTTCCTATCCCGGTTCCTCCGCCGATTGGTTTCGGAACCGCACGTGGTGATTCGGGTGGCTCCGAACTGGCCAAGCCGGTCCTGGTACGCCGACGTTGTTCACCTGGCAGTGGCGCCTCCGTGGCGTCTGCCTCTGCGGGAAGATCTCCTGTCTCAGGGTCTGATCTTCCATTCTGCTTTACAGTCGCTGGCTTTAAGGCCTGGCTGTTGAGACCCAGGTCTTAAAGGACAAGGGTCTCTCCCCGGGGGTTATCCTCCTCTGGTAAAATCTATTACCGTACCTGGAAGGCTTATTTCGCCTGGTGTGAGTCCAGGGGGTTCTCCCCTCGCTCGTAATCAGTGTCCAGAGTGTTGGCCTTCCTCCAGTCTGGGGTGGACCAGCGCCTGGCGCTGGCCACGGTCAAAAGCCAGGTGTCTGCACTGGCTATTATTTTTCAACGCCCTGTGGCGTCTCATTCCCTGGTTCGCACCTTCATTCAAGGTGTGCGACATTTGGTTCCTCCCAGGAAGGAGCACTTACCTCCATGGGACTTGAACTTGGTTCTGTCCGTCTTACAGCATGTTCCCTTTGAAAACATTCGGGAAATATCGTTGCCTCTGCTGTCTAAGGAGGTTGCCTTTTTGGTGGCGATCACTTCGGCTCGCAGAGTGTCTGAACTGGCAGCGTTCTCTTGCCGTTCTCCGTACTTGGTGATTCTCCGGGATAAGGTGGTTTTGCGTCAGCATCCCTCCTTTCTTCCTAAGGTGGTCTCTGAGTTCCACATTAATGAGGACATTGTCCTGCCTTCGCTTTGTACGAAGCCTACACATCCTACGGAGGTTGTTCTCCATCCCTTGGATGATGTCAGGGCGATCAGGGTTTACCTGTCATCTACGGTGTCCTTTCGGAAGACGGATTCCCTCTTTGTCCTTCCTGAGGGACCTCGGAAGGGCATGGCTGCTTCTGCAGCCACTATTGCCAAATGGATCAGACAGACCATTGCACAGGCTCACGCCTTGAAGGGACGGGTTCCACCGTTTCCTGTTAAGGCGCACTCTACCAGATCTGTGAGCGCGTCCTGGGCCTATTGGCATCAGGCCTCTGTGGCCCAGGTGTGCAAGGCTGCGACTTGGTCGTCGGTGCACACTTTTTCCAAATTCTACAAAGTAGACGTTCGGGCATCGGCTGATGCTTCCTTTGGCCGCAAAGTTCTCAGTGGGGCCGTGCCATGATGGACCCTTGTGTTTTTTCTGGGTCCCTGGCTGTTGGCATTTGCTTTCCTGGGCTGTTGCTCCTGTTGAGCATTGTTTTTTTCAAAACACAGAGTGAAGCGTATGTTTGATATGGGGGACCAATCTCATATATCCACTCACCCTGCGCTCAGAACATGATAAGATGGCAACTGTGGTTAAAAACCTTTGACACAAAGTCTAAGCAGCTGCTATACAACCAAGAATAATAATAAAAAAGTGTTGAAGAATATTTAAAAAACTCTAAAATATATCAAACACTAGCAGCGCTAAAAAAGAACTCAAGTGCTTCAACACAAGTCCTTCAAAACCATATATATAAGCAATCCAGTCTGTAAGCCAATAGGTCACAAAGTCCATCAAAGAAGGTAAGGGAGTGAGGGGTCTTGACTAATCCACCAAACTTCCGCCACCATTCGGTGCTCCCCCCTATTCTCAAAACTCACCAGAAAAAGGTGAAAAATGATCCTTCAAAGTATCCACCAATCAGCGGGCATAGGACTCAAGGCTGGAAACGCTTAGCTCATTCCTTCCAAATATTACTCCGTCCAGAACCACATGCAAATGAACAGTGGGGGCGACAATAGTGTAATTCCGCAAAACAATTTATTAATGGAAAACACACACTAAGCCCCTCTCCCCTCCAGATGTCTAATTACAGGAAGGCCATTAATGAAGGCATTGAGTCAAAACATATGCACGCTGGATGGCCATCAATTCCTTAAAGTAGAGGGAACATGGATGATGTCCGGCGTGATGTAGATGAGATGGGCGACCGCGCACATCAGCTGACGCGTTTCGTCTTGTTGACTTCTACTGAGAGCCTGTGTGCGCGGCGCGGTCGATCACTATTTATGATAACACCAGCGCATGCGCAGCTGCGCCATGCTCGGCATTACCCGAAGGTAGGAAGAAGGAAAAACAATATTTGGTACCTAGCTACAGCCGAATCCCAACAATCTATACGCTGCCGAAAGTCCATAAGGACATGGTTAACCCCCCGGCAAGACCAATTGTCAATGGCATTCAATCTGTAACATCTAGGCTGGGAGAGTACCTAGATTCTTTTTTGCAAAAGAGTGTGTTACAGCTAAGATCCTACCTGCGAGACACTAAGGCCTTTTTGGTTAGCACTGAGGGAGGTGGTTTTACCGAGCAACAGAGACGTCTTCCTGGTTACAGGGGATGTCTCTTCCCTGTATACGATCATCCAACACGACGCGTTGCTCGCGTTTAACTGGGCTTTTAGCAAGAGGGAAGATATTCCTGACATTCAGAAACGTTTAAGGGATGCTCTTGATTTCCGTTTAGCGCATAATTACTTTTGGTTCAACAGTGTGTTTTATCAGCAGCAAAGAGGTGTAGCCATGGGGGCTAAATTCGCCCTGAGTCTAGCTAACATATTCATGGGGGAATGGGAGGACCGGTCCATTTATGCAGCCCAACATGAGGAGCTCATCATGTACCGTCGATATATCGACGACTTGTTTTATTATTTGGGCAGGGACCAAGTCCTCCCTGGCAGCCTTCTGTAGTAGACTGAACAATACGAATAATATCAAGTTAGACTTCAATTGGAGTCGAATGAAGATTCACTTTCTGGACGTGGAGATATCCCTTCTAGACAGTGGACTGAAGACTCAAGTGTACTTCAAGACGACTGATCGGAATGGATATCTCCCCGTCCAGAGTGGACACCACCAGCAATGGCTGTCGAACATCCCCAGGGGGCAGTTCCTTCGCGTTAGAAGAAACTGCACCACAGATGAGCATTTTTTGACTCAGTCCCAAATCTTAAAGCAGAGGTTTATTGAAAAAGGATATCAAGCCTGCAAACTTGACCATACAATAACGGAAATTGGCACTCTCTCAGGAAGAATGTTTGAGGGATTCTGACAAGCAGAGGACACAAGGACACGAATGGAGTTTTATCTCACAGTTTAGTGCACAACACCGTGAGGTCGAACAGATTTTTAAAAAACATTGGCCAGTCCTGTGTATGGATAAGGTCCTGAGTGAAGTGCTGCCTGATACTCCAACCTTCATATATAGAAGGGGACCAACATTCGGAGATCAGGTTGTGAAAAAAGTATTGGACCCCCCAAAGAAGCCGAAGATGTTTTGGGATAAAACAGTAGGCTTCTTTGCATGTAGGAAGTGTAAGACCTGTAAACAGGTGAATACGCACTTGAGGAACTTTACCAACTTCACGTCCCCGTCTAATGGACAATCCTTTGAAATAAAGGATCTAATCACCTGCAGCAGCACACATGTTGTATACTGCTTGCAGTGTCCTTGTAACTTATTATACATCGGAAGGACCAAACGAACGATAACAGTCAGGGTATCAGAACACATTACCAATATCCGCAATGGCTTTAAGGATCACAGTGTTCCCCTCCATTTCCATGATTTCCATAACAGTGATCCCACCCATCTGAAATTTTGGGGGGTGGAGAAGGTAGAACCAGTGTGGAGGGGCTCGAATAGGGTCCGTGAAATATCAAAACGGGAAACACACTGGATCTACCTTACTGAATCTTTGCATCCCAAGGGCCTTAATGTGGACTTGGATATTAATTGCTTTATCAGCAATTATTGATATATTGATGCAGTTCATATCCTGGTCCCATTTTTTATTGTCCTTTTCATCTCTGTATTTTGTGTCCATTTTAGTGGATTTTAAAATATTTCAAATGTTCTATATAGTGTCTTTTGTCATTTTTGCTTTTAAATATCTGATTGGCTGCAGGTTTATTGCAATTTTAGATATTTATTAATTTCATCAATTTTTTTAGATAATTTATCATGCTAATGGGTCTGAGCTGTGACCTTTTTAGCTTATCTTAATTGTTGCGGATCCTTGTAAATTATCTATTATAATTATTTATCTGCTCATTTGCTATTTAATATTAATGTATCCTTTTTGATGCCGAACTTGATATATGGTTTTAGAATGAGTTTTATATATTGATATATGTAAAGTGAAAGGCATTCAGTGGAATATATGGATGCTGCATGTAAGTGCTCCAAATTACCATTAAGCTAATCAAACTGCCCTGTTATGGATATCCAGTTTGGTAAATAGGGTAGTGGTAATGGCAAGCGTTGTAATTACTTAGTTTGCTTAGTTTTAGCTGTAGCGTCAACCGGAAGTGATGTATGAATGTTATTTGCATAGCCGCAGTCCTGGCGGATGTGCGAGGACACGCATCGCGGTCTGGCAACCGGATGTCGTCATCGGCTACACATTTCCGGCGGGACGATAATTATGGCGCTGAGGCGCCGGGCGGAAGTACGAGTCCGTGGATCGAGGCGCCGATACCGGATGTCGTCATAGACAATGTACTTCCGGGTAATGCCGAGCATGGCGCAGCTGCGCATGCGCCGGCGTTATCATAAATAGTGATCGACCGCGCCGCGCACACAGGCTCTCAGTAGAAGTCAAGACGAAACGCGTCAGAGCTGATGTGCGCGGTCGCCCATCTCATCTACATCACGCCGGACATCATCCATGTTCCCTTTACTTTAAGGAATTGGAATTGATGGCCATCCAGCGTGCATATGTTTTGACTCAATGCCTTCATTAATGGCCTTCCTGTAAGTAGACATCTGGAGGGGAGAGGGGCTTAGTGTGCGTTTTCCATTAATAAATTGTTTTGCGGAATTACACTATTGTCGCCCCCACTCTGTTCATTTGCATGCGGTTCTGGACGGAGTAATATTTGGAAGGAATGAGCTAAGCGTTTCCAGCCTTGAGTCCTACGCCCGCTGATTGGTGGATACTTTGAAGGATCATTTTTCACCTTTGTCTGGTGAGTTTTGAGAATAGGGGGGGGGGGGAGCACCGAATGGTGGCGGAAGTTTGGTGGAT